>NC_064617.1:786730939-787351299 GCF_023898315.1 Schistocerca nitens
ACAATGTAAAATGGCACAAGATGTGTGAAATTCTGAGAAAAATAGAAGTGAATTATAGGGAAAGACAGGTAATATAAAATATATGTAGGAACCAAGAGGAAACAAAAAGACTGGAAAACCAAGAACGAAGTGTTTGATTAAAAATAGTGTAAGACACAGATGTAGTTTTCACTCCTGTAGTTCAGTCTGTATATCAAAGAAGCAATGGCAGAAATAAAAGAAAGGTTCAACTGTGGTATTAAAATGCCAGGTGAAAGGATATCAGTGATAAGATTCGTTGGTGACATTGTTATCCTCAGTGAAAGTGAAGAAGAATTACGGGATAATTTGAAGTCGCATTGACTATTAATTGACTGTGACTGTTTCGAAAGTATGAAACAGTTTTCAAATACCACTACTGTTCACAAAATTTGTTGACAACTAAATTATTTATTTAGTGACATGTTTCAAGGATTACACTTCATCTTCAGGCTATATTGGCATTACAAAAACATTTAACACATGTTTGTACAGATATAAGCTTCTCGCAGAATGATCATAGCAGTCATGTAAAGAAATTTTAATATCTGTATAAACATGTGTTAAATGTTTTTGTAACGACGAAATAGCCTGATGATGAGTTATAATCATTGAAACATGTCACAAAATAAATAATTTGGTTATCAACAATTTTTGTGATTGGTAGCAGCATTTGAAAACCTTTTCATAGAATTACAGGATTTGTTGAATGGAATGAACAGTCTAATGCATACAGAATATGGATTGAGAGCAAATCAAAAGAACACTAAAGTAACAGAAGAAGCAGAAATAGAACAGCAAGAAACTTGGGGATGACTAAGTAGACACAGTTAAGGAATTCTGATATCTAGACAGCAAAATAACACATAATGGACATAGTAAAAAGGAGATAAAAAGCAAACCAGCACTGGCAAAAAGGGTATTCCTGGTTAAGAGAAGTCTACTAGTATCAAATGTAGGCCTTAATCTGAGGAAGAAATTTCTGAGAATGTATGTTTCAAGCACAGAATTGTACAGTAGTGAAACATGCACTGTGGAAAAACGGGAACAAAAGAGGTTCAAAGAATTTGAGATGTGTTGCTACAGAAGAATGCTGTAAATTTTATGGACTGATAAGGTAAGAAATTAAAGAGGTTCTCCACGGAATGTCAGGAAAGAAACATATGGAAAACAATGACAAGATGAAGGGACAGGATGATAGGACAGCTGTTAAAACATCAGGGAATAATTTCCACTGCACTAGAGAGAGCTGTAGAGGGTAAAAACTGAAGAAGACAGAGATCGGAATACATCTGGCGAACAATTGGGAATGGAGGTTGCAAGTGCTACTATGTGATAAAAAGAACCAGGTAGAACACTGATGAAAAAAAACTACACATCAATACAAACGTCCCATTGGTTTTATTTGTGGATGATACATTTGCATTAATTGAGGACCATAAGTCAGCAAATATCCTGGTCTGCATCATCAATACAATAAATCCTCTCGAAGCCCGGTTTCAGCTTAGGGCCTAATAGTTTAATCGTGAACAGCCCAAAACCCCTTATGATCCATTTCAGAACAAAACAGTCAAAATCTCAAAAAATTAAAATAAGTCTTAATATTCAAGATCTAGATGAGGTGGATTCTGTAAAATTTTTAGGATTAACCCTATATAAGAATTTCAACTTGAGTATATAGCAAGCAAATCAAACAATGGAAGCTCCAAGAGGAATATCAAAAATGTAAGGGAAATAATGATTGCTACTTACTGTAAAGATGATATGTTAAGATTCAGACAGGTGACTGTCTGCAACTTATCGTGTCATCTTTATGGTAAGCACCAGTCTGTCTTTTCTTTACGTCATTAGTAAACTAATGATGTAGCTTTGCATTTGACAGAAATCAGGAAAAGCTCATACAAAAGTTACTTTCTATTAGTTGTAAGGTATGGTGGTGTCTTTTCAGCAAATTCGAGTAACATATTAGCACATTAAAAATACAGAAAAAAATCATTAGAAACATGTGAAGTACAACCAAGGAAATTATGTCACCCATCATTCAAAAATCTGGAATTATTAACAGTTCCCTCCATCCATACATATGACAGCATCTTTTTGTACAGCAACTTAGAATTACTCGAGGAAAACTGTTTCTATCACTCATATAATAAGAGAAATAAAGATAATGTTATGCCACCTGCTATTCATTTAAACTTATATGTTTAGGCTGTCGAGTATATGGGAATGAAATTTTACAACAAATTAAAAGGCAAGAACATTCCGGGTATGAATCAAGATTCGCTGAAAAACCTACATGGCACACTACATCAGCAATGCTAGGAGATTTCATGAAGGATGAACTAAATATCTGGGCAGGATGTAGTTTATCAATTGTTTACTTGTGTAAATGTTGCTGTATCCTCACATAAAAGTTACAAAGCTGTTTAATTATTGATCTGTCTGAGTAAGTTTTATAGAAAGTTTTATAGTAGCTGTATTACTTGTTTTGATGTATCTGCTATACTCTAATCAAATTATTAGGATCTGTACGTTATGAGACTAGATCACAATTCGCGATATATTTTATGCTGGTATACCGAAATAATATGATGACTAGGTAACTTTCAACAACAAATAGTTGATTTTATTGTTTCAGTTTTTTTTTATCAGTACACTGGCTCCCCAAAGGAGAGCTTGTGCTCTTTTCAGCATACGTTTGGTTGTTCTGTTTGGATTCAATTTATTTCTATATGAGGGACAAAGGAGCATTTTTGATTTATTGTCTAGAGTCAGAGTTAAGTTTGAGAGTTATCTTTTAGCCAAAAAATGGTCTAAATTATACGAGACTGCCTTCAAAAGACATTTTAGTTTCAAGGTTATAGGTCTCATGTTCCCAACCATACTTCAAATCTTTAGAAGCTATTTAAATAAAATCTACAAAACTGAGACAGTTTTAAGTTTATCTCTTAATGTTTTACTTAGCAATCAGCTATTCTGCAGTTTACAGCTATGTCGTGCACAATTTTTACACACATCTCAGACAAGGCTATTTTGCAGCAACCCTTTATTATTTAGTTTTTTTAAGTTTGATTTCTAATGCATATGAGACCAAAGAGAGTGAACGGTGTGTAAAAATAAATAGAGAGATCTCATGTCATTCATGTTCCTACATAGGAATACATTTACATTTTTTGCAACTATAAAGAATTCCTGTCAGTAACAAAAAGTAACAATTGCGACAAAGACCATTTCATCAGCCATGTAAGAGGTTTACTTAACACTATTAAACTCTGATGCAATTTAGCATTAACTTACCACATATAATGCTTTCAGTGCCCCAAGCAATGTAACAAGTTGTACCGATTTTTCTGCCTGAGGTAGGAGAAGCAGAGGTTCCTTTACTCCAGCTTCCAGGGCTCTGTATAAAAACAAAAGATATGTGAATTAAATAGTATCATTTATAAATTAGCTGCCCTTTTGCCCAACAATATGCTGCAATCTGTAAAAGAAAAATAAAACTGCAGGCACATCTGACACAAGCTACAGAAATTCAGAAAGAAATCTATAATGTTGACTTTATGGTACTGAACAGGAGCAGTTTCATGTCAACATAATTTTTTCTGTTGAACGAGTACTATTTGTAATTCAAATGCTCAGAGCCATATCCGCAGCATCACAGGTAACAGTTATATTTTACAATGTCTATCATTAATGACATTCTTGTCCTTCAGAAATTTCTTTAATTTTCAGGGTTCATATGACTGTTACCAACATTACATTCACAATTGGGATCCTCTCCACCACACTCACAGCCTGCTGGGATACTTGGCTGCAAAGAGCAAAATCCAACAACACCTTACCCTGCTCTTGTGCAATGAGAATTAAAAAATATAATTATTTAACCAAAATAAATTTTTAATATAACATTTTCTTAAATTGGACTACGAAATACAAAATAATTTCTCCTAGATCCATACAGATTCCTAACCCAATACAGATAGTCCTGATAATTTGCGCTTGCGAATTTTTAATAAACAGCTATGACTTGTAAGATTTATAATGAAAAACATTGGGTGCATGCAATGCATAACTGATACATGAATAGTTCACCTCTTAACTATTATCTATTGCATGTGCCCCATGTTTTCCATTATAAATCTTACAAGTACTGCCATAGCAATTAAAAATTCAAGGGTACCAATTTCCAGGTCTCTCTCTCTCTCTCTCTCTCTCTCTCTCTCTCTCTCTCTCTCTCTCTCTCTCTGAGGCTACAAATCTGTATGATGGTAGGAGAAATTACTTTGTACTTTTTAGTCTGATTTAAGAATGTTTACCATAGAAAAACTGCCAAAAAAAGCTGTAAATTTTCTGAAGTTATTTTATTTAGATGACCAGTTTCTGATCTCATTAATGCCATCTTCAGGCCCCTTTGCACTCCATGTGTGGATAGTCAGATACATCGATACTTGCATAACTGAAGCCATCAACATCTGGTTCCTGTGAATTCGTTTTTGGAGTGGTCACTTCAGAGACTTGACAACAAGCCTGGGATGCTCTCCGATATTAACCACACAACATGCCAGTCCTGCAGAGCAGCTGAGAAGTCATGCATTACCCATCTTTTTCACTGCTGCCCGACCGAACACACTGACAAGTGTGTGAGTTAATATTGCACTGTCACCCAGTTCTGAACTACATTTAAAATTCCAAGTCTCTAGCTCATCGGCAAGTTAATTTAAAATCAATTACAAAAATATGTACTGAACAGACATACAGACAAAAAAGTGACCAAAGATGAGTTGCACTAAATGCACCAAGATCAAACATACCAAGCTTGTACCATTAAAAAACATGAAATAACTACAATTACTATATTTGACTGATTTGTGTTTTTCACAGTTATACTAAATGTTCCCTTATAATCACAAATAACTTGTGTTTGCTGTCACAATGCAGCCTACATTTTTCCACCTATGACACCTTGTATGAAGTCTACTGTATGTAGACCAAGTAGTAGCAAATTAAATGTTCTAAGATTTTTTTTTTCTTTTACACTAGCTAAGTAATTTATAAAAGAAAATGGTTTATTGGCTCATGGATCTCTGCCATTTTACTGACTACCTGTCAGGTAGCCCACTGTGTTGGTAGCAAGATCTGCTCGACAAAGAATGCTGTGAAGGGAACTGTCATGCATACGAAATAAGGTCCATCCCCTACCCCTTCATGTTTCACAGATACATTGAACTAAGATTTCATGCTCTGTACCTTGTATCAAGAATGATACACACCCAACATGTTTTGCATAATACTTATACTGTATACAACAACATACAGTACTTTGTAGGATAGGAGGGGAAAACTTTACCAATTGCTAGAACTAAAAAATAGAAGCAGTTCAAATTCTTCAGACTTCCGGCAATTGGGAACTAGGGAGGCAAGGGCCGAAGAGAAAAGGCACTTCTCATGACAATTAGATACCTGAAACAAAATGTAGCACCTGGAAGGAAAAAAAGCTAACTAAAATATGGAAAGCCACATTATACGACTAGTTATTATTGACTTCTTATTCATATTTAAATGTCAATATACTATCAGCGGATTTGCAGTTCTTATTCTAAAATAAAAAATACCCTAATGCAATAATAATAATAATAATAATAATAATAATATATTATTATTATTATTTTAAGAAACACAAAAATAAGGAAAAGAAACTAAATGACACAGATTAAGCTGAATCTGAAAAGTGGATATTTTTGTTTTCATAGCTTTGTTAACACTGAACTAGTTCATTTTTTAGTATATCTGTTCTCTCTATTTTTCACATTTATGGATCATTTGATTACTTGAAAGTAACCTTATACAAACATCACCTCTTTATGCCTTTTTCTGCAGCATCCTCATAGCTCCTAACATCATCGTAGTCAGCATTAAGTGGTCCAACAGGGGAATATACAAGGCGAGCTGCTGGCAGTTCCACCTCTAGAACAGAAACTTTTGTTTCTGCAGCAGCATCAATCTGCCCCAAACAGACAAATGAATTATTAGACATAAAAATATCATCCCAGGTGCACTCACAGTAAAAATTCCATGTCAGACAGAGCACAATACACTAATTCATAAGATTAAAAATACAAAACTGATCTGTTTATCAAGTAGTGAAGTGTGTGCTTTCATAATATCTCTTAATTGCAAAATTCATAATATTTTACCTTGGCAAGCCTTTGCAAGGATGTTCTTAAACTGTCTGGGTGTTTTTCACTTCCACATTTTGCACCTGACACATAAACAATACCGTCATAGTTCAGCACAGTTAGTGATTCTTCTGCTTTCACAGTGTATGGTAAACTGGAAAAAAATGAACATAAATGAGAACTGCATAGAACAACAATTCTCTTTAGCACTGATAGCAATAAAATGAGTGATCTCACATTCTTAACAGGTGCAGAAATAAATAATATTTTTACCTGAAGCATGATTCAATGGTGGTACAAGCAGAACCTTTTTCATAAAATATTTATATGTCATGAGAGCTACCATAAAATATTTCCTGTGGGCCACATAATTAAGCCAAGATGTCTGGTCTACAAAACAAATTTTCAGTTTCATGCTCAACAGCAGTCATTGAAGCATCCAAGATTTTATGCATATGTATGTGTGTTGCTTCTTTTTATAAACTGGAGATTATAAAAAACCATGGGAATCTAGATTACTATCTTGGGTACAGCCAGTCAACCCAGAACTCCACCTTTTTGGCACAAATTGCTTCATCTCGTGTGGCACCTCTCTCTGTGGTTCTATACAAACATGTTTAAATGAGAGAAAACAAATCTCTATACGCAGGGTCCACTATGCATCAATCTAGTGTTATACTAAAAGCTTCCTCTCCATAATGTAATTAGGTTATTATAAATGAAGTTATGTAGTATTTTCTCTTAATGCTCAGGATGCTTTGTGTTAACATTTCATTATTACTGTGAACAAACTTTGGTGTCCTCTGTCAGTATAATATACATATCTATCAATATTCAAGTCTCACAAAAAATTATATTCAAATTAATTCTGTTTAACTGCATTAATACTTAAATACTGACCAACCAGAACATGATGACCACCAACCTACTATTGATATAAACTCATCCCGGTGATAGTAGTGTCACCTGGCAAGGAATGACTGCTAGTCAGACACAAGTGTGGTACATGTAGTATCAGTGAGCTGTTCGTCTGTAGAATGGGGAAGGCACACAATCTATCTGAGTTTGGCCAAAAGCAGATTATGGAGGCCTGGAAAGAGCATTTCAGAAACTGCGTGACTTGTCAAGTGTTCAAGGAGTGCTGTGGTGAGTGTCTTCAATACATGATGAAACCATGTCCAGATGTTGTTGGGTAGGGCAGTCACCCCTCATTACAGCTGTCTGAGATCATAGACTGGGCAGACTGATAAAACAGGACAGGCTGTGAACTGTGGAGGACCTAATATCAAACTTTAATGCTGGGCAGCTGGGCAGAGTACAAGTTTGTGCACTGAACACTCTTAATGGTTTCAGTGTCAGTAGGTTTTCATGTGCTCATGCTTCATACCTTTTAGCAGTGCTGTACAATGTGCTCAAGTTTTATTTTCTGAGGTACATTTTAAATCAAAGTTTCATGTTTTACCTTCATCATTAATTAATTTGTGCATTTTGTACTTTTATGCAGTGTCATGTAATCTGTTCACTTTTTTTTCAATTTTCCAATAGTATTTTATTTTCAAAAGTTCCTTGCATTTGTTTAGTTAGTCTGCGTGTTGCACTCAAAATGTAGAGATAACTTTTGTTATTCCCCTTCCAATCATGTACCGAGTGAGGTGGCTTCTCCAGTCTTAACTTACTAGACTCACATTCAAGAGGACTGGGGTGTGTTCCCCATTCGGCCATCCTGACTTGGGTTTCCCATGGTTTTCCTTGTTGAAAAGGTGATTCCTGGTATGGTTTCTTTGATTAGATCAGGCCGATTTTCTGCCCTGTCATCACTTTATCCTATCCTGTTTTGTAAATGTTTCTGACATGCCTGATACTACTGTACCAAATGGTCTATGGATGAATAAATAATGGTCTATGGATGAATAAATAAGTAAATAAATAAATAAACCTCATGAGACCTTTGTACAGGTTTTTTGGTCTAAAAGTAAAATTCGTGATTTTCACTATTTTTTGTGAAGAAAAAGTATTTGTAATCAGAAAGGACATTAGTGAATATATATGTTGTGAAGCAGTTATCAAAACTCTCAGTTTTTTGAAGAGGTCTTTGCAGAAAGTTCGTGAATTAACATAAAATATAACATGCTTCTGTTTTCTGAAAATATTACCCTTGTTATCTCGAATTTCCCAAAAAAGATGATTCCATACCTCATTAGTGAATGGAAATAAACAGAATAAACTAGTTTCTTTATTTTTGAAGCCTGTAACAATCATGGTTAGACCCTACAGCAAACATAGATGAACCAAGACGCGTCATTAATTCTAGACAGTGGGTTTTCCCAATTGAGGTTGTGATTTATCTGCAGTAAAAAAAGTTGACACTGTTCGCTTCTTGTGTTTCACCGACTGTGAGAACCTTAATTTTAAAGTTTGTGGAATTCTTTGGGCAGTACTGTACTATATGTACTGAGTTTTGACAAAATTCAATGATAACCCATTTGCAATTAACCATCTGAGGATGAGGGTACTACTTTTTGTTCCTACCCTTTTAACAAAAAAGGCACCTTCTGAAACTGCAACTGAAAGGTCATATGTGTGTATATCAGAAACACAGTGCTCAAAATGGAACCTTGTGGAACACCATGTCTTACCGCTTATGTATGTTGGTTGGTTTGGGGAGTAAAGGCACTAAATTTCTGGGTTATCAGTCCCAGTCACTTATGTCAGCAAGGGGTCTCGCAGCAGTTTCGCACAAGTTGTACATCATCTACAGTGATCAGTGTGTTCTTTTAAGGTGGTGACTTAAAATTTGTACATTAAGCTTATATTCACTCTGCAGCTTTCTTTATTGGAAGAATTTGCCATCAAAAAAGCCTTATTAAAAATTATAATAACCAGGACTGGACAGATGTTGCTTTGTTTACTTTGAATACTTTAGGCTAAGCAATTAGCTGTGTGACTTGCTTTTCATTGGAAGTAAGTCTATTCAGTGGGGGCCAGCTATGTGTAAGGTAAACAAACCTAATGCTCAACTCAAATATGAAGAGCATTTCATTGGAATGGAGATGTCTAGACTTAAGTTTTCGGACTTGCAGTACCACCTATATCTTGGACTGGGCTGAATACAGTTCTCTGGCATAGTCCTAAAAATTTTGCTGGCAGTTGCAATCCCAAGTGCAACAACATCTGTGACAAACAGATGCAAAACAAAATCTTGGTATTCACATTTTAAATCCAAATACACAACATTTTCATTTTATTTTGTTTAACTGGACAAAACATGTGAGAATTTTGGCAAAGAAGCTATCCTCAACATGTTACACCCTGCAAATCCTTGCACCTGTGTGCAGCATTTCATGCCTCAAAGTAGCCCACTTTGAAAATATGCATTCAATCCTCAGTTATGTGATAATGATTTGGGGAGTAAGTGCTGGGAACATACATACATCTCCAGAATGAGATTTTCACTCTGCAGCGGAGTGTGCGCTGATATGAAACTTCCTGGCAGATTAAAACTGTGTGCCCGACCGAGACTCGAACTCGGGACCTTTGCCTTTCGCGGGCAAGTGCTCTACCAACTGAGCTACCGAAGCACGACTCACGCCCGGTACTCACAGCTTTACTTCTGCCAGTATCTCGTCTCCTACCTTCCAAACTTTACAGAAGCTCTCCTGCGAACCTTGCAGGACTAGCACTCCTGAAAGAAAGGATATAGCGGAGACATGGCTTAGCCACAGCCTGGGGGATGTTTCCAGAATGAGATTTTCACTCTGCAGCGGAGTGTGCGCTGATATGAAACTTCCTGGCAGATTAAAACTGTGTGCCCGACCGAGACTGAGTCTCGGTCGGGCACACAGTTTTAATCTGCCAGGAAGTTTCATACATACATCTGTATGAATATCAAGAGTCTCAAGCAAAGAAGGGAAAGCAGAAACGTGGAAAGAGTATATAGAGTGTCTATACAAGGGTGATGTACTTGAGGACAATGTTATGGAAATGGAAGAGGACATAGATCAAGATGAACTAGGAGATATGATACTGCATGATGAATCTGACAGAGTACTGAAAGACCTAAGTCAAAACACGGTCCCAGGAGTAGACAACATTCCATTTGAACTACTGAAAGTGTTGGGAGAGCCAGCCATGACAAAACTCTTCCATCTGGTGAACAACATGTATGAGACAGGCAAAATACCCTCAGACTTAGAGAAATATAATAATACCAATCCCAAAGAAAGCAGGTGCTGACAGGTGTGAAAATTACCTGACTATCAATTTAATAAGTCACGGTTGCAAAATACTATCACGAATTCTTTGCAGACGAATGGAAAAACTGGTAGAACCTGACCTTGGGGAAGATCAGTTTGGATTCCATAGAAATGTTGGAATACACAAGGCAATACCCTACGACTTATCTTAGAAGAAAGATTAAGGAAAGGCAAACCTACGTTTCTAGCATTTGTAGACTTAGAGAAAGCTTTTGACAAGGTTGACTGGAATACTCTCTTTCAAATTCTGAAGGAGGCAGGGGTTAAAATACAGGGATCGGAAGGCTATTTATAATTTGTACAGAAACCAGATGGCAGTTATATGAGTCGAGGGGCAGGAAAGAGAAGCAGTGGTTGAGAAAGGAGTGAGTCAGGGTTGTAGCCTATCACCAATGTTATTTAATCTGTATATTGAGCAAGCAGAAAAGCAAACAAAAGAAAAATTTGGAACAGGAATTAAAATCCATGGATAAGTAATAAAAACTTTGAGGTTTGCGGACGACACTGTAATTCTGTCATAGACAGCAAAGGACATGGAAGAGTAACTGAATGGAATGGACAGTGTCTTGAAAGAAGGATACAAGATGAACAACAACAAAAGCAAAATGAAGATAAAGGAACATACTCAAGTTAAATCAGATGATATTGAGGGAATTAAATTAGGAAATGAGACAAAATGAGTTTTGCTATTTGGGAAGCAAAAAATTGATGACTGTCGAAGTAGGGAGGATATAAAATGTAGACTGGCTATGGCAAGGAAAGCGTTTCTGAAGAAGATAAATTTTTTAACATTGAGTACAGATTCTTTTCTGAAAGTATTTGTATGGAGTGTAGCCATGTATGGAAGTGAAACTTTGGGCAATAACTAGTCTAGATGAGAAGAGAATAGACATAACTAATGAGGTACTGAATAGAATTGCAGAGAAGAGGAATTTGTAGCACAACTTGACTAGAAGAAGGGATCGGTCGGTAGGAGATGTTCTGATTTAGTATTGGAGGGAAGCGTGGAGGGTAAAAATCACATAGGGAGACCAAGAGATGAATACACTAAGCAGATTCAGAAGAATATAGGTTGCAATAGTTATTCGGAGATGAAGAGGCTTTCACAGGATAGAGTAGCATGGATAGCTACATAAAACCAGTCTCCTGACTGAAGCCCACAACAACAGAGTAGAACAGAAAGGTAATGCCATAGGCCCTCTGATGTTCCTGATTTACATAAATGATCTAGGTGATAATCTGAGCAGCCCCCTTAGATTGTTTGCAGATGACATTGTAATTTACCGTCTAGTTAAATCATAAGACAATCAATTCCGATTACAAAATGATCTAGAGAGAATATCTGTATGGTGGAAAATGTAGCAAATGGCACTAAACGCAGAAAAGTGTGAAGTCATCCACATGGGTACTAAAAGAAATCCGATAAATTTTGGGTATACGATAAATCGCACAAATCCTTAGGGCTGTCAATTCGACTAAATACCTAGGAATTACAATTACGAGCAACTTAAATTGGAAAGACCACATAGACAATATTGTGGGAAAGGCGAAACAAAGACTGTGCTTTGTTGGCAGAACACTTAGAAGATGTGACAAACCCACTAAAGAGACAGCCTACATAACTCTTTTCTGTCCTCTGCTGGAATACTGTTGCACGGTGTGGGATCCTTACCAGGTAGGATTGACGGAGGACATCAAAAAAGTGCAAAGAAGGGCAGCTCGTTTCGTGTTATCGCACAATAAGGGTGAGAGTGTCACTGATATGATATGTCACTGAAACAGAGGCGGTTTTCTTTGCGGTGAGATCTATTTACGAAATTTCAATCACCAACTTTCTCTTACAAATACGAAAATATTTTGTTGACACCCACCTATGTAGGGAGAAATGATCATCATAATAAAATAAGAGAAATCAGAGCTTGAATGGAAAGATTTACGTGTTCCTTTTCCCCACGTGCCATTTGAGGGTGGAATGGTAGAGAAGTAGTATGAAAATGGTTTGATGAACCCTCTGTCAGGCACTTAAGTGTGAATTGCAGAGTAACCATGTAGATGTAGAACAAAAACAACTATGGAATAAAATTGTACAACAGACTGCCACAAGAAATAAAAGATGCAAATGATCCCCACACCTTTAGCAAAGCTTGAAAAAATACTTACTAAATAAGAGCTACTAGACTGTAAATGAATATTTAAAATAATTATAGATGGTAACTCAATCTTCATAAACATTGCACTATGTAACAATTTTGTGATATAATTAAAAAAGTAGAACTAAGTAAAATACTGTAAGAGGAATGTTTATATTAATAAGAAATATTGTACAAACATTTGACGACATCCATACAATGTATATTGCTCTATGGATGAATAAATAAATCAATCAAAAAATTATGGACCCATTTACTTCCAAGAGTGCCAGGAGTGTAGAGCCTACACTATTCCAATATAATCAAACTATAAATAAATAGTATATAAAATGTAGGCAGACAATTGCAAGAGAAGCTTTTCTGAAAAATGTAAATTTGTTGACATCAAATATAGACTTAAGTGTCGGGATGTCTTTTCTGGAGGTATTTGGAGTGTAGCCGTGTATGGAAATGAAAAACGGACAACAAACAGTTTAGACAAGAAGAGAATATAAGCTTTTAGGATTATGGGTGGATGAGCATCTAAGATGGGAAAAACATGTAGAAATGCTTAACAAAAAATTAAGCAAGTTACATATTAAGAGTGCTTAAAGATTGCTGCAATACCGAAACAGTGTTAAGTGCTTATTATGCGTACATGCATAGTCTACTGAAGTATGGAATAGTGTTCTGGGGAAATACCTCTTTTGCAAAGCAGTCTTTTAAGCTAGGAAAGAAAGCTTTAAGATTAATAAGTGATGGTGCTTACAGAGCACCACATAAAGGTATCTTTACGGAATTAAAAATCATGACTTTACCTTCTATATTTATATTTGAAAGCATATGCTTCATTAAAAACCATCAAGTTTCAGTTTTGAATAGTGAGATCCACCATTATCAAACAAGGAACAGGGACGACATTCATAACATAAAAAAAATACCTTAACAGTAACACATTAAAAAAAGAACTAAAAAGTCTACTAATAAACAACAGCTACTACAGCATTAACGAATACCTGGAATTTTGCTCAAATCTGTAGGTCTACTTCATAACTCTTTAAGCAAAAAATTCATAGTTATCAACCATACCTAGATAAAACCAAACTTCTTTCGTCCATGTGTGTATTTTTGTAATTATGCACCTAGCTTTTCTGCTGTATGTTACTATGCCTAGTTAACTAAAGTACTGGTATTTAATAGTTTTAGTACAATCAACCAAGGGGTTTCACAAGCTTTTCTTCTATCAGTATGCACATAATGTTTAGTTAAAAAGATGTGTTGATACTAATGATAAGATTGTACATGTAATATTTTATACCGTACTGTTCTGTACTTTTACAAGTCCAGTATCATGAATGTGACAATACGGGCACTAAATAAATAACTAAATAGAAGACTACTTAAGATTAGATGGCTAGATCACGTAACTAATGAGGAGGTACTGAACAGAACTGGGGAAAAAAGAAATTTGTGACACAACTTGACTAAAAGAAGGGATCAGTTTATAGGACACATTCTGAAACATCAAGGGATCACCAATTTAGTAATGGAAGGAAGTTTGGGTGGTAAAAATTGTAGAGGGAGACCAATATGAGTGCAGTAAGCAGATTCTGAAGGATAGGGGTTGCAGCAGTTATTCAGAGATGAACAGGCTTGTCCAGGATAGAGTAGCATGGGGAGCTGCATCAAACCACTCTTTGGACTGAAGACTACAACAACAAATACCAGTAACATAGTGTGATGTTATACATATAGCAAGCATATCAGTTGTTCGTACTACACTTTACTCTGCTAAGAGTGCCTACATATTCTCTGCCTAAATTTTGAGGTTTAGCTACCAAATCATCATCTCTGTGTTCCATAGTGCTAACAATTTCAAACTATGCTGCGGTTTGTACCAGATTCTCAAATTTGACGTCCTTTCGTTTCTTCAAGAATGGGCCTGCAGTACATCACAAAAGTCCAACCTATAGTTCACCCCCTGCAACGCCTTCAGACTACACTGATCAAGTCACTTTAGTACCGATTAAAGCCCAGTTAAAGTACTTATTGAAGAGAAGATAGTAGTTGTGCATCAACATATCTTCATGTGATTTTAACTTCAATTCATCTCCAGTGATATCTGCTTTTACGAGAAACAGACACATTTGCCACACAACTAAAAAGATTTTCTACTTTATCTATTTTCTTGCTAATTAACTCATTAATGGCATGTTAATCTCACAGTTTATTAAACTTTATATAATCACAGAGTGACAGTAGTAAATTTGAGAACTGGTGTTTACAGTTTTGTTTGTGTGTTAAAACTAAGACTAGTCATTTGTGAAAAAACATCAATGGCGATAAGAATGAATGATAGATAGAACTGGGGAAATTTAACTAATTACTATATAAGCATTACTGTCCGTATAAATTGAATGTCTTTTAGTTGTAATATTGCCGCACAGAACATCAAGTGCGTCTATAATTCGCTATGTATTATAACATCTGGAGTTTCTCTAGTTTCGTGCAGTCCAGAAAATGTAAATTTTTCATATTAACTGATCTATATAAAATCAAAATCCAATGCTATGCATCACAGAGTCGCTGTCACAAAGGCTAATCACTGCACTTTTCCTTTCAAGTGATATTTTCCTTGGAATAAGGAAGGTGGGGAAATACATGCGAAAAAAGTGTGCAAGGTAACACGAAGTCATATTCCAACCGTAAGCCGCTCTATGTTAAATCTGTAACACTTACTTGACCGGCTGCATTTTTCTTTTGTGTCGACTGCTTTCGACGCTCTGTTAATGTGCTGTCACTCAAGTCACGAGCCTACTTCCACGTCAAAGTTATCTGTTGTGCGATAATGTAAATCGGTAAACAGAGCACATTGCTGACAGTAAACACCAGAGCGTCTATACTGGCTGTGGCTTGGAATTTCAACGATGTCTGGATAAATCACATGCAAATGAATGATATAGCGGGAACAGTAAACGGCCTAACAGAAAAGTCAAGAAACTGTACTTTATAATGTTATGGGAGGTGAAATCCTATACTTCAGTGGGTTAAATTTTTATGCGGCAGAAATCTGAAAACATGTTCCAGACCGATGACATTCACAGTGGTTGTAAATGAGTTTACGCGCACTATTCTAGCCACAAGCAAAATGTTCTGTGGCTTTCAGCTCGTTAGTTTGCTTCAGTACTATATGGTCTCAATACGTACCTTTTCGTATGACAGAACATTGTCGTGCATTTCGAAAAGTATCTAGAAGTTAACTTAACAAATTGAGCAGTTCCCGGTTTAGCGAAGAGAGTAGAGAAAATCAACTGTCGCGCACAGTACATTGCTGTAAATCGTGTAATGTTATAAAAAGCTCCGCTTCTTTCTCCCTACATAAGATAAAATTCACCAATAGGATACTAGCGGTCTATTTTAACATTACAGATTCCCTCATAATCCAATTCAGACATGCAGGTATATATTTTTGGTTTTTAGGCCTATCTTCCGCTGTCGCGATCCTCAATTACTTACAATGGTACTGTCAGTTACAAGTTCGCTGAAGCTTCCACATTTTATTGGAATTGTTTTAGAATGTCACCCGGTCGTATTAACCCAAACGTCGATGCTTTGACGCCTAGATTATTTCGTGGAGTGAGAAGTTTTAGTGACGAAAGATTAAAATTAGTCTGTGAAAGTTCGTTATTATCGTCAATATTCCTTCGCAAACTATCACAGTGGTGCACTTCGTAGTGTGTAACCATAAACGTAACAGACAATATTAATAATAATAAAAAAAAGCCATCGCAAACACTCATTGGTACATCTACGCCCATACTTTGCAACCAATTGTAAAATGCATGTCAAGTGATCATTGTGCCAGTTACTAGGGCTTCTCATTGCATTCATATGGAGCACGGAAGAATGACTGCTCAAATCCGTGTGTGTGTGTGTGTGTGTGTGTTCCTTCGATCGCTACGGGTGCGATACGTGGGAGGTTGTAGAATATTCCTAGCAACCATTTAGAGTTGTTTCTTGCAATTTTGTAAATCGGCTTTCTCAGGTAGTTTACGCCTGTCTTCAAGAGTCTACCATTTTAGTTCTTTCAGCATATCCGTGACATTCTCCCAAGAGTCACAAACCTGTGAAAATTCGTGCTGCCCTACTACGTATAAGTTTAATATTTCCTGTTACTCCGAAGGTCCCCCCCCCCCCCCCCCCTTGTTTTCCAGCTGTCAGTGTAAGGGAAAGAAATAATAGTCGTGTGTTTTTCTTTCAAGAAAATAATTTAAAAGTCAATTTTACTCAGATTAAGATTTTAACAGGGTCGGAACTGAAACATTTTTATAGCTAGTTCCACAAACCTCACAAAATATGAAAAATACTCTGTACTTCCAGGTTTAGTCCCCCCCACCCTCCCCCACACACAAACTAGTCCTATTTGAGACAGTTTCTATATTCTTGAACAATATCCTAGCATGAGTTAAATGAGTGCTTCGTAAGCAATCTCCATTGTAGATTGATTTTGCTAGAATCCCACAAATAAACCAAAGTATGCCACTACCTTTACCTGCAAGTGAGGCCATATGATCATTCCATTTCACACCCCTGTCAAGTGTTACACTCAGTTAACTGTAAGAGCTGACAAATTCCAAATTGATATTAAAGTCATAGGATACTACAGTTTTTCATTCTGTGAAGTACACAATTTTACATTCCTGAACATTTAGAGCAAGATACCAGTCTTTGTACCACTTTTAAATCTAATCAGTATATGACTGTATAGTTGTGCAATTCTTTTTCAGTAACTACTGCTTGTAACAAGGCAGAATTTATCTATTCCACAGAGATACAAAGAACTTAGAAAGTTGGATTTATGTAGTCACCTATCTGTGAAGAAAATGTAATGTTAGTTTTTCACCACAGGTCTCGCCATTGTTTCAGTGCAGAGCCCTTTAGTTAATTTCTCCTTCCCATTAAATCATTGTGCCAACAGCCTTGCCACAGTGGTAACACCTGTTCCCGTCAGATCACCAAAGTTAAGCACTGTCAGGCTGGGCTAGCACTTGGATGGGTGACCATCCAGTCTGTCGAGTGCTGTTGGCAAGTGGGATGCACTCAGCCCTTGTGACACAAACTGAGGAGCTACTTGATTGAGAAGCAGCAGCTCCAGTCTCGTAAACTGACATACGGCTGGGAGAGCAGTGTGCTGACCACATGCCCCTCCATATCCAAATCCAGTGATGCCTGTGGGCTGAGGATGACATGGCGGCCGGTCAGTACCATTGGACCTTCCAAGGTCTGTTTGGACGGAGAGGGAGAGAGAATGAAATGTGAAACACAAGCTTTTTACATTGTGAAATAATGTGTGTGCAATCATTGGTGTTGAGAAATGAATGAACAGTTAACACTAGCTGTTTTACATTATGAAATGATTTCTTTGCTGGAATGTTTAAACAAGCCAGTATATATTATTATTATAGGACCAAAAGCATCAATACAAAGAACATACAGAATACGTGAAACAAGTAACTTAAAATAAACATGTCCAGCTATAAGTGCATAGAAGATTACACCATGATGACCAAAATTGGGCTACTTCAAAGCACATGCAGTTGCTTGACATGGATTTTCTTCTGTACAGGGGGCAGAACAGAGCAGTAGCAGAGCAAGTAGTCTGTGATTTGTGCTTCTCTCAGTAGCAGCAATGACTGGAAATCCCTAAGAGATTGAGTGTGTCCCATGTAGTTCATTTTGCTGGTGGCCTGAAAGATTTTCAAATGGTCGAGACGAATAGGGATTGTTTAGGACCTGTGTTTTCCATATTGCCATTCTTGCTTTGGATGGAGTTGTTGGCAAGATGTTTGCTAGTTTGCATCAAGCTTTTTATTTTATTTATCTCGATCTCTTGATGGTTGTTATGTAATCATTCAGTGAATGTCGAGGCTTGGTGACAAGGTTTGTTCTTCGTACACTGGCAGCAAATTCACAATACTGTCCAGGGAGGGTGCAGGGTATACCTGCCAGAAATTTTGTGCAGTTATTCACCTGATTGTTGCCTTGAGCAATTAATCAAAGAACCCACTTGTGAGAGTAACATCTTAAATATGGTTACAAACAGATCCAAATTTTTGGACCCACCACAGAAAAGAGAATCAGTAATGATTAGGCCATTATAGCAGTATTGACTACATTTAAGTAAGAATGGAAAGAAAGGTAGGATGATATTTCTGCTTAGTACATGCAACAAGAAACAGTTTTAAGATTACCTAAGTAGTCAACATGAATATTTTATCTCCAGCACTGAGAATGTTGAACATCAATGGACAAAGTTCAAGAATGTTGAACAACAGGCTTTATCAGGCATGTGCCAAGCACAGTTGTGAGGGATGGGAAAGATCTGCAGTGGTTTGATAACTGTGTTGGAAAGCTGCTCCAATGACAAAGAAAGCTCCACTGCAGATTCAAATGCAGCCAAAGCCTCATGGACAAACAAAGTCAAAATTACCATTAGGAGAATGATGCCCGAAGCATTCAACAGATTTGAAAGTAAAATTCTATTTACTGGCCTGACATAAAATCCTAAGAATTTTTGTTTTTATATTAAATAAGTTAGTGGAACATAGCAATCTGTTCAGAAACATGGTAACCATAATGGCACTGAAAAGTGAACACAAAGAGAAGGTGGCAAAAGCTCTAAAATTCAACTAAGATTTCTCCATTAAATAGTCACATGAATGCCAAAATGATAGTCACTAAACTAAAATGACTTAATACAGGAAAGGCAAGATAACAACATGATTCTATGTAGAAGAACTTGCAGTTCTTTCAGCAGTCGGCTACCATAGGCCGCTTGAGGAATGAAGTGTTTGAAGTAATTCAAAAAATGAGCAAGTCAGTCCTATTTTCAAGAAGGGTCGTAACACAGACACACACAACTATAGGCCTTTATCATTGATGTCCATCTGTTGGAGAATTTTGGAACAAGTTTTGTGCTTTCTTACTGGAAATCAAAGGTAAGGTAGTAGTTACCAATGCCCAGATTGATGCCATGTTCCTTATCTCCTGGAAGGAATTCATTACAGTTCTGCACTGTTGCTTCATTAGCAAAATACAAGTTTACAGAATACTTTTTCAAGTGGAACACAGTATTTCACTCACATTAGGGAGAAATCTTCAGATGTGAAAACAATTTCATCAATAATTGATTGTTTTCGTTGTTATATTAAATATATGGGAATACTGAGCAATTTAAAGTGGAACCAAGCACATAAAATTAATTGTAGGAAGGCAGAAGTTAAGCCTCTTTACAAGAGGGGGATAAAGAGATACCATCAAACTATCAACCAATTTCACTTTTGCCAGCTTTCTCAAAAATACTGAAAAGGTTGTGCCCAAGCGTCTCCTTAAGCATCTGACTGCAAATAATATATTGCCCAAGTCACAGTTTGGATTTCTTAAAGGCTCTGATATAGAGAAAGCTATTTACATTTACGGTGAGAATTTACTTAATTCATTAGATAATAAATTAGAGGCTACAGGCTTTGTCTGTGACCTGTCAAAAGCCTTTGACTGTGTGAACCACAGCATTCTCTTAAGTACATTAGAATATCACGAGTGTCACTGGCAAATGGTTTGAGTCTTATCTACCTAACAGGAAACAAAGGGTGTCGTTGCAAAATACCTGTGCAGTCTTCATCTGACTGAGAATTAATTACAAGTGGTGTTCCTCAAGGTTCCATCTTGGGTCCATTGCTTTTTCTTGTGCGCATTAATGACCTGTCATCTATTACACTGCCAGATGCTAAGTTTGTTTTTTTTGCAGGTGATACAAACATTGCAATAAGTAGCAAGTCAAGTAAAGATTTAGAAATAGCTGCTAATCAAATTTTCACTGACATTAATAAGTGGTTTAAAGCTAATACACTGTCATTAAACTTTGAGAAGACCCACTGTATGCAGTTCACAACCTGTAAGAGATTTCCTTCCAGCATGAGTATAACATATCAAGACATGCAGATCGAAGAGGTTGACAGTGTTACATTTCTGGGATTACAACTCGATAATAAGTTCAGTTGGGAAGGGCATACCACAGAATTACTTAAGCACCTAAACAAGTCTGTATTTGCCATGAGAATGATGTCAGATGTAGGAGATATAAATATAAAAAAAACTTGCATACTTTCATTATATTATGTCATATGGGATCATATTCTAGGGAAACTCATCAAACAGAGCAAAAATTTTAGGGTGCAAACACGTGTGATAAGAATCATTTGTGGTGTACATTCAAGAACATCTTGTACAAACTTGTACGAGGAACTTTGTATTCTAACCACTGCTTCTCACAAGGGAACCTCCCCATCGCAACCCCCTCAGATTTAGTTATAAGTTTGCACAGTGGATAGGCCTTGAAAAACTGAACACAGATCAATCGAGAAAACATGAAGAAGTTGTATGGAACTACGAAAAAAACTAGTAAAATATACAAACTGAGTAGTCCATGCGTAAGATATGCAACATTAATGAGATTGTGAGCCCAGGAGCGCCGTGGTCCCGTGGTTAGCGTGAGTAGCTGCAGAACGAGAGGTTCTTGGTTCAAGTCTTCCCTGGACTGAAAATTTTACTTTCTTTATTTTCGCAAAGTTATGATCTGTCCGTTCGTTCATTAACGTCTCTGTTCACTGCAATAAGTTTAGTGTCTGTGTTTTGTGACCGCACCGCAAAACTGTGCGATTAGTAGACGAAAGGACGTGCCTGTCCAACGGGAACCGAAAACATTTGATCGCAAGGCCATAGGTCAACCGATTCCTCCACAGGAAAACACGTCTGATATATTCTATACGACACTGGTGACGGCATGTGCGTCACATAACAGGAATATGTTGTTTACCCACCTAACTTGTACACTTAGCGAATGGGTAAAAAGGTTCTTCTACCTTGCCCGATTTAGGCTTTCTTGTGGATGTGGTAATCACTCCCAACAAAGTGATGAAAACATAAGAGTTTGTCACATAAACTGAAAATAAAAAATTAAACTTTTCACTTGAGGGAAGACTTGAACTAAGGACCTCTCGTTCCGTAGCTGCTCTCGCTAACCACAGGACCACGGCCCTTGTTGACTCCCATTGTCCTTGATGTTGCCTATCTTCGCATGGACTACTCAGTTTGTATATTTTACTAATTTTTTTCATAGTTCCACACAACTTCTTCCTGTTTTCTCGATTGATCTGTGTTCAGTTTTTCAAGGCCTATCCACTGTGCCAACTTATAACTAAATCTGAGGGGGATGTGATGGGGAGGTTCCCTTGTCAGTATATTTATTCCTTAATGAAATTTGTTGCAAGTAATACATCTCTTTCCAACCAATAACTCAATACATAGTATCAATACTAGGAATAAGAACAATCTACATAAAGATCTAAAATCACTTACCTTGGTCCAAAAAGGGGTCCAATATTCAGGAACACACATTTTCAATAAATTACCAGGAACCATTAAAAACTTGGTTTCAGATAAAGCATGGTTTAAACAGAGTTTGAAAGACTTTTTGACAGGCAACTCCTACTCCATAGATGAATATTTTAACAGAACTGTTAAGCCAGCTTAAGTAAAAATATCTGTTAGATTTCAGTTTTGACAACACTTAGTCACAACAGTCAAGATTAGGTATTTTGCGCATGATAAATTTATTAATAGTGCATAACAGTATTTCATTTTGACAGTTTGTTAATTCTGTAAATATTAGCTGTTCCAGTTTACTGCGATGTATTAACCTATTTCGACCATCTCCTGACAAATGATCAGGGTAATAAGTATTATATTCAAATGTTTTATGTTTTTATGTTACACTGTCTGACATGTTCCACACCCATGAGAATCATCTCATTTTTTGGGTCTATGGAACAAAAATTGAATCCAACCTAATCTAATCTAAGACAAATTCATTGGAAGACTCTTCAGAAAGTGTAGCCCATCCTCAAAAGAAATAGCTTACAAACAAATACTTGTTTATTAAGACTGATAGATGAAAGAGAGCGTAAAAATAGTAGGGGAAGATAGATATTATTACATATCCAACAAAATTAAAAATGTTGGATGCAAGTGCTACTCTGAGCCAAAGCAGTTTGCAGAAGAGTGGAAGTCATGAGCAGGTAGTGTCATATGAGTTAGAAGATTGTGGGGTGGGGAACGAAACTGGGAAGATATAGAGAAGAATAACTCACTTCATTACAAATTAATCTAGCAGGTGCTGAAGTGTCACGGAGTGACAGGTGTTACAACAGACACATCATGTATCAGAATGTGATTTACTGTTATATGTCCATACAAGAGTGGACCAATACATCACTTCCTCCTATGTATCTTTAGCAAAACAATCATGAAGGCATGATTAGAGAGATCCAGAACAAGTGTTCTTCCTGCACACCAATTGAAACTGGATCAGGAAAGAGGGAAATGACAGTAGTACACAAAGTACCCTCTGCAATAAATCAGAAGGTGATTTGCAAAGTATAGATATATATATCTAGATTTCGTAAGTGATACCATGCCTCAGGAACCACGATCTCAGTTGTTATAATAAATGAAGAAACTGTGATGCAGGTTATCTTCATGTCTGCCAACTGGTGGTCATTAATAAAAGAAATTGTGATCCAGATGCTGTTAGTTGTTTAGCAGATCTAGATGATGGCAAGTGGTGTAGGCTGCAGACAAATAGGACTGAGCCTGTACCTCTCTCTCATTCAGTGCCTTTTGAACCTCTCTGGAATTGGCAAACCAGTGCCAGACAGGGCATTCATATTCTGCCAAGAGTAACATCTTGGTTAGCCATTGTTCTTCAACTGTGCACCCAAAATCCCCTTGTAATACTGATTATCTTCCTTAGGATGTTATATATGGCTTCCACTTTCAGCCTAGTCTTAAAACAATCCTACTTGGAAGTCGTGTGATTAAGTGTGACACCTAGATAATTTGTTTATGGAGTAGCATCCAATTATTCTCCTTGGCAAAAGACACCAAGTTTATGATTCAGTCTGTGATTAAGATGGAAATCACACAGTTGAGTATTAATGATTACACTGAGTAGCCACAGACCGATTGTCTGAACTAAGAAAAGTTATAGTGTGCTCTGGAAGTGGCTTGTCATTAGTTTCGATGTTAAAAAGAGCAGGGGGCCAATACACTTCCTTGAGGTAGCACTTCTCTGACACTACCATTGGCTGCACTGCTCCTGAAAGACTACATGCAACCTTGCATTTCTGAGAAATTCTTTAGTGCCTTGGTAAATCCATAGTCCTTGATAAACCTGTAGGTATCAGTATACAGTGGCTGACAGTATCTTAGGCAGCTGTCAGATCGATGAAAGATACATCAGTGATATTGTGTGTTTTTAAGTCATCCTCTGTATATTGGGTCACATTAAGAATCTGATATGGACAATTCTTTTCTGATATGAATCATGCTTGTTGATGAATTAATGCTGGTTTCAATAAAGGCTGTAATTAACTCAGTAACATCCTTTCTAAGTTTTAAGTAAGTGACACAATAGCAAATTTTGGTCAGTAGCTTGCAGCACGTGTCAGTACCATGTTTGAAAACTGTTTTCCTCTAAAAGTTCCTCAAATTAAACAGAAGTCTATAATAAAACCATGGATTACACAAGGAATAAAGATTTCCTGTAAGACAAAAAGGAAAATGTATCTGTCGACCAAGAATAGCTCCAATGCTGGTGATTTAGCTAAATACAAGGAATACTGTAAAACATTAAAAAAAGTAATTCAGACGTCTAAACAAATGCACTACGAGAAGAAGATAGCAATGTCAGGGAACAAAATAAAAACAATTTGGGATATAGTGAAAGAGCAGACTGTTAGAACCAGAAAGGAACAGGAGCAAATAGCACTAAGGGTAGATGACACATTAGTAACTGATGGGCATAGTGTGGCAAATCTATTTAACAAGTACTTTATATCCGTTACTGATAGAATGGGACTTTCAGGATCAGTAAATAATGCCCTTGAATATCTGAAACTAGCTTTCACAAATAGCTTCAAGTTCATGAATATATCACTCACTTCACCAAAAGAAATAACTTCCATAATAAAATCTTTAAAAACAAAGCATTCTAGTGGGTACGATGAAATATCAACAAAGTTAATTAAGGCATGTTCTTGTGAGTTTAGTACAATTTTAAGTTACTTGTGTAACCAGTCAATTATAACTGGGACATTTCCTGACTGGCTAAAATATGCAGATGTTAAGCCTCTATTCAAGAAAGGGGATAAAGAGATACCATCAAACTACAGACTGATTTCACTTTTGCCAGCATTCTCAAAAATTTTAGAAAAACTAATGTACAGGCAGCTGCTCAACCATCTGACCACAAATAACATATTATCAAGAACACAGTTTGGATTTCTGAAGGGTTCTGATATCGAGAAGGCTATTTACACCTACAGTGAAAATGTACTTAATTCATTAAATAACAAATTACAAGCAGCAGGTATTTTCTGTGATTTGTCAAAGGCATTTGATTGTGTGAACCACAACATCCTTTTAAGTAAATTAGAATTCTATGGTGTCACGGGCAGTGCTGCAAAATGGTTCATGTCATACCTCACTGCAGAATTCACGAACATATTCCAAGTTTGAAGATAATAAACTTCTTTGAGGCAGTAAAGTTTCTCACCATGAAACATCACAGATTTAGAAAACATCGCCTGTGAGAAACTCAACTTGCCCTATTCTCACACAGTATCCTGTGAACCATGGATGAATAGTATCAGGCAAATTCCATGTTCCTCGAGTTCTGGAAAGCACTCAACATAGTGCCCCACTCCAGACTGTTAACAAAGCTCTGAGTGTATGGAATATGTTTCCAGGTATGTTAGTGGCTGGAAACTTCTTAAGTTGCAGATCCTAGTTCTCTGTCCTGTACAGTGAGTTTTCATCAGGGACAAGGGGTGCCCCAGGGAAGTGTGACAGGACAGTCGTTCTCAATATACACAAATAATCTGATTGGTAGGATGAGCAACACTCTGTGACTGTTTGCTGATGACAAAGAAGTGTTGCAGGGAAGTGTCATCGTTGTATGACTATCGAAGGAGACGGAACGACTCTGGGAGAATTTCTATTCTGTATGATGAATGGCGGCTTGGTCTGAATGCAGAAAAATGAGGAAAATGGTAGTTAATGGAGATAATGGGGAAAAACAATCCTGTAATGTTCGAATACAGTATTAGTGATGCACTGCTTGACAGTCACATTGACTAAATATTCAGGTGTAACTTTGCAATGCAATATGAAATAGAACAATCGTGTAAGGACAATTGAAGGGAAAAGCGGTCACCTTCATTTTATTGGGTCAATTTTAGGGCAGTGTAGCTCATCTACCAAGCAGATTTCATGCAGAACATTAGTGAAAAGGAAGGACAATTAGGGTTTAATGTCCTGTCAACATTGAGCTCATTAGAGATGGGGCATGAGTCCTTTCCAAGTGGTGATCCTGGTATTTGCCGGAGAAATTGAAAGGAATCATGGGAAACCTAAAACTGGATAGCAGGTTGCGGATTTGAATCATCATCCTAGTGTGCTAACCACTGTGCAGTCTCATTTCGGAGAACACTAGTGCAGCCCATTCTCGAGTACTGTTTGAGTGTTTGGGATACCCACTTGGTCAGATTAGAGGAAGATGCCAAAGCAATTGAGAAGTGTGTTGCTAGATTTGTTACTGGTAGGTTCGATTCATAAAATATATTACAGAAATGCTTCGTGAACTCAAAAGGGAATCCCTGTAAAATGATATTCTTTTTGTGAAACACTATTGACAAAATTTACCAGCCTGGCACCTGCAGTTGACTGCAGAACAGATTTTTACCAACACCAATGCACTTTTCAAATTGGGATCTTGAAATCAAGGTAAGAGAAGAAATGGTTTGTACCGAGGCATACAGGCAATAATTTTGTCCTCGCTCAACTTGGTAGTGGAGCAGGAATGGGAATAACTATTTGCAGTACAACATACTCATCATCCACTGTGTGGTGGCTTGCAGAATATGCGTAGAGATGTAGGTATAAAGGAACTGAGTTTAAGTCAGATCATTACCCTGTTTGAGCACATATACTTCTATTTGAAAGCCCAGTGAATAAGATAGCAGAATAAATAAGAGTATTAACATAATAAAAATGAAGGATACCGATTTTAGAAAGAATTTCCTGGTTACTCTCAATGACAGAATTTCAATTATAAACAGAGACTATGGTGCCAACATACATAACACTTGAAAATTGCTTTAAAAGATAATCATGAAACAGTAGTAAAACATGAGGGATTCCAAACTTCTGAGAAGAGAAAAGAACAGACAATCAATGACATCTTAGACTTGATGGAAAAAAGAAAACAATGTTCCACCACTGCCCACAGCACAAGACATCTGTATTACATATGCTGACCAAAAAGTTTCATGTGAAGGCAACAAAGTCAGAACTGTACGATGTGTACCAACTTCAGAGCTAATGGATACAGTACACAAACCATCAACAAATCAGGTCCACAAAGAACAAGAGAACACAGAATATGAGGTGGAACAACAAGTATGTGCACGGAGTCACCCCCATTATGGGAAAATTCTTAGCTGAGTTGGCATTAAAACACACAATTATAAGAGCACCAACCTGCTGCTATCCACCAAAGATGACTCTGATACACTATACATGCTGGGACTATATGAGGTCAGACAGAGGGGCAACATAATGGCACACAAGCATCACTTACAGCTAAGACAACACAGCAGATGAGTAGTGACAGACACGCCAAAATGAATGTGGCAACATTAATAGTTTGAGGAGGCTTGCCTGTTAGAAACGTACTTAAAAAGGAAGACATGAGATTCTAGAATGTCAAGTAGCTCTCCACTGTAAACCACAATGACAATTACAAGCTTGCATTTTCTTGGTGGTTGCCATTAAGCAGACTACACTTTTATGGCTACCCATCATGTGCACCCATGATAACCACTTCCGCAGAAGGCACACAACAAACTACCCGTGCTGACTGCTACTGCACAACCTGAGTGCAGCACAAATGACAAAATTAATTCCCTAATGATTGCAAACATGGATCAATAAAATCCCATCTTAAATTAATATCAACAAAAAAATTCAGTTCCATTTCTTTTCAATCCTGATAACGAATCATATGATGAATTTCATTCGCACAAATTTTAAGAAGTTATAGGTACAGGAGTGAAGACACTAGAGTTAAAACTGCACTGTGCCAAAAGTATTACAAACCAAGATAAAGGTTGTTTCCAATACCAACTGAAAAACTTGTTCATCATTTTACAGTACGTCATGATCTACAACTGAAAGTAATTTTATAGAAACCAAGGACAGTATTACAAGAGACAAAACTGTGAAGAGTGGATGGAACGGATGAAGTATCTGTTGATATTCTCAAAGACACAGAAAGTATGACATATTTTAAAGTACAAGCATATCTATAATGCTTGGGACATAATTGTAGAATAGCTTCACAACCTTACCATAGACATGTAACAGCAAATACAAGTGACTATAGACTAATTAGTCTAATAAGTCTTGCTCTCATCTTATTCCTAGACCTCTCAAAAGTTAGCTACAGATGGGAATTAAGGCAAACATGAAGGAAACAAAGTCGGGATTTAACTATGTATGGACTTGGAAGAAATAATGTCTTGTCTTCTGTGCTTGTCTCAATCATGCAAAAAAAACTGAACTGAAAAGGTGGCCCTAATCAAGGTTACATATTACATTAAGATTAGAAGTGGCACCATAATACAAAAAGTAGTTAAATGCAATGATGTATATTATTTTCAAAATTCTTAAATTTTCTCTTCGATTATAGATGGTCAATGTTCAACACCTGCTGTGTAGATGAAACTGTAATATTTGTTGACAACATAGAAGATCTTCAGTCTCTTCTTGCCAGAATTAAAAAGGCCAGTAAATATGTTGAAGTACTCCCAGAACATTTGTGAAACCAGTAAAACAATTAAGATTCGTGAATCTTCCTGTTTTCACAGCACATTATTTATCCATAGAATTACAGGAATTTAGCATTAATCAAATAGTCTTCTTTAGAAGAATTAAGAGTCTTGCAGTTAGACAAATTATGACCTCATAAATATAATCTGGCAGCCAGATACGATTGTGGAACTATAACATCCAAATATAGTGGCACACGCTGAGTCATTCTTTAGATGTTAGCAACTGCTATCCTTTTTATCCTAACATGATGGCTTTCTTGTGACAAAAATGCTTGATACAATATCTACACATATAAATTCACTTAAAATTGAATTGCCTTTAAAACCAGAATAAGAACTTGTATAGTATAATCTTTTGAAATTTTATTTCTGAACTACTGAAAATGAAGCACTACAGACCCAGTACATAAAACAATTAATGACAAAAGTCTATCCAAAATCACATATCTAATTTTGTGACCCAAAAGTGGGTTAGGACTTCCACACCAGCATTACAGCCTGTAATTTCATAATGTGACACTGTGTTCCCATTGGCTGTACATGACTTTTTTTCCTTGTGAGCTATAATTTCAGGATATTAATTCACTCACCTTGTTACTTCTTCACATATGCCAATCTTGAAATGCTTGGACTTTGTTTTCCAAATTCTTCAGTTGTCACTGTACATTAAGAGCACAGCAAAAAAACCAATCATGAAAATGAATATGACACTTCTCGAATTAAGATGACAGGTATTCGTACTCTCAAATGTAATGACTGTTCATAGCAACAGTTTTTTTATGGTGCACATCACAATAATATCAATGTGAAATATGGAACTGACAATGCCAGATACCACAGAACCAATATATATTTAACAGTTACTGAGATTCTTGTCATCTTTGATGACATCAGTATTGTCATGGTATGTTGTTTTCCATGGTGCACACCACATCTACAAGCCAGGACACTGTAGCATGGAATAACTGAAGGCCCAGCAGCCATAGCAAGTTGGAGTAAAAGCTGCAACTGCTGTGTCACATTGAAGAAGTGCAGCATCCATTCATGTACCAGTGTGCATGAGAGATCCTAGCTTTTACAATAGATAAATTACGAATAAAGTAAATGTCACTGACTGACTCAATATGCTGCGATTTTGTGTGTGCAAATAGATATTTTTCATAAGTGGTAAGTGTAACATTTAAGGGACTCTTGTTCTTCATATGTACATTAGCATCCTGTCCAGTTGTTCAACTAAAGATCTGGTTTTATGATTTAATAATTTAATTGGATAGATAAAAAATCTAATCACCAAATTAATACTAACAAAGAGATAGAGGGGCTGGCCAGTACTTACCTCAGCTCAGTACAGCCGATAGATACACAAAAAACAGAACACAAAATTTACGTTCCTAGCTTTTGGAACAAATGTTCCTTCATCAGAGAGGAGAGAGGGGAAAGAAAGGGAAGAAGGGAAAGTAGATTCAGTTACTCACAACCCACGTTATGAAGCAACAGGGAAAGGAAAACAGGGAGGGTAGCAAGGATGGAGGCATGGTTGTCAGAGGGAAGCCAAAGATATTCTACTGTTTTTGAGCTGATCTGGACATACTTGCTTGGTCTGGTCAACTTTTTCTGTATTTTTCTTATTTAGTGGTCTTCCTTTGGTATTGAACATTACCAACACAATTTCTTTCTTTCTCTTCCCTCCCTCCGTGTTTTATTCCTTCTTATGATTACTATTTTAACTTTAGTTATTTAATTTCCCTACCCACCAGTTACCCACTATGTACCCTAATCCTATACCACATTATTTACATTCATTCCGGAAACATGCATTCACCGTAGCCAAACTGCAATCCCACATACTTTTCCTCCGGTCCTGCTTAACCTTTGAAATCACCCCTAAAGGACTTACCTTAAAAGTTCCCATCTCTGGGTGCAATTCCTCCTTCCACCAGTCTCTCCTGGACTTCCAGAACCTTCAATCCTTAGCCCTTACCCAACTTGTCCTGAATCTCTACACTACTTCATGTAACCACCACTCCCAAAAGCTCCTATCTCTCTTCAAAGTCCTCCACCTCTCAAACCGTTGCTTGGAGAACACACTCAGGAACATCATCCTAGAAGCCAGCTGCAAACTTGAGTTCCATGCCACACACCACCTGAAAAAACTATCCACAGTGCTAGTGCAACACCTAAGAAGTGGGGTCCCTGTCCCTATCCCTCACAAACACCAACCACAACAGAACCTTCAACAAACCCCCCTCATAGCCAACAAACCTAGCCTAGCCACCCTACTCAATCTCCCCATCCCAGCACATACCCCACACAGACCAAATCTCAACTATAACCACAGTCAAATGCCACATATCACCAGTCCCAATTCAGTTCTAAACCTCTCATCCAGATCCCACTCTCCTCCAGAGACATCTGTTCTACCAAAAGGCTTAACCTTTAGCCCCACGCCTAAATTCAACCACACTGCCCTGGTTAAAGATCTCTTCTCATTCACCCGGAACCTCAACTGGAAATATCACTTCACTACCCAAACACAGCCCCCAAATACTAGACCCAGTGCTGAACCCTGTCTAGATCAGTTCTGACTGCCTTCTCAAACGGATCCTCCTCCCCTCCCCCAAAACCATCCCTTGCAGACATTTCAGGAATTCCTCACATCCAGTGTTGCCTCCCAGTCCTTCTTGAAGAACATCCCGACAACCCCCAACATCACCCAAGCTGAATCCTGTACCATTAAGGAGCTGAAAATAGACCGCTCTATTGTCATCCTCCCGGTGGATAAAGGCTCCACAACTGTCGTACTTGACCGTGTGGAGTATGTGGCAGAAGGACTGCGTCAACTCTCCGACACCTCAACCTACAAAGCTGTTACCCAGGATCCCATTCCCTCCATCCAGACTGAGCTGCAGAAAATCCTAAAAATCCAAGGTCCCTCACAAGGCCTCACAACGGCTTCCATAGACTTACTCACTCCACCTGAGCCACGTACCCCTACCTTTTACCTATTACCCAAAATCCACAAAGAGAACCATCCTGGCCGTCCCATTGTGGCAGGCTTCAAAGCCCCAACAGAACGTATCTCAGCTCTGGTAGACCAACACCTCCAACCTATCACCCGCAGACTCCCACCCTACATCAAAGACACAAACCACTTCCTAGAACGCCTCAAATCCATTCCCACTCCTCTCCCACCTGAAACCTTTCTTGTCACCATAGATGCTACATCCCTTTGCACAAACATCCCACATACCCATGGTCTCTCTGCCCTTGAGCACTACCTCTCCCAACGCCCACACGAAGATCTTCCAAAAACCTCGTTCCTTATCACACTTACCGACTTCATCCTCACCCATAATTACTTCACTTTTGAAGGCCAGACCTACAAACAAATCAGGGGAATGGCCATGGGAACCAGGATGGCTCCGTCCTATGCCAACCTCTTCATGGGTTGCATGGAGGAGGCTTTCCTGAAGACCCAACAGCTGCTTCCCCTGGCCTGGTATAGGTTTATATTATAGATGACATCTTTGTGGCCTGGACTCATGGTGAAGAAACACTCCTTAATTTCCTCCATAACCTCAATTCCTTTTCGAATCTGAATTTCACCTGGTCCTTCTCCAAAACCCAAGCCACCTTCCTGGATGTTGACCTTCATCTTGTTGAAGCTCACATCCACACCTCTGTCCATATCAGACCCACAAACAAACAACAGTGCCTTCACTTTGATAGCTGCCATCCATTTCACATCAAACGCTCCCTTCCCTACAGCCTAGGTATTCGTGGCAAACGTATCTGCTCCAGTGACGAATCCCTCAACAATTACACCAATAACCTAACCAGTGCTTTCCTCTCCCGTCACTATCCTGCAGACCTTGTCCACAAACAGATCTCCCGAGCAATACATTCCTCCCCGTCCAACAACAATGTTCCTATCCCCAGACCACACAGAAGCATCCCCCTTGTCACCCAATATTATCCTGGCCTCGAAAACATCAACAAATTACTCTGCCAGGGATATGACTTTCTCAAGTCAACCCCTGAAATGAGATCATCCCTTGACAAAATTTTCCCCACACCACCCAGAGTTGCCTTTTGTCGCCCCCCTAACCTCCGTAACATCCTTGTTAAACCCTACAATATTCCCAGAGTACCTTCTATACCCAGCGGTTCCTACCCCTGTAACCGACACCGCTGCAAAACCTGCCCCATGCATCCCCCCACAACCACCTACTCCAGCCACGCTACTGGTAAAACATAAACAATTCAAGGCAGGGCGACGTGTGAAACTACACATGTCATTTATCAACTGACATGCCTGCACTGCACAGCCTTTTACATCGGTATGACAACAACTAAACTGGCTGAGCGCATGAACGGACACAGACGAACTGTCCGCCTAGGAGATGTCCAATACCTAGTAGCGGAGCATGCCCTCCAGCATAATTCTAGGTACCTAGGAACCTGCTACACTGTATGTGCCATTTGGCTTCTCCCACCCAACACCAGTCCCTCTGAACTGCGGAGATGGGAACTTGCACTCCAACACATCCTTTCATCCCGCCATCCCCCTGGACTGAACCTACGTTAAACAACCTCACTCCCATTTACTCTTCAGTCTTCTCCTCTTTCCCTTTCCTCTTTAGCCATTCATGCATCTTTTCATCCTACATAGTTGTGTTTATCTTTATACTATATACCTCTTTACTTCTGTATGCATCCTCTTTGGTTTGAAGCTGGCACAGTACTTGCAGTAGAATATCTTTGGCTTCCCTCTGACAACCATGCCTCCATCGTTGCTACCCTCCCTGTTTTCCTTTCCCTGTTGCTTCATAACCTGGGCTGTGAGTAACTGAATCTACTTTCCCTTCTTCCCTTTCTTTCCCCTCTCTCCTCCCTGATGAAGGAACATTTGTTCCGAAAGCTAGGATTGTAAACTTTTGGTTCTGTTTTTTGTGTATCTATCGGCTGTACTGAGCTGAGGTAAGTACTGGCCAGCCCCTCTATCTCTTTGTTAGTATTTGTTTCACATCTTTATATGAGATTTTCCATTAATCATTTTAAGCACCAAATTATTTTGTCAATAATTTATTGTTTTTGTGGTTTCATGATTTGTATTTTTTAAAATGTCATATTGCATATCTATATCTAAATTTTTAGAGCCCAGAGATGAATAAATTTCCACGTAACTGCATTTTATTTGTCTTGTGCTGCAATAATAGTACACAGAACATGCTATATTACTTAAGTGTTGATGGTAGAGTACAGGCTGGCCTAGGTTTCAAGATCATCTTTAACAATCATGAATATTTCAACTGTCCTAAGAAAGTTGGTTCTGGTGTGCAGTGCAGCTGTTGTGATAGACAGCTTCATTAAGGGGGTATGTACTAAAATGGGGAATGAAGATGTCAGTGAGACTCTGTGCACAAGACAGGATAATAGAAAATCAGAGCACTTAATGTAGAGCTTGACTTTTCTATAAAAGAAATGGAAAGGTTGAGCAGTAGTAAGGGTAATGTGAAGTGGGAACTGGTAGCAGGAAATAGGGTCAATGGGAAGAGAACAGTTTTGTCTTTTGCACAAAAATCAGGCTCTGCCCTACTACTTCAGTTAAGACATCGAGTCTCAGTAGATTTAGGTATGGGAAAGGCACAGCAGGCTTTCAATTCAACACCAGTGGGTTCAGAGGAAGTAGGAAAAAGGGTGGAAGTACTGCTCTTATGAAGTCATCTCAGTAGAGGTGCAGGCCAGTTGTTGCAGGAAGAATTAGCAAGCAAGTACCAAGCTTCAAGCATCAAGCGTGTGTCTTAGGCAAATGGTAGAGCAGATTGGCCAAGAATACTGCAAGCGTGTGTAGCTCTTGAACACGTAAAGATCTCTCTCGTCTGACTGCACACTTTGTCCTTTACCACACCACGCTGTCTGAGTGGGAATATAGGGAAAGTTAAATGTGTAGCATTAAATGGCAGTACAGTCATGTGAAGAACACTGAATGCCTTACATAAGGCTTGGTTTCATACTGTGCTACATTAGGAAATTTGAAAATCTGAAGCTGTGTACAACGTATCATGAAGAGCAATATTACACTGTTACTGGCTCCTCATACACGAGAATACAACTTCAAAAATAAAATAAAAATAAATTTGGGTTTGCAATAGTATTACACCAGCAGTATTGTGTGTGTCACATTGTTCCCTTCAAAATTATTACAACATTTAAGCTCAGATATAGAAAGAGTCTCTATAGCATGCCATTAGTTGTGGAATAAATTATTCTACTTATACATAAAAGAAATAAGTTTTACTACTTAGTACTACTGTACTGATACTGCAATGATTACCGTTGTCAACAACACAGATCACAAACAGAGCTGTAACAAGGTAACCCTGCATTCCTGGCAGGGCTCCCTAATCTGAAAGTGATGATTTAACAACCAATGCAACTTAAGAAATCTTACTATTTCTACCACCAGTTTCATAATGTGCTTGACATATGCGAATTTAGCACAGTGTTTCTTGATGTACAGAGTTACAAATCCCATACAAATAGTCTGTTGCTCATTGTAATTTTTGGCACAACTATCCTGCAACTCCATTTTGTACCCCTAGCATGGCTGACACTCAATCAGTGGTATCAGAGAGCAATATGTTCTATATCATGCCAATGGCTTCAGTTGTCTCTTCAACAGCATTCATCCAGCCGATGTCTGCTGTGTCCTTCATTGGCACCAAATCTAACAACTCTTCTGTCACTTGTAAATTGGTCTCGACTTCACAAACGTAAATTGCACATTGTACTATGTCCAAAACATCTGTCAGTTCATCCAAAAAATGAGGTTTCTTCTATCCTTTCTATTTTTCCATGTAATCTCCTCCTTGTTTTATGGTCTTCCTCCAGTGAGACACAAGTGTGCGTATGCCCTGTTGGTACCACACCTTGCTCTGATTGTGTAGCCATGCCTTCACTGTGTGAATCACCTCTTCATTATCCACAAAATGTCTTCCATGAATGGCATCAGCTATAGGGTGGATGGGGTAACACTGTTCAACACTATTTAGTATTGTGTTCAGAAGTCTTCAAGCTTGTGCAAGACTGAGCATTATGTGGAATCAATAAATCACCTGGGTTGTTGTGGCGCTAAAGCCACTGAAGGAGCTTCTTGACTTTATAAATGCATCAAGGTTGCTAAGTCATACTGTAATTCCCAGTAATCAACTGCTGTCATTTTATATCAATGTGCATGACGTAAAAAATAAATAAATAAATAAATTTGGAAACTAACAGGGTAACAAATAATAATGAATTTGATGAATGTATCAATATTATGAAAAGGAAAGTTGCTACTCACCATATAGCAAAGATGCTGAGTCGCAGATAGGCTCAACAAAAAGCTCTCAAAATTAAAGGTTTTGACACACATGAATGTGAGCGCATGCGTGCAAATGCAATTCACACACAAAACTGCAGTCTCAGGCTACTGAAACCACACTGTGAGCAGCAGCACCAGTGTATGATGGGAGTGGTGACTGGGTGAGGGTAAGGAGGAGGATGAGGCAGGGAGGGGGAGGCCTCATGGCTCATACCTTCATAATAGACCTAGATGCAAGACCTGTCCCATACATCCTCCCACCACCACCTACTCCAGTCCGGTCACTAACATCACCTATCCCATCAAAGGCAGGGCTCCCTGTGAAACCAATGGATCCTTCACATCAACACCAGCTTTTCTGAATTGTGCAGGTGGGAACTTTCCCTGCAATACATCCTATGTTCCCATAACCCTCCTGGCCTCAACCTTCGTTAGTCACTATCCTCATCCATCCAGCCCCTTCCCTGTTCCCATTCCAGTACTACACAGTCTTTTTATTTCTCTCCTTTTCCGCACTCCCCCTCCCCTTCCTGACTCACCCCTGCCCTCCGTCTAACCTGCAGGCTCACTGTATGCCATCTCCACCACTATCCCTCCCCCTCCCTGCCCTAGCCTCCTCCTTACCCCCACCCAGTCGCCACTCCCATCATGCACTGGTGCTTCTGTTCGCAGTGTGGTTTCAGTTGCCTGAGACTGCAGTTGTGCGTGCAAGTTGTGTTCTCATGAGAAACAGTGCCTGCATCACAACAGAAGTGCTTGTTAATATGATTTGTGACTGTAGCACTCTCCACTGGCAGCTGTTGGCTGTATCTGGTTTCCAAACCACAAAGACACACTGACAAACTTTGAAAGGTTGTTCAGGGACATGTCCTGAGTATTTTAGTATCAGGCTGCATTCACACTGCATGCTAGACTGGGTTGACGAAAATCCACCTCTCCGATTCACACATTGTAAAAACACTTGGCAGTATATAAGACTATGCCGCACTGTTTTACTAACTTATTTTTTCCTTAAAAGCTTTGCTTTCCTTGTGAAAAATGAAAATGCACAATTTTCATTTCACATGACTCTTTTAGTTCCATATTGTTTCCAATAGATTTTGAAAAAAGTATTCAGTTAAAAAATCTGATTTTTGTACATAGTACAGCATCTTAGCTTCTTAATAAACCATTTACCTATTCACAATCCGAAACAGTCTTTGCAAAATGACATTATTTATTAACTATGTGCACTTATCAAATCCTGTAGTGAAAAAGTTTGATAGTGGGTACCTTACTGTTACATATATTTTTGACCATAAATTACTGTGACTGCAATATAACTAAAAATAACAAAGAGTTTTGAAATAGTAGTGACACTGGTATCTATCTCCGTTCAAAAGCAAATGCGAGTTATTGAGTGGCATCAATGTCATGATCGCAATCCTATGGAGCTTGCTCGGGTTTTGCTTAGTGTCAAACACTACTAGTGATCAATGCAGGTGTAGTGTCAGTCCCTCTTGTTATTTTAATGATCCATGTCTAGAAAAATCCAAATGTTTACAAATATTTCACTCGACAATGTCCACGTATACTAAACAGACACCTACTATGGTTTTACAATGGGCCACACTTTACATTATAAAAAGCAAACAATTATTTGTTGCCCACATCCTACAATTAGTAGGATGTATATTTTGTATTTGGAACAAGAAGAGAATGATAAATTAATCTAAATTTGCAGTGGATTGACTGTAACAAAGTTTACAACATACTACTCAATTCCTATCCAGCTGGAGATGAAAAACAGCAGATGATAAAAAATATATAATCACATTTATGGACATTTTTATGTAAGTTTGATAAATACTCCAGATGTTCATCTTTGATATTTTCACTTTTGGAGCTCTGGGAAAGTGCAGTACCACAAAGTGTAAATAATTACTGCTTTGTATCAGCCCTACATCCACTTTCAAAGAACTGTGCATTGCTCTTATGAATAGTATTTATTTAAGGAAAACAATGTAATGAAGCTAAGCCTAAGTGGAAATGCATTTCACTGGACTTCTGCTGAATGTTTCAATGACAAAATTATTAAGTTCTTTTTGCATCTAAGGCACTTGCATTTCAATTTTTCTTCTTCAACTGAAAGGAAACTGCATGGAGTCAGCACACTCCCAAACAATTCAGAACAGGTGAATGAATTGCTACTGATCGTTTTACAGGATCTTCATGCAGTCCAAACCAATTTCAAGGATGAGATGTTTGTGTTACTGTCTGTTTCTGTTTCCATATAGGTTTTCCCCCCTTGATGGGGTTGTCCCCAGCGGCAAGGCACACTCACTTTTTAGCAGGTGAAGGTTGAAGATAACACAGGTGCAGCCCGAAGTTTTTCACCACTATCCAATTAACGTCATCTTACGTAATAATAATTTCAATTTTCTGTTGATTTTGTTTTCACATTACAGTGACTTGTCAAATTTTGATGCACACGCAAGAAATGGGTGATAATGGAATCACCCCATGAATATTGACTGACATCTAGGAGAGTTTCTTCCTTACATGAAGAATTAAAAAATGTCCCTGAAAAACATTTATTCATATTGCAGAATGAGTAACAATACATTTCAGTATCAGCTGAAGAACATTCAAGACAAAAATTTCAAAGCAGAACATATTTTCACATGAGTATAACACAAGAACCAAAGTTACCTTTCAACATTGAAGTAAGTTAAATTAGTACACGATCGTTGTTTTGAAGGAGAACTTTCTGTTGAATTCACTGCCTCCTATTCATTACACACTAGTTCTTGCATTTTGAATTTTACAAACATTTGCATCTGACGAGGAAGGGAGTAGTAAGTATCATCATTTTAGGTGATGTCCTGGTATGCCTCCATCACCGCTACTTCACCCTTTTCGAGCTTCAATTTTTAAAAATTCTTCTTCACTATTTTGCCCACTACTTTTCTTCTTTTTTCTTAGTGATGCTGTACTTGATAGTGGCGATTACATTGATATTCCGCAATCCACCTTCTGGCGTTTGTCAGAGGGTACCCCATACCACTACTACACTACTAGTCATTTCCTTCCCTGTTCCACATGCAAATAGAATGAGGAGAAAAATGACTTTCTATATGCTTCCGTATGAGCCCTAATTTCTTTTATCTTATCTTCATCTACCTTAAGTGCAATGTGTGTTAGACGCAAAATAATCATTCTGCAGTCAGCTTCAAATGCTGGTTTTCTAAATTTTCTCAATAGTATTCCTTGAAAAGAATGTCGTCTTCCCTCCAGGGATTCACATTTGAGTTCCCGAAGCATCTCTGTAACACTTGCATGTTGTTTGACCCTACCAATAAAAAATCAGTTGCAGCTCATGACAACATCTCAGACTGGTCTCCATCTTGTGACCCAAAGGTTCTTGAGGTAATTCAGTTTGGCCTGCTGGTTCTGTTTCTTCTGACAATGAACTGTGCGCAACTCTTGGAATTAAAATTTCTTTTAAGAAATTCATGTGGTGAAACTAATGCCAAGTGGAATTGCATTTCTGTGGGCATTTCCCTGGTTCAGTATAATGGGAGATGCATGAAAACCACTGAAGAAGGAAACTGAAACATCCACTGACGTTGCTGGTCACATATCTAAGTGCATTTACCATTTCATCATCATCGACAGAGAAGGATGCACTGTTAAAGCTGAACAGTTCTCTTACAATGCTGATATGCAAACAGATGGTGTCACATTCAACAAGAATTCCATATTACACTCAAAAACAGTCAGAAACACTTTTGTTGAATATTTAAATAAAAATGCAGCTTAAAATAATTAAATGACCTTTAAAAATAGTTTTGGAACTCAAAATACTTAGCACTTAACTATATTTTATGTGCATTTAATTTTGTTGTAAATAAAATAAATTCCAAAAAAAAAAAAAAAAAGATAATTCATATTTCTGCTTACAATCTGAAACACACTCCTTAGCCACTTTGTTTCATAACCTAGAAACTGCGTCATGGTAGTGGTATGTGTCCAATCTCTAACACCAGACAGGTGGTTACAGTTTAATTTCAGTTATGTGATGTTCTACATCCATTAAGGAAGCACGTTGCGAAAATATGTCTTAGACAACAGTCTATACTAAAGTGATAATGCCTGACTTTACAACACATAGCTATCAGGAGGGGATGTATTCCCTCACTCATGTATGCCATCCTGCAAAACACTCATGAAAATACAACAATTTTAGTGTGTGTGTGTGTGTGTGTGTGTGTGTGTGTGTGTGCGCGCGCATGGAGTGGGGGGGGGGGGGGGGGGGGAGATACACATGCGGGAAAGAGACGATACAATGGTTCATGTAACATGAGCTATACTACTATTTTAGAATCAGTTCAAGATATTAGACAAAATCTTTCAATAAATAAAGGCGCACAAAAGAGAAAGTATTTTGGTATACAGCTAATGCTTGTAATTGTTCCACCACTGAAATGTTATGGACTATTCTTTTTTCTTATGCCCAGAGAGAGCTATTGACAGAAAGGGTACATTTACAGAAGTGGATTAACAATTGGTATGACACTTCTGATAAAAGCAGACGGGAGACATCTGATACGTTTACTGTTGAAGCTGAAGTGTAGCTCCATCGGCTTATGCCTGTTGCTGCAAATAATAAAAATCCTGGATGTCACTGGTGCAGAGTGAGCCAGCTCTTGCCATATGTGAGAACACTGCAATGCGAAACAATGGGTTTGACACCCAGTTGCGTTGCGGCACGGCCCGGCACGCATCAGCCCACCAGGCAGTGTGAACACACCTTACAGCACCATGTGTCTCCTGGGGCTCTTTCCGGAGTAATAATGTAATTAAGAGTTATTCAGTTTGTTTCTCCACTTACCTTTGTTTCTGAGAAAATACCCTCACAACAATGAAACAGCCTACAACATATAACCGCTAAAACATGCAGCACAAAACACGGGATTTGATTTCTTGTACGGGACTACATACAGCTGACATGGTTGATGTCACTGTGAGGACAGCTCAATTTCATGTCATCAGGCCACTGTTCCACTGCATTCAATGAACCCATACACGAGGTGCAAATCAGCCAGCCCTTCATCAATAAACCCATCCATAGTACTACTGTATCACTGATATTGCACAACTAACACTGCCAGAAAACAAAACCTTAGATAGCACCGAGCAGTACTAAATGAAAAATTCATGGCAACTAATTAAAGAGAACATTACCGTTGTCAACAGAAGCTGCCATGAGCAAATGAAAAAAGCCACATAGCATGTACCACTGACATCTCCACTGGTGTGCACTGTTTTCAGTGCAGTAGAAATAAAAAGCTAATTGGGGTCAAGAAATCAAAAAAAGTACAACTCTGTAATGAGCTGCTGTACACTGTGGATACCTTATAACAAAATGTTGTGGCATAACAAGACAGCCACGCCACTCGGAAGTAGCCGAAAGGCACGCGTTAACTCACGCAGGCTAGTAGATAGGTCTGAAACAGGATACGTAATGAATGCTATAAAGAAAAGTACGTAGCTCCTGGAATACTTAACTTTAATCCATCCTTGTGGTACATCGCTCTTGACGATACAAGTGAGACTCTTTAGATACAAGCTATGTAAGGCTAATGGCGCCTTGCTAGGTCGTAGCCATTGACTTAGCTGAAGGCTATTCTAACTATCTGCTCTGCAAATGAGTGAGGCTTCGTCAGTGTGCATCGCTAGCTACGTCGTCCGTACAACTGGGCGAGTGCTAGTCCGTCTCTCGAGACCTGCCGTGTGGTGGCGCTCGGTCTGCGATCACTGACAGTGGCGACACGCGGGTCCGACATGTACTAATGGAACAAGGCCGATTTAAAGCTACCACCTAGCAAGTGTGGTGTCTGGCGGTGACACCACACAAAATACTCTGAAGGTATTCACGAACAACCTCTGAAAGTTCATCAGTGGAGTTCTGGGTCACCTTCTTATAAGGATGAGAAACCTGCTTTACATGAAGTGTTATCGTAAAATTGTGGTGTGCCCCTAGACACTGAACAAATAACAGATTCAAGGAAGAATGATAGCATCTTAACACAAGCACTGAAAACGAGTATCATGAGGAAATTTGGTGCTGATTACTTGGAATCAAAGATCACAGCTTTGTATACAATAAAGAAGATTTTATAAGAAGATGTAAGAGAAAAGCAAGGGTCAATGTCTTTGGTGGAGGGCAACTGATTGTGGCAAACAACTGGCAACTACCTACCGATTTGCAGCCTGAGACACAATTGTGAACCACTTTATGATTTTGCCGAGAGTAAGTTATGGTGGTGCAGTGCAGTTCACATTACGACACAGCATGTTTCATGGCTGCGCCATGTGAGCTGTAAGCACAGCACACCATTTTTCAAATTTTTTGTTGTTGTGTGATACTGTGTGTTAAAAGAGAATGGAGTTCAAATTAAGTAGTGAGTTCTCAGAACAAGTGTCGGTAACTGTTGTGAGTTAGGGAAGTATTGTTCATATATTATTAATATTATTATTATTATTTAAACTGTAAGCTAGTATTAACAAGAGGTATGGAAGAGAATTTAAAGGAAATTTTTATGAGCTATTTCTGAACTGGTTACTGAGCTGAAAGCAAAGATATAACAAATCAATATTAGTATTACAGAGATAAAAGTCAAATTAGATAGAACTGTACTGGCTTTGAAAGGTTAATTACATTCTGATTAAGTTAGGAATGAGGTAAATCAACATTTTGGTGAATTAAATACAGATCTAAAACAAATTTCAGACACTAGCATAAGACAAAAACTTTTAGAGCAATGCAGACCTTAATATGAAGAAGCTATCTCAGGTGCCACTTTCACAACATTGGAGGAAGGTGCAAATGAGTTCAATGAACAAAAAGTTCACAAAAAAATCGAGTCATCCATCAGTAAACCTCATTCATTGACTGAAGAGGAGAAAATAGCAGAGTTTTTTACATTAAGAGCAGAAGTTTATTTAAAATCTATTGTATGTAAGGAATCTGGTTGGAAAGGACTATTTAGAACACGGATATAGCTTGACTGCTGGGAGAAATGCATATATGAATTTTGTAGACAGTTTAAAATAACTGGAATGATTTTTGTTGTTGTGTAGTAATTGATGTCAATTTGGTTGAATTGTCCAATTGCAGTACAAAAATTTGTAATCATGATTTAATAGTAATATTAAGGGAAGATTACTAATAAAAGAAGACTTACAATTGTTCCTGTTGAAAAGTTGTATGATTTTGATTTGATTGTGAAACTAAAAGAGAGATTGGTTACAAAATGTAAAAGCATAGTTACGTTTGAGACTGGAATTGTAGTGGAAGAGGCACCACATGATGTATTAGTAAAGGGAATGGGACACCAGATCTACATCTGTATACATACTCTGAAAGCCACCATACGGTGCGTGGCGGAGGGTACCCTTTACCACAACTAGTCGTTTGCTCTCCTGTCCCACTCGCAAACAGAGCGAGGGAAAAACAACTGTCTATATACTTCTGTATGAGCCCTAATTTCTTGAATCATATTTTCATGGTCCCTATGCAAATAGTATGTTGGTAGCAGTAGGATCGTTCTGCAGTCAGCTTCAAATGCCAGTTCTCTAAATTTTCTCAGTAGATTTCTTCGAAATGAGTGTCTTCTTCCCTCGAGAGATTCCCACTTAAGCTCCTAAGGCATATCTGTAACACTTGCATGCTGATCGAACCTACCGGTAATAAATCTAGTAGCTCGCCTTTGAACTGCTTCAATCTCTTCTTTCAATCTGATGTGGTGTGGATCCCAAACTCTCAAGCAATACTCAAGAACAGGTCGCACTAATGTCCTATATGCAGTCTCCTTTACAGATGAACCACACTTTCCTAAAATTCTCCCAATAAACCAAAGTTGACTATTCGCCTCCCCTTCCACAATCCTCACATGCCCATTCAATTTCATATCGTTTCGCAACATTACACCCCGATATTTAAATGACCTGACTGTGTCAAGCAGGATACTACTAATGCTGTATCTGAACATTACAGGTTTTTTTTTTTTTGACTCATTCACATTTACTTACATTTTTCTATATTAAGAGCCAGCTGCAATTAATCACACCAACTAGAAATGTTGTCTAAGTCATCTTGTACCAACCTACAGTCACTTATTTTCAATGCCTACCTGAAAACCACAGAATCACCAGCAAATTACTGCAGACTGCTGTCTACCCTGTCTGCCAGATCATTTACTTACATAGAAAATAGCAACAGTCCTATCACACTTCTGCGGGGCGATCCTGGTGTTATCCCTGTCACTCATAAACACTGGCTGTTGAGGACAACAGACTGGGTTCTATTACTTAAGAAGTCTTTGAGACAGTCAAATATCTGGGAGCCTATTCTGTATGCACATATCTTCATTAACAGTCTGCAGTGGGGCACCACATTGAATGCTTTTCAGAAGTCTAAAAATGTGGAATCTGCCTGTTGTCCTTCATCCAAAGTTCACAGTATAGTATGTGTGTAAAGACAAACTGGATTTCGTATGAGCAATGCTTTCTAAAGCCGTGCTGATTCGCTGACAGGAGCTTTCTGGTCTTTAGGGAATTTATTATATTCGAACTCAGAATATGCTCTAAAATTCTGCAGCAGAATGATGTTAAGGATATTGGTCTGTACTTTTGCATGTCAATTCTTTTACCGTTCTTATATTCAAGAGTCACCTGCACTTTTTTCCAGTCGCTCGGCACTTTGTGCTGGTCAAGAGAGTCACAATAAATGCCAACTCCAACTAAGCAAGGGGCCAATGACGAAGACTACTCTTTGTAAAACTGAATTTGTATTCCATGCGGAGCTGTTGACTTATTTGTTTTCAACTGTTTCAGTTGTTTCTTTATGCCAGGAATGCTTATTACTATGTCATCCATAAGAGACTCTGTGTGATGGTCAAATGAAGGTACGTTTGTGCTATTCTCCCACATGAACAGTTCCTTAAACGTGGAATTTAAAACTTCAGCCTTCCTTTTTGCTATTTTCTACTGTAAAACCAGCCTGGTCAACAAGTGACTGGATGGAAGTCTTAGACCCACTTAGAGATTTTACATAGGCCCACAATTTTTTCAGGTTCTCCACCAGATCTTTAGCCAAGGTATGGCGGTGGTAGCTGTTGTAATCTTTGCGCACAGATCTTTTCACAGATGCACATATCTCTACTAATCTTTGCTTGTCGTTATTGGCATGTTTTTTTATATTTATTTATTTACACATCAACTTCCGTAGGACCAAATTGCGGAACAAATCTCCAAGGTCATGGAACATGTTAATACATGAAATTACGACATAAAAGTAATAAAAGATAAAAATAAAATGTTTATGAATCCGAAAAAAGTAAAGCCATAAGTTTAAGTAAACATAAACAACACTACAACAAGAATCAGCTTGAAACTTCCTGGCAGATTAAAACTGTGTGCCGGACTGAAACTCGAACTCGGGACCTTTGCCTTTCGCAGGCAAGTGCTCTACCGACTGAGCTACCCAAGCATGACTCACGCCCCATCCTCACAGCTTTACTTCTGCCAGTGAGTCATGAGTCAGTAGAGCACTTGCTCGCGAAAGGCAAAGGTCCTGAGTTCGAGTCTCGGTCCGGCACACAGTTTTAATCTGCCAGGAAGTTTCATATCAGTGCACACTCTGCTGCAGAGTGAAAATCTCATTCTGGAAGAATCAGCTTAATTTTTCAAGGAACTACTTGACAGAATAGAAGGAGCAACCCATGAAGAAACTCTTCAGTTTTGATTTGAAAGTGTGTGGATTAATGCTAAGATTTTTGCATTATAGTGGTAGCTTATTGAAAATGGATGCAGCAGTATACTGCACACCTTTCTGCAAAAGAGCTAAAGAAGTCCAATGCAAATGCAGGTTTGATTTCTGCCGAGTATTAACTGAGTGAAAGCTACTTATTCTTGGGAATAAGCTAATATTGTTAACAAGAAATGACAGTAAGGAACATATATATTGAGAGGCCAATGTCAAAATACCCAGACTCGCGAATAGGGGTCGACAAGAGGTTTGTGAACTTACACCACTTTTTGCCCGAACTGCCCGTTTCTGAGCCAAAAATAACCTTTTGGAATGGGAAGAGTTATTCCAAAATATAATACCATTCGACATAAGCGTATGAAAATAAGCAAAGTAGATTAATTTTTGTGTCAAATGATCACTCATTTCAGAAACCGTTCGAATAGTAAAAATGGCAACATTAAGTCTTTGAACAAGATCCTGAAGGTGGGCTTTCCATGGAAGTTTACTGTCTATCTGGACATCTAGAAATTTGAAAGGTTCAGTTTCACTAATCATATGCCCATTCTGTGAAATTAAAATGTCAGGTTTTGTTGAATTGCGTGTTAGAAACTGTAAAAACTGAGTCTTAAAGTGATTTAGCGTTAGTTTACTTTCACCTACAAGCCCTGAACTTATATCATGAACTGCACTATTTGAAATCGGGCCAATGTTGCGCACAAAATCCTTTACTACCAAGCTAGTGTTATCAGCAAACAGAAATATTTTAGAGTTATCCATAATACTAGAGGGCATATCATTTATATAAATAAGGAACAGGAGTGGCACCATTACTGATCCCTGGGGCATCCCCCACTTGACCGTACTGCACTCGGACAACACACCACAGAGCCATTCTGAACACTGTGAATAATGACCTTTTGCTGTCTGTTGCAATAGTAAAAGGTGAACAAATTGTGAGCTACTCCCCGTATTCTGTAATGGTCCAATTTCTGGAGAAATATTTTGTGATCAACACAATCAAACGCCTTAGTTAAATAAAAAAAAAAATGTGCCTAGCATTTGAAACCTTTTGTTTAACCCATTCACTACCTCACAGAGAAAAGAGAATATAGCATTTTCAGTTGTTAAATGACTTCTAAAGCCAAACTGTACATTTGATAGAAAATTGTGTGACAAAGTGATGAATTATCCTTACATACATAGTCTTTTCAATAGATATAGCAAACACTGATGGCATAGAAATAGGTCTAAATTTGTCTACATTATCCCTTTCTCCCTTTTTATAAAGTGACTTTACAACTGAGTACCTTAATCGTTCAGGAAACTGACCATTCCTAAAGGAAAAATTACAAATATGGCTAAATACAGGGCTAACATGTGCAGCACAGTACTTTAATATTCTGCTAGGCGCTCCATCATATCCATGATAGTTCTTAGTCTTCAGCAATTTAATTATTGACTCAATCTCCCCCTTGTCTGTATCATAGAGGAGTATTTCAGACATCAATCTTGGAAAGGCATTTGCCAAGAGAGTTATATGATTCCCTGTAGAAACTAAGTTTTTATTTAATTCACCAGCAATGCCCAGAAAACGACTGTTAAATACCGTACATATATCCAACTTATCAGTAACAGAAATATTTTTACTACGAACTGACTTTATATACTTGACCTTGTGCTGCTGACCAGACACTTCCTTCACAACTGACCATATGGTTCTAATTTTATCCTGTGAATTAGCTATTCTATTTGCTTACCACATACTTTTTGCCTTCCTAATAACAGTTTGAAGCACCTTACAGTACTGTTTGTAATGGGCTACAGTAGCTTGATTGTGACTACTTCTAATGTTTTGATATAATTCCCACTTTGTTCTACATGATATCCTTATCCCACAAGTCAGCCACCCAGGATGCATTTTACTGCTAGTACCCTGTTTAGAACATTATAATGGAAAGCAACTCTCGAAGAGCATGAGAAATGTGTTAAGGAAAGCATTATATTTATCATCTATATTATTGGCACTATAAACATCCTGCCACTCTCATTCCTTGACGAGATTTAAAAAAACGCTCTACTGCTGTTGGATTAACTTTCCTACATAGTCTGTAATTATATGTGACATCTGATGAGTACAAAAGCCTTTTAGTGTTAAAATTTTTGTATCATTGTCTGAAAGGCCATTCACACTTTTACTAACATAATGCCCATCTAGTAATGAAGAATGAATAAAAATATTGTCTATAGCTGTGCTACTGTTCCCCTGCACCCTAGTTGGAAAAAACACGGTCTGCATGATATCATATGAATTAAGGAGATCTACCAACATCCTTTTTCTTGCACCATCATATACAAAATTTATATTAAAGCACCATACGTAAATAATTTCTTGTACTTCCTATAAAGTGTATCAAGAAACCTCTCTAGTTGGAGCAGAAATGCTCTGAAGTCAGAGTTAGGAGACCTATAAACAACAACAATTAGAAGTTTAGTTTCACTAAATTCAACTGCTCCTGCACAACATTCAAACATCTGTTCAGTGCAGTGCCGTGATATGTCTATGGGCTCAAATTGAATACTGTTTTTTACATACATGGCCACTCCCCCGCCCCAAAAATAACTCCTTGAAAAACAGCCAGCTAACCTGTATCCTGGTAAAGGAAGTGTCTGAAACATGATGTCCTCTGGAGACGAACCATTAGTTAGAGGGACATCTTTTAAGCAGGTATGCCTATCAGCTGACTTCAATCTAAAAAACAGGAATTTTTCCATGAGTGATCCCACCACCACCCACTACACTATCACCTATAAGCTTTGCCACCCTCCCCTTCCCATACCTATTGAGCTAAAGACCATGCCTAGTGAACCCCAATCCACTAACAGACTCAACTGGCACCACTGAAATGTGTCCCATGCCCTCCACCATCAGTGTCATCTCCAGCACCATATTACTGTGCCTAACAGGCGCATTAAGATGAGGCCGATAATGACACTAAAACAGTTGCACGAAATGCACATTAGTGCCACAGTTTGAGTAGCTATATTTACCAGGTTACCACCTACATCATATTCACTGTCCCAATCAAGACTGTTACCTGCTCCAAACATTATCACTACCTGATCCTCCTCTGTAAAATTCCTACATAACTCCCCTATGCTGTCAGTCACCTGAGCCAACCCTGCACTAGGCTTCACAATGCTGGTGACTCCCCAACACTTCCTGCAACTGATGGCCCACACCTCCACCATGCGAACTACCTAGCAGCAGAACCTTCTTCTTTCTGTTGGACTCCTAACTGCTGAGGACTGCTGCATGTTCCCTACACCTACAAGAAGGTCCTCTCCACTCAACTCTGACAGTTGCTCAAATCTATTGCACATATGCAAAGTATAGATGTCTGAATACCTCCTCCTCCTAGCTGCCTACTTGCCAGCTGCCAGTTCTCATTCCCCAGCTCCCTTCACCTTCCTCAATCTATCTAGTTCCTCCTTTGCGTGTTGTAACTGCACCTGAAGGGCACAGATCTTATGCTTCCGCTCCTCTATCAACTTATATCTACTACAGATTTTGCATTCCCAGGAGAGGATCTCACTAGCAGGCCCACTGGCTTTCCCACTGCGTTCCCCCCAACGAAAATACTTTGAACAAATCCCAGACTGTAACCCAATACTCACAAATCTATGACAAAACCCACACTTCACGCTCGTTCAGCTACACCAGTAGAACTACACACATTAAAAAATGGTTTGCATTACCTCGGATCCCAGAACTCCTGAACACAGACACTGACTAAGGATATTGTATCACAGACACAGTCCCTTTGACTGTTCAGTGATGCCACTAAACCCGCCCAAAGATGCAAACAAGCATGCATTAGCAGCACCTATTAGACAGGGGGTCCAATAGCTGATCAGTTCCAGTCATTCCCCCAAGAAGGAGGTACCCGGCTCGTGTTGTCTGTAGTTCAACCATGCCTAGACAGTCAATACCATGGTTCGATCACATCCGCATTGTTACTTTGAGCCAGAAAGGGTTCTCAACAAGGGAAGTGTCCAGACATCTTAGAGTCAACCAAAGCGATGTTGTTCGGAGATGGAAGAGATACAGAGAGACAGTAGCTGTTGACGACATGCCTCGCTCAAGCCGCCCGCCCAAGGGCTACCACTGCAGTGGGTGACCACTACCTATATATTATGGCTCGGAGGCACTCCGACAGCAACGCCACCATGTTCAATAATGCTTTTTGTGCAGCCACAGGACATTGTGTTACGACTCAAACTGTACGCAATAGGCTGCGTGATGCACAACTTCACTCCTGATGTCCATGGCGAGATCCATCTTTGCAACCATGACACCATATGGGCCCAACAACATGCTGAATGGACTGCTCAAGATTGACATCACATTCTCTTCACCAATGAGTGTCGCATATGCCTTCAACCAGACAATTGTTGGAGACAGGTTTAGAGGCAAAACGGTCGGAGACAGGTTTAGAGGCAAAACGGTCAGGCTGAATGCCTTAGACACACTGTCCAGCGAGTGCAGCATGGTGTGACGTACTCCAGTGGTAGTCATTGAAGGCGCCGTAATGGCTGTATGATATGTGAATGCCATCCTCTGACCAACAGTGCAACCATATCAGCAGCATATCGGAAAGGCATTCGTCTTCTTGGATGACAATTCGTGCACCCATCATGCACAACTTGTGAATGGCTTCCTTCAGGATAACGACAACGCTCAACTGGGGTGGCCAGCATGTTCTCCAGACATGAACCCTATTGAACATGCCTGGGATCAACTGAAAAGGGCTGTTTTGGACAACGTGATCCACCAACCACTCTGAGGGATCTATGCCAAATCACCATTGAGGAGTGGGACAATGTGGACCCCGTGTGCCTTGATGAACTTGTGGACAGTATGCCACGACGAATACAGGCATGCATCAGTGCAAGAGGATCTGCTACTGGTATTAGAGATACCGGTGTGTACAACAATCTGGACCACCACCTCTGAAGGTCTCACTGTATGGTGATACAACATGCAATGTGTTGTTTTCATGAACAATAAAAAGGGCAGAAATGATTTTTATGTTGGATCTCTATTCCAATTTTGTGTACAGGTTCCGGAACTTTCGGAACCGAGGTGAAGCAAAACTTTTTTTGATGTGTGTATTTACAAAACTAATAATAGTGGTATCAAAATTGTTTCTCTACTAAGAAAGCAGCTACCTGTATTAATACTACTAAACCACAACTAATACCAATACCAACAGAACTACACATTATTATTAGCTAAAACCAAAAATTCAACCAGCCACTAGAATATTCAACAAAGTTAAAACACTGAATGAAAATTTTACTGAAATAATTCACTTGAAACAACAAGAAACGTCAGCTGGAAACCAAAACACAAAATGTACTAAATGAATTCAACACACAGAAAACTTAAAAACACCACTGTGAGTGAACCTTTCCAAAAGTTGATTAAATCGTGATTTCGCCACAAACAGCATGAAATACCACTGAAAACTATTAAATTTAATAGCTATACAGCAGTGCACAAATAACTTTTATCAGTACTTTGCTTTATAACTGCACGCCGCAAAATGTAAACACTTTACTGTTCTATTTTGAACTGAGAGTACAACAGCCTTTGCTTCCTCAGCAATTTCTGAATTTCGTTATTAAAACACAGTGGGCCTTTTCAGTCCTTAATCCACTTACTAGGCAAATATTTGTCCAGAGCACGATTTACAATATGTTTAAACTTAACACACAATTCCTCTACGGCCATCATTCTGGAACTAAATCATAGTTCAGTGTCTAAGTGATATGCTAACAACTGCTTATCTGCTCTTTCTACCAGAAACACTCTCCTAGCCCCCTTGACTGATTTATAAACTTACACAACCATTGTCGCTATGATGGTGTCATGACCACTAATCCCCATCTCTATACTGACACCATCAATAAGGTCCGGCCTGTTTGTAGCTACCAGGTCCAAGATACTTCCATTGCTTGTGGACTGGTGAACTAGCTGCCCAAGACAGTATTTGGAAAACATGTTCAAAAGTGCTTCAGTGCTTCACCAGACTGTCTGTTTATATCCTCTGCAGTGGATTCATACACATCCGAGTCTATACTTGGTAGGCTGAAGTCACCACCAACTAGTACTGATGATCTGGGTATTTATGCACAACTGACCGTAGACTTACTTTGAATGACTCTAGAACTATCAGAGCGTAGTCAGGTGCTTGATAAAAACATCCAACAATTAACTCAGTTTCACCTAGATCTGTTATGCACGACCAGATAACTTCACTATTACACACAATTTCAACCTCAGTAAAGACAATATTTTTGTCAACTGCAATGAACACTCACTCTCCTACAGCGTCTAATCTGTTTTTATGATAAACATTCCAAAACTCACTAAATATCTCAGAGCGTTTGTTATGAATACTTTGACAATTTACTGATAAAATTTTTACAGTTGAACTGTCTTTACTCTGAACATGGTCTGATTTCCCTACATGTCTATCGACTGGCAAATGTTCATGACAGTCGCGTCCCAAGCGTGGGTATTGCGAGGGATTGAGCGACACGGTCGTGGATGGGATTTAGCCGGTTGACCTTAGTGAGAGGGAGACTTTTTGATCTGGCTAAGATGTAGAAATCCCTGGTGTGAAGGTACAAGGCTAGGAAGCGGGTAGAATTAAAGTCTTGATAACTTTAACAAATTGCAGTTTATTCTGAATAAATACAGCTCACCCTAACTGCGTGGTGATTGCATTCACAGGAAGGCTAAGTCTAATACAGAGACGGTGACTGACTCCACCGTTCCGACTGCCTGCTAGAAGCTCTGCAATATTTCCCAGCACCCTACGTTAGAGTCCCGCGGCTACGCCCTAACGCTCTCCAGCGACTATCTCCGGCTGCTTCCTACAGCCCGTCCCTCAGCCCAAGTCGGCTGCTGCTATCACGCTCCAACTACTCGACCAGACAAGACTACAAGACGACAAAGACCCCCAGAGCGGCGTGCTCTCGGGTTTTGTTAGCGTTTCCCCTTCGACCCCGCCAATGCTTAGCATGACGTAGCATCAAAGGCAACTTGTCCTTATTTGGTATCATTAAAGCATTGTTGTTGCTATTGTTCTTCAGAGGCTGAGTGGAGGGATAGAGGCGCCACTCCCTATATGGTCACGCACTGCGTCCTGAGCCCTTCATTGGCTCCTCATGACGTAGCGCTGTCGCCACCAAGGGCCCTCTTTCTTTCTCTCTCCACTCCCACACCTCTCTCTCTAGCCAGGAATGCTTTCTGTTGATACTCCTTAATTGATTGTTTATCATGAGTCCCTACACAGACCTTCGTTTGTATCTGCTGGCTGTTTACTTTCTTATCAAGTGCCGCTGCCCAACAGTTTGAGTGCTGCCTTGGATGACCCTTCGGTCATGCCTGGCGTCCAGCGCTACAACTTTAACTTCTTCCTACGTACTGTTCTCAAGGTACTGCAATTAGACTTGGCTTGTTCCTGCGGTTACAACACCTCCCCCGCCAGGGAAATTGGCGTTACTCCTCAGAGTAGCGTCAATTGTGATTCTCTCATTTTATTTGCTTACATTTTCTCTTGTTACATCAACACTTCACAAGTTATCTTTTTCTTTCATATACATTTGGTACACTTAATTCCATTAAGTTCTTTGTTAGACACAATTATTTTATACATACATTTATCAAGATACACTTTTTTTTTTTTTTTTTTTTTTTTTTTTCAAATCATTGATACAATTACAATTAGCAAACATACGTTTATCAAGGTACATTTTTAAAAGCATTGATACAAAATACCATTTTCATTCAACATTGGTAATTACAAGTATGTACAGTTTCATAAAACATGGACAAAACACTAAAATTGATTACACATTTTTATAAGACACTTTTAATATATTTTATCTTTTGATTTTACTTAACGCCTGTTTCTGAACAGAACTGACTCTTCTTGGTTTTTCCCACATCTTTCATATATTACTACATCTTCAGTTTCTTTATTAGCTTGTCTTCTACTTAAGCTACTCTCTGGGTATTGATTTACTATGGTGTTTCTTATACATAATTTACCACAACAGTTATTATCATCAAAGTACTTCCATAAACTTTTGACGCACTCTTTACAGCATCTACAATTTTTACAACAACATGTTATTACAAAAAAAATGACTATCGCTATAGCTACGTATGTAGTTATTGAGTAATGTGTAAAATATCTGGAATATTTTAGTTCTTCCTCCTGCCTTTCTGCCATTCGCTGGACACATCCAGTCTTTTCCCAGCGACTTTCAAGTCGTCTAATTGTGTTACTACCTGCTCCAGGTGTAAATCTAGCGTTAGCATTGAGACATTTTTCTTTTCTTTGTTTACAACACAACAGTCAAATTCTAAATTAATTTGAGGTATTATATCTTTCTTTGTTACATTACTATGAATTACTCTATCTGTTTGTATGAACACACTCATTCCATACCCTTTACACTTACTATAAAAACTTATTTTTCCTACTCCTTTCATTAATAAGTCCTTCGGGAGTTCCTTTCCACATAATACTGTCAGTCCTTCTTCCTTAGGAGCTACATATAGCCATTCGTTACTGTTTAGATGGGTCCAAAGGCTCTGATTCAGTGCGACTATTTTTCGCACACAATCTTCCGGAATCTCTCTTACCGGTTGTAACAATTTGGCTTCGCATTCCTCATGGTCAAATGTCGATAGCAATGCGAATGACTGTCTGCACAGTCTTCTATTCTTACTCAGCTCTTTACATTTTAGATCATCCGCAGAAAGTTTCGTGTACTGCCTTTGGATTCATCTATCAGCAGAAATTCTTTCTCTGGCTGTGTGTATACATACCTTTCTTCATATCTGGGATCTCCTTTGGTAATGGGAGAACACTACACAGATTAAAATTATTATTATCTATTAAAGGAATGTTAATTACGTACCCTAGTATGCTACCGGAAATGTAAACATCTAAATCAATTATTATTAACAAGAGGTAGCCTACAACTCTGCGAGAGGAACAGGAAACTTCACGTCCTTTAGTTCGTCTCGTATTAAACTTAGATATTTCACAATTTGGACTGGATTAATGATGTGAGACTGCAGTATTCCGTTTTGAGCATTTACAATGGCATTTATCATCTGCTCATATTCCTCTTCGATTTGGCCAAACACTGCCGCTAATTGTAATACTTGTTCCGTTACAGTGGCAAAAGATACTACTCGTTTGAAACCCATATCTGTTTCCTTCACGTATTCCTTCATGAACCTTTCTAGTCTCTGCATGCCTGTCCTTAGAATGTGTTCATTTGATTCTAGTGTATATACTGCTCTGTTTACTCCCGCTAATGTGGCCCTTACCACTGCCATCTGTTCCTTAGTTAACCTCAGCAACCCTTCAGAGTTCCTCTCCATAGCGTCTATTCTTTCTTTATAGTACGCTGCGTCCGCTTCATCCAATGTTCCGAACAGTATCTTACTTACCTGTCCGACGAAGTTGAATACTCCTCTCTTTCTTCTGGTTTCGTGTTTTGTGAGTTGCTGCAGACCTGTAATCTTTTCCACATGATGTGTAACTTGTTGATCTAGTACTCTACATTCTATTAATCCTACGTTTAATTGTTTCAATGTTTCATGGCATCTCTGTACCGCTGCCTTACCGTACCTCTCTGCTTTCTGAAACCTTTCTGTTATTACATCTAAGTTAACATATGTGACTATTCTCCATGTGGTACTGTATATTTCTACTTGTCCTACGTTATCGTAATATAGTCCTGATGAACTTGGTATTGGGGTCACTTTGAAATCGTTCGTTTCGTATCCTGATGCAATGAAGCTGTATGTTGTTATCACTATGATGAGTTGCACAACTTGCCACTTGAGTGCCATACCTGAAATTTAAAAGAACTGTTTCAGCCTGTTGGCATGTACTTTTGTTTCCTTATTTCTCTTAACTCTTATAACTATGTTAGGACCTTCCACTTTTAACACTTCAAATGGACCTCTCCATTGCGAATCTAGTTTCCGAGATCTACCACGTCTCACTGATTCGTCGTGTAATAACACCTTGTCCCCTACATTGAATTCTTTTGGGTTCTGCTTCAGATCATACTGTCCTTTACTGATTACCTTATTCCTTATAATAGAATCCCTAGCCACTCTGTGGGCTTCCTGCATTTTTGCTCTTAGCTTATTGACATACGAATCATAATCGTAACTTACCGGTGGTGTTTCTTGCTGCAGTACTCCTGGTATGTTATCCTTCCTTCCGTAAATTAACTCGAATGGTGTATAGCCCGTGCTGCTGTGTGGTGTAGTGTTGAACACAAAAATTGCATATGGCACCCATTTGTCCCATGAACTTTGATCTCCTGTTACAAAGTGTCTGAGATATTCTACAATTGTTCTATGACTCCTTTCTAGAGCACCATTTGACTCATGGTGGTACGCTGTGGTATTTATACGTTTTACCTTCAACAATTTACATACACTTTTAAACACGTCACTAAGAAAATTCGATCCTTGGTCTGTTAACAAAACTGATGGAATCCCATATCTTAGTACTATATTTTCTACGAATGCTTCCGCTACTGTTTCAGCGTCTTGCTTGTCAATCAGGACTGCTACAGTGAATTTGCTCAGATCGTCTTGGAATATTAGCATGTACCTTTTCCCTGTACTAGATACATCTAGTGGACCCACTATATCCATTGCACATTTTGCAAATACTGTTTCAGCTGTGTCCGTAATTTCTAAGGGCATCCTTGTTCTCATCTGTGTGTTTTTGTTCTTTTGACATGATGGACACTTCCTAATATAATTTTCAATGTCCCGCTTCATTCCGCGCCACTGCTTGTACGCTTTTATCCTTTCGAATGTCCTATGCATTCCTTGGTGCCCTCCCAAGGGATTATCGTGCCTCTCTTTTAATATACTCTCCTTTTCTTCAGGGCTAATTTCCTCACTACTATTTGTTTCCTGGTCTATCTCACCTGACACTTGCGCTTGCCACATGTTTACGGGACTCTGTTCCACCTTTGCTTGTGCTACGGGGGTTCTTTCTGCCTCCACATTTCGCTTTTAACCTATCTCTTCCTTTCCTTCATGCCTTATCCGGCTTAGCACGTCCGCATTACTGTTTAGCCTTCCTGGCTTATATACTACCACGTAGTCGTTCTCTTCGAGCTTCAGTCTCCACTTTAGGAGCCTCGAACTCGGATCCTTCACACTAAATATCCATGTTAGTGGCTTATGGTCTGTCACCACTGTGAATTTTAGCCCATACACATATGGTCTAAACTGCTTTACCATGTACACTATAGCCAACAACTCTTTTTCCGTTGTACTATAGTTCAGTTCCGCTTTGTTCAGTGCTCTGGATGCATATGCAATCGGCAAGTCTTCGCCAATCTTTTTCCCTTGTGATAACACGGCGCCCAATGCTGCGTTACTCGCATCCGTTGTGATTATAAACGGTTTCGTAAAGTCAGGGTACTGATTTAACGGAGGATTCACTAATTTCTCTTTCAGTTCCTTGAATGCATTGTTCTGTCGTTCTCCCCATTGGTACTCTACTCCTTTCTTTAAGAGCTCATGGAGAGTTTTCACAATTTTGCTGAAATTTACAATGAAACGTCGATAGTACCCCATCAATCCTAGAAACCCTTTTAGTTCTTTTGTTGTTCTCGGCTGTGGGAAGAACTTCACCTTCTCCACCTTTGCCATATCCAGTGATATTCCCTTGTCCGTGATACAATGGCCTAGGAAGATTACCTCCTTCCTCAGGAATTCACACTTGTCTGGTTGCAACTTCAAATTGTGCTCTTGCAACCTGTCAAATATTTTCCGGAGTTTTTCGTCATGCTCCTGCAGGTTTTTCCCATAACATACTATGTTGTCCAAATAGACAAAACACCCAACACCTGGCACCAAAACTTTTATTTATGTCGCGTCCCAAGCGTGGGTATTGCGAGGGATTGAGCGACACGGTTCGTGGATGGGATTTAGCCGGTTGACCTTAGTGAGAGGGAGACTTTTTGATCTGGCTAAGATGTAGAAATCCCTGGTGTGAAGGTACAAGGCTAGGAAGCGGGTAGAATTAAAGTCTTGATAACTTTAACAAATTGCAGTTTATTCTGAATAAATACAGCTCACCCTAACTGCGTGGTGATTGCATTCACAGGAAGGCCAAGTCTAATACAGAGACGGTGACTGACTCCACCGTTCTGACTGCCTACTAGAAGCTCTGCAATATTTCCCAGCACCCTACGTTAGAGTCCCGCGGCTACGCCCTAACGCTCTCCAGCGACTATCTCCGGCTGCCTGCCTACAGCCCGTTCCTCAGCCCAAGTCGGCTGCTGCTATCACGCTCCAACTACTCGACCAGACAAGACTACAAGACGACAAAGACCCCCAGAGCGGCGTGCTCTCGGGTTTTGTTAGCGTTTCCCCTTCGACCCCGCCAACGCTTGGCATGACGTAGCGTCGAAGGCAACTTGTCCTTATTTGGTATCGTTAAAGCATTGTTGTTGCTATTGTTCTTCAGAGGCTGAGTGGAGGGATAGAGGCGCCACTCCCTATATGGTCACGCACTGCGTCCTGAGCCCTTCATTGGCTCCTCATGACGTAGCGCTGTCGCCACCAAGGGCCCTCTTTCTTTCTCTCTCCACTCCCACACCTCTCTCTCTAGCCAGGAATGCTTTCTGTTGATACTCCTTAATTGATTGTTTATCATGAGTCCCTACACAGACCTTCGTTTGTATCTGCTGGCTGTTTACTTTCTTATCAAGCGCCGCTGCCCAACAGTTTGAGTGCTGCCTTGGCTGACTCTTCGGCCATGCCTGGCGTCCAGTGCTACAACTTTAACTTCTTCCTATGAACTGTCCTCAAGGTACTGCAATTAGACTTGGCTTGTTCCTGCGGTTACAACACTGCCTAGCCTAAAAAACCGCCATGTGCTCTCCACAGGTACTCTACCAACCGAGTAGCTGCTTCCTTTGTGCAGTACAGAAAGACAAGACTGATGTGATCCCTCAGGGAGTTCACATTCTTTGTGTAGTTGTTACCTAAAAGGCGCTGAGCTGTCTGTCATATTTTTTCTGATTTCATTTTCTACACAATGATCCTACCCTCTTACTATTCTGTATACTCTGTTTATAGTATTTTTTATTATCAGTATCTATCTACATAGTGATTTATTGAAAAACAACAACATGGAAAGAGTAGATTGCAACACATCACGTAGAGGAGTCTTGTTTTTAGTCACAGACAGGCACTGTCAAAAGGACTGCTAAAATATTAAGCTTCTGAACAAAGTCCTTTTTCTGCCCTGTGACAGTGGCCATGTGCATGTTGCACTGGTGTGAATGTGTGTGTGTTTAATTTCTATTTTGGAATAAGGACTTTATCCAATAGCTCAATATACTAGCAGTAATTTTCATTGCGTCTGTCTGTGACTCAACACCTCCTCTATGTGGTGAGTAGCAATTTATCCTTACAGTATTATTGTTATTCCATCTAGGTCTTTCCATCATTTGATTAACAGAAAAAAATAGAGATGAAAAGTCAAGGAACATTTATGAGGAGGATGGGTAATCCACACTGCCTCACAATAGCAGGATGTTGAGATCAATTTCCACAGCCTGTGGGGTTGAAGCTGGTCCCCTAGCCCACCAGTGAAGTCCTTCCTCAGCCCCCTCCGAAACAGATTCTGGGGTGGGGGATGGGAAGGGTGTCTGTCTTTGGCGCTAGCTAGCTTCTTTTCTTAATCTACCCATACTGTATGGCTGACAATCCTGAGGCATATACCACCATCAGAGATACGGTTAAAAAAAAAAAAAAAAATGCTCTCCTCAGAGAATCAAAAAGGTAATTAACAGCCCTCAGCTGTCCATACCTAGTGATACAGCTGACCTGGTGCACAGAAGACTTAAATTGAGAAGGTCACCACTACTCACTGCTAAAGAGATGATGACCTCCAACTTTGACATCCACAATCTCTGGTGAGAAGACTGTAGTGCTGAAAAACAAACAATCCAGCATATAGTAGAAGAATGCCCAGTTTGAGCTTACAAGACAACCTTTATCGACTCGCTAGCTGCAAGAGAGGAGGCTATCGATTATAGTCATGCCTGGATGTCAATTTGTAATTAAATTTACATAAGTGTATAAGAATAGTGATTTATGCCATATAATAAATAAATAAAAAATCTGTCCACATTAATTATGTTCTCATCACGAGATCCTTTTCTTTTCCATTACACTTCCAAACCCAAAAATGGGATTTAGCTAGGATCATGCATTCACAATAAGAAATGCCACTTGCACATATTAATCTTATGCCTTCTTTATATAGGAATACCGCCCCATGAACCATGGACCTTGCCGTTGGTGGGGAGGCTTGCGTGCCTCAGCGATACAGATAGCCGTACTGTAGGTGCAACCACAACGGAGGGGTATCTGTTGAGACAAACGTGTGGTTCCTGAAGAGGGGCAGCAGCCTTTTCAGTAGTTGCAAGGGCAACAGTCTGGATGATTGACTGATGTGGCCTTGTAACAATAACCAAAACGGCCTTGCTGTGCTGGTACTGCGAACGGCTGAAAGCAAGGGGAAACTACAGCTGTAATTTTTCCCGAGGGCATGCAGCTTTACTGTGTGATTAAATGATGATGGCGTCCTCTTGGGTAAAATATTCCGGAGGTAAAATAGTCCCCCATTCGGATCTCCGGGCGGGGACTACTCAAGAGGATGTCGTTATCAGGAGAAAGAAAACTGGCGTTCTACGGATCGGAGCGTGGAATGTCAGATCCCTTAATCGGGCAGGTAGGTTAGAAAATTTAAAAAGGGAAATGGATAGGTTGAAGTTAGATATAGTGGGAATTAGTGAAGTTCGGTGGCAGGAGGAACAAGACTTCTGGTCAGGTGACTACAGGGTTATAAACACAAGATCAAATAGGGGTAATGCAGGAGTAGGTTTAATAATGAATAGGAAAATAGGAATGCGGGTAAGCTACAACAAACAGCATAGTGAACGCATTATTGTGGCCAAGATAGATACGAAGCCCATACCTACTACAGTATTACAAATTTATATGCCAACTAGCTCTGCAGATGACGAAGAAATTGAAGAAATGTATGATGAAATAAAAGAAATTATTCAGATTGTGAAGGGAGACGAAAATTTAATAGTCATGGGTGACTGGAATTCGAGTGTAGGAAAAGGGAGAGAAGGAAACATAGTAGGTGAATATGGATTGGGGCTAAGAAATGAAAGAGGAAGCCGCCTGGTAGAATTTTGCACAGAGCACAACATAATCATAGCTAACACTTGGTTTAAGAATCATGAAAGAAGGTTGTATACATGGAAGAACCCTGGAGATACTAAAAGGTATCAGATAGATTATATAATGGTAAGACAGAGATTTAGGAACCAGGTTTTAAATTGTAAGACATTTCCAGGGGCAGATGTGGACTCTGACCACAATCTATTGGTTATGACCTGTAGATTAAAACTGAAGAAACTGCAAAAAAGGTGGGAATTTAAGGAGATGGGACCTGGATAAACTGAAAGAACCAGATGTTGTAGAGAGTTTCAGGGAGAGCATAAGGGAACAATTGACAGGAATGGGGGAAAGAACTACAGTAGAAGAAGAATGGGTAGCTTTGAGGGATGAAGTAGCGAAGGCAGCAGACGATCAAGTAGGTAAAAAGACGAGGGCTAATAGAAATCCTTGGGTAACAGAAGAAATATTGAATTTAATTGATGAAAGGAGAAAATATAAAAATGCAGTAAATGAAGCAGGCAAAAAGGAATACAAACGTCTCAAAAATGAGATTGACAGGAAGTGCAAAATGGCTAAGCAGGGATGGCTAGAGGACAAATGTAAGGATGTAGATGCCTATCTCACTAGGGGTAAGATAAATACTGCCTACAGGAAAATTAAAGAGACCTTTGGAGATAAGAGAATGACTTGTATGAATATCAAGAGCTCAGATGGAAACCCAGTTCTAAGCACAGAAGGGAAAGCAGAAAGGTGGAAGGAGTATATAGAGGGTCTATACAAGGGCGATGTACTTGAGGACAATTTTATGGAAATGGAAGAGGATGTAGATGAAGATGAAATGGGAGATATGATACTGTGTGAAGAGTTTGGCAGAGCACTGAAAGACCTGAGTCGAAACAAGGCCCCCGGAGTAGACAACATTCCATTGGAACTACTGACGGCCTTGGGAGAGCCAGTCCTGACAAAACTCTATTATCTGGTGAGCAAGATGTATGAAACAGGCGAAATACCCTCAGACTTCAAGAAGAATATAATAATTCCAATCCCAAAGAAAGCAGGTGTTGACAGATGTGAAAATTACCGAACTATCAGTTTAATAAGTCACAGCTGCAAAATACTAACACGATTTCTTTACAGACGAATGGAAAAACTAGTAGAAGCCAACCTCAGGGAAGATCAGTTTGGATTCCGTAGAAACAATGGAACACGTGAGGCAATACTGACCTTACGACTTATCTTAGAAGAAAGATTAAGGAAAGGCAAACCTACGTTTCTAGCATTTGTAGACTTAGAGAAAGCTTTTGACAATGTTGACTGGAACACTCTCTTTCAAATTCTAAAGGTGGCAGGGGTAAAATACAGGGAGCGAAAGGCTATTTACAATTTGTACAGAAACCAGGTGGCAGTTATAAGAGTCGAGGGGCATGAAAGGGAAACAGTGGTTGGGAAAGGAGTGAGACAGGGTTGTAGCCTCTCCCCGATGTTATTCAATCTGTATATTGAGCAAGCAGTAAAGGAAACAAAAGAAAAATTTGGAGTAGGTATTAAAATTCATGGAGAAGAAATAAAAACTTTGAGGTTCGCCGATGACATTGTAATTCTGTCAGATACAGCAAAGGACTTGGAAGAGCAGTTGAATGGAATGGACAGTGTCTTGAATGGAGGATATAAGATGAACATCAACAAAAGCAAAACAAGGATAATGGAATGTAGACAAATTAAATCGGGTGATGCTGAGGGAATTAGATTAGGAAATGAGACACTCAAAGTAGTAAAGGAGTTTTGCTATTTAGGGAAGTAGAGAGGATATAAAATGTAGACTGGCAATGGCAAGGAAATCGTTTCTGAAGAAGAGAAATTTGTTAACATCGAGTATAGATTTAAGTGTCAGGAAGTTGTTTCTGAAAGTATTTGTATGGAGTGTAGCCATGTATGGAAGTGAAACATGGACGATAACTAGTATGGACAAGAAGAGAATAGAAGCTTTCGAAATGTGGTGCTACAGAAGAATGCTGAAGATAAGGTGGGTAGATCACGAAACTAATGAGGAGGTATTGAATAGGATTGGGGAGAAGAGAAGTTTGTGGCACAACTTGACTAGAAGAAGGGATCGGTTGGTAGGACATGTTTTGAGGCATCAAGGGATCACAAATTTAGCACTGGAGGGCAGAGTGGAGGGTAAAAATCGTAGAGGGAGACCAAGAGATGAATACACTAAGCAGATTCAGAAGGATGTAGGTTGCAGTAGGTACTGGGAGATGAAGAAGCTTGCACGGGATAGAGTAGCATGGAGAGCTGCATCAAACCAGTCTCAGGACTGAAGACCACAACAACAACAACCGCCTCTGATGAGAAAAGTTGATGGGAAAAAAGAAGTGTGTGTGAGGAATGAGGTGAAAAGTGATACAACATAATTGTAATAGTAATGAAATATATAATTTGTGAGACTCGCTCCAGTGTTGTGCAGAATAAAGTGTGCCCAAGTTTTAGAACATTAAGGAAGTTAAGCAAATAGTAAAATATTAAAAATATGAAGAGTATCTGAAACAGTGCGGCAGAAACAATATGGATCAAGATGACAAAGGAATTACAGTAAATAGAATAAAATAAAGATTTCCATGCAATTACACACAGATTAACTTCACAAAAATGAAGCCCATTATGAAATGAAAGTGTAGAGACAGTCTGTTACTGAAGAGAACTCTATGTTGAAAATTCTTTCTTGCAACTACAGCACAAAAGAACATCAGTACAAATGTAAATGCACATTGCTTTGACTCTAATAAAGCACTCTGTCTTCAGGTCACAAGTGGCCCATCGGGACCATCTGACCGCCGTGTCATCCTCAGTTGAGGATGTGGATAGGAAGGGCGTGTGGTCAGCACACCACTCTCCCAGTCGTTATGATGGTTTTCTTTGACCGGAGCCACTACTATTCGGTCGAGTAGCTTCTCAATTGGCATCATGAGGCTGAGTGTACCCCGAAAAATGGCAACAGCGCATGGCGGCTGGATGGTCACTCATCTAAGTGCCGGCCGCACCCGACAGCGCATCACTTTGGTGATCTCACGGGAACCAGTGTATCCACTGCGGCAAGGCCGTTGCCCTTTGACTCTAATACAGTTGTCTTAATTCTCTGATAGAGATGTGCGTGGATTCTTATTGAAACTGTATTCAGTGTAGTGTTTCTGTTATGGGTAGATGTAGGTGGGGAGGAATACCACAGACTTTATGACAAAGAGAAGAAGGCTTTTAAAAAGTACAACCTTATTTAACTAGTAGAGCAAATAACTGTATTACAGCGAGATGATATGTCTTGGAGTGGAGGAGAATGGGGAGGATATGTGATGATAGACACAACTCCAGAGGAGTGATATGTATCCCTTCGTCTTTTTACCAACGAATGATACTTGCAACCAAAAATTATAAAATAAGATGTCTTAGGTAAAGATACAGATGTTGTGAAGCTTGTTATCTTTATTTGTGTGTGGTGAGCTCTATAGGACTACGACATGGGATAGTGACCACAACTTGGAGAGAGAGAGAGAGAGGAATCAAAGATCCATGGATTGCTAGCCTGCTTTGGAGATGCACTGAGTCCCAAAGCACAGACACAAACAACTGAAGCTTGTTTCAAAAATAGATGTTAAAATAATCCTTGTTATTCATTAGATTCTGATTTCAGACATGACATATTGCACATGATGGTGTAAACAAAAATAAATTACTGTTATGTTTTGTGAAGAGAATACACTCATTACTGAAGCTATCAAAACCTCACAAGTTATTTGATAGAGACTTAGAAATACGGTGTAATGATTCTCAATTGCACCCCATGAACAGTCCAGAAGTATGACAAGCATAGAAATTGATAATGATCATCAATAAAAGGCAACGAAGAGCTAAATTATACTGAACATCACACCTCGGTATCCAGCTGATCTGTATGTACATCATTGTCCCTCACATAGAGATCTATGTGTCTCCATGTTCTTCTCGACATTTTCCAACGCAAAGCAGGAGTTTTGCTTCAAAAGGCCTTTCTCAACAGTTTAGCACAATTCTTCCTTAATCTTGTACTGATGGTGGAACACGAGGGGCACTATTATGCCACAACTGTCTTGTGTGGTGAGATGCAGGCTTGGTGGTGGCCATTTCACTGTGACTGGAAATGTTGCTGAAGCATGCCCAATCCATTGGTCTCAAAACTGTTCATCAAGGGACTCACACACTCAAAAGCAAAGTGTACTGGAACTCTATCCTGCTGTAACCACACATGATCCATGACTTCCTTGTGTTTAAGCTCAGGTGTTAACCACATAGGCAACATGTCTAAATATGAATTTCCATTCATGCAATTTTCTGAATAGGTATTACGATGACATCTCGGCCCATATCATAACACAAGATGAGCTGCTTTACAACTCGTAAAAGCAAGAGGGATCTTATTAATATGAGAAATGCAAAAACCGCACTTTCATCAGAAAATAACACTCTAGTGTGAGACACAATGTTTGGAAAATTGTGCAGGGCAGGGCGGCGCGTGGCTTTACTAGGATGAGCTTTGAAATCGTTTACCGATATGTAATTGCAACACTTAACCAAACAATCTAATATGCAAGTAATTGTTCTAAAAATGTGAGAATGATGCTAACCTTCTGTTTAGAACTTTAGCATTTTTATAAAGCTTCAAATAATATTTATGACTTGCAGAACTAGTTGTTGTTGTTGTTGTGGTCTTCAGTCCTGAGACTGGTTTGATGCAGCTCTCCATGCTACTCTATCCTGTGCAAGCTTCTTCATCTCCCAGTATCTACTGCAACCTACATCCTTCCGAATCTGCTTAGTGTATTCATCTCTTGGTCTCCCTCTACGATTTTTACCCTCCACGCTGCCCTCCAATGCTAAATTTGTGATCCCTTGATGCCTCAAAACATGTCCTACCAACCGATCCCTTCTTCTAGTCAAGTTGTGCCACAAACTTCTCTTCTCCCCAATCCTATTCAGTACCTCCTCATTAGTTACGTGATATACCCACCTTATCTTCAGCATTCTTCTGTAGCACCACATTTCGAAAGCTTCTATTCTCTTCTTGTCCAAACTAGTTATCGTCCATGTTTCACTTCCATACATGGCTACACTCCACACAAATACTTTCAGAAACAACTTCCTGACACTTAAATCTATACTCGATGTTAACAAATTTCTCTTCTTCAGAAACGATTTCCTTGCCATTGCCAGTCTACATTTTATATCCTCTCTACTTCGACCATCATCAGTTATTTTACTTCCTAAATAGCAAAACTCCTTTACTACTTTGAGTGTCTCATTTCCTAATTTAATTCCCTCAGCATCACTCGATTTAATTTGACTACATTCCATTATCCTCGTTTTGCTTTTGTTGATGTTCATCTTATATCCTCCTTTCAAGATGCTGTCCATTCCGTTCAACTGCTCTTCCAAGTCCTTTGCTGTATCTGACAGAATTACAATGTCATCGGCAAACCTCAAAGTTTTTATTTCTTCTCCATGAATTTTAATACCTACTCCAAATTTTTCTTTTGTTTCCTTTACTGTTTGCTCAATATACAGATTGAATAACATCGGGGAGAGGCTACAACCCTGTCTCACTCCTTTCCCAACCACTGTTTCCCTTTCATGCCCCTCGACTCTTATAACTGCCACCTGGTTTCTGTACAAATTGTAAATAGCCTTTCGCTCCCTGTATTTTACCCCTGCCACCTTCAGAATTTGAAAGAGAGTATTCCAGTTAACATTGTCAAAAGCTTTCTCTAAGTCTACCAATGCTAGAAACGTAGGTTTGCCTTTTGTTAATCTTTCTTCCAAGATAAGTCGTAAGGTTAGTATTGCCTCACGTGTTCCAACATTTCTACGGAATCCAAACTGATCTTCCCCGAGGTTGGCTTCTACCAGTTTTTCCATTCGTCTGTAAGGAATTCGCGTTAGTATTTTGGAGCCATGACTTATTAAACTGATAGTTCGGTAATTTTCACATCTGTCAACACCTGCTTTCTTTGGGATTGGAATTATTATATTCTTCTTGAAGTCTGAGGGTATTTCGCCTGTCTCATACATCTTGCTCACCAGATGGTAGACTTTTGTCATGACTGGCACTCCCAAGGCCATCAGTAGTTCTAATGGAATGTTGTCTACTCCCGGGGCCTTGTTTCGACTCAGGTCTTTCAGCGCCCTGTCAAATTCTTCACGCAGTATCATATCTCCCATTTCATCCTCATCTACATCCTCTTCCATTTCTATAAAATTGTCCTCAAGCACATCGCCCTTGTATAGACCCTCTATATACTCCTTCCACCTTTCTGCTTTCACCTCTTTGCTTAGAACTGAGTTTCCATCTGAGCTCTTGATATTCATACAAGTCATTCTCTTATCTCCAAAGGTCTCTTTAATTTTCCTGTAGGCAGTATCTATCTTACCCCTAGTGAGACAAGCGTCTACATTCTTACATTTGTCCTCTAGCCATCCCTGCTTAGCCATTTTGCACTTCCTGTCAATCTCATTTTTGAGACGTTTGTATTCCTTTTTGCCTGCTTCATTTACTGCATTTTTATATTTTCTCCTTTCATCAATTAAATTCAATATTTCTTCTGTTACCCAAGGATTTCTATTAGCCCTCGTCTTTTTACCTACTTGATCCTCTGCTGCCTTCACTACTTCATCCCTCAAAGCTACCCATTCTTCTTCTACTGTATTTCTTTCCCCCATTCCTGTCAATTGTTCCCTTATGCTCTCCATGAAACTCTCTACAACCTCTGGTTCTTTCAGTTTATCCAGGTCCCATCTCCTTAAATTCCCACCTTTTCGCAATTTCTTCAGTTTCAATCTGCAGTTCGTAACCAATAGATTGTGGTCAGAGTCCACATCTGCCCCTGGAAATGTCTTACAATTTAAAACCTGGTTCCTAAATCTCTGTCTTACCATTATATAATCTATCTGATACCTTTTAGTATCTCCAGGATTCTTCCAGGTGTACAACCTTCTTTTATGATTCTTGAACCAGGTGTTAGCTATGATTAAGTCATGCTCTGCGCAAAATTCTGCAAGGCAGCTTCCTCTTTCATTTCTTCCCCCCAATCCATATTCACCTACTATGTATATTAATAAAATAATGAACAGCTTCTAAGTTAGCACAAAAAAGTATAATTTATTTTAGTATTCATCACAACCATTCACAAATATCTGAAAATGGTAGAAAATCTGAATAGCGCATCCTTATAATTCTCTGTTACTAATGTGAAAACAATACTGTAATCAAATTCATTACTGTAACAAAAAATATAACATGATGTTCACAAAAAAATAAGGCATCAAAAAGTGCTTTAAATATGACATTTACATGTCTTAAGTTGGAATTTTACTTTCACATAACATTTCACACAGTTTTATTACATATTGTTGTCAGAAGCTGTAAAGTTTGAAGGGGCATCAGTAGTACTACAACTCCCATGTCTGCATTGAAATTGCACCACCCTTAACTTAATGAGCCAATTTTCAAATTCCATGAACTTTTAACGTTTTCCAGCAGTTCATTTCCCTCAACTGGAAATTTCTCAGCAATTATCTGACAAACATTAACCATTTTGCAGTAACTTATAAATGGGTTTGGTACATTAACTCTCTGGGCTTCAAACACTGTTATTTCTTGTTTAAGTTTTGTGAGTGTTGCCAAAAGTTTTTCATTTTCAGAGTGCTCATCTGATAATGGTGATGTATTTTGTTGAGATTTTGCAATGCAGTTAGCTAACTGTTGCTCCAGTTTTTTTACCTCCAGCTGGTTCTTGAAATGTCTAATTGCACTTTCTTCTATAACATCTGGAAAATACTTTTTAAGAATTTCACATACACAGGCCCAATCTTCATTTTCCTTTGCAATAGTAATTTCTTTTAAATTACCTGCAGTGGTTTGTAATTGACTGATCTGTTCATTTTCTACAATTGTATATACTTTATCACTATCTGTCTTGACCTCTTCCCCATTCTTATCATTGCTTTCTCTTCCAATTATACAAAAGCTCTCTTCTGAGTTCTCTGCATCTTTTCCAGGCTGGACTATTTCTTCTGAAGTAATGGAGACCTTTAAACCATTTTTCTCTTCTGACTGAATATTCTCATCATCTTTTGAAGTTGTAACTTCTTTGCCATTATAAGAGTGAGATGCAACTACAATATTGGTAGTGACGCCATCATCATATCCATCACATGAGCCTTCTACATCTTTGCTGGATTGGCTCACCCTCTTTGTTTCTGATCCCACAGAAATATTTTCAACCCATCGACATATCTCAGCAACTATATAACATCTTATGCTCTTATGCAAATACATGTTGCTGTGATCAGAAACTTTGAAAAGTTCATCTTGAAGGGGACCTGAAAATATAAGTGATATAAAATTTAGTACCATTAAATTAATAAAAATTCAATTATATTAGTAATAGTTAAATTAATGTAATTTGCATGAAAATTATGCATCACACAGTGCAATTCATTCAGAATTATCACTGTATTATTTGCACTTGGATTCCAAGACACTAAAATTTTTCCTCCAACACAATTCAAGCTTCCAAGCATTTCCATTTTAAGCACATTGCTGCACTATTGTTCCAAAGAATGTAATAACAATAAACTACTAAAATCAATTTTTGATATTTTGTGTAATGTGTTGAAAGAACACTAGTGCCTCCAATATACTCACACTGGAAGGGGTAAAACTGAAAAGAGTGAGAGACAAATATTTGGATTAAAAGTGATATAAAATTTATGCTGATAGCGAAAATGCATCAGACTACATATTTATAATAACAAAACCAACATCAATGTCAGTAGAATAATGTGAATGAAATTTAAAAACAGACTTCATTCAAACACCTAAAAAAGAAAGGAAGATTAAGATTTAATGTTAAACTGCTGATGAGAGAGAGAGAGAGAGAGAGAGAGAGAGAGAGAGAGAGAGAGAGAGAGAGAGAGAAAGAGAGAAGCTCTGACTGTGAAAGGAAAATGGCTGTGCCCTTTATGAAGAAACTACGTCGGCATTTATCTAAATGGCTTAGGGAAACCATGTAAAACCAAAATCTGGTTGGCAGGACAAGGTACCGAACTACAATCTGCCTGAATGTAAGTTCTCTGCACCACCTTCCTTACTAAAATACCTGAAGTTCTACTCTTCTACCCCAGCACACACGTATGTTCACAGCAATCTGATGATTTTCAGTATTAACCATTCTTTTGATTGGATGTTGGCTCGATGCAGACAGAATTGGGGAACAATTTTTTCATCATACTTACTTCTTTTATTTATCTTTATAATCAGTCATAGTTATTCATATCTTTGTTTACAATCTTCTCCTTTACCATTCCTTCTGCTGTTAAAGCTATTACCCATAGATGCTACAGCATTTGATACATTAAAATACCCCCCTTTGTCATACTGATACTACCAGTTGCATTATCAGACATCTTCCAATGAGTTTTCTGTCTCATAGCTCTACATTTTGAAATTAATATGGCCACTTAATACCTTTCTTGGATGGTACTGTTATTCTTCTTTCACCTTGGCACCATGCGGAGTGCCAAATGAAGAGATTCAAACATTTTAAGTCACTACTGAATCAGTTTTGTCTCCAATACACCTACAGGATACGCCATAACAAGATGCTCAATGTGGTTTTAATGCTGAACTGTGCAAACATAGCATATTTTTAACACTGATTTACAAATTTTATTGCATATCTCCCAAGATGTTGGTTTTCAAATTCTGATCGAATTCATTCCTTCAAATGCTCAACATCAGGAATCTAGACAGAATAAGCATCATTTTTTAGTATACCCCAAACTGAACACTCCATGGGTATGATATCTGTGGATAGTGGAGGCCACTGAATAATATTGTGTCCAACAATCCATTCATCAGAGTTTTCAACTTGTTGCCATACCAACTTTTTCCTTAACTGGCTGCAGGGGTTCCAAAAGTGGACTATTTTCCAATACTAACAACATTTCTCAAAGCATATCTAGGTAATTTACAGAACTGACAGTACCATTATGAAAATAAGCCCAATTAGCTCACCACTGAAAATCCCTACCCATATACTTACACTAGAGTAACTCTGTCTCCATACCCGCATAGGGATTCACAGAATCCCACTAGACATGTTGTGTGTGATCAGTCTGCCGTTCACCTTAAATATTGCTTTGGTGCATCAAAGAATGCTTTGGTAAAACTTGGAATTAGCTTCTTGTCTGGCTGCGTACAACTCGCAGAATTCCAAACGCCCGTACAGTTCATCTTCATTTAGGCCTCAAAATAAAGTAGGTCTATATGGTCTCCATCCCAACTTCTTCTGGATTCTTTGCAGGTTTGTTCTAGCTACTTCATGCTTCTTCAATACTTTTCTTTGAGATTTAGTCAGCAACTGCACGAAAAATTTCATGGCAACATTAGGATTCTCTTCTGTAGTAACAGACTTTGGATATGTGTGAGAGGAAGCTCCCCTACTGACCCATTCCCTTCAAGTCTTAAATTTACTTTGTGAATACCTTGTCAAGATGGAGGCTGCATTTTTGGAAAACATTTCACCATCAAATCACAAACATGACTATAATTATGGTCATGCTCCCAACATGTTTTGCAAAACAAATACATCCTGTTCTGTAGTTTACTTTCCATTCATTGTTTTTCAGATAACACGAATAAAAGTAATCAGAAACTGCTACTGTCAGTTGACTTGAGGGTACTATGACAAGTCAAGTTCACAACCGACACCCACCTTGACAGGTGAAACAAAGTATAAAGTCTAAGAATTGCTAGTGACAGCAGACTTAGGGCCCATCCTCTATATTGCTTCCTAGGCAGTGACTACGTTTTCTGTAGCTAAATTAAACATTAACAATGTAGGAAAAGATAGATTGCTACTTTCCATAAAAATGACACATTAAGCTGCAGACAGGGACAATTAAAAGACACTTATACATAAGTTTCAGCCACAGCCTTCACCTGCAAAAGAGAAACACATACCACTCATTCACACAAGCAAGCACACCTAACATACATGACTGCCAACTGCATCAGTTCAGGCCAGAATGCAGCTGTCATGTGGGATGGAAGCAGCAATCTGGAGGGGACAGGGAAGGGGTAGGGATAACAATGTATGGGTGATAGTAGAGAGGAGTGCTATCCGGCAGAGTGTACAGGGTCTAGAATGCCATCAGGCACGGCATGGGGCAATAAACAAAAAGGCTGGGAGACAAGAATGGGGAGGAGGTGATAGGACAGAGGAGATGGAAACTGTGGAGGAAGGGTGCAGGGACAGTATGTTACCATAGGTTAGCACAGGATAATTATGGGAGCTGATAATTTGTTGTAAAGATTAACACCCATCTGCACAGTTCAGAACAGCTGGTGGTGGTGGGGAGAATACAGACGGCTTAGGTAGTGAAGCAGCCATTAACATGCTTGATTTGAATGGCTGCTTCACTACTTGAGCCATCTGGATCCTCCCCTCCTCCACCAATTTTTTCTGAACCGCGCAAATGGGATTATCCTTACAACACATTCTCTGGTGTTCACAAGACTTGCATACCCCAATCAGGCCTAGTAACAAAACTAAATACAAACCAGACTACTGTACCCTGGTGACCATTCTACCTGTCCTCTGAACTGCAACTCTAAATCACTTACACATCCACCAATGGTGTGTGTGCCCATATGAAGTTACACTGACATATGATCATGTCTTCTGGGTGCTTCACTTTTTTGTCAGGCAACGTTTTCTCACACAACTGTGTGAAGTATGAACCATGTAGTGTGAACTGTAGTACACAGAAATTACTGCTAAAAAGGGAAATTAGTCTAAGTCTTCTTGAAAAAGTGTACTACTCTGCCATCGAGTAGTACAATGTCACAGTAATATGCCAGTTCCTTATGAGGTAGCACTACTAGTAGTTATCTCTCTCTCTCTCTCTAAGAAAAATGTCCTATACATGGATGGATTAGTGGCACTTCATCATGAAACACCTTGGGCCATTCCATTCCAAGTAGTCTAATTTCAGAAGAAGCTCCTGTGTGAACATCATGGATTTTGATGAAATTTTGTGTAAACATTTGCACATGTTCCCAATGATCATTGGTAAAATTCCATGATTAATAATTCAATACTTCTGGAGATACAGCAGTTTGTTTGACCCCATAGCTCAGCAATCAACAGTGCACCCATGCGTTTTTGGCAAAATTTGAGACATAATACATACCTCAGACAACATTTTCTTGTAAGAAATAAAATTTTATTGTACAGAGATTTTTGCACTCTCCTAAGCAAAATAATAATAATAATAATAATAATAATAAAGAAAAGATTTCCTGAGTGATTTGCATATGTATAATTTGAAGCAAAGCCGGCCAAAAAAACAGCCCCCCCCCCCCCCGAGTCTAATTATGATGACACGTGGGTCTACAGTTATGGTGTTGAGATCAAGGATCAATCTTCACAACGAGTCAGCGAAGGTTCTCCAAGACCTAAAAAAAAGCTTATCAGGTCAGCTCAAATGTCAAAGCAATGCTTATAGTTTTCTTCAACCTTGAAGGATTAGTTCATCATGAATACATGCCACAGGCACAAACTGCTAATCGATAGTACTATCTGGACGTGCTGCGATGTCTGTGAGAAAATGTGAGAAGGAAAAGGCTTGAAATGTGCCGAGACAATTCATGACATCACACTAATGCACCCACACATTCATCCCTGTTGGTGCTGACTATCCCTGTTGGGTGCGTGACTACTGCATAAAAAAAACAAAATCACTGTGCCACCTCATCCTCCATACTCTGCTGACCTGGGATCTGCCCCCCCCCCCCCCCCACCGAAGTTGAAAATCCCACTGAAATGATGAAGACTTGTTACGATAGATGAGAGAAACAAGAATTTGCAGGTGGTACTTCATGCGATCCAGACAAGTGTACCAAGCCTGTTTCCAGAAATGACACTGGGAGCAGTGTATCAATTGTGGAGGAGAGTATTTCGAAGGAGACCATGTACAATAAGAAAAAGGTAAGTATAGAAAAATTTTGTGGACAAAGTTCCAGAATTTTCTGAACAGACTCCGTAGATGTTGAACAGGGTTAGGGATAAATTTCATCCTCGTATTAAGCCTTTAAGAATTCACGCTTCTCTTTCAGTTTAGAGAGTGCTTACTTTCACTTTTTTCCTTGTATATTTATTTAATTATTCTCCTGTCTCTATAATCAAACTTAATTATTTTTTTTTAGAATTTCCATTAGTTTGTTCTCGTTGAAAATGTTGAATGCTTTCCTCAGATCTACAAAAGCTATGTCAATTTTTCTTTTGACTTTCTTCAATTATATTGTAGAGGCACAGGATGGTTTCATTTGTACCTCTTGCATCATGGAAGCTGAACTGGTCTTCGCGTAAATTCACTTTAGTTTTATTCTTGATGCACTTGTGTATTATTCTTGTTCATATTTTCCAAGAATGCTCTACGTCTTATGAACTTCGTGTGTACCTGTTTTGTCCTTGGGCATATTACAATGTTGTTGTTGTGGTCTTCAGTCCTGAAACTGGTTTGATGCAGCTCTCCATGCTACTCTATCCTGTGCAAGCTTTTTCATCTCCCAGTACCTACTGCAACCTACATCCTTCTGAATCTGCTTAGTGTATTCATCTCTTAGTCTCCCTCTATGATTGTTACCCTCCACGCTGCCCTCCAATACTAAATTGGTGATCCCTTGATGCCTCAGAACATGTCCTACCAACCGATCCCTTCTTCTGGTCAAGTTGTGCCACAAACTTCTCTTCTCCCCAATCCTATTCAATACTTCCTCATTAGTTATGTGATCTACCCATCTAATCTTCAGCATTCTTCTGTAGCACCACATTTCGAAAGCTTCTATTCTCTTCTTGTCCAAACTATTTATCGTCCATGTTTCACTTCCATACATGGCTACACTCCATACAAATACTTTCAGAAATGACTTCCTGACACTTAAATCTACACTCGATGTTAACAAATTTCTCTTCTTCAGAAACGCTTTCCTTGCCATTGCCAGTCTACATTTTATATCCTCTCTACTTCGACCATCATCAGTTATTTTGCTCCCCAAATAGCAAAACTCCTTTACTACTTTAAGTGTCTCATTTCCTAATCTAATTCCCTCAGCATCACCTGACTTAATTAGACTACATTCCATTCTCCTTGTTTTGCTTTTGTTGATGTTCATCTTATATCCTCCTTTCAAGACACTGTCCATTCCATTCAACTGCTCTTCCAAGTCCTTTGCTGTGTCTGACAGAACTACAATGTCATCGGCAAACCTCAAAGTTTTTATTTCTTCTCCATGAATTTTAATACCTACTCCAAATTTTTCTTTTGTTTCCTTTACTGCTTGCTCAATATACAGATTGAACAACATCGGGGAGAGGCTACAAACCTGTCTTACTCCCTTCCCAACCACTGCTTCCCTTTCACGTCCCTCGACTCTTATAACTGCCATCTGGTTTCTGTACAAATTGTAAATAGCCTTTCGCTCCCTGTATTTTACCCCTGCCACCTTTAGAATTTGAAAGAGAGTATTCCAGTCAACATTGTCAAAAGCTTTCTCTACGTCTACAAATGCTAGAAACGTAGGTTTGCCTTTCCTTAATCTTTCTTCTAAGATAAGTCGTAAGGTCAGTATTGCCTCACGTGTTCCAATATTTCTACGGAATCCAAACTGATCTTCCCCGAGGTTGGCTTCTACTAGTTTTTCCATTCGTCTGTAAAGAAAGCGTGTTAGTATTTTGCAGCTGTGACTTATTAAACTGATAGTTCGGTAATTTTCACATCTGTCAACACCTGCTTTCTTTGGGATTGGAATTATTATATTCTTCTTGAAGTCTGAGGGTATTTCGCCTGTTTCATACATCTTGCTCACCAGATGGTAGAGTTTTGTCAGGACTGGCTCTCCCAAGGCTGTCAGTAGTTCAAATGGAATGTTGTCTACTCCGGGGGCCTTGTTTCGATTCAGGTCTTTCAGTGCTCTGTCAAACTTTTCACGCAGTATCATATCTCCCATTTCATCTTCATCTACATCCTCTTCCATTTCCATAAAATTGTCCTCAAGTACATTGCCCTTGTATAGACCCTCTATATACTCCTTCCACCTTTCTGCTTTCCCTTCTTTCCTTAGAACTGGGTTTCCATCTGAGCTCTTGATATTCATACAAGTCATTCTCTTATCTCCAAAGGTCTCTTTAATTTTCCTGTAGGCAGTATCTATCTTACCCCTAGTGAGATAGGCCTCTACATCCTTACATTTGTCCTCTAGCCATCCCTGCTTAGCCATTTTGCACTTCCTGTCGATCTCATTTTTGAGACGTTTGTATTCCTTTTTGCCTGCTTCATTTACTGCATTTTTGTATTTTCTCCTTTCATCAATTAAATTCAATATTTCATCTGTTACCCAAGGATTTCTACTAGCCCTCGTCTTTTTACCTACTTGATCGTCTGCTGCCTTCGCTACTTCATCCCTCAAAGCTACCCATTCTTCTTCTACTGTAGTTCTTTCCCCCATTCCTGTCAATTGTTCCCTTATGCTCTCCCTGAAACTCTCTACAACCTCTGGTTCTTTCAGTTTATCCAGGTCCCATCTCCTTAAATTCCCACCTTTTTGCAGTTTCTTCAGTTTTAATCTACAGGTCATAACCAATAGATTGTGGTCAGAGTCCACATCTGCCCCTGGAAATGTCTTACAATTTAAAACCTGGTTCCTAAATCTCTGTCTTACCATTATATAATATATCTGATACCTTTTAGTATCTCCAGGGTTCTTCCATGTATACAACCTTCTTTCATGATTCTTAAACCAAGTGTTAGCTATGATTATGTTGTGCTCTGTGCAAAATTCTACCAGGCGGCTTCCTCTTTCATTTCTTAGCTCCAATCCATATTCACCTACTATGTTTCCTTCTCTCCCTTTTCCTACACTCGAATTCCAGTCACCCATGACTATTAAATTTTCGTCTCCCTTCACAATCTGAATAATTTCTTTTATTTCATCATACATTTCTTCAATTTCTTCGTCATCTGCAGAGCTAGTTGGCATATAAATTTGTAATACTGTAGTAGGTGTGGGCTTCGTATCTATCTTGGCCACAATAATGCGTTCACTATGCTGCATTACCCCTATTTGATTTTGTGTTTATAACCCTGTAGTCACCTGACCACAAGTCTTGTTCCTCCTGCCACCGAACTTCACTAATTCCCACTATATCTAACTTCAACCTATCCATTTCCCTTTTTAAATTTTCTAACCTACCTGCCCGATTAAGGGATCTGATATTCCACGCTCCGATCCGTAGAACACCAGTTTTCTTTCTCCTGATAACGACATCCTCTTGAGTAGTCCCCACCCGGAGATCCGAATGGGGGACTATTTTACCTCCGGAATATTTTACCCAAGAGGACGCCATCATCATTTAATCATACAGTAAAGCTGCATGCCCTCGGGAAAAATTACGGCTGTAGTTTCCCCTTGCTTTCAGCCGTTCGCAGTACCAGCACAGCAAGGCCGTTTTGGTTATTGTTACAAGGCCACATCAGTCAATCAATATTACAATATTTTTCTTAAAGTCTTCTGGAATATGGCCAGTTCCATACTTTTATAAAACCATCTGTGATGTTATCAATATCATTAGCTTTTTTATCCCTTAGGTCATTCAATGGTACTTGAAAGTGTTCTTTAGTGATTTCAAGCATCACTTCCACTTCTTAAACTTATTCTGTGTGTTCCACATATTTAAATTGTTTTGGTAATAATAATAATAATAATAATAATAATAATAATAATAATAATAATAATCATCCCCGTGGAGGCCCGGGAAAAGAATAGGCCTCCGGTATGTTCTGCCAGTCGTAAAAGGCGACGAAAAGAACAAACCACTAATAGGGCTAACCCCCCTTTTAGTGTGATTAGTTGGTTCAGGACAGAACTAAAGAAGCCTCGGACAAGCGCCGTCATGGTCGGGGACGACGCTTGAACCCTATGCCCGCCCACAATGGTAACGACACTGCTAGCCAACTGGAAAATGATTTAAATCCAAATAGAGGTGTTTTGCAGGATATGCTTCCTGCAACCACCCTAGAAGGAAAACAAAGACAGAGGATGAGATGGTCAGATGAAGTTAATCGACACCTCATGTTCTGTTATTACCAAACAACAAACCTAGGAACCAACACAACTGGATACAGATCACAAGTATACACAACATTTATTACCAGATACCCAGAATTAAAATTTTTAACAGAACAACGACTAGCTGATCAGATCCGTGTAATAATCAAAAATAACAGGATACCCCAGTCAGAATTAAAAAACATCAAACAACAAGTACAACAAATACTGGAACAAAATAATGTGCAACCAGAAGAAGAAGAAAATACAGTAATGGACTCAAACATCCCAGAGCAAACAAACAAAGAACAACACGCACCAATTAAACAATCAGAGGAAAACGAAATCTTAAGACAGCCACCAGAACAAGCACAAATAGAACACGAAGTGACACAGATGTTAGATATAGAAGAAAAATTTCAGCTAACATATATAGAATAGAAAGACACAAATACAGACATTAGACCATTCTTGCATAGACCACCAAATAACCCACAAGTCGAAACAACAATAAAAACTATCAACACAATCATACACAACAAAATAAATGAAAACACAACTATGGAAGAGTTACAACTACTGGTTTATATAGGAGCACTCTCTACACTAAATATACACACTAGGCAGAGATCAGAACCAACCAACACACAGAAGAAACCCACAAAACCAGCATGGCAACACAGGCTATAGATCAAAATAGAAAAACTGAGAAAAGACATCGGACAGCTAACACAATTTATAAGAAATGAAATCTCGGAAAAAAAACGAAAACGGTTAGGTAAAATCTCACAACAAGAAGCGACAGAGCAATTAGACGAAAAGAAGCAGAAATTACAAGCATTAGCCAAACGACTCAGAAGATACAAAAAAAGTGAAAATAGAAGGAAACAAAACCAAACATTCAACACAAACCAAAAGAAATTTTACCAGACAATAGATAACATACACATTAAAATAAACAATCCACCAAACATAACAGACATGGAACACTTCTGGAGCAACATATGGTCAAACCCGGTACAACATAACAGGCATGCACGGTGGATACAAGCAGAAACAGACACATACAAGATGATACCACAAATGCCTAAAGTGATAATTTTGCAACATGAAGTCACCCAAGCAATTAATTCTACTCACAATTGGAAAGCCCCTGGAAATGATAAAATAGCAAATTTCTGGTTAAAGAAGTTCACCTCATCACATTCACATCTAACTAAATTATTTAACAGTTACATTGCAGACCCATACACATTCCCTGATACACTTACACATGGAATAACTTATCTGAAACCTAAAGATCAAGCAGACACAGCGAACCCAGCTAAATATCGCCCCATAACATGCCTACCAACAATATACAAAATATTAACTTCAGTCATTAAACAGAAATTAATGACACATACAACACAGAACAAAATTATAAATGAAGAACAAAAAGGTTGTTGCAAAGGAGCACGAGGATGTAAAGAGCAACTGATAATAGATGCAGAGGTGACATATCAAGCTAAAACTAAACAAAGGTCGCTACACTACGCATACATTGATTACCAAAAAGCTTTTGATAGTGTACCCCACTTATGGTTACTACAAATATTGGAAATATACAAAGTAGATCCTAAATTGATACAGTTCCTAAACATAGTAATGAAAAATTGGAAAACCACACTTAATATCCAAACAAATTCAAATAATATCACATCACAGCCAATACAGATTAAGCGTGGAATATACCAAGGAGACTCATTAAGTCCTTTCTGGTTCTGCCTTGCTCTGAACCCACTATCCAACATGCTAAATAATACAAATTATGGATACAATATTACTGGAACATACCCACACAAAATCACACATTTGCTATACATGGATGATCTAAAACTACTGGCAGCAACAAATCAACAACTCAACCAATTACGAGGGCGGTTCAGAAAGTAACCTCCGATTGGTCACAGTGCGGGTTGTGGGGGGAGTAGCGACGCCATCTGTGCGTTCACGCACTCAACAGGTCAGTCGGCATCAAGCCGTGGTCGAGTGAACGTCGTACCTGCGCTAGTTTAGTTTTTGTGGCAGTTTGAAATGTGTGCTGCAATAGAAAACCCCGCCAAATGTGAAGTGCGTGCTGTCATAAGGTTTTTTACAGCCAAAGGATATTCTGCAGCAGCTATTCATCGTGAGCTTTGTGCCGTGTACGGACCAAGAGTTATGAGTGAAGGAGTTGTCCGTGAATGGGTACGTTTATTTAAAAGTGGACGAGAAAACGTTCATGATGAAGAGAGGAGTGGTAGACCATCATTGGTGACTGACGAACTCGTTCAGACAGTTGATGCAAAAGTTCGTGAAAATCGACGTTTCTCAATGTCGGAGTTGTCTACTGGTTTTCCACAGATTTCTAAGACTCTCTTGTACGAGATAGTGACAGCAAGATTGGGTTACCATAAGTTCTGTGCACGATGGGTGCCCAAAATTCTTACCGACCACCACAAAACTCAAAGAATGGCCTCTGCATTAGACTTTCTGTCACGTTATGAGGACGAAGGAGAACCATTGTTAAACAGAATCGTGACCGGTGACGAAACCTGGATTAAGTACGTGAACCCTGAGACAAAAGAACAATCAAAGATGTGGGCACATTCAAATTCACCTACCAAACCAAGAAAAGCCTCGCAAGATTTTTCTGCCAGAAAACTGATGGCGACGGTGATTTGGGATGCCAAAGGGGTGTTGTTGGTTGAATTCATGGAACGTGGTACGACCATTAATCAAGACGTGTACTGTGAAACAATAAAAAAGTTACGACGGGCTACACAGAACAAACGCCGTGGTATGCTGACTTCCGGTATCGTTTTTTTGCACAATAACGCCCGTCCTCACTCTGCTCGCAGAACAACGGCCCTTCTTGAGTCCTTCAAGTGGGACATTATCAACCATCCACCTTACAGCCCAGACCTGGCGCCAAGTGATTATCACCTCTTCATGCATTTGAAGAAATGGCTCGGGTCACAGCGGTTTGATGACGATGAAGAGCTCAAAGATGCGGTCACAGGCTGGCTCCAGGCACAAGCGGGTGATTTTTATGCAGAAGGAATTTCAAAGCTTGTGAAGAGATACGATAAGTGCTTCAATCGCTATGGAGACTATGTAGAAAAATAGTGCAAAGATGTAGTTGTAAGATGTATATATTAAAATATTTTTATTTAACTTGGTGTATTTTTTTAAATCAACCGGAGGTTACTTTCTGAACGGCCGTCGTACTAAAGATAACAGAAGTATTCAGCAATGATATAAGTATGGCTTTTGGAACAGACAAATGTAAGAAAAATAGCATAGTCAAGGGAAAACACACTAAACAAGAAGATTACATATTGGATAACCACAGCGACTGCATAGAAGCGATGGAAAAAACGGATGCCTATACATATCTAGGATACAGACAAAAAATAGGAATAGATAATACAAATATTAAAGAAGAACTAAAAGAAAAATATAGACAAAGACTAACAAAAATACTGAAAACAGAATTGACAGCAAGAAACAAGACAAAAGCTATAAATACTTATGCCATAGCAATATTGACCTACTCATTTGGAGTAGTGAAATGGAGTAACACAGACCTAGAAGCACTCAATACACTTACACGATCACAATGCCACAAATATAGAATACATCACATACATTCAGCAACAGAAAGATTGACATTAAGCAGAAAGGAAGGAGGAAGGGGATTTATCGACATAAAAAACCTACATTATGGACAGGTAGACAATTTAAGAAAATTCTTTCTAGAACGAGCAGAAACTAGCAAAATACACAAGGCAATCACTCATATAAATACATCGGCTACACCACTGCAATTTCATAACCACTTCTACAACCCTTTAGATCACATAACATCAACAGATACGAAGAAAGTAAATTGGAAAAAGAAAACACTATATGGCAAGCACCCGTATCATCTAACACAGCCACACATCGATCAAGACGCATCCAACACACGGCTAAGAAAAGGCAATATATACAGTGAGACGGAAGGATTCATGATTGCAATACAGGATCAAACAATAAACACCAGGTATTACAGCAAGCATATTATTAAAGATCCCAATACCACAACAGATAAATGCAGACTTTGTAAACAACAAATAGAAACAGTAGATCACATCACAAGCGAATGTACAATACTAGCAAATACAGAATACCCCAGAAGACATGACAATGTCGCAAAAATAATACATCAACAGCTTGCCTTTCAACATAAACTTTTAAAACAACAAGTTCCTACATACAAGTATGCACCACAAAATGTACTGGAGAATGATGAACACAAATTATACTGGAACAGAACCATTATAACAGATAAAACAACGCCACATAACAAACCTGACATCATACTCACCAATAAAAAGAAGAAATGAACACAACTAATCGAAATATCCATACCCAATACAACAAATATACAAAAGAAAACAGGAGAAAAAATTGAAAAATACATCCAACTGTCTGAGGAAGTCAAAGACATGTGGCATCAGGATAAAGTTGACATCATACCAATTATACTATCAACTACAGGAGTCATACCACACAATATCCACCAGTACATCAATGCAATACAGCTACATCCAAACATATATATACAACTACAGAAATCCGTAATTATTGATACATGTTCAATTACCCGAAAGTTCCTAAATGCAATATAACACATACTGTACAGTTAATAGGAAGTGACACTTGATCAAGGTCCGCGTCACTTTCCATTCTTAACCAGACTTAACGTCTGAGAAAGTAAAGAAATAATAATAATAATAACAACAATAATAATACAAAATTGTTAAGGCTTTCGTGGCCACTTGTTGACAAACTGCCTATTGGCTTCTATCTCGGGTTCTTCGGCCAACATTCATCTAATGATTTTACTGATGTTTCGCCAGCATGAGTGGCTGGCATTGTCGAAGCTTCACCCTCCATTGCCAGTGGTGAACTTGAGCCGAGCTCTCGGCTGCAGACTATATGTACCTGGCGCACCAACGTCCGAAGGCTTCTCTGTGGTCATTTCCGGTGCGGTTCTCCTCTTGCTACCTGTGACGGTCGTTCACTGCAGTACGGGAAGCCAGGATCCGTTTACCTCAAGGGTTTCCTCTTTCTTGTTGAAACAGTTCGCGTGTTTTCATATTTCTACAGCTTCTCTGAACAAGTGCGTGTGATAGTGCTTCTCTACAGCCAGAACCAGTCGATTCCTCCACCTGCCCCAACCTGCAATATTGCTTATGTTCTTTGAGCCTGGTGTTGATCGATCGTCCAGTCATTCCGACATAAACTTTTCCGCATGTGCATGGTATATGGTATATTCCCAACAGTGCAAGTGGGTCCCTTTTTCCCTTTGCCGTCTAAGACACTCTTTGATCTTCCTTGTCAGTTTCAAAATCGTCTTTACCGCCAAGTTTGCGCAATATACGGCCGATTCTGTCCGTCACTCTGGGAATGTATGGCAGAAAGGCCATACATGACATTTCTTTTTCTGGTTCCTTACTTCGCCGAGTGTTTGGCTCTATTACACTTCTAATATAATTTGTGGAATACCCATTGCTCCTCAGAACACTTTCCAGGTGTTGCATTTCACATCTGAGGTGCTGTGGCACACACATTTGTCCTGCTCCCATTACGAGCATATTAATCATGCCTCTTTTCTGGCTCGGGTGGTGGTTTGATAGTTTGTGCAGGTATCAGTCTGCGTGTGATGGTTTTTGATGCACACTGTGTCCCAGGTTTTCACCATCCCTTGTGACCAGCACATCTAGAAATGGCAGTTTTTTGTCCTTTTCTACTTCCATGGTAAATTTTATGTAGGCATGGAGGCTGTTCAAGTGTCTTAGGAAGTCAATGAGCTGTTCTTCACCATGGCTCCATACAACGAAAGTATCATCAACGTATCTGTACCACACCTTAGGTTTGCGAGTCGCCAAGTCCAGTACCTGTGCTTTGAACTGTTCCATGAAGAAGTTGGCCACCACTGGACTAAAAGGACTACCCTTGGCGACGTCTTCCAGCTGTTAGTAGAAATCGCCATTCCACGTGAAATAGCTTGTGGTGAGACATGCACATGCTTTTAGATGTCTTGTGGAAAAATGGAACCGAAGTGCTCCACAGCATCGTTGAGTGGCACTTTCGCAAACAAAGAAACAACATCAAAGCTGACTCGTTTGGTGCAAGTTTCAGTTTCTTCAGCCATAATGAGCAAAAGATCTGAGACCTATTAGATCCGACGAGGTACCGAAAACTAAGCACAGATCTGACTCAGCATATCACATGGAATACGAATCAATTAATCAAGGCATCTTCTCTGCCAGTGGACATACAGAGAAACCTGCACAACACAGAAGCCCTACCACATCGGTTGTATGGATTACTCAAGATCCATAAGAAAAACGTTCCACTAAGACTGATTGTTAGCACTCCTGACTCACCGACATATAAACTGGCAAAACACTTGGCCTCTCTGCTCCAACCACATGTGGGGAAGACCGACACATACATAAAGGACTCAGGACATTTCATTGAGAAGCTGAAGAAACCGAAACTTGCACCAAACAACATCCTAGTCAGCTTTGGTGTTGATTCTTTGTTTATGAAAGTGCCACTCAGTGACGCTTTGGAGCACATCGGTTCCATTTTCCCGCAAGACACCTAAAAGCTCTTCCATGCATGTTTCACCACAAGCTATTTCACGTGGAATGGCGATTTCTACGAACAGCGGGAAGGCGTCGCCATGGGTAGTCCTCTTAGTCCAGTGGTGGCCAACTTCTTCGTGGAACAATTCAAAGCACAGGTACTGGACTTGGCGACTTGCAAACCTAAGGTATGGTACAGATATGTCAATGATACCAACGTTGTATGGAGCCATGGTGAAGAACAGCTCAGTGACTTCCTAAGACACTTGAACAGCCTCCATGCCTACATAAAATTTACCATTGAAGTAGAAAAGGACAAAAAACTGCCATTTCTAGATGTGCTGGTCACAAGGGATGGTGAAAACCTGGGACACAGCATGCATCAAAAACCAACACACACCTGCACAAACTATCAAACCACCACCCAAGCCAGAAAAGAGGCATGATTAGTACGCTCGTAACGAGAGCAGGACGAATATGTGAGCCGCAACACCTCAAACTAGAAATGCAACGCCTGGAAACTGTCCTGAGGAGCAATGGGTACTCCACAAATTATATTAGACGTGTAACAGAGCCAAACACTCGGCGAAGTAAGGAATCAGAAAAAGAAATGTCACTTATGGCCTTTCTGCCATACATTCGCAGAGTGACGGACAGAATCGGCTGTATATTGCGCAAACGTGGTGTAAAGATGATTTTCAAACTGACAAGGAAGATCAAAGAGTGTCTTAGATCGGCAAAGGGAAAAAGGGACCCACTTGCAATGTCGGGAATATACTGTATACCATGCACATGCGGAAAAGTTTATGTCGGAATGACTGGACGATCGATCAACATCAGGCTCAAAGAACATAAGCAATATTGCAGGTTGGGGCAGGTGGAGGAATCGGCTGTGGCAAAGCAGGCACTGAGTGTGACCGACCACGTAATAAAATTCGCCGACACGAAGTTCTGGCTGGAGAGAAGCATTACCACACGCACTTGTTCAGAGAAGCTGTAGAAATACAAAAATACGCGAACTGTTTAACAAGAAAGAGGAAACCCTTGAGGTAAACGGATCCTGGCTTCCCGTACTGCAGCGAATGACCGTCGCAGGTAGCAAGAGGAGAACCGCACCTGAAATGACCGCAGAGAAGCCCTCGGACGTTGGCGCGCCAGGTACATATAGTCTGCGGCCGAGAGCTTGGCTCCAGTTCACCACTGGCAATGGAGGGTGAAGCTTCGACAATGCCAGCCATTCGTGCTGGCGAAACGTCAGTAAAATCATTAGATGAAAGTCGGCCGAAGAACCCGAGACAGAAGCCAATAGGCAGTTTGTCAATAATAATAATGATAATGTAAAATTAATTTTACATATATGAACTTTTGATCAAGACTGTTATGATTTCTGTTTATTCTTATGTGAAACTGACTGATTTCAGCTTCAGTACCTTACAAAGTACACACAATACTAACTCTATAAAATACAAGAATAAAATTTTTGTTGTTATTACTATTATTATGGCCTTTTTAAGAGAAGTTGAGTGACTTTATGCCCACAATATTAATAATTTTAATGTAATGCAATACATGAAATTCCACAAAAATAATTCTTCATGAGGCAACTGTAAAAGGTTATTGAACCTGATATCCAAATTATAATGCTATGAATTCTGAATATGAATACCACCGTAGTGCACAGTTAATAGTGAATTTACTCACTGATCATGTAGTATGAGAAAATCTTTGTTTCTTGCACTGAAAATCCCTTTTCAAAACAATTGTTCAATACTCACCTCTAGGTGCTAGCCACATACTGAGTTGAAGAAGACTGTTGTCATCAGGATTGCACAGTTCAAATTGATAACATTTACCAAGAGCATGAATTAAGTGATGTAGCCTCTCCTCACCGTTTGTGCTGCACGCAGCACACACATTTTCACTTACTGCAAGCCACAGCTGTCAAGACAAAATGAAAACTATATTAAATTAGAACACAGTTTCCTTCCACCAACTGTGTAATTAAAATTGGGATTCAACACTGCCACAAATGGGCTACAAAAATCCATAATTTACATGTTTCATTACAATATGTTGCAAGTAGTCTAATGTAACTCTCCAGTTGAAATTTGGATGCTGTCATATTTTATACAAATTCCACATCTTGGCCTATAGTGTTAACACCTCTATATAACTTAACTTGCTCTTCAGGTCTTCAACTTGCCCTGTCTTTGATACCTTGTTGATGGGAGACATAACAGTGACCTCCCTCCCATTTTGGTGGTCTAGTGACCAATGACTTTAGCTTCCTTTACACTGAACAAAAGAAAAACTACCCACAAGTAACTACATTAATGATATACTCATTTGAGAAAAATCATATCCTAAAGTTATAACGCTTGTCACTTCAGTGTTTACTATTATGAAATATGTATTATTATGCACTATTATGTAATCTGTACTTTGTTGTGTAAACTAAAAAGCCTTAAGCCTTCCTAAATTCCAGACCTACAATCGCATCCAATGCAGTCCCAAACAGTCAGTCTTTCCTATTCATCTCATACGGTAAGCCTCCCCTAACCTGCAGCTCTGGATGACTTTCTCGAAAGCTACCCCTTTTCCTAGACCTCTCCAGGCCTTTTCCTTCACCCTTCTTCCTTCCCCTTCAACCCTACTGCCTGAAGAAGGAGCCACTGGCTCCGAAAGCTTGCCAATTACAACAGGCTTGTATGTGTGTATTCTGCCACTTCTTGGTGAGTAGATTTGTAATCTATCCAATTAAATAATTATGAAATGCTCCGATATGTAAAAATTATGATTACTGAAAATAGTACAAAAGCTAATAAACATCACTAAGAACTTCCCTCCACTAGTCTTTAGTTTCCATAAATGATCAAGTGCAGAAAGGTTTTGCTTTCAGACATGTAATTAGTAGCTCAAACCTCAGTATAATCAGTTCACATGTAATGAATTTTATTGGCAGACCTCTGAACAAAATTTAATTATACATAACCTTACACATCTCCCAAGAAGTACATCAAAATCTTGCAGCAATATTTTATGTCTCCATAGTTAATCTTTCACTCTGCAGTGGAGTGTACACTGCTTTAATACTTCTTGGCAGTTTAAAACGGTGTGGTGGACCAGGACACGAACCCAAACTCTTGCCTCTTGCAGGTAAGCTCTTACTGATAGCTGTGCAGGCACAGCTCACAACCCATCCTCATAGCTTTACTTTTCTCCTACTTTCCCTTCTTCCAGGAATGCTAGCCAGAGAAGTATGAAGGAGAATTTTTATGAAGTTTGAGAAGTATGAGAGCAGTAACGGCAGAGGAAAATCTCTAATGGTGAGTTGTGAGTCACACCTCAACATCTGAGTCTGTAACAAAGAGTGAGGTTTAGCATTCCAGTCCCAGCCCAGCACACTGTTTTAATCTGTTGTGAGGTTTCAAGGCATCTGATGCCGACTGTAGGGGTACTGTGGTGCCACATGGCCTTTGTAACCAAAATGAGTTCCTTGGGTGTGCTCTGGCAACTTTGATGCATGCAGATCTCTCCTTTTGTCTATATACTAGCACAAGAGAAAGATGCATTGTGTAGGCATTCTTTTAATAGAAGTCTTTTCTTGTGGTCTTCCTGACTCCCCTCCTGTTTTCTTCCCTTCACTGCATATAGTGTTGAAGGAAAAATGGAACGAAGCAGCAGTACAAACATCAATTCCATCTCCACTGTGTGAACATGCTGTTTCCAAGTTGGACACAGGAAAATAATGAAACAAGTAACATTTATTATAAAATGGATGGGTACTTCTTACATTTCTTGTACATAATGTAGTGTAACACAAGGTTCTTTGGAGTAACATGTTCCACCACTATCCTTTTAGGCCAATGAAGATGTTTTGTGAGTGGTAAACATATTTTAGAAACTTCAGGTAGGAATATCAACAATGCAGGAAAAGATAGATTGCTACTTACTGTAAAGAAATCACAGTAGTTCACAGACAGGCACAATTAAAAGACACTTACACAAAGCTTTTGGCCACAGCCTTCAGTAGCAAAAGAGAAGTACACAGAAGTCATACTCATAAAAGACCTGCCCAATCCACCCACCCAGCACTTCCTATTACAGTACTATCACACGTTTATCCTACCCCATCAGGGGCTGGCCCACGTGTGAAAGCAGGCATGTCGTCTACCAGCTTTGCTACAATCACTACTCAGCTTTTCATGAGGGCTACCCAGAAAGTATTACATTGCATTTTTTTTTCTTGGCCGAAAACAATACTACGAATGTGAAACATCGCGTATGTATTATCTGAAGTCTCCTGAGTGAGTGCGCCAAGTTTCCATCACTTCTGACAGATATTGTAGCTGCAGGACAGTTTCAAAATGGTGTCTGTAGATGATGTACATTACAAGCAATGTGCCGTTATTGAATTTCTCACTGCAGAGAAAGAAACTGTAGGGAATATTCACTAATACTTGTGAAAAGTCTGTGGAGCATTTGCTGTCGACAGAAGTACAGTTAGTCCTTGGGCACAGAGGATGAGGTCATCAGAAGGCAATGGCGGAGCTCCAAGATTTGCACTGATCTAGGAGACCATCCACGGCTGTCACAAATGATATGTTAAGTGAGCTGATGTTGGCGTTCACCATTAAAGAATGTGATTTGTGGAAGACATTTTGAGGACGATGAGGAGGTGATTCACACAGTGAAGCGCTGGCTCCACAACCAGTACAAGGATTGGTACTGAAAGGGCATACATGACCATGTGTTGCACTGGAGGAAGGCCATAGGATGGGATCGAGATTACATGGAAAAATGTGGTGTGTAGATAAAACACCATTCTTTTGTGTGTCTGGTTCTCATTGTTTTCAATAAAGAATTGCTGAAGAAACAAAATGCAGTATGTTACTTTCTGGGCAACCCTAGTAACTGGTATAATTACTAATGAGCTGTCCACCAGAATGAATGGCCGCCAATCTGTGGCCAAGAGCAAAGTAAACCACCATGTGGTACAAAAAACAGCCGAACATAACATGCTTGATTTCAATGGCTGCTTCACTACCCGAGCCATCTGGGTCCTTCCCTCCACCACCAGCTTTTCTGAAATGCACAGATGACAGTTATCCTTACAAAACATTCTCCACTCCTGTAATTATCCCAGCGTCAAACTACGGAACAATACTGTCTCCACATCCTGCACCCAACAGTTACCACCCCCTCTGTTCTATCATCTCCTCCCCATTCTTGTCCCCCATCCTCTTTGTTTGCCGCCCTTTGCCAACACACCCACATATCTTTCCCCGCTCCTCTCCTTCACTCCTATTTTACTCCACCTCCCTGTTGCACAACCTCCTAATGCTGCACCTATTGGCATTCTAGTACCTGCACACAAAGCCACAAAGCATTCCTCTCTCCTCCCACCTGTATGCTACTATCGCTTCCCCTTCCCCATCCCCTCCTGACTACTGCTCCCATCCCACTTGATAACTTCCATCCCACGTGATACAGTGAAACTTTGTTAACACGAAACCGAAGGGACTGAAAAATCAGGAGTTCGTGTTAAAAAAATTCGTGTTAAGTGAAAAACACAGATTTTAATAAGTATACGTGTACAGCAGTACACTAATGTGTAATACACTACACTATCAATCACGTTATTGTAGACTTATAATACTATAAAGTGATTGTAAAATCCAAGTACTCACAAATTATGTACGTTACTTTCTTGGAAAAAAATCGGTCATGGTTCACTGACTTTCATGGGAACGATAATATTTTGAAATTTCACAACCAATTGTAATGATAGCGTCCATAAACCCAGCAGTGACGTCGGATGTTGAAGCGAACCGTTCTAAACAGTCCATGGCTGTAAACATCTCCTGACGGGTAGGTGGAATGGTATCTGTATTCTATTCCTCTTCACTTTCTTGCACCTCATTCACAGCTTTTGGCACACCAAATTCCACAGAAGAACATACAGCAACATTGTCGTCTACACTAATGAATTCTTCGAAATTAATCCCAGGGTTCGCAACGTCCTGCAGAACTTTCCATTCATCAGCTGAAGTGGCATCTTCTAACTTGTGGACATCTTCAGTGTTGCTATGTCTCCAAGCTCCGTTAAAGCACTTCCCTATATGATGTGGCTATACTGAGTTCCAGGCTGCTGCGATGGCTTTTATTGTGTCAAGCAGATTCCAATTTAGGGTTGCACTATTGTTTTCAGCAGCACAAATTGCAGCTCTTACAAGCTGCTTACAATAAGCTCTCTTTATGAGAGAGATTATGCCTTGGTCCAAAGGCTGAAGGCAGCTTGTGGCATTGGGTGGAAAAAACTGAACCTTTATGTTGGATAGGTTCAGATCATGAACGTTATGGGCAGTACGTCGTCAGGTTCTCAAAAAACTTCGTCCTGGTGCTGCCGTGCCACCGAGACTATACGGCCTACCCAAGATTCATAAGAAAGGGGTCCCGCTTCGTCCGATCGTGAGTAACTTGGGTGCTCCTACCTACAATCTAGCCAAGTATTTAGCATCTGTTCTTGGCCCTCACGTCGGTAAATGCGAACATCACATTCCCAATTCTATGGTGTTTATTCAGAGATTGAAGTCCTTGTCTCTTAGTCCCTACGATTTGCTTGTGAGCTTTGATGTCGTGTCGCTTTTTACCTGGGTTCCTCTGGAAGAATCCTTGCAATTAATTGGTGAGAAACTGGATGAGGACACAACCAGGCTTTGTCGCCACGTGCTGACGTCAACGTACTTTTTATTCAATGACAAATATTTTGAACAGACTGACGGAGTGGCTATGGGGAGCCCACTGTCCCCAATAGTCGCCAACCTTTTTATGGAAGATTTGGAGGACATGGCGCTGAAGACGGCGTCCTTAAAACCAACCTGTTTTTGGAGGTACGTTGACGACACGTTTATGGTGTGGCCTCATGGGAGAGAGGCTCTTGACCGCCTCCTAGATCATTTTAATTCCCTGCATCCTAGCATCAAGTTTACCATGGAGGTGGAAAGTGATGGAAAGCTTCCGTTTCTGGATGTTCTGGTGTACAGAAAGGATGATGGGACACTGGGACACAGTGTTTATCGAAAGCCTACGCACACGGACCGTTACCTGCATGCTTCTAGCTGTCATCCATCGTTCCAGCGTACAGGGGTCCTGCGAACGTTGGCGAGAAGAGCTTATGCCATTTCAGATGGAGAAAGCTTGACACAAGAATTGGACCACCTTAAGGTTGTGTTCAAGCAGAATGGCTATACAGATAAACAGATCCGTCGTGCTTTCCAGTTTGGACCATCGCCTGAACCACCAGAAGATACCTGCAAATCGGTGGCTTTTCTGCCTTTTGCTGGGAGCATTTCCTCGAAGATAGGAAGAATTCTAAAAATATATCACATCAAAAGTATTTTTCGTCCGCCGGCCAAGCTTAGAGCGTTTCTTGGCTCTGTTAAGGATGACTTGGGTTTGAGGAAGCCCGGTGTATACAAGATCCCTTGCCACTGTGGGAAGGCTTACATTGGTCAGACGATCCGGACCATTCAGGACCGATGTGTTGAGCATCAGCGGCACACACGGCTGCTTCAACCCGAGAAATCCGCAGTGGCGGAGCACTGTCTCACCCAGGGACACAGAATGCAATATGATGCGACACAAATGGTTGCCCCTGCATCTCGCTATTGGGACTGTGTTTTAAAAGAATCAATAGAGATTCGTTTATCTGACAATCTTATTAATAGAGACAAGGGCTATCTTTTAAGTAAGACTTGGGACCCGGTGTTATCCGACATTAAAAAACAACGGTCTGCGTCTCAATCGTCGGAATAGAATTTTTTAAATTTCTTTTATTTTTGACAGCGATATCTCGATTTCGCCTCTTTCCACCACCGGCGGCGCGGCATGTTTACTGCACTAGAGGGCAGCTACGGCACCTTTTCGCGCACGCGTTGTGGGCCTTCTGCGGCCTATATATGGGCTGCCGCTTGCGCTGGGAAGTCAGTTCCGGCGAGATTGTGCACCAGCGCTCTCACCTGATGATGGCGGCCAGTTGGACCGCAGAAATATTGTGTCTTGAAGACGTCATGATCCGGCTGCATACCCGAGAAGAATTATCAATTATTACGCCGGGAAAGCCTTCGTAGTCACTCACATGTTGTTTGCTTCATGCTCCACCATGATACTTATCACCTTTTATCCCCAGGGTGTGATTTGGAAAAAGATTGTAGAAAAATCCAGTTTCATCCATGTTAAACAGATCACACGAGGCATACTTTTCCCTCACTCGGTTGAATTCATGCAACCAGCTGTTCGCACTTTCTTCTTCAACTTTATTTGCTTCACCACAAATTTGTACAGATGAAATTGAATGTCTCTTTTGGAACTGATACAGCCAACCAGCAGAACAACGGAAGTCTTCGATGCCCATATCTTTAGCAATATCATTTGCTTTTGACTGAATCACAGAGCCAGTTAAAGGTTTGTTAGATGCACGCATATGATTGAACCATTCTAGCAGTCACGTCTCGATGTCTTCATACTTGATGGTACGAAGTCATTTAGATTTGTTTCCAGAACCTGATGTTGCAGCATTAATAATTTTTTTCTCAATTCTTAATAATCGTAGACTTAGGTATTCCAAACTGCTCTGCAATTGCTGTTTTCTAGGTACCGAGGTCCACTTCATCTAGAATCTTAAGCTTTAACTGTACATTTAGAGCTGTCTGTTTGCTCTTTGCCATTTTCGCGTGCTACGGTACTGGTTGTAACTGTAGTTTTTATTCAGTATTCCAACTCGATATGGCTACGAAAAACAGAACACCTGTCAAATCTGGCACTGAGTACATTCCTAAATGCTGCTGCACACAATATTCAATGTCTTACAATGACAGCATACGCTGATTGTTGAGGTGATAATTGTGGCTACCGACCTACAATACGTTAAAAACGAGTCAACATAAGTATAATTAGCTTTGTAGCTACATTTCCTACATTCATTTCAGAAAAAAAATTACACTTTAGAATACTCTAAGGTTGGAAGTTTGTGTTACAGTGAAATTTAATTACGATAGAAACTGAAACAGAGTTCGTAATTCGCCTTAACCGATAAAACATACCATAAGAACTAATGTATTCCTGGTGGGACCAATATTTTTTTCGCATTAACCACGAGTTCATCTTATGCGAGTTCGCACTAACAAGGTTATACTGTAGTTGCATTCTGGCTCAAGCTGCCGAAGTTGGTGGTCATGTGTGCATGATGTGTGCTTGCGTGAATGTTGTGTGTTTCTCTTCTGCTGTTGAATCCTATGGTCAAAAGTTTCATGCAAGTGTCTTTCAATTGTGCCTGTCTGCAACTTAATGTGTCTTCTTTGCAGTGAGTAGCAATTGATCTTTTTCTGCAATGTTAAAAAGTATTTCAGGTAGTTACTAAGCTGAGAACACCCTTGTACGAGGGTTGGAACTTTAATAGTGGCGACTATTTATTTACAGCTTGTAGAAAATAAATACATGGTTCAAAGTTTTACTGACCTTCAAAGTAGTCACCAGCATTGTGTATAACCCATTGCCAGTGATGTGGAAGTTGTAGGATACTCTTAGCAGTGCCAGTTGTGTTGACAGTTCGAGTGGCGCGGTCTATTGCCCAACGAATTTGTAGCAGTTCTGAAGCGAATGCCGTGAAGTGTTTCATTCAGTTTAGAAATGGAGTTGAACTTATGAGGGCTTAAGTCAGAGGAATGCAGTACGTCGTATAGCACTTAGCAGCCCCATCAGTCAAACAAATCATTAACAGCTTGCACTGTATGTGCTTGAGCATTGTCCCGCAAAATGATGCTCAGGTCCTGCAGGAAGTGTCATCACTTCTGTCTCTAAGCTGGTCGTAGGTTGTGTTCCAAAAATGAACAGCATAGAGACAGAAGAGATGACACTTTCTGCAGGACCTGACCATCATTTTGCAGGACAATACCCAAGCACGTATAGTGCAAGTTCTTACTGATTTGTTTGACTGATGGCGCTGCTAAGTGCTCTACCACCTACTGCACTCCCCTGGCTTAAGCCCTCGTAAGTTCAACTCAGTTTCTAAGCTGAAGGAAACACTTCACGGCATTCACTTTAGAATGGCTACAAATTCATCTGGCAATAGACCACACCACTTGAACTGTCAACACAACTGGCACTGCTAAGAGTATCCTACGACTTCCACATCACTGGCAATGGGTTATACACAATGCTGGTGATTACTTTGAAGGTCGGTAAAACTTTGAACCACGTATTTATTTTGTACAAGCTGTAAATAAATAGTTGCAACTATTAAAGTTCCATCCCTCATATTATGTTTGGGCAGATGAACAGTAAATAAAGTCAGATCTAGACACTGTCAAGACACGAAGGTGGAAAAAATGCTCCATCTGCTATGCCACAGCATTTGTTTTTTTGGACATGGCCTTCATGGTGCCTTGGTAGACAAGGAGCAAAAAGAGGCATGCAAGAATATCAACAAAAAATAAATAAAAAATTAAAAACAACAATGACCAATAATCACAACTACCTCTCAATCGTTGGTTAATGTCAAAGTAAGGTGAATGTATGTTGAAACTGTCTGAGCTCTGTTGACCCAGAATTACCATTGAAGTTGTACAAAGAGAAAAAGTGAACATAAAATACAGAAGAATTAACGTCATTTTGTAAATTGTTGGAGTAGATCTGACATCTTGTACAGCCCTCGACCTTCTGCAGATGGAGATGAAGTCACACAGCCAGAAGTAGTAGCATTGCATAGCAGGTCCACAGCTCATCAAGTTCGAAGCATCAGGGTGACAGATGGATCGAGAAGTGAGGACTTAGTTACAATCTGTAACCAGAGACCTTTATATTTCAGTCCCATTCTTAACTCAATGGCCAAAAAGCAATGCTAATGGGAGCATCCTGATACTGCCTCAATAATTACGTAAGTTAAGTTCAATATCAGTCCATATTATAAATTTAAGTCCTCCACCATGGTTTCTACCTGTATCTTCAAGGTAATCTCAAAACTACAGTAGGGATTTTGACACATTTTCACTAGGAGGTATACTGAATCACAAGGAAGACTCATGTATACATTTATTTCCACTCAGTAATGGTAAGTGAGTAATTCATATATTGTTATCTGCCCTATATTTAACTGTCACTTGGGAGTGACATTTCCCGGCAATGATATTTGCTACAAGCTGGTACAAATCAGGTAGTATCTGGTACAAAGCAGGTAGTATCTGGCACAAAAAGCAGTAGCATCTGGCATGAAAAGTAGTAAAGTAATCAGCTGGTGCAGACCCAGAGAGCAGTGAAGCTTGACCAGAATCTATATCAGGCATGTTGGTCTTGCAGGCAAGTGTGTGCCTGGAAACCAAAAGGGATCGAATTCCAGCCAGACCAAGGGTATTTCACTTGGCCTTTTAACCAAGCATTCACCTCTCAATGGTGTTGAATTTTGCCAGAAATGATGCATAGTCTGAGTTCGGAATTAAACTGTTGGTCCCCTTTCTCCTGTTGGATAACTGGGATAGGTTCGAGATACACAGGTAGCCGATATGGCATCCAACTGAAAGATTTACACATGGACAATTAGCTACACAAAATTATTATTACCAGAAGCTATATATAACTTTCTTTTTCAACACGTATTATGAGAATGTATATTACGGCTAATCCTAGGAAGTACTGTAGGGATTTTGAAAAATTATGAAAACGATAGTTACTACACTCCTGGAAATGGAAAAAAGAACACATTGACACCGGTGTGTCAGACCCACCATACTTGCTCCGGACACTGCGAGAGGGCTGTACAAGCAATGATCACACGCACGGCACAGCGGACACACCAGGAACCGCGGTGTTGGCCGTCGAATGGCGCTAGCTGCGCAGCATTTGTGCACCGCCACCGTCAGTGTCAGCCAGTTTGCCGTGGCATACGGAGCTCCATCGCAGTCTTTAACACTGGTAGCATGCCGCGACAGCGTGGACGTGAACCGTATGTGCAGTTGACGGACTTTGAGCGAGGGCGTATAGTGGGCATGCGGGAGGCCGGGTGGACGTACCGCCGAATTGCTCAACACGTGGGGCGTGAGGTCTCCACAGTACATCGATGTTGTCGCCAGTGGTCGGCGGAAGGTGCACATGCCCGTCGACCTGGGACCAGACCGCAGCGACGCACGGATGCACGCCAAGACCGTAGGATCCTACGCAGTGCCGTAGGGGACCGCACCGCCACTTCCCAGCAAATTAGGGACACTGTTGCTCCTGGGGTATCGGCGAGGACCATTCGCAACCGTCTCCATGAAGCTGGGCTACGGTCCCGCACACCGTTAGGCCGTCTTCCGCTCACGCCCCAACATAGTGCAGCCCGCCTCCAGTGGTGTCGCGACAGGCGTGAATGGAGGGACGAATGGAGACGTGTCGTCTTCAGCGATGAGAGTCGCTTCTGCCTTGGTGCCAATGATGGTCGTATGCGTGTTTGGCGCCGTGCAGGTGAGCGCCACAATCAGGACTGCATACGACCGAGGCACACAGGGCCAACACCCGGCATCATGGTGTGGGGAGCGATCTCCTACACTGGTCGTACACCACTGGTGATCGTCGAGGGGACACTGAATAGTGCACGGTACATCCAAACCGTCATCGAAGCCATCGTTCTACCATTCCTAGACCGGCAAGGGAACTTGCTGTTCCAACAGGACAATGCACGTCCGCATGTATCCCGTGCCACCCAACGTGCTCTAGAAGGTGTAAGTCAACTACCCTGGCCAGCAAGATCTCCGGATCTGTCCCCCATTGAGCATGTTTGGGACTGGATGAAGCGTCGTCTCACGCGGTCTGCACGTCCAGCACGAACGCTGGTCCAACTGAGGCGCCAGGTGGAAATGGCATGGCAAGCCGTTCCACAGGACTACATCCAGCATCTCTACGATCGTCTCCATGGGAGAATAGCAGCCTGCATTGCTGCGAAAGGTGGATATACACTGTACTAGTGCCGACATTGTGCATGCTCTGTTGCCTGTGTCTATGTGCCTGTGGTTCTGTCAGTGTGATCATGTGATGTATCTGACCCCAGGAATGTGTCAATAAAGTTTCCCCTTCCTGGGACAATGAATTCACGGTGTTCTTATTTCAATTTCCAGGAGTGTATTAACCATAATCATGACACTAGCAAACAGGCACAACAACAAGAATGTTACACACTACGCTTCTTGTCAAAGCCTTCTTCACGAGAAAACTAAAGAAAAGAGAATAACATTCACAGAGGCAAGCACACATCAAGTACATATGACCGCTAGCTCTACCCACTCTGACCAGAATGTACCTGAAATGCATCGAAAGGGAGCAATAATCCAGAGCAAACTGGGGAATGGGGAGGAACAGCAGGTTATGGGTGGGGGAAGAAGGGCCAGTTCTGTCTGGCAGAGCATGTGGGGATTATAGGTGGAAGGACAACACTGCCATGCACAGCATCAAGAGGCTGTGGGGGGAGGGAGAGGAGTTAAAAATGGAGTAGAAAGGAGAGGAGCACAGAAGGGCATGGGACTAGTGAGTACATTGGCTTAGAGTACCACACAATAAGGTTGAGGGGATGTGCACTAGACACAATTGATAAGACAGGGGGCAGAAACTATTGGGCGGGGACAGTCAGTTACTGCAGTTTGAGGCCAGGATGATTTCAGGAGTGGAGAATTTGTTGTAGGAATACTCCCATTTATGCAGTTCAGAAAAGCTGGTGGTGGAGAGGAGGACCCAGATAACGTGACTGCACAGATTGTCAGTGCAGCTTCTGATGTCCAAATTCTTCCTACCGATAATTAAATTATTCATGCTGATCCCATTGCCTCCCTAACCCTCATGTATTTTTGTGTGTTGTTTTCCACATCTATCTGTGCTAAACAAACGTGTGAACCTCAAGTAAATCAATGCCCCCCCCCCCCTCCCCTCTTCCTTTATCTCAATAGGCGAATATTGCCTGGCATGTATTTTTATGTATTTGTGTGGCTTTTTGTTCTTTTTACACGTTTGGTGAATTTTTGCATGTTTATACATGAAGTAAGACCTTGCTTTTATGTTCTCGGAATTAATCTTTCCCCACTGTTTATGACATTTTTTATTGTGTCCACTATGTTGATCTGCACCCAATTTTTCGCCAACATACTTTTCCCATAATTTACACATTACAAAAAAATGTTCATGGAGAAAAAATGATGCTGGCCATCCAGTAGTGTTTACAAATATTATGTGGTTAAGCGTCTTGACACCAAGGTATTCTACTCAGCAGACTTGAACTGATAAAAGTGTAAAAGTTGGAACAATTCATGCCGTATCTCCCGCCGCTGCCAAGCTTTACTTGCCATGATGGCTGATGACATGGGCGTACCCAGTGAGGGTCAAGGGGGGGGAGGGGGGGGGGGGTTGCAGCTGCCCCCCCCCCTGATGATTTCCGCAGTTTTTCACTAGTTTACTGTTTTATTTAATAAGAAATGCTGCATGTTTTCTCGGATTGTACAAGTGCATTCTTGTATTTAAAATGTTTATTAAAAGCAGTTTTTCACTGGTTTACTGTTTTATTTAATATGAAGTGCTGTATGTTGTCTCGAGTCCTTGTTTCCTGAGACTAGTATGACCGTCCCCCCCCCGCCCCCCCCAGTTCAGATCCTGGGTACGCCCTTGGCTGATGAGATAACTAGGTTCATTCAAATAAAGATAGACCAGTCACAACCATTACCGAACTCTCTCTACTGCGCAAACGCAGTTTGATGATTGTTGTGATCATCGTGCTACCTTTCTCGCAACATATTTAGCGTGTTTTGGTGTTTGGCCACTTGTAGCGCTAGTTGAGACCATCATTCACTTTCCTTTGCTATAATGTTTGAACTAAAAACACAACGCCAGTTACGTATTTCTTTCATGCTGGGGAAATCACAGTTTCGATAATTTATTCTGGTTGTCAAGTGCAGTATTTACATATGTATTTTTTGTGATGTTACAAAAACAAACAGTGCCAGAGATTCAGAATAACACCTATTCAACAAAATACTTATGTACATATTTGCACTATACAACAAGAAAAAATTCTTGAATCCTGCTGGGCTAAGGATGAACAAATACGTAACTAGTGCAGTATTTCATTATTTAAATAGTGAATGGCAGGTGCAGGCTTTCCAAAACATCTATTATGACATAGGAAATTGAGTCAAACATTCATACTTCCTATGCAGTTAGTAATTTCAGTTACAGCAGCGGTTTTTATTAGATATTCGTAGTAAATCTTGCTGCTTCAGCAGTGTTTAAAATTTTATAGATAATAAACCTTTATTAGATAATAAACAAGTCCCTGACAAGTCTTTCAATGCCTGTCATGTATATATACCATAAATAAAGTGCAAAAATGCAAGGAGGTATCCAAAACATAACTTTTACAGCTTAAAATGTTGTTTCCCATATTTTACATTTTCCCGCATTTTACACCATTTTTTGAAGTCCCTTGAAAAGTGTAAAAGTGGGGATTCACTGCATTTTTATAGATTTTTTCTGTTATCCACCACCCCTTATAACCGCCTAACACCTTCATTTGCCCATTTCCTAAGTCATTTCCTGTATCCCCAATGCCATCCCTGCAACAATGGATACCTGTCCATCTTTCTGCAAAATTTCAGGAAAGCATCTGTTTTCCTGACTAAACCCCAGTCCCACATCCTGTTCCTCAAATGTGCCTAAACCATGGAATATCCCCCCCCCCCCCCCCCCCGCCCAACAGTAACCATAAAAATTCCTTTCTCTGGACCCCACACTCCTTCCACAATGACTTTCACCTATCCAGGTTCACCAGTCCCCCATCCCACACAAACATGGTACTACAAAAACCCGTCTCCATGAAAGATCCCAGAACCACCTCAACTCCCTCCGCAAGATACTGCTACAGTGCAATTGTCACTACATAAATCATTCTCTGAAACTAAATCCCTTGATCTACAGCATCTGGAAGAGCATTACAGATACCATCTCCATAAGTTATCCTACCTGCTGACATCCTACTTCGGGAAACCACTATCCAAACCCTATGCTACCCAAAGAGTTCCTCCTCCTCAACCCCTCACAGCACCCAGACAATGCTTAACTGACAATTTTAACTTCCACATCCCCCAAAACTCCCTATCAACACTTCACCAAATCCAGAGCCAAACAATCCTGGAACACTGTTGTTAACCTTTCCATCAACATTCTCAACCCCACAGAAATTTCAATCCTATCCAAAGGTCTTACCTTTAACCCTACATCCAAATTATCCTTGATGAACTCATCAAAGACCTACTCACCTTCTCCTGATCTCTGCTATGGAAACACTTCTTTGCACCAATCATTCCAATCACAGCCAGTCTAACTGAAATGTTGAATCCTGCCTTCCCCAGTTCATACCAATGTTCAACCGCCACTCTTTCCACCTTCCCACCAAACCAACCCCAGGTAGCCTTTCAGCAATTCCTTATCTCCATCATGGCCTTACCCAAGTCCCTTCCCAAGAACACAAATCTTTCAGGAGAATAAATGGCAGCCATACACAGCCTCAAAGCAGATCCCTACCTTATCATACTACCTGAAGACAAAGGCGCTACCACTGCCATTACAAATCAAAGTGACTACCTGGAATAAGGCAACTGGCAATTATCTTGACTCATAAAAGACAAACTCAGCCAAAGTGATCCCATTCCAGAAGTTCAGCATAACCTCCAACCCCCCCTTAAAGCCTTAGACCCTTCCCAGAACCTCTCCCCTGAATCTACTTGCCTTCTCACCCCCCACAACACCTCTCACAACCAGCTTCTACATGCTTCCCAAAATCCACAAACTGAACAATCCTGCATGTCCCACTGTAGCTGGTTATTGTGCTGCCCACTGAGAGAGTTTCAGTCCTCTTTGACAATCACCTCCAACAAATTGTACAAAAGCTATCCTCCCACGTCAAAGATACCCCCCTTCACCGATTATCAAAAAACCCCACCTCTTACCTTCTGGATCCCTATTCATCACTGTTGATGCCAGTTCCCTACACACCAACATCCTTCATGCCCATGGTCTTACTTATATTGAACACTATCTCTCCCAACCTCATTCCTCACACACCTTACTAACTTTATGATAACACACAACTACTCAGCCATGGGCACCTGCATGACTATCTCCTAAGCCAACCTGTTTGTGGGACACCTAGAGGAAACCTCCCTAGCCTCCCAAAACCCATGATCTGGTTCAGGTTCGTTAATGATATAGTAATGATCAACTCAGGACCAACACCCAATTCTCATTCCTTCACAACCTGACACCTTCTGTCCCATCAGCTTCACCTGGTCCCCCTCAACCCAGTGTGCTACCTTCCTGGATGTTGACCTTCTCCAATCTTATGACTCCATCCATACCTCTGTCCACATTAAACCCACCAAACACCAACAGTAACTGCATTTAGACAGTTGCCATCCCTTAAAAAAAAAAAAAAAAAAAAAAAAAAAAAAAAAAAAAAAAAAAAAAAACCACCCATAAAGCATAGCCACCTGGGGATGAAGTATTTGTAGTGACAAGAACTCCCTTGCCCAGTATGCTTAAGGTCTCACAAATGTCTTCACACACAGGCACTATCCCCAGACCTAATCCACAAGAACATTTCCTGGGCCACATCAATGATCACCCCCCCCCCCCCCCCCTCCTTCCAAATCCTTCCACCACTACCAAGAATCAGCTACAACAGAGCAGCCCCTTCATTATCCAGTACCACCCTAGACTGGAATGAGTGAGCCACATCCTACGCCAGGGACTTGATGATCTATCACCATGCACTGAAATGAGTGACATCCCACCCAAGATTCTTCTCACCTCTCCTAAAGTGACATTTCGCTACTTACCCAACCTCCACAATATCCTGGTCCATCTCTATGCCACTCCCACTCCCAATCCCAATCCCAATCCCAACCCCAACCCCAACCCCTTGTCACAGTGACTGTATCACTGTGGAAGACCCATTTGCAAGACGTGCTCAATCCACCCACCCAGCACCTCCTACTCCAGTTCTCTCACATGCTTATCCTCCACAACAAAGGCTGGGCCACCTGTGAAAGCAGCCATATATCTTATCATTTACCAGCTCTGCTGCAATCACTACTCAGCTTTTCATGTTGGCACAACTATCAACCAGGTGTTCTCCGGGATGAATGGCCATAGTCAAACTGTGGTCAAGAGCGAAGTGCACCACCCTGTGGTACAACATGCAGCAGAATGTAACTAGCTTGATTTCAATGGCTGCTTCACAGCCTTGGCTATCTGGATCCTCAAATACATCACCAGCTTTTCTGAATTGTGCAGATGAAAGTTATCCCTACAACACATTCTCCATTCCTGAAATCAACCTGGCCTCAACCTATGGTAACCTACTGCCCCACACCCTCCACCCAATAGTTTCTGGCCCCTCTATCCTATCACCTCCATCCGATTCACATCCCCTCACCTTCACTGCACACTGCTCTCTGCTAATGCACTCACTTGTCTCTTGCACTTCTCTGCTCCTCTCCTTCCCACTCCCCTTTTTCACTCACCCTCCCATCTCCAAAGCCTCCAGACACTGCATCTGGCAGCCTTGTCGTGCCACCTCTAGTCCCTGCACACTCCATCAGGAAGCGGTGATTCCTCTTCTCCCACCTGTAACCTGGTATCTCTCCCCCCCTTCCCCACCTCATCGCAGATTGCTGCTCCCATTCGACACATTTCATTCTGGTAGGAGCAGGCAGAGAGAGTGATCGTGTGTGTGTGTGTGTGTGTGTGTTTTCTTTTTCTGAAGAACGTTTTGGCCAAAAACTTAGCGTATAAAAGTATTTTTGTTGTGCCTGTCTGCAACTCGGCATGTCATCTTTATGATGAGTAGCAAGCAATCTATCCTTCATCATAATTAACAATACTCCACCCTAAATGATTTGATATGGTTTTCCATAATACATCGACTGATTAATGTGGAAGGCTTGTGTATATAATTTATTACCGCTATCTCTGGTCTTAGTACCACCTCTTGCAAAGAGGGTGGGCTGCACCTGCAATACAATTTTTGGAACGACTTATATTCATGGAACAGACAATGTGCCTGAAATGTTCAAAACTAGAAATGGAACATTTAATTAAGTTGCTGGTTGCAACTACTTTAACTATGACTGACTGCAACAGTGATGTCATCACATTGTAACACAGATTTATTTCCTTTGCATTTTACCGAGTGAGGTGATGCAGTGGTTAAATTTAGGTTTTCCACAATTTCCCTAAATCGTTTCAAACAAATGCTGGTATGGTTTCTTTGAAAGGGCATGGCTGATCTCCTTCCCTATCCTCATCACAGTCTGAGATTTTGCTCCATCTCTAATGACCTTGGTGTCGATGGGATGTTGAACCCAATATTCCTTCCTTTGCATTTAGTCATTTGGGGAATATCCCCTTCATTACGTCTATTCAAAATGACAATTTTTTTTGTAGCACCCCTCCCTCACACACACACACACACACACACACACACACACTACTTCAGAAGACCATATAACAATCATTACGAACTTCTGAAAAATACAAAATTAAAGAGTCTATAAAATCTTTTTATCAACAACATTTGAGCAAGAAAATATGTAGCTCTGCGGCATGGATGCCCCACTGAAATTCTATGCTAAATTTATTACCTCTTTTGTAGATAAAGGAAGACTGAAGTTTTTTTCCAAAATTCCTTCTTGGATAACATCAATTGATGGTGTACCACTATAATCCACCCACAAAGCTTTTATTTTCTCAGTCAGTGGTTCAGTATTTTTTGAATAACCTTGCAACCATGCCCAGTTATCTTTATCAGATGATTCCATTGATGAATTTCTCATGGTAATCAATGTTTTATGAACAATGACCAAAAACTTCAAAGTGTTCTGAAAAACAAAACAAAAAGAGTGTCCAATACAAGCAAATATTTTAAGATGTAATAACTGCATTAAAACATAGCAATGATAAACAGAAAGTGAGATATGTGGCATGTGTGAGAATAATGATCAACAACAAAATATGACATTTATGCCTTTATGACAAAATATATTAAATTTATATTGGACATTAACAAATATATCTTTTCTATAAATGTTTTTCTTACTGTTGCAAGTCTGCTATCTATAGCCTTTCTATTTTGGCCATCAGTTATTTTACTGCTCAAATAGCAAAACCTTTCCACTACTTTTAGTGTCACATTTCCTTTTCCAACCCCCTGAGCGCAGCCCAATTAAATTCAATTATATCCCATTAGCCTTGTTTTACTTTTGTCGATATTCTTCTTATAAACTCTTTTAAACACACAATCCCATCACTTCAACTGGTCTTTCAATTTCTTTGCCATCTGTGACAGATTTGCATTTTCAAAGGTAATTTTATTTTTTAAATTTCTTCTCCCTGAACTTTATATTCTTTTACAAATTTCCCCTTGGTCTCCTTAACAGCTTGCTCAATGCACAGATTGAATCACATATGCTACCACCTTGTCTCACTCCTTTCTCACTTATTGCCTTCCTTTCATGTCCTCTGACTTCAATCTGGTTTCTGTCTGTATTGTATTCCTACTATCTTCAAAATTTCAAAGAGAGTATTCCAATTTGTCAAAAGCTTTCTGTAAATCTATTAACCTGTAAATGTCAGTCTGCCTTTTCTCAATATGTCTTCCAAGATAAGATGTAGAGTCAGTGTTGCCTTATGTGTTCCTGCACATCCAAACTGATCTCCCCAGAGTTTGTCTTCTATCAATTTTTCCATTCTTCTGCAAATAATTCTTGCCAATATTTTACAACCATGACTTACTATACTGATAGTTTGGCAGTATTCAACTGCAGTCTTTTGAACTGGAGTTATTGCATTCTTCATTCAGTAAGGGGGTATTTCGCTGTCTCATGCACTGTATCTTGCACATTAGGCAGAACAGTTTTGCACAGTTGGCTCTTCCAAGAATTTCAGTCATTCTGAAGGAATGTCATCTACTGCAGGAGCTTAGGTCTGACTTAACAGATTGACCTTAAATTGGATTTGTCTTGTTTTTCCTTATAAGCCATACACCATTATTGGACAAGAGTTCCCAATGCTTGAAACTGATGTTTGGGCTTTTGCATATGGCCCCTGGAAAGTTTATATAAGCATTATGGAAACATGTTATACTTCTTGCTTGATCAATCCTCTTCAAATTTTACCATTTGCATGAGACAACATCTCAGTTGCATTTGCCTTAACTGTAAAATTGCTAGTATTTATATCTGGTCATTCAAAATACCATACCTAACACTGTTAGTTTCCTGTTCATAAGACTAGATGACATCAAAAGGTACACAAGAAAAGTGGATAAATGAGGTGATTGTGAACTGTTGTAAATTTGTGATCTGACAAATGAATAATGGAAACAGTTTCAGAATGATGATAAAAATTTCCTTGTTTTTGCTACAGGAAGCTTTTGAAATATAAACATATGCTAAGTCTTCTGCTTGGTCACCTTCCAGAATATTGTATTTTCCTCCTACAAACCCTTTTTTTCCTTGGGAAAAACACAAATCTTTGAATAATGTATCTAGTGACTTTGTTTCCCGACTTATTAGTTTTGTCCATGGTACAGAACCTGAAAAACTAAATTGACAAAACTCTCTACAAGTATCATCACTTTGGCATTCTATTACCTTCTCTCCAACATATAATTAATATCTGTGACTTTCCTGAAGTCAATTTGTCCTTTTTATTGCCTGCACTCCACCTCACCAAACAATTTCTCACTTTCTTGTCTGTGTGCTGTTAATGTTGTGTTGTTGTCATAGTCTTCAGTTCAAAGTTGGTTTGGCTGTTCTATCCGGTGAAAGCCTGTTATCTCCGAATAACTACTGCAACCTACATCCTTCTGAATTTTCTTACTGTATACCTCTCTTGGTCTCCTTCTAAATTGGTGATCCCTTTATGTCTCAGAATATGTCCTACTAACCAATCCCTTCTGTTAATCAAGTTAGGCCACACAAATTTATTTTATTTTCAATTTTATTCAGTGCCTCTTCATTAGTTGCACAATTAATCCATCTAATCTTCAGCATTCTTCTGTAGCAGCACACTTTGAAAGCTTTTATTCTTTTGTCTGAACTTCTTATCGTCCACATTTGAAGGCTACTCTGAAGACAAATAGAAAAGGCTTCCTAACACTTAAATCTATATCTATTTCTCTTCTTCAGAAACACTTCTCTTCCCACAGCCGGTCTACATTTTATACCCTCTTTACTTTGGACATAATCAGTTATTTTACTGTCAAAATAGCAAAACTCTTCTTCTACTTTTAGTGAATCATTTCCTAATCTAATTCCCTCTGCATCACCTAATTTAATTTGACTACATTCCACTAGCCTTGTTCTGCTTTTGTTCATCTTATATCCTCCTTTCAATATTCTGTAAATTCGTTCAACTTCTCTTCCAAGTCCTTTGCTATCTATAACGGAATTACAATGTCTTTGGCAAACCTGAAAGTTTTTATTTCTTCTCTCTGAACTTTAATTCCTAATCCAAATGTTTCTTTGGTTTCCTTTACTCCTTGTTCAGTGTACACATTAAGTAACATCGAGGATAGGCTGTAAACCTGTCTCACTCCCTTCTCAACCACTGCTTGCCTTTCAGGCTCTTCATCTCTTATATTGCCATCTGGTTTTTGTGCCATTTGTAAATAGTGTGTCACTCACCGTGTTTTACCTCTGCTAGCTACAGAATTCCAAAGAGTGTATCCCAGTCAATGTTATCAATAGCTTTCTGCAAGTCTACAAATGCTGTAAACATAGGTTTTCCTTTCCTTAATCTATCTTCTAAGAGAAGTTGTAGGATTAGTACTGCCTTGCATGTTTCTAACTTTCTCCTGAATCCAAACTGATCTTCTATGAGGCTGGCTTATACCAGATTTCCCATTCTTCTGTAAAGAATTCGTGTTAGTATTTTGCAACTATAACTTTTTAAACTCACGTCATGTAGAGTAAAGTGTGCTTCTCTAAGCTGCATTAATTTCTGTGATGTTTGAAAAGTTTCACTATCTATGCCACATACAGTACCACACTCATCTATAAACTGCATTTAGGCTCTGAAGGTATATTTTAGAGCATAGCCTTGTACAGAAATGAAACACAGACAGTAAGTAATTCAGACAAGAAGGGAGTAGATGCTTATGAAATGTGGTGCTACAGAAGACTGCTGAAGATTAGATGGGTAGATCAGGTAGATAGGTATACAAGGGTGTATACGCGGGCAAGGAAAAAAGTTCCCAGAGTTTCCAGTTAAAAATAGTTTTCCCCAGATGAAAATACACTTTTTCCATGTTAAGTGACAGTATTCTTTCCCTCGGAACTGTAGAACTTATCAACCTTTTAAATGGTTAAGGTTTTATACACCGATGTGGAGCTTTCCAGCACTTTACACAAAAAAACATGTGTTTGAAAGATCTTTGATGTGAACAACATGTATGCTGCATATTTTCATGTTACAAAAGTATACATTCGAATTCCACCAAAAACAGCGTGTTAGTTTCCGACGTGTTGAAATTCAGATTGCGATGCCCTCTTGTAGCCAATCATAGCTCATATCATGTGATCTCGCCAGTCAATGACAGCACACATTCAGAGCATAGGGCACATGATGTAGTCAGCCAATAGCAGCATCACTGTTAAGCAGCGCGAACACACAAATTGGAAAAGTTAATAATTTAAATTAATACACACGGTGTAGCTACAAGAAAAGCTAGACTTCCTCATATAAAATTGGTCTCAAAGATTAATAAGCTACAAGAAAAGCTAAGCCTTCAATTATAATATTGATCTTTTCCTGCGTGTGTTACACTCACAGATATATCACACAAATGCCCAATAAAATTTTAATAACGACATACATGTCTGGTTTTCTGGGCTTGAAATTCTTGTAAGTGGCTGGTCCTCAAAGTGTTAAGTTTTAAATGTCAGTTAAACACTCTGTGATTTAAGAAATTCATCACACATTCTCACAGGTAACATAATTCATCTTGTGTAAAAGGAAATTTACTTTGAAAGTAACGCTTTTCAAACCACCATTCACAATATTTTCCTGCTACCTGTTAGAAATAGGTTTGTTTCAGCATTTGCCAGAGAGCGCCAGAAAACAGGCATTACTGCGCGTGTGCAGCTATGATGGTGGAGGAAGCCCCTATGTTCATGTGTATAAAGCATTAAGAGATCTTACATTACGTCATTAAAAAAAACAGGACATCAGAGGATACTCCAAGAGCATTGGAATTTCATAAACTACACTAAAATGCATTATTCAGCTTAAAGTGCACATTAATATGTCCAGATTCTTGATGAAGTAGGCCCCAACCTAATATTAAACTTTTCAATGTGGTTTTCGGGGTGTAAATTTTCTTGGAACGCTCTGACCGTACTATCACATGATTGGCTCTTTATTATGGCATAATGCTATATGTGTCAGAAGATGAACACATGCACTTTTAATTCAGCAAACAGTTGAAACCAGCCAATTGTGTGGAATGAAACCCGTTGTTTCAACTAAATTGACTGGCTGGATGGGAAAGATTAATAAAAGGGAATTTTCTTTAGCAAGCTGACAAAAATAACTTCATTGTTCTGCAAGGTGATTAACACTTGACTGCCAAAAATATGGAAATAAGAAAACTGTAACTAATAACATATTTTAGCCTTCTGTAATCATGTGAATGTATTTTAATTCCCTTGATGGCTCCCAGCCACAGAAATCTGTTTTGTGTCCATTTGACATGAGAGCTGTAAATGAAGAGGAAACAGCAAAATCACTTCATGTAAACACTGGTCAAGTGGGGACTACTTCCTCCCCTCCACAATTCAGACTGATCTGCGCGTGCATGAATATAGCAGTTTGGGCGTGCAAGAAAAATTGTTCTTGGTAGCATATGACTGCTTGTTACTACTGCCGATATAGTCAACAGCCACACGTTAAGAAGCCAGAAGTGGGAGAATGTACTGTTCATACGTGACTCAATTGCGCATCAGCCTGCTGGCAACTGCTCAAACAAACCTAATGTTAACAACTGTGAGGTCACGCACATCATTGGTTGTTGTGAAGTTTTGCATAGTCTTTGTTCTAAAACCTTCGACATATTTTGTTGTTTGCAGACACTTGTGTGTATGCTGTGTTTTGTTTTGCAGTTGGAGCATTTCCTTTGCAAGTTAGATTTTATTTCTTTTTTTTTCTCCCATTTATGTTTTTTTGCTGTGCACAGTATTATTCTGAAGTAGCAGGATATAGCAATATTCTTTGTTAGAGAGTCAATTCTTATCAGTCACAATTACAAAAATTTAACTGAAAACTAAAACAATGAAAAATTCCCAGAATTCTTAAAAATTCCCAGGTTATTCCCACTTTCTCCCGGATGAAAAAATTCCTGGGCTTTTCCCGGATTTCTCAGGGCGTATACACCATGTATACTGAATAATTAATGAGGACATACTTGATGGAATTAGGGCACTTGACGTAAAGAGGGGATCACTTGACAGGACACATCTTGAGGGATCATGTAACAGTCTATTTGGTAATGAGGGAAGTGTGGGGGATAAATATTCTAAGAAGTAGACCTAGGCATGGATACAGTAAGCAGTTTCTGATAGATGTTTAGTTTCAATAAAATAACTTTGTGACTGACAGATTGCAGTTGCAGGGAAGATGTTGCCGGTGAGCTGCATTCCATGCTTGACAAAGCTCTGCTTACACTTGCAAAACAGGCAGCACTGTGATCACGTGGCTCTCAAGAAAGAAGCTGACTGCTGTCCCTTACCACTTGCCTTGCTGAAACATCAATCAAAAAGTTATTTTAATCCAAGTATAGGCCACAGTTCTTACTCGGAGATGGAGTGGCTTGCACAGGACAGGATTGGAGAGCTGCACCAAATCAGTTTTCAGGCCAAAGATCACAATGACAGTTAACTGATAAAGATGACAAAATATGCAGAGATTTTGAAGAACTAATTTTATTTATTTGCACAAGATATTACATTCACCATAGCTGTTTAAAGCGGTGCCCCAAGGTTCTGCACAGGAATATATATGGGCTCTACGTTCAAACACTGATGGATCACTCAGTACCTACCAGTTGCAATGCCTCCTCTACCAGTATCGTCATTCAGATGTGGTATGGATGATATTGCTGCTAGCATCACAATCTCAAAACTGCTTTCAACTTTCTAAACTTGGAACTGTTACTTCCTACTCAAATAGATCCACAATCGCCACCATGAGGCTGAGTGCATCCCAATGCAGCCTTCCCACCAAGGAAAACAACTGAACTGAACCTGTGTCCTCATCCACATGCCAGTCAGGCATTCTGACTTCTCAGCTGCAGGGTGGACAACTATGTACGTAATAAATGTATTTATTATGTCACACAAACAACACCTCATAGATTCTCTTATGCCATTGGCACAGTTATCTCACTACATATATAACCACAACTACTGACTCGGTCCTTACTGGATCAGAATCCCTTATTTCATACTGATATCTCTGCCAAAGAACTGCAACACCAGTGAAAAAAGTAATATCTTTACACCCATTTAACTCAGAAATCATTTGAAACAGAACATAAATGCATTTGAACATTTCTGCAACTACTCTCAGTAAAAATCTGCAAGAGCTGAAATTTCTCAAATTTTGCCATCATGAACATTTTGGTCATGGGTTGATTGACGATTTGTGGAGTTTCTTCAGTAAACAGTAAACCTTCCAATAATGTTCAGTGTATCTCTCTTAGTATGTGACATTGGAGCTGGCTGGGCAACTGTATGATCTGTGATGAAATGTCTGGCTTCATTCTATCAAACCTACTTATCTATTTCATAATGATCGACCCCTACTTTGGAGCTCATATTATGTTTACATCAAGTGATGAACATTGATGTGTTGTACCTCGCCAGAACTGTGGAAATGTCTACTTTTATATGTGATTATAAATATTGCATTTTAGTTGAAGAGAGGGTGATGTACATGGTAATATTTAAGAGAAAACATGCTTCTTAGAGCATTTTTTTGGTTAGTGTCAACATTGGCGAGTCACAAAAGCCTGACTGTAATTACAATAACAATTTTCTTTGCACAAAGATACAACCATTTTCTACTTACAGGTGCGTTTTTGTTGCTTTCTGATTAAGCATTCTCTCTTAACAACAGTGAGTGCAGATTGCCACAATTCTCCTAATGGCGATATATACAAACAAAACGAAAAGTGTAAATGCAAGCTCTGTTATTACCTTTCAAACTTTTATGCACAAAAATCTACAGAAATCACATCATATGCTTAGTTTATTTACTTTTGTATCTCTTTGAGTCATGAGCTTGTGTTTGCTATGTTGCCAGGCCTCCGAACTGTATTTCCATTTCATTGCTTACTGCTGCAGTGTTTACATTGGGGCTTCCGCTTGGGTAGGAAACACTTTTGTTGTCATTCTTTGCTGTGTACTCAAGTGAGACTTTGCTCATGATATATTTAATTGCTTTGTAGTTTGGTGAAATTGTATGTCCTTTACAAAGCTGTGAAAAGTCCATAATGATCAGTGTGCATACTTGCTGTGGGACCAAAAAAGAAAAGAGTGAAGGGTGTGAACAGTTCCATATCACAGCCAGTAAAGAGAGCTTTCAAATAACTTTGTATTAGTAACAGTACTGTCAAGTGAATTCAGTGTGTGTGTGTGTGTGTGTGTGAGAGAGAGAGAGAGAGAGAGAGAGAGAGAGAGAGAGAGAGAGAGAACCAAGTAGCAGGAAAAGAGACACGTTTTTTCAGGAAATAAAAAAACTTGAGAAACACTGGATGGGATATTTATTACACTGATGATAGTTGGTGTGATGCAAATCCGTCCAGAAAGTTGAGATGGCAGGAACAAAAAATGCCTTATTTATCACAAAAAGTATATGATTATTACACAGGAAGTGTTCAAGAGTGAAATGGCTGGAGCAGAGGAATTCAAAGACTGTCCCTTTCTGGAGAAACGATAATAATGTGCAACACTGGGAATGAAGACTGGTTTGTGTAAAATGCTACCTTATGTTTTATTAGGTAAAATGAAAGTGAAGATTTCATTCTGAAATGAATGCAAGACACTATGGAGATTGGTTTAGGAGCATTCACAAAATTCCCCAATAGATCTGCAGTTATTACAGATTAGGCTCTGTACCACATGACAATAAATCCATTATTACAAAATCCATCTATGAAATGAAGGAAGGGTTCTGTTATTGAATGGGTGGAGAGCAATTAAAATGAGCTACCATCTAAAGCCATATCATGTGAGGAATTTACTAAGGCCTACTGGAATACTTGCAACCATATTTAAGATCACACGAATACCTTCTGGGAAGTGTACTGCTCTCAGTGAACAAGGAATTTAAACTTCTGTGGTTGTCTATGGTCACTGCAGATTTGATGCTACTGATCTTATTTGGATATTTGCCAAGAACAAGGTAACAAAGGCCAGCAAGAATATTAATATAAATTATACTTTCCAGTAGTGTCGCTCCATTCCGGTAAGTGTTCCCCAAAGCGCCTGGAGGAATTCAGTGAGTAATGTGCACAAACTTCAAAACATGTGTTCACATAAGGCCCACAATCTTGACATAGTAATAGAATGGTTGCTGATCCAAGTAGATGACTGCAATAGCAAGAGCGAGACCTTAATCAGCAGCAAAACGATTAAGATAGGTTTTATTTCACTCATAATTTTTTTCACAAAATTTATTCGAGCTAATCAATTTTTCATTTACTGTTGAAAATGTACAATGTATTTCACTGTTCATTTACTGAGTGCTGATTGTATATCAAGTGTTCACTTGCAATTTCCCATTTTATTTTCCTCTACACGCAACAGCAATAGAACACATGACAACAGAGGCAGCACTCCAAAACCACCCCACACAGATTGCTGCTACTAATGCAACTGCTTTATAAATTCTTAAATGACTAGAGTGGATCATGAAAGCAGACCAGTCATAGCCCTAACTAACGAGGGAAACTAGTGAGCTGGGCCAACTCTAGCAGGATTTGGTCCAGTAACAAAAATCTGCAACAAGTAATTAATACACAAACGAAAGTTCACTCAGACAGCAATACAATTAAAGACAAACAAAAGTTAACAGTGTTTCATCAGAACATAAGAGGCCTATACTGCAAGCTGGATCAGTTCACAGCAAATATAGAAGACACAAAAGGTATAAACAGTGCCCACATTCTGTGTCTAACAGAACACCACATCACTGCTGGTATTGAAGTGGTCCCTATTCCCAACTATGTTTTGGCAACGTCTTATTGCAGGAACTATATGGACAAAGGAGGAGTAGCTGTATATGTAAAAAACAATGTCTTGTTCACGGCAATAGATGTACAAAGATTCTGCTTTGAGCTACATTTTGAAGTATGTGCTATAGAGGTGCCAGACACTGTCTCCAGATTAACAGTTGTGGCAGTTTACAGGGCACCATCTGGTAATTTTAAAGTGTTTGTTAAACAATTAGATACTCTTTTGTTGTACTTAAGTAGAAAAAATAGGGGCATGGTAGTTCTTGGTTAATTCTCCCTGCAAGGTGGAGTTTGAAAATCTCATGTGCACGTACAACCTTGTTCCCGTGGTTAGCTCGCCCACCAGAACCACAACCTCTTCCAGTACTCTCATTGATAACGTTTTTGTTGATCAGAGTAAAGTCAACCATATTAATATTGAAATGGTTATAAATGGTCTGTCTGACCATGACGGACAACGAGTTACTTTCAACAGCTTGGGAATTCCTCTGAGTGACACCTCACTTAGATGGAAAACAGTAAGGAAAATAAGTGAGGAAGCTATTCAAACGTTCAGATCACGTCTTCAGCATACTGACTGGACACCTGTTTATCTAGCAGAAACTGCTAATTCAAAATACAATTTATTCACAAATGAGATAGCAGGTACCTTTGAAAGTGTATTTCCAAAAAAGTCATACAGAGTCCAACCTGCTAGGTCTGCAAAAAAACCATGGCTCACTAAGGGCATCATAGCTTCCTGTCAGACAAAAAGACAACTCTACATAGCATCAAAGACTTCTAACAACCCTGCTCAGCTAAAACATTATAAACTCTACTGTAAAATTCTTGCCAAAGTAAGTAAAAACTCTAAAAGTATTTGTATAGCATCTGAAATTACTAATTCTGAAAATAAAATTAAAACAATCTGGAATGTGATAAAGAGAGAAACAGGGACTGTAAACTACACCAAAGACAAAAATATTGTTTTAACTGTTGACAACTCAGAGATAACTAATAGTGAGGAAATTGCTGAAATCTTTAACCAACATTTTTTAACTGTCCCAACACAGATAGGTTGCCATGGTTCTGTAGATAAAGCTGCCTGTATAATGAAAAATAATTTTCCAGAACCTTTCAGTCAAATAAGTGTGCTTCCAATTACTGCCAATGAAATCAAAAAAATCATACATTCTTTGAAAAATAAACATTCTGCTGGTATCGACGATATTTCAAGCAAGCTGTTGAAGACTTGCTGTAGTGAAGTGACCGAAGTTTTGTCTCACATCTGCAACACATCAATGCAACAAGGAGTGTTTCCAGACAGAATGAAATACTCTGTTGTCAGGCCCCTGTACAAAGCAGGGGATGCTACAAATGTGTCAAACTATCGCCCTATCTCTCTATTAACAACATTTTCAAAAGTCCTAGAAAAAGCTCTGTACAACAGGATTGTGGCACACCTTGGTGACCTGAACATAATTAACAGTCAGCAGTTTGGTTTTCAAAAGGGAGTTTCAATAGATAAAGCAATTTTCTCATTCACAAATGATGTTCTAGAGTCTATAAACAGCAAGAGGCTGCCAATTGGTGTCTTATGCGACCTATCAAAGGCGTTCGACTGTGTAGATCACCAGATACTCTTCAAGAAGGCCTGTCATTATGGAATTACAGGACCTGTATGGAACTGGTTAAAATCGTACCTCGAAAATAGGAAGCAGAAGATTATTCTAGATGTTTCAGATAGTGTATCACAATATATCGTGGACTCTGAGTGGGGAATTGTGCAGCATGGAGTGCCACAGGGATCAGTGCTTGGGCCCTTGCTGTTCCTCATATATGTTAATGACCTGCCTTTATCCATCAATAAGCAGTGTAAATTTACAATGTTCGCTGATGATACGAGCATTGTGGTGGATAATGTGTCAACTACTGACTTAGAATCCAAGGTCAATGATATCCTTAAAGAAGTTCTGTGTTGGTTTAGTATTAACTCCCTTTCAATAAGCCTGAAAAAAAACCAATTTTATCCAGTTCCAGACAACCCACAAAAACCCAAAAGAAATAGTTATCACACAGAATGATCAGATGATAAAGCAAGTGAATTTATCAAAATTCCTATGCGTATACGTGGACAGTAAGCGGAACTGGGAACATCACGTTCTACAATCACTAAAACGGCTGACGTCGGCAACATTTGCTTTACGAATTTTGTCATGCTTCAATAACATTACCATCTCAAAGTCAGCTTACTTTGGCTATTTTCATTCAGTCATGTGTTATGGCATCATCTTCTGGGGCAATACACCTGCCGCAAAGAAAATCCTCACAGCACAAAAAAGAGCAATAAGAATCATTTGTGGTGTACCCCCACGAACCTCATGTCGAAATCTTTTTAAACGACTTGAAATACTGACAGCAACATCTCAGTACATATAGTCACTGATGTACTTCATAATAAATAACCCCACTCTGTATGAAACGAATTGCCTACATCATGAACATAACACCAGAAGAAAAGAGGATTTCCACTGTGAGTTAAAGAACTTGACACTTATTCAGAAAGGGGTAAAGTATGCTGGAACGAAAATTTTCAATTCCCTACCGAACAGCATCAAAAGTATAAGGAGTAGTACATCAGTATTTAAACGTAGCTTGAAAAATTATTTACTTGAGACCTCACTTTATTCACTAGAGGAATTCTTTCAGAGAAATAAGTAAAACCCAGATTGGAACGATAATTTTAAATTTTTTGACACTGTTTACTGTTAAACTAATGTAATAATGCCCTAATGTAAAAATTCCTGTTTTTCTCATTTCCATTTTTGGGTCACTTTTAAACCCAAAGTGGGAAGTTTTGATTACTGTTCAAGGTTAAAATAGATGCAATAATGCCCTAAATATGAAACTGCTATCTTCACATTTATGTTGACTAGTTTTTAAGCTAATAAGTATGACTTTTGTGCACTGTTATTAATACTATAACAATGTCTTTATTCTATGTATTTTATTATGTACATTGACACGTTCCACATCTGAGTGACTTGCTCACATGTACAGATCTATGGAACAAGTATATAAATAAATAAATAAATAAATAAAAATAAAGAAAGTATTCATTTGCAATGACATATGATGCAACCTAAAAAGTTCAACCACTTGTGCTCTCTCCACCACAATAGCTACAATGATAAGCTCAATCGCAGTGTCTTACATTTGACTTCACAGCGGTGAAACAAAGATTTGCGTGCAAATAGGGGGAAAAAAAAGACTTTGTATCTTTATAAACTGTGCAAAGGAAATTTCTCGCATAATTATGGTCTGTCTTCTATGACTCCTCGGAGTTGACACTCACCAAAAAATGCTCAAAAAGGCTCTCTCTCTCTCTTAAATATTACTATATATTGCATCCCATTTTCAAGTAAAATGTAATTCTCATGTTCTAAATTAAAGAATATATTTCCACAATTTCGACAAGGAACAACACATCAATGTTTGTCAAATTAGGTAAATACAATATGAGTTAAAAGTCTGAAATCAATCATTATGAAACACACAATAATACTTCCTGACAGATTAAAACTGTGTGCTGGACAGAGACTAACTTTGAACCTTTGCCTTCCTCTATCGACTGAGCTACCCAACCATGACTCATGACCCGTCCTCACAGCTTTAATTACGTTAATACCTCGTCTCCTAAATTTCATTCTGGAAACATCCTCCAGGCTGTGGCAAAGCCATGTCTCCGCAATATCCTTTCTTCCAGGAGCGCTAGTTCTGCAAGGTTTGCATGAGAGCATCTGTGAAATTTGGAAGGTAGGAGATGAAGTACTCGTGGAATTAAAGCTGTGAGGACAAGTTGTGAGTCATGCTCGGGCAGCTCAGTCAGTAGAGCACATGCCCGCGAAAGGCAATATGCCCCGAGTTCGAGTCTTGGTCCAGCACACAGTTTTCATCTGCCAGGATGTTTCAAATCAGCGCACACTCTGCTGCAGAGTGACAATTTCATTCTGAAAACAGATAATAGTTAGCATTCCAGGCAGATGAGCAACAGCCTAATCATGAAATGGTTGAAGGAAAATTTTGTAGGCTCTCTCACTCTTTGTTGGTCACATTACATTTCCTTAGCATTCATACAAGAATTCTAGTATGACAACTGCTTTGCTGTTATTCCACTTTAGGTCATAACAGAAACAGTCTCCTATTGTTGTACTATCAACATTTTCAAGTACGAACTTATCACCTATCATTTAATTAAACACTAATGAGTCTTTCTCTCTATTTAATCACAATTAATTACATTTGTTTATGATTAAGGTCAACTGCCAGTTTCTGCACCTTGCATGTCTATGTGCATTTTTCTGCAATTTGCTCTAATTTTCCTTTGACTTTCATTTGTACTAAGGAACTGTCCAGGAACAGTCTCCACCATTATCCTCCATTTCATTTATGCATACCATGACAATAATGACCTTTTAAGAACTCGGGTGCTATGCCCTAAGAACACAATTTAAGTTTTTTCTCCACGGTGAACAATATGCAAGTTATTAAGTTCTAAAACACAACCTTGACCAGCAGTCTGTAGCCTCATACATTGTAGACCAGGCAACAATGCAGACAACTGCAAAAATTGCAGAACAAAATGAACACTACAGCAACAAGGGCATTACTATCTACTGCCTTGTGGATGAATAGAGCACAGGTTCACAATTTTTATGTTACTGAAATCTAGGCTGATTCCTACCAAAGAGACTCATAGCCCTCCAGAAACACAGTACCATATAAGCATAAAACATGTTTCATAACTTTAAAACAGATCAGAGGCAGTGATAGAGGTATACTGTTATGTGCACCTGTGTAACAACCCATCTCATGTATGGGAATGACCAAATCCTCTTTCTAATCACTTGCAAATGTTTAATTTCTCATATGATCTACAATGAACTGCTGTAAGGATAGCAAGTTTGGCTGCATAATATACATATCCAGTAGTGTGGATACCCCACCAGGTCCAGATGCCTTTCCTCTTTTGAACTATTCTATCTGATCTTGAATATTTCTCCTCAGTTATTCAGACAGCTAGCATCATCCAGAAGGTGTATTATTTTGGCAAGCTGACTTATTGCCATTTCAGGTGTTCCTGATTTCTGCTGCACACCACCTTTATATCCTTTCTCCCCCCCCCCCCCCCCCCTTCTGCAACCTCCAGCCGGCTGCCTCTGGACATGGACCTGGTGCGGCACTAAGAGAAGTGTGACACTGGAGGTTGATCCACGGTCCTTGATAGTGCCGTGGTCAGTGTCACAGGAAGGGGTCTGTCGGTGAGGTAACAATGCATCCTCATCTTCTTTGGTTGTTATAACAGGAGCGGATTTCCATATGGTTTGCATTTGTGCTTTGATCAAGCTCAAGGCTCGAACTCAGGCCTAGCTTAATTGAAAGCTGCTGTCTTTATGTATTAGTCTGCTGTGTATTTCAATATTTACAGCCTCGTTTAGAATATAGTCCTAGAATTTTCTGGCTTGTTGCAACAACTTGGAGCCATCAAATATATGGCACGTCCGTAGGAGATGCAGTGTTCCGCCACAGTGGATTTTGTTGGTTGTTCATTGTGTGTGTAGCGTTTATGCTCAGTGCATCCCTCCTGTACTATTTGGTTGCTCTGGCCTACACAAATTTTCCCATGCTGGCAGGAGATGTGGTAGACTGCCAGTTTCCAGAGTTCTAGGTCATCCTTAACTGATCCCAGTACGACTTCAGTCTCAGTTATTGGTCACAAGTAACTGCTTGTGTGGAACATGGCCTGTAAGTGCTGCAGTTTGTTTGTTGGACTACAATGGTCTGTGATCTCACACACTCTGTGAACTTGTGTACTTAGGACACCTTCTCGTTGTGAAGGGACATAACAGTTGGAGGCATGCAAGTACAAATCCGTATTTGCTGGTTGATGGTAAATGCTTGTCATAGTGTGCTGTTTTGTCTTTGCTTGATGAGTACATCCAGAAAAAGAAGCTGATTGTTCTCTTCTATCTTCATCCTGAATTTGAGGTTCTGATAAACACACAAATGAGGTTTTGTAGACTGCCGACTCCAGGGCTGCTTTTTTAAAAATTCTGTTGAATAGAAAGTTGGAAGACATAAGCACAAATTCAAACAGTTTCATTAGCATTGGGTCAAATTTTGCTCCTATGAAGCTTAGGGAGTCTCTTAGTGGCACCTCATAAAGAGAGGTACCACGTCAAAACTCACCATGAGGTCTTCTTGGCTCAGCTGGAAGTTTTGCAGCTGCTGGAAGAAATGAGCAAAATTTTGTTTGATTTTCTATGCTGCAATTCCTTATCAAAACCTGTAATTTTGAAGTTAGTGTTATAATTAATAGACGGAACTGTGGAATGATCTACCTAGGCAAAACGATTTTAGAAGACAAAATTAAGGGTTTTTGGCCATTTTACACCGTTCTACTAGAATAATCAGTGAGCTATTTATAGACTTTTAAGGTAAGACCAATGTTTTCTAGGATTTTTGTGAGATTGATAGATGGAATTTTACTTCCAGATACAATGAATCCTTTTTGGAGTGCTTTTCCTTGCATTCATTTCGACAGTTTGGCATTGAATTCATTTAAGTCTGTAATAATGATCTCTTAACTTTTAAAGCAACTTTCAAACAGGTCTTTCCCATCTTTCACAAACTTGTCTAGCACATACATGTCAACAGAATATTGTTCAATAATCTCAAATTGTTTACTTTGATAATCCACATTTTTATCTACAGTGATAAATGTTTGATGTTGACTGCTCAGGTAAAGTGCAATTTGTTTCTCATCACATCTGCTAAACCAATATTTTCTTACCTTTCCTAACATTTATTCTTAACACTCATAGTCATTCACATTATGACAACTGTATTTCCACCAGTTCCCTCCTTTGGGAGAACTGAATTCAAAAGAAGAGTCAATTTCACAGAAGTTGATCCAAAATGTTACCATCCAAACTGCTCAAGGTAATATTTGGATAAGATATTTACTAGAGTATTACATGAATCCTTGTCCATGGCACTCTTTCTACTCATGTGGGTCTCCCCTGTAACCACTGCATGATCAAGAAATTTACACACAACATCCTTCGTGTTTCTCATGTATTCTGCCAATACAGATTTCAAGGTACCTGCATAGTCCTGGTACAGGTAAAGTAAAAGCTGCAGCTGATCCAACTGTCCCAATCAAAGAACTGAACCAGTACTTCACAATACTTACAACCAGTGGCGCCGACTTGGGGGGGGGGGGCAAGGTACTTTGTGCTTCCCCAATAGTTAAAAGTAGGGGCCTCGCCCCCCCCCCCCCCCCCAATATTCAAACATGCATTTCACACCACTCTCTCCCCCTTCCTCATCCTTTACTGGGAAATTTGTTAAAACTTGCACACACATTTTTGCATAATAGTATGTAATGATTATGTAGGAAAAAAAAAATACTGATTTTACGAGCTTTTGCGTATTCCTTTCTGTTACTCCTCCAACTTCTGCATATGACGAACTGTTATGACAGGGTTTGTCCCCTGCATCTGTACTATTCGCACTTTTTTACTGTACGGAGGTATGTGGGGAATGAAAGCTGACCATGAGCTCGCAGCGCTGTGGCTGCTAGGACGAGCTCCACTTCCTCCCACAGCAGCCTGCTGGCAGCTTCTAAAAGAAACTAATGAGCAATAGTGACACTGATTTTTATGGCAATCGCTAGAAGGAAAGTTAAAAACTCTTCATTTTTGTAAATTCTATTGACAATCACTAGGTACAACACCACACAAATCAGCACCGGCTCCATGGATTTTGCCGCCCTGGACGAACATGTCAAGCGCAACCCCCCCCTCCCCCCCTTTTCGACATAGTCAACTTTTCCCACAATATATTTCATACATGACGGCTTATTTTCACATATCACACTCATTTGTCTCTTTGTCGTGAATAAGTCTTTAAGATCAAAGTAGCAGTCAGTGATATGTTTACAGTGAAATACATTTTAAGCCATTTTTGTTGGAGGAAACGTTTCTTTCGTAAATTGGAGCACACTGTTTCTGTACCATAGATAATTTTCAATAAGACCCTTGATTTTATGAATAATTTGTATTTCCAATTTATTCTCACATTCCTTCATTTATGCAAGATGGATTTGCCACCCCAAAAATCTGCCGCCCTAGGCGATGGCACGGTTTCCCCCCCCCTCCCTCCATAGAGCCGGCTCTGACAATAATCAACACTATTGTTACATGGATACTTCTTGTTAGGCACACAGTACTGTTACGCAGGCTGCAGCTAGTGTTGGCAGTGAACATAAATACTCTGGAGCTGGGCATCGCCAGTGGTCAGTTAGTCTCAGGGGGGGCCCATAATGTGTGCGCAGAACAGAGAAGTTTCGCCGTACTGCGCATGACGTCAGCGTCGAGAAACTCCGCTCAGTTCGCGCGCGCTTTCTTATGTGTTGAAGCAAGTAAGTTTTGTGTTGTTGCTGTTTGTTATCGTGTTGAATCGAGTTTATTCTTTCTGCGACACTTTAACAATGCCGAATTGTGCCGTGGCTGTGTGTGAAAACTATAATCAGAAGACTAAAGGGAGTAGTATTTCCTATCATAAGTTTCAGAAAGATCCTGTGCTCGGTGGGTTCAGCTCTGTAGAAGAAGTGATAGTATTAACATTAAAAATGCTACTATCTGTAGCGTACATTTTAAAGAAGACGATTATTTACGGGATCTCCAAGCTGAATTAATGAAACTTCCGCCAAAGAAGATCTTCAAGCCGACTGCAGTTCCTTCATTCCACCTCATTAAAGCCACATCTGCAGCAGCTGCTGCTGTTTCGTCTTCTGTCCAAGAAAGAAATGACAGAAGGAAAGATCATGAAACACGTAAACGTGCACCTAACAGACTAGCTTCACTGTCACCGAAGAAAAAAAAATTGGATCAAAGCACAGAAACTGAAAAAGGCCGCATCGAGGATGAAATGAAGAGGCTTCATAAGGAATTATCGCTACAGACAGAAAAAAAAAAGCGTTTGATAGCTGAAAACAACACGCTCAGAACGAGAAACAAATTACTGGCTCATGCATTAAGCAGACAGAGAAAGCTATGCCAAAGCCTTCAGTATCAACAAAGTACTAAAGTGACAACTAAAGTACACCAAGTTTTAAAAAAAGTGTTTACGAACGCACAAATTGAATGTCTTCTGAAATCAAAGAAGAGCACCCATTGGACCCAGGAAGATATAAACAAAGCCTTGCTTCTGTGCTCTCTGTCCAGAAAAACTTATATTTATTTAAGAAATATAATGGGAATACCATTACCTGGATTTTCTACGTTAAAACGATGGATATCCAATTATTTTCGTTGTGTTCCCGGAATTTTGACTGATGTATTGTACTTAATGAATAAGCAAGCAACAAACTTACGTCAAGCAGAGAAGCTGTGTGTGTTAAGGTTTGACGAAATGAATGTGGACAGTCGCATATGCTACGACCAAGAAACTGACACCATATACGGACCACATAGCCAGGTACAGGTTGTTGTGGCATGTGGTTTGTGTGGAACCTGTAAGCAGCCCGTATATTATAACTTTGATACTACGATGAATCGGGATTTACTGATCAGTATCGTCAGAGAGACGCAGAAAGTGGGATTTGTCGTAGTTGGTATAGTGTCTGATTTGGGGGGTAAAAATGGGAAAGTGTGGAAGGAATTCCACATCGACTACACAAACACGTGCTTCACCAACCCAGATGATGAAAAGAAACGTGTTTGGGTATTTGCTGATGTACCACATATGGTGAAACTTCTCAGAAACCACTTTTTAGATGATGGATTCTCATTAAGTGACGGAAGAACGATAACAAAGGGCATAATCGAGCAGCTATTGTCGAAACATAATGGAGAACTGAAACTGTACCCTAAGCTTACTGCTCATCGTCTGACAGTTTGTGGAAGAGATTGACAGCGCGTTCATCTTGCCTGCCAACTCTTTTCCAACACTGTAACAGAAGCAATTTCTTTTGTAAGCCTGAAGAAAAAGACACGGCAGAATTCTTCAAATTGGTCAAACGAACAATTTCAAGTGCTTTTGGATTGTGTAAGGAGACGCACAAGGAAGTTCTTCAAGATTCTGCTCCGCCTGTGAAAAAATGAGAGTGGGAAATCATAAAACTTTACTTCCTTACCAAAAGGGATTACTCACCTTGATTCGGTCACTGCTGGGTTGTTTTTCGGATTTAAAACATGGTTACGGTTTGAAGTACGTATTGACCTCAAGGTTCAACCAAGACTGCCTTGAAAACTTATTTTCCCTGATAAGAGAAATTGGCAGAGCCTATGATCATCCCTTACCAGCGGAATTTAAAAGCCGTTTGCGTATTTTAGTTATGAACAAAAGTATTGCTGACATTCAGTTATGCAGTTCTTGTCCCGTCTCAGCGGAAACTGATACAAATTATTTGACTTCCAACCTGTTTACAGGACTTGTACCGGGTATTGAGGAAGCGTTGTCAATTATAGAAGGTGATCAACAAATGAGGAACATTACACTACATGACTTAATTGTTCCACCTTTGATAGACGATTCAGAGTGTTCTCTAGAAGGTCTCCGCTACATCGCTGGATATATTGCCTCCAGGTGCGTCTCCATTGACAAATCCCTTGGTCATCCTAGTGGTAAGACACTCGAAGTGTCGAAAGGCCATGCAAGTTCTTGGTGGATTGAGAAACTGTCTCGTGGTGGCTTAATCATCCCTTCAGATGAGTGGTTTGATGTTAAGCAGTTAGAGGTGCTTTTTTTAATTTTTCATGGCAGCAGTCTGTGTAAAGATGGCAATGTGATCAGAAACCTGACGAGACTTTTAATTGGGAAGTTTATAACTATTCCTCAAGAGGTCATCACAGTGTACGCTAAAGCCAGAACCTTCATCCGGAAAGGCACTTCAACACATCTGCAAAGGCACAGAGGGCCAAACAGCAGCAGCAGAAAGCAGCACACAGGTGGAGAGCTTCTGCAGTCCCATCCAGATCTGATTAAGGTGTTTAAATTCTTCTTAAAATTTTTGAATGTGAGTTCATTAAACCGGGCTTCTGTATCATTATGTGTAATAATGTCTTAACTAACTAGACATACGGTTGCTGCTTAATACCTGCATGAAAAAGATGGTACACACTATTCCCGACTGTGAATTGTAATTGTAATTGTTGCGTTTCCAGTACAATTAAAAATTGTAAAATATATAAAAAGGGACTGAAGCATACCAGATTGTTGTTATCTAACAAAAAATATTGAGTAACAGAATATAAATTGAGGGGGAGCCACAAATTTGTAGTCTGACTTTTGTCATTTACCAGAGAGACAATATAAGAGTTTCACAGTCGTAGCAGGTATTATCATTCAGTCCCTGTATTGGTAAGCTTCGATCGAATCCATAATTCATTATATGCCCTTCACTTTTCATAAATTAATGTTAGTTTAAGCGCAATAGTGCCGTATGCGAACGTCTTGCGCTGCTGACGCTTCTCGACAGTGACGTCACACGGAAGTGCCCGATCGCTGCCGAACACACTGGCCCAACCTTCTATGTAGCAACCTTGAGTTAGTCTTACTGTGACTCGGTTCAGTTGTTAATCTTCCATCCCTTACTGTCCAGTTTAAAATGGACAAGTTTATAATTAGGAAGAAATGTGACAATGTGGCAAGTGTTAGTGATGGTGAATCTAGACCCAGTGTTAGTGGTGCTGTGTGTGACAACAAAGACACAGATAGTGACGGAACTGTGGCAGTGACAAAAAACACTGTTCCTGGAAAAAAACAACACTGTTATCAGCCCCCTTGGAAACAGCAATTTGCATGGATCAATTACAATAAGGTAAAAGATGTTATTTTTTGCAGAATTTGCAGACAGGTGTTTGAAGAAAATCGTTTTTAGTTTTCTCACAAAATGGAAAAAACTTTCATGGAAACTGGTTTTTCGAACGGGAAGAAAGGGGTAGAAAAGTTGAAACCACCTGAAGCATCGGGCTGCCACAGAGAAGCTGTACTGAAATTCAAATCCTTAAAATCAAATGTCAATGTATTTAGCCAGATTTCCAAAGAAAAACTGACACAAATAAAAGAAAACCGAGCTTGTATACTAAAAATCATATCTTCCCTCTGTTATTTAGCAGTGTAGGGGCTTGCAGCTTGCAATACATGGGCATACTGATGAAACAAGTAACTTTGACAATTTATTATGCCTTCGATGTGAAGATAACCAGCTAATTTTAATATGGCTACAGAGCGAAACTTACAAATGGACATGCCATGACGTGCAAAATGAAATTTTCGCCATTTTAAGTCATACACTTCTTAGAAAATTATTGGAGGATATCAAGAGTGCAGAGTATTTTGCAATAATAGCAGACATAACAACAGACATAGCCACCAAAGAGCAATTTAGTATCTGTATAAGATTTGTCGATGCTTCACTAGAGATAGAAGAATATTTTTTAGGGCTATACACAATACAAAGTACCACAGCTAAGGCTCTGTTTGATATTATTATCGACATTTGAAGACGATTTGATTTGCCTACATCTAACTGTAGTGGCCAATGCTTTGACGGTTCGGCTAACATGGCCGGATTATATAATGGTGTCCAGGCAAAGTTTATGGACATGGAGAAGAGAGCTATGTTTGTGCACTGCCTTGCACACTGTTTAAAACTAACACTACAAGACACTGTGAAAGCAGTTCCAGAATGTCGAAATGCATTGAATGTTATGAAGGACTTAATACATTTTGTGAGAGATTCACCTAAAAGATCAGATCTTTTTGCTCACCTGAATGCAGATGCCTCTACAAATTTGTAACCACTCTGTCCTACAAGGTGGGCCATAAGATACTTGGCAATGTCTTTAGTTTTGTCCAACTATACAGAACTTCAGGAATTTTTTCTAAATGTTTCAAGAAATGACAATTCAGACACTGGGGCCAAAGCAAATGGCTTTTTGATTAATATGCAGACATATGATTTCTTTTTCATGCTATCACTTTTGGTAAAACTGTTTGGTCACATTGATACCATAAACATAGCACTACAGAGGAAATCCCTACACTTAGAGGAGGCCAATAAGATGATTTCCACTCTTGTAACTTCTATTAAATTTATGAGAAACAATTTTGAATCATTTTGGGGTGAAGTAACTTCAAAATGTCAAGATATGGATGTTGATTCCCCAAAGTTACCCGGTAGAAGAAAAGTCCCTACGAAATACGATGACTCTATCAATTCATCTGTAGAAACATTCACTGAAGTAAGTGACAAATATAGGAGATTGTATTATGAAACAATGGATACATCCATCAGCTTCTTGGAATCACGGTTCAAAACTCAATCATTCATGTATGTAAATCAAACTGAACAATTTCTTCTTGGTGATAACAAACATTCATTCGATATTTTATCTTTCTACAAATCAGATATAGACAAGGAACGCTTGCTTCTCCACCGAAGCATGTTTCATGAGATTATCCAAAGTAGTGATTCTGCGAGTATTAGTTCGTTGGATGCCATAGTGAAATACCTAAAACAGGAAAACCACCTGTCTGACCTACTGCCTGAACTAGTGAAATTCATACGTGTAGTGCTGACGATTCCAGTAACGTCCTGCACCGCTGAGCGATTGTTTTCTTGTCTGCGGAGGGTGAAAACGTATCTCCGTTCTATAGTGAGGCAGGATCGTCTTAATGCCATCGCCCTTCTCAACACCCATAGAGATGAATCGATGAAACTCGCCTTGATGCCATATGTGACGAGTTCATATGCAGGAATGATCTGAAGAGGAGTACATTTGCCATCAAAAATTAAGGTACGTTTCTTCAACTTTATTTATATATTTGTTTTGTACTACTACTGACCTATACTCCGACTGAAATGACATTGTGATTGACGTTTCAGCGAGTCGAGGGGTAGGGGCTAGTCGCCAGCCAATCGTAGTTTGCATGATTTTCAGCTGTTTGCATTTTTCACTATCCTCACAATCTTTTTTTTGTTTTTTGAAAGTTGTTATGCTGTGAGGGGAATTTCCCAAGAATATAATGTCATAACTCACTTGTGTTGTTCCGTATAATTCTCATTGCATAGGTCATTTTAGATAGCTTAGAATTTAAGAATGTGATGTGGGAATTCCATTTCAGATTGTCTTGTAAGTAAACAAAGCAATTTTGTTTCAGTGACACTTAATTTTTTGGTTTTCCAAAGAAACATTTGGTTTTAATAGATTTTTAATTTTGCTGTGTGTGGAATTGTATAGTGGCCTTTTTTTTTTTTTTTAAAAAAAAAAAGGGGTTAATCAGTAGCTTATTCCTCACAAACCACTCTGAAATCTTTTCATTTGTGACTTCAGCATACAGCCTAAGAGCCTTTCTACTTCCACCTCCAATCAATACACTGGTGTCAACTGCAAATAGGACTGGTTTGGAGTGTCGAACATGTAGATGGAAACGCAAAGTTATCTGTCAAATGTAGTACCTAATAAAATGATTCTTGCCCCCCCCCCCCCCCCCCCAAAAAAAAAAATATTTTCAAGTTGGCACCTCTGCTTACAACCATACGTTGTCCAAGGCCTTAGAAACAACTTTCACATGCTTTCTTAGAATTCAGCAAAACCTTTGACACAGTTGACTTTGACATTCTACTTGCCACACTTGGTAACCTAAATTTCTTACCAAGTGCAGTTCAGTGGTTTTGCTCACACCTGATGTATTGCCAGCAAAGAATCACGTCCAGCAACAAAGTCACGTAGTAGCAGTCATCACCCATGGTTCAGTAATGGGTAGGGACATGAAAAATTCATTTAAATGATAACACGAATTTGGTGGTATTTAAGAAAATAGTGAGAATTCAGCAGTTTTTAAGGAAGTAATGCTAATATGTTGGTCTTTAAGGAAGTAACGCAAAATAAGTGTTTTTCAACAAAATTTCTCAGTGTCCTCATAAGAAGTGTTGTAAAACTAATGATGTCAGTGACATATTTAACGTTGAAATGTTCCATGTTCAACTGTCGCACTACTTTTTGCAGTCGTGATGTCACTAGTGGCCGTTTGACTATCAACTTTTGCAAGCACGAATGAACGACTACTGAGTGAATTTCAATTACTTATTTCTTTTGTAGTGTATGTGCTGCAGCATGCCATTTCAAAGCAATGGCACAATGAAAATCTGTCACAAATGCATCACCCTGCTCATAAAATACGGTTAATAATGCAGAAATGATGTAATGTTTGAAGAAATGTGATCATTGAAAGTTGAGACTGTAGCCGAATGAGTAAGCCACAATGTAATAGATAGTTTCGCGGTTTACGATACGAATGGATGCAGGTTTGTGTCCCACTGCATGCTAATATACAGGGTGTTACAAAAAGGTACGGCCAAACTTTCAGGAAACATTCCTCACACACAAATAAAGAAAAGATGTTATGTGGACATGTGTCCAGAAACGCTTAATTTCCATGTTAGAGCTCATTTTAGTTTCGTCAGTATGTACTGTACTTCCTCGATTCACCGCCATGATTTCATACAGGATATTGCACCTGTGCTGCTAGAACATGTGCCTTTACAAGTACAACACAACATGTGGTTCATGCACGATGGAGCTACTGCACATTTCAGTCGAAGTGTTTGTACGCTTCTCAACAACAGATTCGGTGACTGATGGCCTCCACGCTCTCCCGACCTCAACCCTCTTGACTTTCATTTATGGGGGCATTTGAAAGCTCTTGTCTACGCAACCCCGGTACCAAATGTAGAGACTCTTCGTGCTCGTATTGTGGACGGCTGTGATACAATACGCCATTCTCCAGGGCTGCATCAGCGCATCAGGGATTCCATGCGACGGAGGGTGGATGCACGTATCCTCGCTAACGGAGGACATTTTGAACATTTCCTGTAACAAAGTGTTTGAAGTTACGCTGGTACGTTCTGTTGCTGTGTGCTTCCGTTCCATGATTAATGTGATTTGAAGAGAAGTAATAAAATGAGCTCTAACATGGAAAGTAAGTGTTTCCAGACACATGTCCACATAACATATTTTCTTTATTTGTGTGTGAGGAATGTTTCCTGGAAGTTTGGCCGTACCTTTTTGTAACACCCTGTATATTTTTTTCCATGCCAATATATATTTTTTTCCATTTTAGCATTGTCAAGGAGCTGGGTGCGAACACTGCCAACACCATCATCAATCATTGATCTTATGGCCCTACCACTTTTTACAGTAAAAGTAAAGGAAGAAATCCGAAAGTGTAATACAAGTATGTTCTGCAATAAATGCTGTTAACATTTCTGTCTGATTAGGGACTGAAGAATGAGAGAAATATTTGGGTGTTTATTTCTGAATATGTGATGAGTTCCGAATGGTTGGTGAGGCAGGTACCTTACAGAACAGCATTAATTTTGGCGATGGAAATAAGCAGCTACAAAATTAATATTTTTGGATTTCTAGCATGCTTGATTAATAACAAGACAGCAACTTGAGTTAACCAGTTTGATGTAAAAAACAGCCAAAGTTGCACAGCTCAGTTACTTTTGTTTAATTGATGACCAGTTTCACGTATCAGAACCCATTCTCAAATCATCCAAACAAAGAGAAAGGTGTACTCCCTTGTAACACTCAAACCACATTAATATTTTACATGCTTGTGTTTAAGCTATTAGTCAAGTTTACAAAGACCATTCATTGGCAGGACAACTGTTTTGCGTATGCTTGCTGCCAACCCTTGCAAATAAACAATATTGTGTGCAATACCAATAGCCCTGTAGTATTCAAGGCTGAGTGAGTATTTTTCTGCAAGTATTAGCTTATGAAAATTTTAATTAATATTGATATGATTGTTTTCAAATTTCCTTGAAACAAGGTTTGAAGACCGGCTTCTGTGATCTCCACAGCTCAAGAACGACATGAAGAAGCACGAAACATGCCATCAGTAAAATATGTGCAACATACAATTATTTTCATTTTTACCTTTGGTATTTGTTTTTAAGTAATTATTTGTGTCAAAATTTTTGGTTAAAATAATTATTCTCTACACTTGTCTCATGTTTGGCCCACCCTATCTGAGAAAAAGCTCCATTTTCAATATAGCATTGAAAAATGGTTAAATATGACAAAAATAAATAACTGGTAATAGAAAAAGCTTGTCAGAAAATAACACTGATAAATAACACTGAAAAGTGCAAAAAATAACACCGGTTTTGGCCTTAAAATAACACCATTGTTTTCTTGTCCCCAGTAATAGGTCCTACACTCTTTTCACTGTATGCAAATGTTAGTATCTTTTAAGCTTAACATTTTTATTACCTACACCATTCCCTTAAATAGCACAAAATGCATATATTATATCTATAGATTTATTTAGTCCTATTCAAGAATTCATCTATGGTATAGAAGGAGTTGTCAAGGAGATATGATTTCAATTTATTTTTAAAACTGCTACTGTTGTCTGTCAGACATTTTATTTTTTACAAAAAATTTTTACAGCAGCACATTTTAACCCTTTCTGTGCCAAAGACAGGTTAAGTAGAGGATAGTGTAAGTCATTCTTTCTTCTGGTATTATAATCATGAATGTCACTGTTGTTTTTAAACTGGTCAACCCTAACTGGGACAAATATCAACTTCTCTCCTTAAGCTAAGGCTGTAGGTGTAATAATTGATGAAAAATCTAAATTAGGCTGGGCATGTAACTGCAATGTGCACAAAGGCATCAGCATCTCTCCATGCCCTACAAAAATATAAAAAGCTTTTTCTCATGACCTGAAAAAGAAACTTATACAAACATTCATACTTCCAATCATTGATTACAGTGATGTTGTCTTGCAAGGACTTTCTCAGGAAAGCTCTCGGCACCTGGAACTGGTTATGAATGCCTGTGCTCGTTATATCTGTGATGTTCGATTCTATGATCATATTCCACATCATATGGACAGCTATCCTGGCTGCGTGCAGACAAGTGCAGGGATTTCCACTAACGGCGTTCTCTACTGTCTTATCAATGTACACTGTCCCCCATGTCCCTACTCGAACTTAATGCTCTTGCCTTAACAACATGGCAGAAACACGCATTACCATTGGAGCAAAATCCTTTCTGTCTCATTCCATCATTCAGGCACTTTCTCGACGTCATTCCAGTAGCAGAAACATGACTCTGGAATAACCTCCCACAGTACATTAGACAAATGAATAACATCTCCAGCTTCTGAAGACAGTTACTGACATGAAACTTCCTGGCAGATTAAAACTGTGTGCCCGACCGAGACTTGAACTCGGGACCTTTGCCTTTCGCGGGCAAGTGCTCTACCAACTGAGCTACCGAAGCACGACTCACGCCCGGTACTCACAGCTTTACTTTCTGCCAGTACCTCGTCTCCGCGAAAGGCAAAGGTCCCGAGTTCGAGTCTCGGTCGGGCACACAGTTTTAATCTGCCAGGAAGTTTCATATCAGCGCACACTCTGCTGCAGAGTGAAAATCTCATTCTAGTTACTGACATATCTGCTAAAGCAACAATAATGATTACCATTGTCCCTGTATACACTTGTTACCCTTGTACATCCTTCTTTCCAATGAGATCTTCCTCATTTCCCAGTATTCTTAGCTGGTGCAGTCTCCTTAAATTTTCTTTCCCCAGAAACTGTTATAGAAGAAAACATGTACCTTGTACACCTACAAATTCCTTGTATATCTGCCACTATCATCACTGTCATTATTGCTATTTCTACTATTACTGCTACCACTGATACTCCTATTATTATTATTATTATTAATAGTAGTAGTAGTAGTAGTAGTAGTAGTAGTAGTAGTACTGTCAGTATTAACTTCATTCGTTAATAGTCAGTAGTACTTCCTCAAATTGTCACTATATACACTCAAATCATTTTAATATTATTTCTTACGTAACTATGAAGTAAAAAAAGGTCTTGTTTCTTTGAAACCCTGGTCTGATGTAAGAGGGGGCCTGTTGGCCCCAATCAGATCAGGTTAAATAAATACATAAATGCATCTGATTACCAGATGTGACTCGCCTTTTATCCTCACCACCATTATTTCACATTTCGAAAGAAATAATTGAATTTATATGATTTACCCCCCGCCCCCCCCCCCCCCCCCCCCCCACACACACACACTCTGCACCATGTTTCTACTTCAGGCATCATCCATTCAGCCAGAATTGTGTTTTCTTTGGAAATAAATACACTACAATCACAGGCCCAGATTGTCTTGTGACATGTAATCAGAAGTGAATCCTAATGAATATATTAGCCCTCCAAAAGATGATGCCCCAAGAAATAATAGAGTGAAAATAAGGAAAGTACAGTAACCACAGAGAACAATACACAAAAGCTGTAGAAGTAGAATTAGTCAGATGAGGAAAGTATGGACAGACAAAGAAAGGGGAAAAATTATAAATGGATTGGATGGTTGGAGGGGTTATAGCATGAGTTGTAAAGTCAAGTCATTGAAAGTGAAGTGATGCCAGAGATGAGAAATGAATGAGAAGTAAAAGCACTAAAGTGGGGTTGGGTGGTTTTGCCCCCCCCCCCCCCCCCCCCCCCCTAGACAAACTACACACAGAAGGGGCTCATCTGCAATGAGAGGAGACCTGACACAGAAGAATAAATAATTCCTTGTAGCTGGGTTAAGAGGTGGTCTGTAAAAGTAAAAGTGAACAGGATAAACAGTTAATGAACATTAGTAGGTCCAACTATAGCAAAATAAGGTGAGAGAAATGATGAGACTGGTATGTGGGTGGGGTGCAATTCAGAGTCATGCAGGGCTCAGCATGTGATGGAAGGCATCCCTCCCAACAGCCCCAGATCTGTATAGTCCAAGTGTTGAAAATAGGAACAGAACCCACTCTCTCAGGGGTAGCATGAAATCTTGTAGCAGTCCCCTCCCCCTTTCCGAAATCATCATCAGCTACTAATAAAGCTAGGGAATCTTTAATGTCTTGCCTTTTATTGGAGTGCTGTATGAAGGGGAATCCCTAAAATAATAAAATAGGGTGCAGTAGAAGAAAAGGGATAAGCATTTCTAGAAGTAATTAAAAACAGAGTAAATGAGGACTGACCAGGATGGTTGGCAGAGAAGATAGGGGTTAGGCTCTTCAGGCTCAGCAAGTGGCAGGAGACACCCCAAACTTAACCATCCTGCCCCCACTCGAAAGCAGTTTAACATTTAGATCTACGAACGAAGACCATTTTCTCAGAGGAAATGAGGAACAAATTCAACTGCCCATATGTCGTCGACCATCATTAGAGACAAAGAATCTGGAAGACCGTGCTTGGCATGGAAAATCAGGAAGAGGGGGCGTACCACCAGGATGCGAGCTACTGTATGTACAGCTCTGCAATCAAAACATGAGGGTGGCCGATTACATAAGATAAAACTACAGACCAGTCTTACAGGTGTGAAGGCGACACAGTATGTCGGAGCAGAAGAATGAGTGCCAAGCAGCTGTAAACTCAGTGATAGAACAGAGTTTATTAGAGGGCAGGGCACAGTAGTCTGTCAAATGATGTGTGATTGTTTATATGATTTTTTCTGAAAGTCTGATGGTATACTATGTCTTCACATTCAAACAGTCTACAGATGAACTCTAATAGTCATTTCGTTGCCGCTTACCCCGTTGATTTAACTAATTCTGAGGGAATGATATCTGCATCTTCTGCCTTATTTGATTGCAACCTACTGCAAATGCAAAAATCATTGACATACAACGCAAGGGTAACCGCTGGTCCAGTGGTGGTCACTACCCCATTGATGGCAATAAGCAGAGTGTAACACTCAGCACTGAGTGTTGACAGATGCCATTCTCTTATATCTGTGTGAGACGAGTGATTTACTAATTCTACTGTGAATGATTCGAGGGGTAAAAACTGAATGAATGAATAAATAAATAAATAAAGTAGAGAGCCTTGAAAATTAAAAGGTAACCTGAAGCATTTCCCAGTCTGTGAAAGGATCATTACATGATTTACAGTGGTGGAAGGCAAAACATAGGGGGAAGTCTTCAATCTGTATTTCATGTATTCAAAAGGTAGCTGGATAAGAAGAGCATGTCGATATTTGGAAAGTGGGCACAATGTGTTCCATAAGAACTGAACAATCAGTAGAAATACCACTATGAAGAAGACCTGGAGCAGTTACTTATCTTTGGTAACCCAGTGGACTACAGAGATTGGCCCACACCTGAGATGAAGAGGGACATGTTCTTAAGGAAACGACACAGTGCACCTAACATTCCTTCTTACTGTGTTTAATTAGATAGCAAGCCTTTGTTTGGATTCCCTTAATAGCGATGAGGGCGGTCTGTGAAGGATGACACCTGACTATGTTGCAGGCCTTCTGACAGTCCTTTGGTCTACAATGGTACTGGCCTCTTAGAAAGGGGGATAGCTGTTCCAGTGGGTCTGACGATTATGCTGAAGACATAGTTAACAACCTTGTTGATACACTCTAATGGAGAGGGGATGAAGGTGTTAAGAGATACATGTTGCCATCTGGTCCTTCAGAGAGCCCAACATGGCAGGTCACAAATATTATAATATAGCGACCACTGTAGTAAAAATACAAGATTGAGGAAATAGAGTGTATAGTCGATAGCCACAAAAGGGCCATAAGTGGAGTTAAATAGGTAAGACGTGCTACCATTGAGAAGATACAGATCAAGGTGCGCAAGACGTTGGTCAGTCAGAAGGCCCCTGCCAAAAGACATTATACTCCTCAATTATGTAGTGTGCATTAAAATCACCAACGGGGGAGGGGGGAAGGAATAATTGTCGGATTAAAGTGTCCAAAAGTACCACTGTCCAGTCCCCAGGTAAATCTGGCCGGTTACAAAGTAATTCACTGCAGTTCCACTGAATTATCATGTTAAGTGTGTCCTGCTTAGGTATGAAGCTCACATACCAGGATCACTGTCTGTCAGCTGTGTGGGCAGAGCATCATCTGCAGACACAGGTTTTAAGCCAATGGCTAGGGAGATATGGTACCTCTGGAATCAATAGAGTAGCCTCTCCCAAGATTTCTTATTCTCCTCCGTAACTACTTTATAGACTGAGGCTCTTGGAAGGACTTATCTGCTGCGAGGCTAGTAAATGGAAAGGAGCAGGGAGCTATTGGATCCACATTTCATGACTCCTTCAGCCAGTTGGTATCAGGTTGCTGATATGTAAACTTTGAGGGAGAGGGTTGCCTATCATCAGTAGATGCCAATAGGCAGATGCTGCTTCTCCAGACAGTTGAGAAGATGGTATTGTACCAGCCACAACAGGGAAGGGCATATCTCCCTTATGGACTAATTTACTTGCACACCTACCAGATGTTGGCATTGAGAGAGTAAGTACTCAAGTTACTAGCGATGACCTAGCCTCAATAGTGACAAAATTCAATATTAAGCTGTTGTACTTTTCCTATGCCTCAAAATATGAAAGGTGATATTACATTCCTGGACTTGGCATTCTTTTCTTTATGTTTATGAGTGCCTGGTATCAATCTCGTAGTCTGGCAAACCTTAAAGTATACAACATACGATGGTGGTTTGAAAAGTTCTCAGAACGGAATAGAAAAGAAGTACTTACATAACTTTTTTTTATTTTTCAATGTAGTCTCCTTGTAGATTAATGCACTTGGTCCAACGATGTTCCAGTGCCTTGATCCCATCTCAAAAATGAGTTTCCTCCAGGCCTGCAAAATGGTTGTCAACTTCGGCTATCAATTCTTCATTTGAAGTGAATCTTTGTACACCAACAAAAATTTTCAGTTTTGGGAAGAGGTGGAAGTCTGACGGAGCCATATCAGGTGAATAAGGTGAGAGTGGCAACAATTCATAACTTAGTTCGTGACATTTTGTCATGGCAATGGCACAAGTGTGCGGGCCCGTGTCGAGAGTCACGGCAGCCATCTTGCAGATAATTTTTTCATTCTAATTCTTCAGTTAAAATGTGATATACCCTTTCAGATGACATCTGACAAGTTTGAGCAATTTCACACACTTTCAATCGGTGATCCTCCATGACCATTTTGTGCACTTTTGCAATGATTTCTGGAGTAGTGACACATCTTGGCTGACCACTGCGTGGATCATCCTCTAAGCTCTCCCAACCAAATTTAAATTTATTTGTCCACTTGGCAATAGGTGAATATGAATGAGCAGAGTCACTCAATGTATCCTGGAAATCAACATGAACATCCTTTGCATTCATACCTTTCTTTATGGATATTTAATCACTGCTCAAAGCTCAATTTTTTCCACCTTCGCAAATCACTATGCGGGAACAACAACAGAGCCATGTCACCACCACAGCTCTCTTCCAAGAGCACTGATGTGGCACATGTTTACAGGCAACAGTCCAATGAATATCACATGAACAACTCGTTGCACTAGCACTGACCTCTCGTGGTGATTCTGAGAACTTTTCAAACCACCCTCGTACAAAGTGGACCCCTATCTTCTCCAATTTTTCACATAATTTTTCATAGGTATTAGATTGACACAGAATGACCTCTTAAGTTTCTGAGAGAATAGATTTCTCCAAATATATTTTTGATATTGTCTACAAAGAACACTGGCTTACTAGATAGAGAAAAGACCCCCCCCCATCAGTCTGGGTGCAAAACCAGGAATTTAGGAGAGAAAGATTCTTCAGTGCTGAAAGTTCTTGAGGCTGTAATGATCCTATTGAAGCATTCAAATCTGTCTGAAGAGATTGCTGGAGCTCACGACCACCGCCGATACCTTTTATTTAGTCACCATATGACAAATCTGCCATGACACGGTCTGTTCTGAACAAGAGCTCGAGCATGTGCATCACCCAGCCAAAGTAATGGCCACCAGGCTTGATGACTACTGCGTGGAGACCTGATGCCCCCAAATGGACAGGCACATATTCCTCCGCATGCAAAGGGACATAACAACTTGGACAATGATAGTGCATTTCCTGCACAGTCCAGGGGATACTACTGTACAGGTACCTAAAGTGATAATCAATGTCCTTCAAACAAGCTAGTGTGCCAACAGGAAATCTGTCCTAGAGGACAAGTCCGAGAGAAGACATAGGCAGAGAGTAAAACTGCAGGACAGGATAGAAAAAAGTACTGTCTCCATTTCTTCCAGTATAATCATTAAGTGTAGGACACATATGGTTTAACTTCAAAGAAATAGTAACAATAGCAATTGAGAAAGATGTTGTTGTTGTTGTTGTTGTTGTGGTCTTCAGTCCTGAGACTGGTTTGATGCAGCTCTCTTGAGAAAGATGTACCACTTAAATCAATAAGAGATGGTACTGATCCCAAAAGGTACACAAAACAGATCAGAACACAATGGAAAAAGCATGCCAACTTTAACAGAATGCAAAATTTGCAAGATTGGCAAAGTTTTACAGAAGTGCAAAATCTTTTAATAGTTTCCACAATGACAGTGTGTTTCGAAATCTGGCAGAGCATCCAAAGAGATTCTGGCAGTACGTAAAGCACACCAGCGGCAAGATGCAAACAGTACCTTCACTACGTGATAACAATGGTAATGTTACTGATGACAGAGTCACCAAAGCAGAATAACTAAGCATGGTTTTCTGAACTTACTTCATCATAGAAGACACAGTAAATATTCCAGAATTTGTACCAAGAACAACTGCCAATACGAGTAACTTATAAGTATATATACTTTATGTAGCAAATCAGCTTAAGTCACTTAACAAAGGCAAGGCCCTCAGTTCAGATTGTATACTAGATAGGTTCCTTTCAGAATATGCTGACACAACAGCTCCACACTTTCCAATCATATACAACAACTCAATCGTCAAAGGATCCATACCTAAAGACTGGAAATTTGCACAGGCCACTCCAATACCCAAAAATGAAAATAGGAATAATCCACTGAATTACAGACCATTATCACTCATGTCAATTGCGGTAGGATTTTGGAACATATACTGTGTTCAAACATTATGAATTACCTCAAAGAAAACTATTTATTGGCAAATAGCCAACACAGATTCAGAAAATATTATTCTTGTGAAACGCAACTAATTCTTTATTCTCATGAAGTAATGAATGCTATTGACGGGGGATGTCAAATTGAGTCCATATTTTTAGATTCCCTAAAGGCTTTTGACACAGTTCTTCACAAGCGGCTTCTAATCAAAATGTGTGCCTATGGAGTACTGTCTCAGTTGTGTGACTGGGTTTGTGTTTTCCTGTCAGAAAGGTAAAAGTTTCCAGTAATTACTGGAAAGTCAGGAACATCTTCTTATGAAATTTCAATCACCTACATTCGCCGCTGAATGCAAAAATATTTTGCTTGCGCCTACCAGCTTACGAAGAAAAGATCATCATAATAAAACTAGCGAATTCAGAGCTCACAAAGAAAGGTTTAAGTGTTCATTTTTTACTGTGAGCTGTTGTTTGTGAATAGAATGGTAGAGAAATAGCTTTAACACAGTTCAATTAACTCTCTGCCAGGCACTTGATTGTAGCTCATCTAATCATGTAGAAGTAGATGAATGGCTTTCGGCCTATCTTTGGTACGTACTCAAAAGAGTTGTGGGGGAGGGGAGAAGTTTTCTGGGGAAAGAAACCTGCACACAAGAAGTACAATGTTTCTGAAGGAGGATTTAAAGGGATAAGAGAAAAAATAAAGGACAAATCACAAGAAGGTGGAAATGTTATATGAGCTGCCATTATCATTTTTGATGACAACAGAATCCAACACTCACGTTGTTGTTTATGTTGTGGTGAAGCATTTCAAGTGCAGAATCCCACTTCTCATGAAGGAGATATTCACACACACTTTTCTTTAGAAAAGCATTAGCAAGGTCTAGATCCCCTGCTTTCTGTGCAATCTGGACAGCAATGCACAGAGCCTCTGGTTCTGGTCGCTTCGCAATCACTTTAGCTGCTTCCACCATATCACCTGTCGCCAACAAGCTGCAAATATTTAATTCAGCTCATAATATACAACAAACAACTATAAGCACCACAAAAATTACTACTGCTGTTACTTCATGCAGGGGGAAAAAAGCATCATACTCACCAGACAATGTGAGTATGGCTAAATTAAAAGGTATCTGAGAAATTGCATGCATAGGTAAATCCTGGAAAATCTAAAATTGACCTTAAAATAATAACGCATACTATGAATTTCTTTCATACACTACCAGAGCTTCTTTCATTACATTTTAAGTTCATCTGAACATAGACGATTCAATATGTTACTCAACCTAAGGTTTAGTTTACCAACTACCAATAACGCTTGTCTTCTTTCTTCCACATAATGTCAGTCTGAAGCTAAATAATGCAGTAATTCACACAGTTCTGCTTTATATACCTTTTGTACTTTTTATGCCCACCAAAGGAACAGTCAACAGCAACAGTGGCAGTAAGGACTTTAAAAACAAAGTGGGAATGGCCAGCCTATGTTTTGGGCCACTGCGGTTACATTCTGACACTATCAATTCAGAAAAAATTGTCATTGTTTTAATTATCTCCATCTTCTTTTTTCCACTTATGACTACTACATTACACCTAATTTTAATATAAAACTGATCAGATCCTTAATTTTAATTACATAATGCAATTAATAACCTAATCACCTAGTACACAATATTCTGTATGAAAAAATTTCATTTCTATTTGTATTTAGAAAAGGAAATAACACTAATATCCCAATATGCTCCCCAAATATAAAGTCAAGATTATTATAATTTCTGAACATTTCAATTATATTTTGAGGGTACAAGAAGAATATCCCAAAAGATCATCTTTTAATTGTCTGAATATAATTAAACTATATCTTGGGAATACAGATTATGAAAGTAATTATTTTGGTATTGACTAGGGAGATAAATGGACTAGCAACTGTAATTGAATGGAGAAGGCATTTCAAGTGGACTTTGAAACAACGAATACAAATTAATCACCTATTAAGAGACACAGTAGTGTAATTTTGAGCTGAAGGTCTGAAATTAAGTTGGTTTTTCACATGTCAGTAAATAATTTACAAATCTCCATCGTTAGATAATCATAGGCAAAAGCAAAAACAAGTAAGTGACAACCAATATCATAAGCAATGACCACTGAATAATTCAGTTCTTTTCACAACAAATGCGAGTGCAGCTAATAACTGCATCACTACATAACAACAGATATTAGGGTATCCAGTATATGAATTCAGTTTGAGAGGATTGCAGCGATTTCTTTTGCAGACAAATATGTCAATTTCTCTACATCTGGCTTTTGAAACTACAAAATGCATGCATAAATGGCACTACATCTGTAAACAGAAAATATGTCTGTAAAAACTCAACATCAGTATGGGGTACGTTACATGCAAGGCTGCAAAAATTATATACGGATAAGTCACGAAGTGCCGAGTATCATCTTTACAGAAAGGAGGTCCAAGGTTTTAATGATGGTCAGAGCTTCTTACAGTATTGTAAACTAAACCAACCACTGTTCAATTAAGTTTTGTGTACACTCAATGGACAGTCTGGTGACTATGCTTGGGGGAAATATTTCACAGATGACAAGTAGTTTGCGAACAATAATTGAGGAGCGTTTTCATCAAAATTGATGATTGCAAGAAAGTAAATTTTTAAGGTACGACATTTTTTAAAATCTTAAGAATACTAATTACATAAATGAGATAATTTAACATTTACACAGATTTTTAGGCACACTTCTGTGTTTATGAGTATAAAATTTTCATTGTTTATCTTAAGACAGAAGAAAAAAGTCTGCAGGTTTTTTCGAAAGTCAATAAATGTAAAGATGGTAGTTAAATGTTTTGTTAACATACCCATTCAAATTTTCAATTTCTTTTTTATCTTTAACAATAACTGCAGAGAAAGCTACTTTACTGTTCATTTTGCATAGTAATACAATTACGTACTTCAATATAACATTTTAGTATCGCACTTTTACATAAATGTTTGATAAGCAAATGTGTAACATAGCAACAAATCAAAATACAACACAAAATACTGTCAATAACAATATTAAATTGGAAATCTTTTGATAACTTTCAAACAACGTACTTATAAAACTCTTCGGATTATTCTGGTTCATGAAAGTGCCTCATAGGTTTTAAGACATACTTTTTCTCTTCCTTGCTGCTTATTTTATTCTTTTCCAAAGTGGCTGCTTTCTTCACTTCCTGGTTGCAATTTCTGTATTTCCGTACCTCTACAGGGCTTCCATTATAAGTGTCTAATACTAACAAAAATACCTTCTTGTTAGACCTTTTATAAGGCACACACACTTCTACATCTACATCTACATCCATACTCCACAAGCCACCTGACGGTGTGTGGCGGAGGGTATCTTGAGTACCTCTATCGGTTCTCCCTTCTATTCCAGTCTCAGTTTGTTTGTGGAAAGAAAGATAGTCGGTATGCTTCTGTGTGGGCTCTAATCTCTCTGATTTTATCCTCATGCTCTCTTCGCGAGATACAAGTAGGAGGGAGCAATATACTGCTTGACTCCTCAGTGAAGGTACGTTCTCGCAACTTCAACAAAAGCCTGTACTGAGCTATTGCGCGTCTCTCTTGCAGAGTCTTCCACTGGAGTTTATCTATTCTCTCCGCAACGCTTTCTTGATTACTAAATGATCCTGTAATGAAGCGCGCTGCTCTCCGTTTGATCCTCTCTCTCTCTTCTATCATCCCTACCTGGTATGGATCCCACCTGATGAGCAGTATTCGAGCAGTGGGCGAACAAGTGTACTGTAACCTACTTCCTTTGTTTTTGGACTGTGTTTCCTTAGGATTCTTCCAATGAATCTCAGTCTGGCATCTGCTTATTTGGAAAGGCGTCTTAGAGGGAAGGGCTTAAGATCCATTGCTTCTCAACCTTTATTTAGTATTTTGACAAGACCATGTTGTTCCAGCAGTTTATAGTACTAAGACAGTAAAAGAATATCCTCCTTGTTCTGGTAGTCTTTATCCACTCTAGCAAACAGTCTGTCGGGATTACAGACGTGGCCACAATAAGGCAAATAATGTACCAGCTTATTAAATTTTCTGATTTATTCCATGAAGTCCATTAGTGTGCACAATTACTGTATTTTTATTTTGACTGGTACAGGAGTAATAAAATAAATTAATTTTATTTGAACCATTTTCTGGCTGGGCCCCCTCAACGTTTTTGAGAAAATCCAACAGAGCATAGGCTACTTGGCTGCTTTTGTTTCAAGTTAAATAAGAAAAGTAATACTTTCCTGTGCCAGTGTTTGGGAATAAATTGTAAAGTACAAATTGTATAGCCAACCCAGTCTCAAAGATAATACTTCACTTATGGAGAGCTTCGGTATTGGCTGATTCTGTTGTATATCAAAACATACTTTAAACAATGGAAAATCTAGGATGGAATGAAGCAGTATTATGAAAAGGATAGTTGCTATTAACCACATACTGGAGATGCGGAGTTGCAGACAGGCACAACAAAAGGACTGTCAGAAAGTGAGCTTCTGGCCAACAAGAAAACAAACAAACAACCAACACACACACACACACACACACACACACACACGAGCATGGTAGTTGCATTTGCCTGAGTGCAGGAAAATGCAACTACCATGCTCGGTGTGTGTGTGTGTGTGTGTGTGTGGTCTATTTTCAATGAATGTCTTGTTGGCAAAAAACTCAGTTTCTGACAGTCCTTTTGTTGTGCCTATCAGCAACTCAGCATCTCCATTATAGGGTGAGTAGCAACTGTCCTTTTCAAAACATACTTTATCCACATTTGAATTTTTGTCCTCCATTACAGCAGCATGTAACTTTTTTGCACAAATGTGGTATGACTGGTAGTTGGTTATTAATTGATTTCCTTTCGAGAGTCTGTCTTTGGACATCCCTGATGTTGCGGCACATACAGGTACTGCCTGGTGAGCCTTTTTCCGTATGCTGAAATTTACTGAAACAGTATTCATCCTTTCTGCTTCTTTCTTGATGTTCTTTCTCCATGAGAAAGCTGGTTTCAACTGGGCAATAATCAGGAGTTAATGTTGTTAATGTAAACCACTAATTAACTTCTATTGCTGGTTCTGGCAACAAGTGCTTGCATACAGTTTATGTTCCTTTTAGGGTTCCATTCCTTAACTTAGAAAAACGAACCCAGATCACTTTGTTGTCCATCTGTCTGTCAGTCTGTCAGCAAATAAACTTTTTTCACAGGATTGGGTAGACATACCAAGTTCAAATTTGTCACATACTAAGGTCTAAGGTTCCTTGGCTGTGTAGAAAATGTAAGCGTACAAATCAATGCAGTCAAAAGATATAGCCTTTTATGTCAAATATTTTGATACTTGCAAACTCATTCATCAAAACCTATAGGGTACTTCCCATTGACCTCAACCCATGAAACTTGGCAATGGCAAGCAGCAAGATTTGACAGTACAAGTAAATGTAAAAATCCAAAAATTGTTAATGTGTGATTAAATCCTAGGAAATTGTGTGTGTGTGTGTGTGTGTGTGTGTGTGTGTGTGTGTGTGTGTGTTGTGGTCCATCTGTAAGGACCCATTTTCTCAAGAAAGGGAAGATGTATGAAGTTCACATTTATGTGACATAACAAGGTCTATATTTCTGTGGTGGTGTCAAAGATTTATGATTCTAAGTAAGTGGAATCAAAAGATACGGCCATTATGTCACATTCTCACTCATCGAAAACTGTATGGTTCTTCCCATTGACCTAGAATCATGAATTTGGCAAGAAGTATGGTTTTACAGCAAAACCAAAAAAATCTGGAAACTGTTAATTTGTAATTATACCACATGATCCCCCCCCCCCCCCCCCAAAAAAAAAGGAAATCTGTCTGTCTAACAAAACTCCTTTTCGTCATGAATTGCAATAGCAAATGTGAAATTACACAAAGAACTTAAACTTAAAATTAAACTATTCTCGAAAGTCTTGTAGGTCCTGGGACTGCTGAAATTCCCAAAACCTCAGGGCCAAAGATTTCCTCACACTTCACCAATTTTTTGTTGTTGCAAAAAACATTCTCACATTATCATCAACAATGATGTCCTACATTGTTATTCTCACTTCGGGTTTCCCAGGAGCAAAGCGCAGTTTGCTTTTATCAACTTTTGCTTTAACTGGCTGAAAGCAAATATAGAGTTATGCATAAACTAATAGTTTTCAATACCCTATAATAACAGCAAATATTGGCTTCTGACAAAACTGTTTCACAGATTGTATTTGGCAACGAGTGCAATTTTAACTATAAAAATCTAAATTTTGAACAACTGAGCGTTTATCGACATTTGAGGAAAAAAAAAAGGGGGGGGGGGGGGGGAGATCCTCAATTATATGGATAGAAAAGCAAATCCCATTACTGCAGTAGAAATAACTACAAAACAGTTTAGTAGATATCCTGAATATATGCTCTGCCAGTGAGTACATTTTGTATGAAACTTGGAGATTAGTGATCATTATAGGGAATGGTTTCCAATAGCGTGGTGCAAGAAATTGAACCTATGTAAGACTGCCTTTCACGTAAGGCCATAAGTAAGCGACCTCACAGATTTCTGTGGACAAGCTTATCTCACCAGAGAGTGAGTACTAGAACTAAGTCTTTGCAGTACACTGTTCCAAAACTTGTCTAATCTATTTATACTTCCAATTACTCACAAGTTATTATATCAAAATTATGCATTCCTATTTGGTTGAAGAAGTTCAATTTATGTCATAATTAAGATTTATTTAGCCTTGTTTGCCTGTCCTCTAAAATTTCTTACAATGGACAACACCAGTTTTGCAACTGACTGCCTCAAATGTTTACTATATGAAGATCGCACACAAACAATGGATTAGTATCACTATACTCAACTGCAATTAGCATCATCATAGGCAAGATGGACGGAAAGCCAACATTCATGACAGTAGTATAAGTTTACATGCCTGCTAGCACCACAGATGATCAAGACACTTGAAGAATGTAGGAAAAAAATGTTCAGGTCCTTAACAGAGATCAAATCTTGTGGGGCACTAGAATTCAATCATACAAAAAGGTAAAAGTAGTGAACATGAACTGAGGTAAAGAAAAGATGAAGCAATCCATTAGAAAATAACACACAACAGATTTGAATCATCGCCACCATTAGGTTTAAGAATCATGAAAAACAGTTTCATAAATGTAACAGATCTGAAGACATCGGAATATTTCAAATGCATTATGTAATGGTATCGAAGAGTTTTTAAAACCACATATTAAACTGCAAAACATTTCCAGTGGCAAATGTGAACTGGACATGATTTACTGCTTATGAACAGCATGTCAAAACTGATAAAGTCACATTACAAAATGAAGGAGATGGGACCTGGATACAAGACATAGACATTGTCAAAAATCTCAAGGGTAGATTTGAGATATGAAATAATGAACACAGCAGATGATCAAATAGTAGAATTCTTGGATAACATACGAGATACACTATGTGATCAAAAGTATCCGGACACCTATCTGAAAATTACTTACAAGTTTGTGGTGCCCTCCACCGGTAATGCTGGAATTCAGTATGGTACTGGCCCACCCTTAGCCTTGATGACAGCTTCCACTGTCGCAGACATATGTTCAATCAGGTGCTGGAAGGTTTCTTGGGGAATGGCAGCCCATTCTTCATAGAGTGCTGCACTGAGGGGAGGTATCGATGTTGGTCAGTGCCTCTTTGTGTGCTATCACTTGCAGAAAAACTTGTTCCAATATCCTGAACCACTTATGAAATACAGACAGTAGGATGGACAATGGACAGAACTGGGTACACTGCATATACGCTGCATAAGAACCCCTTCTGCCATATGTAAAAACTAGTATCTTGAGAATTGAGGTACACATTTTTCTGCTCTCACCTTTAAATACAATGTTACTCCTAAAATTTTGTCCAATGGGTTACTTAATTTCAATGCTTTCACTATAATGGGGGGAAAAAAAAAGTTCCATCATCAAGCAAAGATGTGAGGCTATAAGACTTGGAAAACAAAATCTACTAGTTTTCTTAAAATGTTTTTTTTTTGTTTTGTTTGGGGTTTAACGGCACTCAACTACTGAGGTCATTAGCGCCCAGTCACAATTGTTAGAGCACATAGAATCTAGTAAAACTCAAGGGGGGGGGGACCCCAGAAAATTCGTACAAAGATGCAAATAAAATAAGTGAAGGAGTTAGATGTCTTTGGACAAGCCAGTCAAAGTAATGAAACGAAGAACACGAGCAGCTGCTCGAGCATCAGCTAAAATATCCTGTAAAGTAGATGGCAGAGACAGGACAACACGAGACTGACTAAAACGGGGACACGACAATAAAACATGGCGCACTGTTAATGCATGGCCACAAGGGCACTGCGGGGCTGGGTCACTGGAGAGCAGGTAGCGGTGGCTAAACCGCCAATGCCCAATCCGTAACCTGGTCAGAAGGACCTCTTCTCGCCGAGATGGTCGGGAGGAGGTTGTCCAAGCAGTTGGGAACGGTTTTACTGCCCGGAGCTGGTTTCCTTGAAGTGATGACCAAGTATCCCACCACAAAGACACAAGCCTCTTACAAACAACCCCACTAATGTCAGATGACGGGACACAATGGGAGGCTGGCCGAGGCAGGAGGACTGCAGCCTTGGCTGCAGCATCAGCAGCCTCATTACCAGGCACTCCTACATGGCCGGGAACCCACAGAAAGCTGACAGGAGAGCCATCAGCAGAAGAAGAATGGAGGGACTGCTGGATCCGTTGCACCAAGGGATGGACCGGATATGGAGCTCCAAGGCTCTCAAGAGCACTGAGTGAATCAGAGCAGAGTACATACGCCCGAAGCTTGTTTCCTTGAAGTGATGACCAAGTATCCCACCACAAAGACACAAGCCTCTTACAAACAGCCCCACTAATGTCAGATGACGGGACACAATGGGAGGCTGGCCGAGGCAGGAGGACTGCAGCCTTGGCTGCAGCATCAGCAGCCTCATTCCCAGGCACTCCAACATGGCCGGGAACCCACAGAAAGCTGACAGGAGAGCCATCAGCAGCAGAAGAATGGAGGGACTGCTGGATCCGTTGCACCAAGAGATGGACCGGATATGGAGCTCCAAGGCTCTGAAGAGCACTGAGTGAATCAGAGCAGAGTACATACGATGAATGGCGGTGGTGGCGGGCATACTGAACGGCCTGATGGAGAACAAAAAGCTCAGCCGTAAAGATGGAACACTGGTCGAGGAGCCGGTATTTAAAGGTGCCGGCCCTGACGACAAAGGCACAGCCGACACCATCGTCAGTTTTGGAGCCATCAGTGTAAATAAAGGTGCGACTGGCAAGTCACGCACGAAGTTCGACAAACCGTGAGCAATACACTGCAGCCGGAGTACCCTCCTTCGGGAGCGAGCTGAGGTCGAGATAAATATGAACCGGAGCCTGGAGCCATGGTGGTGTCAGGCTCTCACCCTCCTGAAGGTGGTAGGGAGGGCAAAATCCAATTGTCGAAGCAGGCGATGAAAGCGGACTCCAGGGGGCAGCAGGGCAGACACATACAACCCATACTGACGGTCGAGAGAATCGGCGAAGAAGGACTGATAAGAGGGGATGGTTGGGCATTGACAACAGCCGGCAGGCATACCGACAAAGCAGTACATCGCGCCGGTAGGTCAATGGTAATTCGGCAGCTTCAGCATAAAGACTCTCGACGGGACTAGTGTAGAATGCTCCGGTCGCAAGACGTAACCCCCAATGGTGGATGGAGTTGAGACGGCGTAAGAGGGATGGCCGAGCAGACGAGTAGACGAGGCTCCCATAATCCAGCTTTGATCGGACTATGGACCGATACAAGCAAAGCAGGACAGTGCGATCCGCTCCCAAGATGAACCACTAAGAACTCTGAGGACATTAAGGGAACGTGTACAACGGGCAGCCAAATAAGAGACGTGCGGAGACCAACAAAGTTTCCTGTCCAGTGTGAGCCCTAGAAACTTAGTTGTTTCCACGAATGGGAGAACAACGTGGATGGATGGATATGGTGTTATGGGCGCTCAACAGTGTAGTCTTTAGCGCCCGAACGGAAACAACAACGGACGAGTGTCACTAAAATGCAGCAAGTGCAAAAATAGGATTAAAATTATAGGTGAAAGTCTACAGAGGCAGTTTGCACGTCAACAGTAGCAAAGAGGAAAGCAGCACATAATGAGGAGAACTGCAAGAGAACGGAGGGGAAGGGGTTAAAATGAAACACATAGCACTTGTTTGGAACTGGCCTATTAGAAGAATAAAAAGGAGTGGTAAGCCACTCGGCAACACACTAAAAATTCAAACCTAAAATTTTTGGCTGAAGCCCAGAAACATCACAGTACCTTAAAACTTTTTTGACACTCGCCTCGTCATCGGCTAAAATCGAGGGCAGATCCCCTCTAATATTAACATCCGCCCTGACAAAACGATATAAATCACACTCAACTAAAATGTGGCGTACAGTGATTCGTACGCCACAGGCATCACACAGAGGGGGTTCCTCTCGCCGTAGTAAGAAGGCATGCGTAAGAGGACAGTGCCCTATGCGAAGACGTGTAAGGGTCACTTCGTCATGCCTAGGTGATCGGCAGGAGGAACACCACGGCTGGATGGTGGGTTTCACCAACCACAGCTTATTTTCCCTCACCGCCAGCCATTCCTACTCCCACAATTGCATATACTTCTGCTGCAGCACAGAAACGACACCTTGCAAAGGAATAGAACATTGTGTCACCTCCGGTAACCTGCAGGCGTCCTTGGCAGCTCTGTCAGCTTGTTCATTTCCCCGTATGCCCACATGCCCTGGCACCCAGCAAAAGGACACTTGCTTGCCCTGTCGTTGGAGGATGTACAGTTGGTCGTAAATCAGCTGTTCCAACTTCTCCGCTGGGTACAGGTTCTGCAGTGACTGTAATGCGCTCAGTGAGTCAGAGCAAATTAGGAAGTGTGTGCCCTGAGTAAACCGTATCTGCTCCAATGCCTTCAGGATCGCGTGAAGTTCTGCGGAAAAAACAGTGTATTCCTGGGGAAGTCGAATCCTGATGACACTGCCGGGGAACACGACTGAGCAGCCAAGAAAATCCCCCTGTTGGGATCCATCAGTGTAGACTACTGTAAAATCATGATGCCTGTCTAAAATGTTAAAAAATAAAGATTTGAAAGTAAAATCTGATGTACTGTCTTTCTTAAAATTTGCCAAATCTAAAATCAGTGTGGGTCTCTGGAGGAGCCAAGGTGGATATCTGCTCCAACCTCGACGTGAAACATGAAAACCGGCCACACCCATCTCTAAAATGCAATCCTTTGCACGAATCCCATAGGGCCTTGTTGCTTGTTGCCGGTTGCGAAAAAGCCTTTCCAGTGGAGGCCGAGCAACAGTGTGGTATGCAGGTGTGTATGGTGTGGATAATGTTTGATAGGCCTGGCGCACCATTAGTAGACGCCGCCGGAGGTGAAGTGGCGGTTCACCTGCCTCTGCACAGAGGCTCGGTATGGGGCTGGTTCTGAACGCCCCAGTGGCCAACCGAATCCCCTCATGGTGCACCACATCCAACAGCTTCAAATAAGTGGGTCTTGCAGACCCATACACCGTGCATCCATAATCAAGCCGGGACCGCACGAAGGCTCTGTAAAACCGGAGCAGACAAGTCCTGTCTGCTCCCCATGTGTGGTGACTAAGACATTTTAAAATAGACAGCGCCTTAAGAGACCGTTTTTTCAGTTGCTTAGTGTGTGGCAGCCACGTAAGCTTAGAATCAAAAGTGAGGCCCAGAAAATTCACCGTGTCTTTAAAATTCAGAACGGTGTCCCTCATCCTCAACTCAGGCAAGTCAAAAATGGAACGAGAACGGTTAAAAAGAACACACACCGACTTATCAGTTGAAAACTTAAAACCACTCTTCTGTGCCCATTCATCCAAACGTCGCAGAGTGAGTAGCAACTGACGAGTCGTCATTGCAAGGCTTGAAGAAGAGCAAAATACAGAGAAATCGTCCACAAACAAGGAACACTGCACAGGACTTTTCACAACAGATGTAATACTGTTAATAGCAATAGCAAAGACCGTCACACTTAAAACACTACCTTGAGGGACACCGTTCTCTTGTTCAAAGCGACTAGACAGTACGTCTCCGACTCGGTACCGAAAATAACGTGGCGACAGGAAGGACCGAATAAAATTGGGAAGACATCCACGAAAACCCCATTCATGGAGCTGCCTTTTCAATGTCAATGTCAAAAAATATTCCCAACAGGTGATGCTGGCGCAGGAAAGCCTGTTGTATAGCCGCCTCCAGGAGAGCCAGGTTATCAAAGGTGGAGAGATTCCTCCTGAACCCACACTGAAAGCGACTAAGGAGTTGTCTGGATTCTAACATCCAGACAAGGCGGCGGTTGACCATCCGCTCCAAGGTCTTTCCCACACAGCTAGTGAGGGCAACACTACGGTAATTACCCGGGCACGTGCGGTCTTTCCCAGGTTTTAAAAGAGGAATTAAAATTGCTTCACGCCACGAGTCGGGGAAGTGACCAGACATCCAAACTAGATTAAAAAGTCGGAGGAGGATTTCTTTATTTCTCCTTGTGAGGTGCCGCAGCATGCTATAGTGGATTCTATCCTGACCAGGGGATGTATCACGAGCCCCACACAATGCAGAATCCAGTTCCCACATGGAAAATGGGCAGTTGTACTCTTCTGTATTGGGTGAGCGGAAGTCAAAACTGCTCCTCTCAGCAGCCACTCTGTGGGGCTGGAAAGCTGGATTCTGACTGGCGGTTGCAGTAATAGCTGCAAAATAAGCCGCCATAGACTGGGCAATATCTTTTGGGGTCGTTTGGAGAGTACCATTCCACATTATAGCAGCCATAGGGCACCTCCCACCTCTCCCAGAAATCCTCCTTATGGTCTCCCATACAATGGAACTTCGTGTAGAACGATTAATGGTGTTCAGGAACTGCTGCCACGACCTCTTCTTGCTCTCTCGTATAATCCGACGACACTTTGCCCTCGCCACCCGAAAGGTTGCAAGGTTCTCTACAGTTGGCCGGCATTTGAACCTACGCAGAGCTGCCCGCCTAGCCCTGAGTGCAGAGCGGCATTCGTCGCTCCACCAAGGGACAGGCTGCCGCTTCGGTTGTCCGATAGACTGTGGGATGGACGCTTCACTGGCGCGGTGAATCATTTCAGTAATATGATCCACCCATTCCTGGACACTGACCCGATGTTCAAACTGGGCTAGTTCACTAAACAGTGCCCAGTTGGCTCTACGGAGCACCCATCGAGGCGGTTTCCTTTCCGGTTCCACTGCATGTGGCAGGTGAATCCAGATGGGGAAGTGATCGCTGCCGTGTAAGTCATCAACCACTTCCCATGCAGCAGTGTGGGCGATGGCTAGAGAGCAAAGCGATAGCTCAATGGCAGAGAACGACCCAGTTGCAATGCAAAAATGCGTGCTTTGACCTGTATTTAGCAAATAGGCACTGGAAGACAGAAGAAGCCTCTCGATTGCTCTACCCCTGGGGCAAGTACTCACAGAGCCCCAAAGCACATTGTGTGCATTAAAATCACCACAGAGGATGAAGGGGTGGGGGAGCTGTGTAAGAAGATCACTGAGAGCCTCTTCGTTGAGCACATCATGTGGGGGCACGTAAAGCGAACATACTGTTAGCATATGACGCACATGTACTAATATTGCAACTGCCTGTAAATTCGTCGTGAGGGAGAGAGGCGAGGAGTGGTAGTCGGTGTTGACGAAGATACCTACTCCTCCTCGAGCTCTCTATCCACTCACGTCATCCTTTTTGTGGAGGAGATAACCACGTAGCTCAGGGGTGTATGTTTCACTGAAATTTGTCTCTTGCAGACATACACACATAGGTCTATCCTGAATCAATAGACGTAGTTCCTCCACATGTGTCCTGAACCCTTGCAGGTTCCATTGCAATATGGGAGCCATCACGGTGGTTGTATTTTCTGCCTCTCTTTCTGCCGAGGTGGGGAGACTGCAGCGGGTGGAGGCTCAGTCTTGGGGCGAGATGATTGCCCCATATTCTCAGACTACATCAGCTCTGGGGAAGAGTCTGATGAAGCGTCTAGTGGGACCACATTAACGTGATCAGAGGGTTTACCAGCCGATTTAATCTGTTGGTGCTGCTTGATGTGTGCTTTCCTTTGTTTAGGCGGCTTTGCTATAACTGGAGCAGGGGTGTTTATGACCACGCTGGGCTTTGGAACAGCTTCAGCAATCGAAGATGCCTGGGGCTCTTCAATGTTAGCTACTGTACCTTTCTCTGCTGTTCGAGGAGGGGCTACAGGCTCTGATACACTTGCTGCCTTGCAAGTGCACTGACACATGCAGGTGTTCGTGCCAACACTAACAACCTCCGTCTGTGTAGATGCATCAACTTTTGGAGGCGGATTCTGAACAATGGAAGCGAAAGACGTAACGAATGTGGGTGGCTGCATGGCCTTGAAGATATTTTTGGCTTCACTGTAGGGGATACGCTTAGTTGTTTTTATTTCTTGTATTTTACGTTCCTCTAGGAAGATTCTACAGTCCCTACTCCAAACAGGGTGGCTTTCAGAACAGTTTATACATCTGACAGGTGACGAACAGTCAATTCCGTCATGGGCAGCCTTACTGCAGTTGCCACACATCGCTTCTCCTTTACACCCTAGAGTCGTATGCCCAAAACGCTGGCACTTAAAACAGCGCATTGGGTTTGAGACATACGACCGGACGTTTAGTCGAAGAAATCCTGCCTTGACGTGTTCTGGGAGTTTGGGGGTATTGAAAGTAAGAATGAAGGAGTCAGATTTCACCAGGTTCCCATCCACCCTTTTCATGATGTTCTGAACGTCAACAATTCCCTCCTGAGCCCACTCACTCTTTAATTCTTCTACAGGAATGTCAACAAGATCCCTACAGGTAACAACACCCTTACTGGAGTTCAGGATGCTGTGAAGCTCTGTATCGATCGTGTATTCCCCCAAGCTTTTAGCTGTTTGAAGGTTAACTGCTTGCTGAGCAGTTGATGTTTCAACAAGCAGTGTCCCATTCCGTAAACGCTTCACTGATTTTAAAGTGCCAGCTATTCCTTCTAGACCCTTTTGGATATAGAATGGCGAAACCTTTTCAAAGGAACCATCTTTCCTTTTTATTATTAAAAACACATTCTGGTTGTCAGTATGTGCTCTGTTACTCTGAACTGCTGTACGTTTGCTGACGCCTGAGTCAGGAGGACTGGCTAACCGAGCCGTCTTGTTGGATTGGGCGGTAGTGCCTACCAGCGGTCCACCCATCCCACTGGCCAGCGAAAAATTAGGAGGAGGAAAAGAGGAAGAATTCGTGGTATCCATGGTCGTTCCACAAGCAGCTAGGGAAACTTATGTCCATCCAGACAGAGCCCCGCATGCCTGGATAAGCCTTGTACAACTGAGGTGCGGCAGGTTCCCCAGAGGTTGCCTGCTAGCGACTGTTCCACCTCAACAGCCATACATCTTGTCGGCGCGCAGCACACCTTAAGATTGAAGGTTTTTTTATAGAGGTATGTACCGTCCTCGCGATCCAGGCAATCAAGCCAAGATCCCCAGTCCCTACGACACACAACGTTCCACCGTTGCGCCACACGGTGGTCGCTGAAGCATGCCCAGAACTTACGGTATCCGCAGACTGGCGGCGCACACCAGTCCACAGCTCGAGGACCCCGGGTTCGCCAAGCCCGTACCCAGCAAACGAATGCTGAGCCCCCTGAGGGCGGGGAGAACAACGGGACCGAGATGTAAGGATGGCGGAAGGAACGCTTTATATCGCCAAAAGTTGATGCAAACCGTCTTCTCTTTGCCACACTCCATGAGTATAGGCTGTCTAGACAACGCTGAAGGCAGCGCTCCAGGAGGCATGTTCTCTAGGCACTGCAGTAGATCGCAAAGTCATCGACAAAAAGAGAGCCTGAGACATTAGGTGGAATGCAATCCATAATTGGATTGATCGCTATGGCAAAAAGGGCTACGCTCAAGACGGAGCCCTGAGGCACTCCGTTCTCCTGGAGGAAGACGTCGGACAATACGGAACCCACACATACCCTAAACTTTCGATCTGTTAAAAAGGAATCAATAAAAAGGGGCAGGCGACCGCGTAGACCCCACCTGTGCATAGTGCGGAGGATACCTCCTCTCCAACAGGTATCATAAGCCTTCTCCAAATCGAAGAACACGGCAACCGTTTGGCGCTTTCGCAAAAAGTTGTTCATGATGAATGTCGACAAGGTCACAAGGTGGTCAACAGCGGAGCGACGGCGACGAAAGCCGCATTGAACATTGGTAAGTAGCCGTCGAGATTTAAGAACCCAAACTAACCGAGGGTTAACCATGCGCTCCATCACCTTACAGACACAGCTTGTAAGAGAAATGGGGCGGTAACTAGAAGGAAGGTGTCTATCCTTCCCGGGTTTGGGTATAGGAACAACGACGGCATCACGCCAACGCATGGAGACTTGACCTTCGGTCCAGACGCGATTGTAGGTACGAAGAAGGAAGCTTTTGCCTGCCGGAGAAAGGTGGGCCAGCATCTGAACGTGAATGGCATCTGGCCCCGGAGCAGAGGACTGGGACAGTGCAAGTGCACGTTCGAGTTCCTGCATAGTAAAGGGGGCATTATAATTTTCCAGATTCAGCGAGTGGAAGGAAGGTCGCCGAGCCTCTTCTGCCTCTTTCCTGGGAAGGAAGACTGGGTGGTAATGGGCGGAGCTTGAAACCTCCGCGAAAAAGTGGCCGAAGGCGTTGGAGACATCCACAGGATCAACAAGGACCTCATTACCCGAAGTCAGGCCAGGTACCGAGGAGTGGGCCTTAATGTCCGACAGCCGGCGCAGGCCACCCCAGATGACAGAAGAGGGAGTAAAACTGTGAAAGGAGCTGGTGAAAGAGGCCCAACAAGCTTTTTTGCTGTCTTTGATGACTCTACGGCATTGCGCTCGGAGGCGTTTGTACCCAATACAATTCGCCAATATAGGATGGCGGCGAAAGGTGCGTAAAGCACGTCGTCGAGCACAGATGGCGTCTCTACAAGCCTCATTCCACCAGGGGACGGAAACGCGACGTGAAGAAGAGGTAGTACAAGGAATGGAACGTTCGGCAGCATGGATGATAACAGCCGTGAGGTATTCGACTTGACTGTCACAACTGAGAAAATCGTGGTCCGGAAAGGTCGCCAGGGAGGAGTAAAGTCCCCAGTCAGCTTTCGGTATGTTCCAGCTCGAAGGACGTGGGGATGGGGTGTGGTGCAGGAGACGAACGACACAGGGGAAGTGGTCGCTCAAGGACATACCACTCGAACCGACGGGCAAGAGTGGTAGAACAGATTGAGAGGTCCAAGTGGGAGTAGGTATGGGTAGAGTCCGAGAGGAAAGTCGGGGCGCCAGTATTGAGGCAGACAAGATTGAGATGGTTGAAGACATCCGACAAGAGGGAGCCTCTCCGACAGGATGCAGGAGAGCCCCAAAGGAGATGATGGGCACTGAAGTCGTCAAACAATAAAAACGGCAAAGGAAGCTGAACAATCAGGTGCATCATGTCAGCCCGACTAACTGCGGATGACGATGGAGTGTAGATGGTAGAAACGGAAAAAGTAAAGGCAGAAAGAGTAATACGGACAGCTATTGCTTGGAGTGGGGTGGTCAATGGGATGGGATGGTAATAGACAACGTCCAGAACGAGCAACATGACCCCACCATGAGCTGGAATACCATCCACAGAGGTGAGGTCAGACCGCTCCGAGGTATAGTGGGGAAAAGCAATACGGTCAGTTGGGCGCAACTTGGTTTCCTGGAGACCAAGGACGAGTCGACAGTGCAGGCGGAGGAGCAGTTGTAATTCCTCCCGATTAGATCGAATACTTCTTATGTTCCAATGTAACAAAGCCATCGCTAGTCAGAAAAAAGGGGGAACGAAACGGGTGAAGAGCTGGTCACCTCGACAGCCGCGGAGGGCCAGGTTTCGAGGGAACAACGCTACAACTGGCGGGAGGCGGATCCTGTTCCATTGAGTCGTCGCCACCTGCGGCCGCTTTCCCGGGTTGCGTAGGAGGGGCAGCATCATTCGCCGACGAGAGGCCAGCTGAGCGCCTGGCAGCAGAGTGTCCCGGCGAAACTGAGGACGGCCGGGAGCAGCGACTCACGGATGGAGCATCAGACGAAACGCGCCGGGGTGGAGAGGGGGATAAAGACTTCTTCTTGGAGGCCTTCTGGGAAGTCCGATGAGGCACGGGGATGGTGGGCTGGACCCGAAGAAGGTCCTCATGTGCGGGGTCCGTTTTGGAACGCCGGACCTCGGAAGCCGGGGTCCGGAACGTTTCCCCGATGGACGCCTGAGAAGAGGATCGCTTCTCAGGCGGCGGAGGGGGAGGAGGAGGAAGGGTGGCCCCTGGGGCAGAGGGGGCAGGGGCCGCGAGGGAGGAGGATTTGGAAGGGAGGGATTTGGGAGGCGGAGGCATAGACCCCGGATGGGGTGAGGAGGTGGAGGGGGGACAGGATAGGGGTGAGGATACTGTGGAAGGAGTGGACACGACTGAGGCAAACGAAGTTGTCAACATCACGGGATGTAGGCGGTCATATTTCTTCCTGGCCTCAGAATAGGAGAGACGATCCAAAGTTTTTAATTCTTGAATCTTCTTCTCCATCTGATACGCGGGGCATTCTAAAGATCGAGGCGAGTGGATGCCAGGACTGTTGACGCACCGAGGTGGTGGGGTGCATGTATGTTCCTCACGAAGAGGACGTCCACAATCGCCACAAAGGGGCTCAGCCTCACACCGGGATGACATGTGCCCAAAGCGCAAACACCGAAAGCAGCGCATAGGAGGCGGGACGTAAGGTCGCACGTCGCACTGGTAGCACATCACCTTTACCTTCTCTGGGAGAACGTCCCCCTCGAACGTGAGGATAAAAGGCCCCGGTGTCGATGCGACGGTCTTTGGGGCCGTGCTGGACTCGCTGGACAAAATGCACGCCTCGGCGCTCCAGGTTGGCCCTGAGCTCCTCATCAGATTGCAGCAGGAGGTCCCGATGAAAAATAACCCCCTGCGTCCTATTCAGTGCCAGATGCGGGACAATGGACACTGGGATGTCCCCTAGTCGGTCGCACGCCTGGAGCGCCGCCGACTGAGTGGCGGAGGTGGTCTTTATAAGAACGGACCCCGAACGCATTTTACTGAGAGCCTCGATTTCCCCGAAGATGTCCTCGATGTGCTGGACAAAGAACATGGGCTTGGAGGTGGCGAACGTGCCCCCATCAGTCCGAGAACAGACTAAATAGTGGGGGAAGTACTTCGCCCCAAGCCGGCGGGCCTGTCCTTCCTCCCAAGGAGTGGCCAAGGGGGAAAGGGCAGAAGAACCAGAACCAGAGACAGTGCCTTTCTTTTTAAAAGACTCGGCCGCAGAGCGACCCGATACATGTTGACGTTTCATCTGCGAAACGTCCGCCCCGATACCACCCACTCCGACCAGGGGCTCTCCCCACGGGCACCACCCAGCCTCAGCAAGGGCCACCTGGCAGGATGACCGTAGCCGGGAGTCCTGATGCCCCAAGGAGACGGGCATCTACTCCTTGGCCGACGTGGGGAGGGTGCAGCTCAGGTATTGGCAGTACGATCCCTGTGTAGTCAGGGGGCTACAACCTAGAGGGTACATGACGACCCCACCACAACGGGCTGGCTACCGTGCTGGATTTCGGGTGCCATGGAAAGTTCATCATGATGATAGGTGCAGATGGGGACACACTATGGGCGTAACTTGTGCAACCCATCAGGCGTTTAGGCCCTATTTGAGGAATAGTGGGTGTGGTTACAACGCCGGTACAATGCTGAGTGCCAAGGTCTTAGTGCACTGAGGACCAGTGAGACACCACGTAAGGCGTCCTTCCCCAAAAGGCTCGTACTTCTGTAGAATTTTGAAAAATGGAGGTCAAACCCCAAGGGGGACCATCACATGGAAGGCTGAGACGGTTGAAACTCCTTTTAGTCGCCTCTTACGACAGGCAGGAATACCTCGGGCCTATTCTTACCCCGGACCCGCAGGGGGATTTCTTAAAATGGATGAGAAATATTTCATAGTGACTGGTATGTCTGCTCCAGCACTTTGGTAACAATTCATATAGCAGCAATGGGTACAGTGGATGTCGTCCCTAGCCTTTTCTGTGATTGGTGGCACAATGAGCCTTCATGTCAAGTGCTGCACAGAAAAGCTCAACATATGCAAGCAGTGCTGCATGACCTGTCACAGAGAGACCCGTAGCGCTGTTACTAAAATTTCTGTAAGTCTGTAAGCCAAGCTCTAGGGGTAAATGGCCTTTTAAGGTTTGTAAAGGAAAGGGTCATGTGGAAAATTAATGGAGAGAAAAATTAAAAGGGGAAAGGTGATTAGCAGAGGTCTAGACCAGAGGATTGTGAGAATGGAGAGTACACTAGATAGAGATTTTTTCCTGTTGAGGTAGTTGAACAGGTATGATCGCCGGAAGTGGAAGCAAATCCCACACACATTTAATCAGCTACTAAAATCGCTGATGTGGTGTTAAGCAGGCTCACCAATTAGGTAGGTGAGTTTGTGATTCGCCACGAGTTGGCAGTGGCCACTGGAGTGAATGAGCAGCTTGTTAGTTGTCACATTCATATTAAATGCTGTGGACTAATTGTAGTAAAGCTGGTTTACACTAAGGTGACAAAAGTAATACAATACCTCCTAATAACATGTCGGACCTTCTTTTGCCCGGAGTAGTGCAGCAACTTGACGTGGAATGGACTCAACAATTTGTTGGAAGTCCATTGCAAAAACACTGAGCCATGCTGCCTCTATAGCCGCCCATAATTGCCAAAGTTTTGCCAGTGCAGAACTTCGTGCATGAACTGATCTTTTGATTATGTCCTGCAAATGTGTGATGGGCCATATTGAGTGATTTGTATGGCCGCAACTTGAATTGTCTAAATATGCTGCAGACCGGTCGTGAACAATTGTTGCCCGGTGACATGGTGTATTATCATCCATAAAAAATCCATCATTGTTTGGGAACATGAAACCCATGATTTGCTGCAAAAGACCTCCAAGAAGCTGACCAACTTTAAACAGAACTTGATTAATTTTCACACACATTTATTAAAATAATAAAAAGCATAGACATTACGTAACTTGATTTTGGATGCTGTTTACAACTGACAATCTGAAGTTCCTTTGGTCTTGGTACGTTAATCTTATTCTCACATATCTCTGATGCTTGACAAAGTGTCTATACATTTATATTCATGGCTATGTACAGGAATATGATAATCTTCTTAGGTGCAGACTGAAACTTGACTATAGACTGGTACAGACTAATGCAGACTGCTACAGACTGATGCAGACTCGTACAGACTATTGCAGACTGACTAATCGGAGGTCTGTACACCCGTTATAATACCTCACGCGTTCAGGTATCAGTGCGCGAGTGTGATCCGTGAGGAGAAAAGGTTCTACGTAAGCAGCAATCTCATTCGCTGCGTTACATATTAATACGCGGATCGGCGAAAGCAGAATTTGGTCCGTCTCTAAGGCAGCGCCATCTCGTACTGCAGAGACGGACGAGCGTTGCGCCTGCGCTGTTGTGCTTAGCGGGGCGCGCTCTAGTGGGAAAGTTGTGTACAGGTTGACTACGTGGAACTATGTACACAACATGTACATAACAGAGGCGGGAGGGGGCAGTGAAAAATAGACAGGAAAGACATTGAGAGATGGATGAAATTAAAACGGAGTGAAGCAAAGAGTAGTTACAGTGAAGAAAAGCTGAGACGGAAGAAATTAACATAAATTAAGGCCTGGTAGATGCCAAGAACAAAGGACATGTTTTAGTGCTAGTTCCCAACGGTGGAGTTCTGAGAACCTGGTGTCTGGCGGGGGAAGAATTCAGATGGCACATGTGATGAAACAGGCGCCGAGGTCACAAATGTCATATTGTACAGCATGCTCTGCAACAGGATATTGCAAGTTGTCAGTATATACCCTCTGCCTATGCCCAGTCATCCTAAATGATAATTTGGTGGTAGTCATGCCAATGTAAAAAGCCAAACAGTGTTTACATAACAGATGATATATGGTGCGTCATTTCACAGGTGGCTCTCCCTTTGATAGTGTATGTTTTGCCAGTTACAGGGCTGGCAGGGCTGGAATAGGTAGTGGTAGGAGAGTGCAGAGGGCAAGTCTTGCAGTGGGGACGGTCACAGGGGTAGGAGCCATACAGTAGAGAGATGGGTGCAGAAGCAGCATACAGTCTGACAAGAATACTGTGGACATTGGGCAGACAATGGAAAACTATGGCGTGGAGGGCAAAATTTCAGGCGGAATGGATCTCATTTCAGGGCATGATTTTAGGAAACTATGGCCCTGTCGAAGTAGCTGATTAACCCATTCCAGACCAGGATAATACTGAGTCACCAATGGTGTGTTCTGAAGCTTTTTTGTGGAGGGATCAGCAGTACCAGGATTGGATGTGATGGCCCAGGAAATCTGCTTTTCAACTAGGCTGGTGGGGTAATCATGTGCAGTGAAGGCTGAGGTGAAATTGGGGGTGTATCCCATGAAGAGTGTGCATCTGAGCAAATACATTTGCCTTGGATGCCAAGGCTGTATGGAAGGGAACGTTTGACACGGAAAGGACACCAATCGTCAAAATGTAAGTACTGTTGTTTGCTGGTAGGTTTAATGTGAACGGAAGTGTGTAGCTGGCCTTCGGTGAGGACGTGATCAACATCAATGAAAGTGACATGCGATTCAGAACAGGACCATGCAAAATTTAATTGGGAGAAGCTATTTTCAGAGATACCAGGAATTTTAGCAGGTCAGCCTCACCATCAGTCCATATAGTAAAGATGTTATTAATGTACCTAAACCAAACCAGGTACAGGTATAAAGTTGAATAAGGGGAGTAGGAAGGATGTCATAGGTTTGGGATCAGGTGGGCACCGACTAAGGAAATGTTCAGCAGCAGGCAGACCATATACGTGAGGGATGTTTGTATAGAGGGAAGTGGCATCAATGGTGACAAGCAAGGTGTGTAGTCGGACTGGGATGGGCATGGATCTCAGACAATCTATGAAATGATTGGTATCTTTGATGTAGGAGGGGAGTTTTTGTACTATAGGTTGCAGATGTTGGTCAACTAAGGCAGATATATGTTCAATGGGTGCTTTGAAGCCAGCAACTACTGGACGACCAGGATGATTGGGTTTGTGGATTTTAGGAAGAAGGTAAATGTTGGGGTGTGTGGTTTGGGTGTGGTGAGAAGTTCTATGGATTGAGGTGTTAGTCCTTATGAGGGGCCTGAGTTTTTAAGGAATGACTGCAGGTCAGTTTGAATCACAGGGATGCGGTCTTGATGGCAGACACTGTATGTAGAGGTGTCAGACAGCTGGCATAGACCTTCACTAACATATTCGTTTCGGTCATGTACTACAGTGGTAGATCCTTTGTCGGTTGGGAGGATAATGATGGAGTCATCAGCTTTTAGGGAGTACTATCCAATTAAATAATTTGATCAATAATTGATTGTTTTCATTTTTATAGGATAGGAAATTCATGTGACTGGACTACAGTAGCAGGTGGCGGAAGGCTGTGTAGGACATGTCTTGTATCTTGACTGTCTACAGGTGCATTACCTGAATATTGCAGAATTGCTTTAGCTTGGGGATGGATTGGAATATTGAATAGATTTGATGGGAAGCAGCATATTATGTTTGGTGATGATGGTAAGATTTTGGGTAGGATATTCCTTATTTTGGGATAGAGTGAGAGGTAACTGAAGCCCTGGTAAAGAATGTGATTGAGATCTTCCATGCCTGTGTGCTACTAGGTGGTCAGAAGAGTTCTAATCGGTAACTGGTTCACAGATGCCACAGATTTGCTGTTGTAACTGAAAGAGATGTCATAGAAATCTGTTTCAGTTTTGTTCCATAGATGTGATGTTGGACTACAAGATCAATGGGGACTAAATAAGAAATAAAATTAGAAGTGAAGAATTATTGAAAGGCATTCAGTGGTGACTGGGTGGAACATCCTGTTCCACAGGTGTGATAATGGGCTCATTTGTTTGACACCAAAAAACCAATAGCCACTGTCAATCAATCACTAACCAGTACATCTCTCTTCATGGAATGTCACACAGGCCTTGAAAAACATAACTACATCCACTGCCAGTGCTTTTACCACTTTTCAAATTGCCCTGAGATAATGAATATCCTGTCTTATATCCTACCCTCATAGTCCAAGATAGCATTCTGTTACCCATCCAACAAATGCAATATCCTAGTCTATTATCACACAAACCCTACCTGCAATCCTGCACCACCTGGGTCTTTTTCCTGCACACAACCTAGGTGCAAGACCTCTACTACATGCCAATCCATTATCTCCTATCGCAGTTCAGTGACACGCAATTCCTATCCTCTAAAAAGTAGGGTCGTATGTGAAAGAAGTCATGCTACGTATAAGCAGTGCCGCATTTCAACATTTAATTTCGGGATTGTAACTAACCACCTGTCTAAAAATTCCTCCCCCCTCCACAGCTAACACACACACACACACACACACACACACACACACACACACACACACACACACACACACACTCTTCCAATATTAAAAGGTTTTGGCCACTGATGTCATATTCATAATGATATGACAAGAGCCAGAAGTTATTACTTATATCTTATGTGTCTTAACTTACCACTCTGTTGCTTGTTCATAACTGCCACCATTTATGAGATGAGTTGCCCATTCATGTAGCACATTCTTAATCAAAGGATCGTCTTCTGAAAGTCTGCATTTAGCTATGCTCAATGCTTCTCGATGAAGTTTGTTGGATGACAACATTTTCACTGCTTCATTCACTTTATTCAACACCAATAAATATGAGGCTGCTTTATGATAAAAACCAGCATCAGTAAGCTGCTTGGCATAAACCTCTACTGTCTCTCTCCACACTCTGAAAATCATAGATATACTTTTAAGTATTTGTGTAGATACAGAAAAACAATGCACAAATCAGACTAACCAAAAATAATTGACTTTGCTACTGTCAGAAAAATTCAAATAAAAACGTAAAAATAACATCCTTGGGTGAAAACTGTCCAGGCCCTACACTCCTTCACATCATCATTTTATGTTATGTAATCAACAGATGACACAAACAAGTACAGTTACATTTTTAGCGCATTTTTGGTCTACATTTTAATCAAATACTTAGTGCTTCCCAATTAATAATACCAACTAACATACAATCAGGAGAAGTGTCAAGGTCTAGGAGTAGCATCTTTGATTAGTAATCAAAATGTCATGGGTCCTGGATTTGAACCCAGCCACTGCTTAAATTTTGAATAGAAATCATCAGACTTCCAGCATAAGAAGAAGAAACAAACATACAGATTTTTTCTGAGATACAGTAGGCCTTACAAAATAATCAGTATATCACAAGCAAAAGCAGTTTTCTTGATCAAGCCAAATACAGGTCAAGTATAGGGTTTGCACTATGTGAATATGCTCAAAAACTGCAATCCACTTGTTACTTAGGAATGTACACCATCATATTCTTGGTAACTGGAATGAAATAATAATTCAATCCTTTTACTGACCTCCCAACTCAGATGATACAATTACTGAAAGGTTCAAAGAAAACTTGAGTTTAATTTCAAACACGTAACTGACTCATGCAATCATAGTTGGTCTTGATTTTAATTTACCGTTGATATGTTGGTGAAAATACATGTTTAAATCCAGACGTATGCATGAATTATCATCTGGAATTGTGCTAAACTATCGGAAAATTATTTTGAGCAGTTAGTTTATGAGCCCAAGTGAATAGTAAACAGTTATGAAAATACACATGACCTCTTGGTAACAAATAATCTTGAGTTGATAACAAGCATCAAACCAGTTACTAGGATCAGTGAACACAGGGTTGTTGTAGTGAGACTAAATGCTGTAGCCCCCAAATCCACAAAAAATAAATGAAAAATACACCTATTCAAAAAAGCAGATAAAAATTCACTTGGTGCCTTCCTGACACACAACCTCCACTCCTTCCAAATTAACATTCTACCAGTAAGTGTACACCAGATGTGGCTTGAATTCAAAGAAATAGTATCGACAGCTATTGAGACATTTGTACCAAATAAATTAACAAACGATGGAGCTCATCATCCTTGGTACACAAAATAGGTCAGAACACTGTTGCAGAAACAACAAAGAAAGCATGCCAAATCTAAACAAACACAAAATCCCCAAGATTGGCGATCTTTTACAGAAGCTCAAAATTTAGCGCAGACATCAATGTGATTTGCTTATAATAGTTTCCAAAATGAAACTTTGTCTCAAAGACTGACAGAAAATCCAAAGAGATTCTGGTCATATGTGAAGTATGCTAGTGGCTGGACACAATCAATGCCTTCTCCGCACAACAGCAATGGAAATGGATTGACAACAGTGCTGCCAAAGCAAGTTTCTAAACACAGCATTCCAAAATTCCTTCACCAAAGAAAATGAAGGGGATATTCCAGAATTCAAATCAAGAACAGATGCGAACATGAAACTTAGAAGTAGATATCCTTAGATTAGTGAAGCAACTTAATAAAAGCAAGTTTTCTGGTCCAGACACTATACCAATTAGGTTCTTTTCAGAGTATGCTGATACAATAGCTCCATTCTTAACAACCGTATACAACTGTTCACTTGACGAAAGAGCCATACTCAAAGACTGAGAAGCTGAACAGGCCACACCAATATTCATGAAAGAGAATAGGAGTAATCCACTACATTTCAGGCCCATATCATTAATGTCGATATGCAGCATGATAGTGGAACACATATTGTGTTCAGAAGTTGTGAATTATGTTGAAGAGAGCAGTCTATTGACACACAGTCAATGTGGATTTCGAAAACATTGTTCTTATGAAACACAACTAGCTCTTTGCACACATGAAGTGAGTGCTATTGACATGGGATTTCAAATAGATTCTATATTTCTAGATTTCCAGAAGGCTACTGACACTGTACCATACAAATGATTTGTAGTGAACTTGCATGCTTATGAAATATAATCTCAGTTACGTGACTGGATTTGTGATTTCCTGTCAGAGAGGTCACAGTTTGTAGTAAGTGACGGAAAAGCATTTAGTGAAACAGAAATGATTTCTGGCATTCCCCAAGGTAGTGTTATAGGCCCTCTGCTGTTCCTTATCTATGTAAACGATTTAGGAGACAATCTGAGTAGCCATCTTAGGTTGTTTGCAGATGATGCTGTCGTTTATCATCTTGTAAATTCATCAGAAGACCAAAACAAATTGCAAAATTATTTAGAAAAGATATCTGTATGGTGCAAAACTCGGCAATTGACTTTAAATAACGAAAAGTGTAAGATCATCCATATGAGTGCTAAAGGAAATCTGTTCAACTTCGGTTAAAGAATAAATCAGTCTAATCTAAAGGCCGTAATTCAACTAAATACCAAGGAATTATAATTACAAACAACTTACATTGGTAAGAACACATAGAAAATGTTGTGGAAAAGGTAAATCAAAGGATGCTTTTTATTGGCAGAACACTTAGAAAATGCAACAGATCTACTAAAGAGACTGCCTACACTACGCTTGTCCATACTCTTTTGGAGTACTGCTGTGCGGTGTAGGACCTTTACCAGATAGGATTAATGGAGTACATCGAGAAAGTTAAAAGAAGAACTTTTGTATTACTGCGAAATACAGGAGAGAGTGTCACTGAAATGATACAGGATTTGGAGTAGACATCATTAAAACAAAGGCATTTTTCGTTGTGGCAGAATCTTCTCACAAAATTTCAATCACCAACTTTCTCCTCCGAATGTGAAAATATTTTGCTGATGCCAGCCTACATCGGGAGAAACAATCACCATCACAAAATACAGGAAATCAGAGCTCACACGAAAAGATACAGGTGTTCAAGATTGGGATAATAGAGAATTATTGTGGAGGTGGTTGGATGCACCCTCTGCCAGGCACTTAAGTGTGATTTGCGGAGTGTCCATTGTAGATGTAAATGTACTTCTACATCTATACTCTGCAAATCACTCTGGTGTATGGCAGAGGGTATGTCCCATTGTACCAGTTATTAAGGTTTCTTCTCGTTCCATTCACGTACATAGACTGGGAACAATGTCTGTTAGAATGTGACTGTGGATGCGTAATTATTCTAATCTTATCTTCACGATCCCCATGCCAGCGATATGTAGGGGGTTCTAGTATATTTCCAATCACCAACTTTCTCCTCCGAATGTGAAAATATTTTGTTGACACTGACCTACATAGGGAGAAATGAACATCACAATAAAATAAGGGAAATCAGAGCTCATATGGAAAGATATACGAGTTCGTTCTTCCCGTGCGCTATACGAGATTGGAATACTAGAGAATTGTGAAGATGGTTTGATGAACCGTCTGCCAGGCACTTAAATGTGATTTGCAGAGTATCGATGTAGATGTAGATATAGAGTAACCATGTAAAGCTGATTCTTGAAACTTTGTTACCAGACTTTCTCAGGATAGTTTGCATCTATCTTCGAGAGTCAGTATCTCTGTGACACTCTTCCACTGATTAAACAAACCCTGTAACCATTCGTGGTGCCCTTCTCTGTATAATAGTATAACTCATGATAACTATAAATATGACCAAGTAGGTGAAGGATAAGGCAAATTCATTTGTTAATCATCAGCTGTTAACTGAACTTCTACGATATTATCGCTATAAATGATTAGCAGCAAAGGTACTAGAGAAATTTCAGATTTGTGAATGAGTAACCATTTGTTTCAAGTAAAAGAAAATATTACATTGACATGATTGAAACCATAAATAAGGTATTTAAAATTAGTTGTATGCCATTTGAATAACAAATAAAGGAAATATTTCATGAATGCTAGCTGTGTCGCAGCATACAAGTCACAAATTGTTTGCTGTCTTCTTCTTTGTAAGATCTCAACCTACATTAATTGTACACAGCCACGGTGTCACAATGTCTGTTTTAGACAACACAAATTTATGTATCTTAAGAAAAGATAAAATAGAAATAAATTTCATTACAGTAACATACTTAAATAATAACAAGAGGAAGTGTGTGATATTTAAGACATTGGACTCAACTTAGGAATTTTACGATTTATAAATTAGAGATTTTCTTTTTATCACGTGTTATTGCGTCAGTCTCAACATGCTTACAATAGGGGTTTGTTGCAACTACTTTTCAGGAACACAGTCAGGATGAACTGTAACATTTTGTTCTGTAGGACATGCTCAAGATGTACATCCTCCAAGGTCATAGGGATATATCTGCCAAGTTGGGATCCTTGTCGTGCAGAGGGGGAGGGGGGGGGGGGGGACAGGGTTAACCAGTCTTTGGGATCTGTCTTCTTTTCTTCTCCAGCTCTAACAACACCATTCTCCTCCTACTAGTATGCAAGGTCCAATTCTATCTTCACCTTTGTCCACATTCAATAACCTCCATCATGGAACTCTTATCTGTTTAATTACACCCTGTTTTCAATGGATAGCCAAGATTGATCTACACATGTGATGATAGGACATGGACAAAAGGCAAGAAAGGGCGTAGTAAATTTGTATTTAGGCGTGCCAGTAATTCTGGGGGAGAGAATATACTTGAGCAAGGTGGCAGAGACATAGTGAATGATGTGGTAAACATTTGAAAGCCTAACTAATGAAGTGCTGCTTGTTTGACAAGGGCAGACACCATAGTGAGAAGTACAGTGTGAATTAGACAGATAGTGCAAATAGTGATGTAAGGAAGAGGTTGATAACAATACTTAATATTCCCGAGGAAAAACATTGAATAAATATGTAGAGAGTATTATGAACAGTTAAATTCAGAATATGTAGTGAGACAAATGTTCTCATGAAGACTTATTAGCTATAGGTGTGAAAATGCTATTGTACCACAGATACTAATGCACACTGACATGTATAAATAACAGAGCAAACAACAGTAATGGTGAGAGGATCTTTCAATGAGTCACAGAATAAGGACTGCAGTAGGAGTAGCCACAAGGCTTCCCACTTGTTTATTTGATAAAGAAGGGCATTTATAGATCATACAGCAGTAAAGGTACGCAAAATGATACAAGCTTTAAGCTGCAGTAGGTAGATGTAAAACAATGCAGGAAAGATTAGGTTAATGTAGATATGCTGTAACGTAAGAAAATGTGTCTATATTAGAGAACTGTAGAGACTGACTGATGAGGAGCTTATACTGACATCTGGGCTCTGTCAAAAAAGTAAAATAAGGAACTTCAGAGTGATAAGAAAAAAAGGGGCTACATGGTTCAATTAGTTAAAAATGTGAAGTGTATCTGAATTGAGGAAGGATGGATTGAAGACAGGAGACACATCCATAAAAGACTGAGCTACGCTGTTGGTCAGGTGCATTTACGAAAGAAAAAACCTGTACCATTATTTGTAGGGATTGAAATGGGGCAGCCACAGAAATAAAGAAAGAAAGATTGTACACTCTCTACCCATAAGAGAGATAAATGATTATTTGATAATATAGTCAAATGGTTGCAGTTACAATTGTTATGCAACTGGAGAGGTTTTCCATGCTAGTTAAGGTAATCAGAATATTCCTAGCTGTGAGGCATGGAGACCTTTTCCATTGGCATATGAACTAATGCAGGAATATTTGAAATATTAGTGAGTACTCATGAAAGATAACAAGGAATCCATATAAGTTGCATCTAGAAAACAACATAATATACATTTGCATGATCTGTGTTAAAAACATTCAATGAGAACATAAGATGTGGATATTAGAAAATTTTAAAGCAAATCTGTCCTGTTATTACTACATCAGGCCCCAGCAAAAAATAATTTCTGCCTACATGAACAAATTTTAAGAACTTTGATAAAGCACGATTATACCTGCAAATGTAAAAGAAAGTAGTTAAGTGCTGCGATAATCTTGATCGACTGAATTGAAGGAAAAATATTTTCTTGGAAATTGCATATGCATTACAAGCATAATGTGTATAATTAAGAGTCACTACACAACATCTCTGTTAGAAATATACTATAACATTGAGAATGTATACAATTAAGAAAACTGTACACAACTACTTCAGACTGAGTGTGGGAACATGTAGTGCATCAAGGTGGCTTTCCAGCATAAGATGATCACAATAGAGGAAAAAAGGTAGAAATAAGTAAGCTGAAATTAGAGGTTGTCTGCACAGGTTTATTTTGGCACAGTCATTGAGGGAGGGCCGAGGTATGTTGAGGGTGAATGTGCAGAATCTTTCAGCTGGATGCACATATTTACAACATGATGTCACCAGCTGAATGAGTCGTGGGCTGTTCAGAATACACAGCCTACTGACAATGCTAACATTATCATCAAGAGAAATTGATTTTCTTCCAATATTCCACTGACTGACTGTATGAATTTTAAGTCAGACATGTTTTAATGATTGATATCTGTTATGACTGATATAGCCTATTTGAGTTACTGTAATATATGTTAATGAGAAGTAATGAACTTTAAAATATAGAAGAGTTGAAATGAGAGGTCATTCAAAGTCATTTCGTAGCTCGGAGTTGAAGTTGCGATCTTTCATTTAGCATTCCCTGTAAGATGAAAAAAAGTCCAGAAGAGTTGGATGTTCGAGCATGATGGTGGCAAGGAGGATCTGAACCACCAGAATGAATAGCAAGGCAACAATCATCAAGAAGAGACACTTAAGGTAACAGACGGCAATCTAAAATAGTGTTCAAGGCATACTCAAGTTATATAAAGCATACCCACAGCTTTTATCACAGTCACTCGCAAAATTTTATGCCATTGTAGCTGATCACTATTCTCTGAAATAACTGAATTTGAGTAGAACCCAAAAACCAAATCTTTATTATTACTTTGATAAACACTCAATTATGACAACCAGTAAATTACAAAGAATAAACAATGATGGTGAACTTCCCAGCTTTTTCAACTATCATCTCTGAACTACTGTCACTATAATACATTGCAACATCATAAAGGTTACACAAAACCATGATATATTACAAATACAAAATAAAACTGGCTTTGTTGTCTCTTAATGACCCAAATCCCTACATTTGCTGCAGAAATGAGGGGTTGATTGTTACATGCATTGTAAGTAATAACCTTCTAATTACTCCATTTTTATCTGCATGAGTTTTGCAATATCCATGATGTTTCAAATGTACTATAACAGTACATTATAAAAAGTGCAGTACCTCACAAGAATGTTTACCTTTGGGAGATCATAGGTGATAATGAAACCAGCCAATCACTTAAACTCTTTCTCTCAGTTGCTTCTTTTATTATATTTGCCAGGTTTCCTTTCCAATGTTCCATTTCTTGCACAAACTCAAAATGTCCATTTTTTGTATGCAATTCCTCTGTAAAAAAAGGAACCAGCAAGCTTTACCACATTATCTTTATGCACTAAGTGAAGCAACTTCTCTACTATTTAACAAATATATGTCTCTCTGAAATAAATGCAGAAGTTTTAGAGTAGGTAGTTGACAAAATCTGTACCAAGACTATCATTTCTAAGTAAAGAAAAAAGGCTACCATAAATTACAAAGGAACAGCCTAAAAAATTACAGTAATAATCAACCAGTGGTTTGTTACAAGACCACAATGTTATAATTTTCATGGTGTATTGAAAACTGGATGATGTGTATCTTTCCCCAGAGAAATGATGATCAGCGTTTCATGTACTATCGATGACTTTAGACACTGGGCACAAGCTACGATTAGGGAAGAATGAGGAAGAAGTCAGCCATGCCATTTTCAAAGGTACTATCTCAGCATTTACTTTTTGAGATTTAGTTTAACCCTGGAAAACCTAAATATGGAAGGCCAGATGTCATTTGAACAAAAATAGAAGTCCTATGTTTTAATCACTGAACCATCTTGTTCAGTTCTCATCAGATTCAGCTCAATTCAAAGTGATGTGTTTATACTGAGGTATACAATACAACACAATTTCAAATTTTTAAATAAATACAATATTTTATGAGCTGTAAAACTATTAAGTGTCTGAAAAAATCCTAAGAATTACTAGAGACAGAATTTGGAATTTATGATTTGATATTTAACAAACGTGGCTGCTGTTCCAACATCAACTGAAAATTTATTAGGGAGAAAAAATAATGACACTTGTAAAATATTTTATTTCATTATTTAACTGCAACAAATTATTCCAAGGCAACAACAGTTTCTGAATAATATTACCACAAAGAAGTTACAAGAAGGAATAATGATATAAGACGCAAGAGAAACTCTCAAATTAAGCAGGGCACTGGAGAGCCTCCAGCTGAAACCTGTCAGAAGACAGATACACTTCAGAAGAAGACAGGCATATGACAGTGGCTGGGGAGTACACAACTAAAAACTAGTGGAGTTCAAATACTTGACACAGCAGGACACACACTCCATTACATTTAATTTACTGCTTGTAATTTATTGTTAACTTGTTTTACAAGTGATGGATAAAAACTATTATTACTCCTCAGCTATACTAATTATAAAATTGTAAGGCCATCATGTCTGTCTGTCTGAATACACTAATTTCCAAAATTAATAGACAAATTTTCGTGGGATTTTACAGGAAATATGAGCATAGCTTGGGGAAACACAGAGGGATTACTTCATCAAAATCAGATCACAGAAAAAAATATCACAATTTAAAGTTTTATAAATGCGAAAGTGTGTTTGTCTGTTATCTTTCCATAATGAAACCACTAAAATAATTTTGTGAAATTTGATATGTGGATAGCTTGTACCAGGCAGAGCAGAGACTATTTCGTGTAAAATGAGGGTAGGACAACTTTTTAACATCAATGCACATAAACCATGTCAAAAAATTATTAAATTTGTTGCATAATATATGCACTGTATAATGTTTAGCTACCTCAATAGTACAATGTATAGATGTGCACAATTGCTCGTGCCCGATCAAACGCACAGCTCGGCAGCAACAATGTACGTGTGCCATGTCATAGTGCAACAACAATACAAGGGGCATTGGAAAAGTCCATGCAAAAATTAAAAATACTTATATGTTTGGGGTAAACCTTTTTTTATTTTTCGACATTGTCTCCTTTTAGACTTATACACTTCGTCCAATGCTGTTCTAATTTGTTGATCCCTTCCGAATAATAGGACTTGTCCAAGACTGCAAAATAGCTATTAGTTTCTGCAATCACCTCCTCGTTTGAATAAAATCTTTGTCCCGCCAGCCATTTCTTCAAATTGGGGAACAAATAGTAGTCCGAGGGAGCCAAGTCTGGAGAGTAGGGGGGATGTGAAACAAGTTGGAATCCTATTTCCACTAATTTTGCGACCACAACTCTGAGGTGTGTGCTGGTGCATTGTTGTGATGGAAAAGGATTTTTCTGCGGTCCAATCGCTGGTGTTTTTCTTGCAGTTCGGTTTCCAAACTGTCCAATAACGATGAATAATATTCACCTGTAATGGTTTTACCTTTTTCCAGACAGTTGATGAGGATTATCCCTTGTGAATCCTGAAAGACAGTCGCCTTGGTAACACATTGTTTAGATTGTTGTTTGGTCTCAGGAATATAGTACTGTATCCATGTTTCATCCACAATGACGAAATGATACTTTAAGTCCTGCAGATTCTTCCTGAACAACTGCAAACCATCCTTGCAACACTTCACACGATGCCGTTTTAGGGCAAGCGTGAGCAACTGCGGATCCCATCTTGCAGATAGCTTTCTCATGTCCAAATGTTTATTCAAAATATTATGTACCCATTCATTCGAGACGCCCACAGCACTAGCAATCTCATACACATTAACTCTTCTGTCATTCATCACCATATTATGGATTTTATCAATGATTTCTGGAGTCGTAACCTCCACAGGGCGTCAAGAATGTTCAGCATCACTTGTGTCCATATGGCCACTCCGAAAATTTTGAAACCAATTATAAACTGTTCTAATCAAAGGTAGAGAGTCACCATAATGTTTATCAAGCTTCTCTTTAGTCTCCCGAGACGTTTTGCCTTTCATAAAGTAATGTTTAATCACAGCGCAAAGTTCTTTTTCGTCCATTTTTTACAATCACTCAACTTCCTTGATTCACACGAATGCCAAACACAAAGGAATAGACCAATATGGCTGATACTTGGTGTGCGTTCTTTCCAAAGATGCTACTAACTAAACATGACCTCGATATGCGCCAGTAGTGCATCTCTCGGGCTTTGCATGGACTTTTCACACACCCCTCGTAATAACATATTACATGAGCATCTCAACATACTAGTGATAAACTTTACAACTATGCCAAAGATAAGTCAACTAGCATACTAGTGTCAAAGGCCGTGGCCGCCTATTGACAAGCCAAAGCAAGAAAATATACAGGCCAGTAAGATAAACACATAGTAACTCAGTCCACATTGTCTAGTTGCTGTAGACTAACTATTATTTGGATTGGTTGGTTTGGGGAAGGAGACCAGACAGCGAGGTCATCGGTCTCATCGGATTAGGGAAGGACGGGAAAGGAAGTCGGCCGTGCCCTTTGAAAGGAACCATCCCGGCATTTGCCTGGAGCGATTTAGGGAAATCACTATTATTTGGATTGTTCCACAATCAAGTTTCCTTAATAGCTTAAAAGAAAAAAAAATCCCCCTTCTTCACTCTTGATCAGATGTGACTGAGCACTGAAGCTCCTCATCAGTTCTGATTCTCTGGGCATTTTTGGACTATATAGCAAATGAACCCATCTGTCTAAGACATCATAACATCTTTTCCCCTCAAGCTACCACAATGCTGCTTACTAACACACATTAGAAACCACAGTAATGAGATGGTAGACAGAGCAGTTGAACTGGCTTGTGGAGAAAAGTGTGACATCTAAATGCACTATTATCCTGCATACAGTAATGCCATTCTTGAGAAGGGCTGTTAGCCATAGATAGGAAGTGGGCGAGCTGGTTGTAGGGAGAATAAAACAATTATGACATGCCTCCATTCTCTAACAATATGAGGTAATTCTAATTAACCTCCATACAGGACCTTGTCCTTTAACATATAGGCTTTTCAACTGTAAAAAAGAGCCACCAGAGTGTGATGACCATAGCACAATCATAACAGGGCATCACATTTAGACCAAAGATTGTTTATGCATAAGTGAATGGGCATGAAGTAATTTTACACCTGTTTTGCCATTACCATTGACAAACATCCTATAAAATTTTGTGAAGGAACAAGCCTAAGCTCTTAAATAGATAGATGTAATTTCTTTCCAATTTGGTTTTAACTACTATAAATTTTCCATTTCGCAGTACTTCTTTCCTTTCTAAAGATTTAATCTCCTGTTTTACTGTTTTCCCGTTCCTCCTTTTTGGACTGTCACAGAAGACACATGCTTTACAACAGAGCCTCAACAATCAAAGTGAAATGTAAACTCTGTCATCCCCTACACCACCTTATCTCTATCTCCCTCTCCCTCTCCCTCTCTCTCTCTCTCTCTCTCTCTCTCTCACACACACACACACAAACACACGCACATGCACACGCACACACTGCCGGAGAAAATCATTGGTAACTCAATAATACAACTTACGTGGTGTGTCTAAAATGTTTTGTTAATGCTATCAGACAACAAATAAAACAACAGGTACAAACATATGTTCTTTATGGCCCTACAAAATAGTCACCACATGCTAAAAAATACTTTTGACAATGTTCGTACAGCTTCTGGAAACTATCAGCAAAGGCTTCCTGCGCAATCGACTGCAGAATGGCTGTCACACAATCTTAGATCGCATTCACATCTGCACAACGTTCACCTTTCATGGCTGCCTTCAAGTGGGGAAACAGGAAGAAGGCCGCAGGAGTCAGATCAGGGGGTACAGAGGGTGTTCAAGAACAGTTACCATCTTCTGTGCCAGGAACTGGTGCGCATGGATCACGCAGTGTGCAGGGTCATTGTCATGGAGCAGCATCCATTTTCCAGTCCTGTGTGAACTTTGGCTGAACCCGTCAGATACACTGTAGCAATCAGTTCAAAACGGACTGGTAAAATGCAGCATTAATGGTTTGACCTGCAGGGACAAATTCCTTGTGGATGATGCCATTGTTGTCGAAGAAGGCAATCAACAGTATTTCCACCTTGCATTTTTGCAGACAGCTTTTATTTGGTCACGGGGAAGATTGTGAACACAATGACATTGATTGCCTTTTTGATTCCGGATTGAACTGATAGCACCAGGTCTCATCTCTCATGACGATGGTGTTCAGAAGCAATGGATCCTGGTCACACATGGAAAGAAAATCAGCAGAAGTTCCCATCCGTTTTGCTTGCTGCTCGTCTGTGAGCTTGTGCAGTACAAATCGGGAGCAGATCTCCCACTTACACAAATCAAACTGGCAGAAGTAAAGCTGTGAGTACCGGGCGTGAGTCGTGCTTCGGTAGCTCAGTTGGTAGAGCACTTGCCCGCGAAAGGCAAAGGTCCCGAGTTCGAGTCTCGGTCGGGCACACAGTTTTAATCTGCCAGGAAGTTTCATATCAGCGCACACTCCGCTGCAGAGTGAAAATCTCATTCTGGAAACATCCCCCAGGCTGTGGCTAAGCCATATCTCCGCAATATCCTTTCTTTCAGGAGTGCTAGTTCTGCAAGGTTCGCAGGAGAGCTTCTGTAAAGTTTGGAAGGTAGGAGACGAGGTACTGGCAGAAGTAAAGCTGTGAGTACCGGGCGTGAGTCGTGCTTCAGTAGCTCAGTTGGTAGAGCACTTGCCCGCGAAAGGCAAAGGTCCCGAGTTCGAGTCTCGGTCGGGCACACAGTTTTAATCTGCCAGGAAGTTTCATATCAGCGCACACTCCGCTGCAGAGTGAAAATCTCATTCTGGAAACATCCCCCAGGCTGTGGCTAAGCCATGTCTCCGCAATATCCTTTCTTTCAGGAGTGCTAGTTCTGCAAGGTTCGCAGGAGAGCTTCTGTAAAGTTTGGAAGGTAGGAGACGAGGTACTGGCAGAAGTAAAGCTGTGAGTACCGGGCGTGAGTCGTGCTTCGGTAGCTCAGTTGGTAGAGCACTTGCCTGCGAAAGGCAAAGGTCCCGAGTTCGAGTCTCGGTCGGGCACACAGTTTTAATCTGCCAGGAAGTTTCATATCAGCGCACACTCCGCTGCAGAGTGAAAATCTCATTCTGGAAACATCCCCCAGGCTGTGGCTAAGCCATGTCTCCGCAATATCCTTTCTTTCAGGAGTGCTAGTTCTGCAAGGTTCGCAGGAGAGCTTCTGTAAAGTTTGGAAGGTAGGAGACGAGGTACTGGCAGAAGTAAAGCTGTGAGTACCGGGCGTGAGTCGTGCTTCGGTAGCTCAGTTGGTAGAGCACTTGCCTGCGAAAGGCAAAGGTCCCGAGTTCGAGTCTCAGTCGGGCACACAGTTTTAATCTGCCAGGAAGTTTCATATCAGCGCACACTCCACTGCAGAGTGAAAATCTCATTCTGATTACAGATAATAGTGTGCACCGTGTCCTTGCTAATGCCCAATTCCTCTGCATTCAATCTCAGAGTCCATCGCCGATATTGTGCCTGCATTTGTCACACTTTCTCGATCTTTTCTGGGGTTCTGCTTGTCAATGGCCAACCTTAATGTGGCTCAGTCTTAGTTGTTTCCTTCCCTTCGTGGAAGCATTTAAAACACCTGTAAACACATTTTCTGCTCACAGTTTCCCTCCCGTACAACTGCACCAACATCCCATGTATCTGCTGCAGTTTTCCCTGACTGGTAGCAGAACTTGATGTTTAAAAGTTGCTCCATTGCACTATGGCACTTCTCTGACAATGATTACGTTCAACTGGCCTCATGCAGTGCATGCCTTGTATCGATTCTCCTCAAGTCTCTCAAGACCCATGTGCGTGCAAGCACACATGTGCCAAATTGCCGTTCAGATATGACACCATTCACCGAACCTTTTAGACACATCATGCATAGACTTGTCCTGGTTGGTTGTTACTACCCACTATTATTTTCATGTTCCTTTCTGCATCAAACTACAGAGTTCATTATCATGGTAGATTCTAATTGAGACAGTGCTGGCTGTGTGTGTGTGCAGCTTTGTAGAAAGTATGACAAAGAGAAAACATATGTGACAGCATAGCACATAATCTGAAAGACTTTCCTGTTGTTTCTCCCCCAACTCAATTATCGACTGCCTATACAGTCTGTGTGTAAAGTGCTAGCTTTAAAAGTTTTTCTTAAGAAACTTTCAAACACTGCAACATCCTCTGTACAGCCCAGATCTTTCACTAAGTGATTTTCATATATTTGGTGACCTGAAGAAAGACATGGGCCAATGGCCTTGCAGCAGTAGTAACACTGGTTCTCATCAGATCACTTAAGTTAAGCGTTGTCGGGCTGGGCTAGCACTTGCATGAGTGACCATCTGTTCTATCGCTGTTGACAAGTGGAGTGCACTCAGACAACCTGAGGAGCTACCTGATTGAGAAGTAGAGGCTCCAGTCTTGTAAACTGACATATGGTCATTAGAACAGTGGCATGACCATGTGTATCCAGGACAGAAACTGACTGTGCAAGAGCAAACACACTTTTGGCTTCTTCAACACTAAGAATAAAAGACTGCATCAGTAATCACCTATAATGACACTTGAATGTGAGTGCAATCTCTCTTGTACTGCACCAAATCTAAAATCACTCTGAGCCTCTCCAGTAACCAGGGTGGTTACTGGTTTGGGGCCATATGGGCTCCACACCGAGCACACGCACACAGATTCCAAACGGCATCGTGGCTCGGGAACGGTGGGGAAAAAAGACAGTCCAGAGGAAGATAAGCAACAATATGGTTAGCAGGTGAGGTTGGAGATGCAAGAAACTTACACATCTGGCATACCAAGAGAAGCTGCTGCCGGATGGTAAGTGGCAGTTCCCCGGCCTCAGCACAGAGGCTGCGTATGGGACTGGTTCAATAAGCACCCGTGGCCAGCCGAATACCTGTATGGTGGACAGCATCAAGGATACGCAAATAAGAGGGCCTTGCTGATCCCTGTGCACCCATAGTCCAGCCACGAATGCACAAAAGCCCAATAAAACTGGAGGGGAGACACCCTGTCCACTCCCCAAGACCTGTGGCTGAGGCACTTGAGGACGTTCAGTGCCTCCAGGGTTCTGGCTTTCAAGTCTTGCAGGTGTGGCAACCATGACAATCTGGAGTCAAAAATGTGGCCCACAAACTGCACTGCCTCTCTAAAATGTAGGATAGTGTCCCCCATATGGAAGGCATGCACATTAAAAGGATGACGAGAACGATTAAAGTGAACACATACGCACTTATCGGCAGAAAAATGAAAACCTGTCTTGGCAGCCCACTCCTCTAACCACAGCACTGTAAGTTGCAACTGACGGCTCATCGTTGCAACACTGGAGCACTGTACTGGACTCCGTACCATAGATGTTATACCGCTGATGGCTATTGCAAAGAGGGTAACACTTAAAACACTGCCCTGGGGGACACCATGCTCCTGCTCAAATTGATCAGACAGTGTGTGACCAACTCGGGTCCGAAAAAAATGCTGACACAGGAAAGACCGAATAAAAATGGGGAAATGGCCACAAAAGCCCCAATGATGCAGTTGTGCGAGAATACAGTGTTTCCAAGTAGTATCGTACGCCTTACTGATATCGAAGAATATGCCGATATAGTGATGCTGACGGGGGAAAGTCTGCTGAATAGCCGCTTCTAGGAGCATGATACCTGTCAAATTTTACGTAGCTCAATGAATTTTATGTAATCTAGAAACTTGTCCAATTTGGAAAATCATTTTAGTCCCAGGCAATTCCGTTTTGAGTGAGTTTTACAGTATTTTATTTTATGTAATTCCCATATAAATTTGAAGTTTTTTGCTGCTTTCCATTGAGTGTTATATATTATGTAGCTCACATAGAGGACGCCATACAGCCAATCGATGTGTTCTCCACACAGCCTACCTTCATTATACAGTAGTATTCAAAGAACTGTGACTGACGCCCAAACAACAGGAAACTGACATGCATTGAGACTAGAAAATATGGTATGTAATCTACTGTATAAGACATATGGATAATGCCACGAGCAGTAACTTTTTATAGTATCGCCTGACCATGTACTTCTTGTATTTTTTAGCATTGATAATGGTGATAATGGCAAAAAAAAAAAAAAAAAAAGACTGATTGCTGTGCTCTACCATTTATAAATCAGATCATTGTCACTGAGTGCACCCACATTCGTAATGGAAAGTAGCCTGATACAATAGAATTATCATTATCCATGTGCACATTCTCATTGTAAGGGCCAATGAAATGAAAGTGAGGCAGGTAAAAAGTAAGTAAACTGTTTATTGTTTAAAAACCAAATGCCACAGTTGCTAATACATTTATCCGACTGTGAGACAAGATGGTCAATGCCTTCACTGTCCTTGCACAGTACCACCAAGTTCCAAAATGCCGCACATGAAAACTTGAATTTTCAGGGGGTCATACCTTGTGTTCTATCGGTCACTGCGATAAGGGGTCAAGTGTTCTGGATAGCCCTTAGCCCAGCAACCATTTGTACACCTATCAGAAGAATGGGCATACTGTAGCTTTCCTACAGTACAGGGTCAAAATTTAAACATTATACACTTCCTCCAGCCCAGGCAAATGGAGCAAAATGGTTGGTACTTTTGCATTAGCTCTTAGGCAGCTTATAAAAGCAACTTTTGTTCATGGGTGATTCCTGAGAAAATGCTGAAAAACCATGACTTTTGGGTACGAGAAGTACCAATTGTGGGAATGGCCACTTCCATCATTTCTACTCCTGGTAGATAGTTGAAATTGGTAGATAGTTGAAATTTTTACCACATGTTTTTAAGATGATATTTTTTCACTATCATCATACATTACTGAGATCCAGATGTTCAAAGTTACCGTACTTATGTAGGAAACAGCAAAACCCAGTTTTTAGCTGTTTTTACACCATGGGTCACTATTATCTAAATAACTAACTATAGCAAATGGTTCTCATTTTAACTGTACGTTCTTTAGATATTCATCTAGAAATTCCATTCTTCCATTTTTGAAAATATGAAACCATTATCAAGATACACCCGGAAAATCACGATTTTTGGGTATCTAAAATACTGAATGGTTATACTTACAGTGCAACTACTCACAGAGGTTCAGTGTGGCTGTAATTATCATATGGCAGTGAAACTTTATAGATGTGCTAATGTTAGACTTGTTTCCATGTGTAATGGATTAGCAACAGAATGTGGGCAACAAAGGTCAAACAAGTGGGAAAGGCATAACACTGATTTTATTATTGCCTGCCACTTACATAATTTGTTCAATGCAACCACCGGAGACATCGACTAGATGCTGGATCCATAAAATGACGTGACCAACATTTGCTTGCAGCAATTCCAGTGGAATCTGAACACGTTCCTGCGTGCTGGCCTGCAGATCACGTAGAGACCGAACTTGTCCATGGCAAATGCATTCTTTTAGATATCCCCAGAGCCAAAAGTCACATCGAATTTGATCCAGTGATCTTGCATGCTATACATCTGGAAAACCTCTGGCGTTAAAACGTCCAGGTATCACACCACACTCAACTGTGATTTCTAACTTCATTCATGTCTTCTTTAAAATATTAAAGATGTCAGATCTCTCCTCAAATATTTCAGTTGGCAATAATCTCTGAATGCACCACTGTAATTGCTGTCATTCACATAAAACATTTTTACTAATAGCACACAGTCTCTCTTCTTGATAGTCATATTGTTCACTCACATTATGGCTTGTCAAATGACAGCGTGGATGCCATACCATCATACAAATAGTGTACAGGGCCAGATTCGCACCTATTGACCGCAATAGGAATTAGTTTTTTTCCAGCTTCAATTGGTTTGCCATTAATGCATTAGCACATCTACCGAGTTTCATTGCCATAAGATTATTACAACCCAAACTGGATCTCCATGAGTAGCTGCACTTTGTAGCCACCCAGTATTAATTATGCGGCTGGCCACTTATATAATTTCTGTTCATAGCAAATCATATTTTTATCATAAGTTTGTTCTAAAGATGATGTTCTCGGGGAACCTTGAAACTTTTTATGATATCAGTACAGTTACAGTACATACCAAGCAAACATATGTACATAATATTATCTGGTATGAGGCATAAGTGTAGTTTTAAGCAATGTAGTGAACACAAGGCAAGGGCTCTAAGTCAACATTTCACCAATAACATTTTATGTTGAGCTGTCTCTGTGTAATGGGCACTTCACATCTGTGCAAATATACCCACAAGGTATTGCAGTGGCAAAAAAAAAACATTGCTGCAGGCAGAGCTTGTGTAGTATGCATTTCTGCCACTAGGCGTGGTAGTGCAACTCACTGCCAGTTCAGCATCGCCTGTGTTGTCAACCTGGCTTGTTCTCTTTATCTGCAGTGATTGTTTTTGCTAGCGCTGTTTTGTACATGTTTTGGTTTTTATGGTGGCAAGATAAAGTGAACAATGTTCACCTGTGAAATTTTGTTTTCTACTCGGTAAAAATGCTGCTGAAACTGTTTTAATGTTGAAAACAGTTTACCAAGATAACGCTATGGGAAAACTCGAGTGTGTGAGTGGTTTGCTCGATTTAAAAATGGCGACATGTTGATTGATGACAAACCTCATTCTGGACATCCAGCAACTATCCAAATCGACGAAAATATTGAATAAAACTGCTCCCCAAGTCAGACCATTAATCAAATCCTTTATTTGAAAATTTTAAGAAGATTGTGCAACAATGTTAGTCCAAAACGAGCTGATTTGTGGCATACAGGAGACTGGTTCTTCTACCACAACATCATATGCACACACAGCCATCTCTCTTAGACAGTTTTTGGCTAAAAATGGCACGGTTCAGTTGATGCACCTTACTCACCTGACCCAGCTCCATGCGACTTTTTCTTATTCCCACGCATGAAAAGGGGCATGAGAGGACACCCATTTGACCACACTGAAGACGTCAAGGAAAACACGAGGGAGGAGTTGTAAGCTGTTTCTAAATATGACTACAAAAAATCTTTCGAACAGTGGAAGCACTAGTGGGGCACATGTATTAATTACAATGGAGAGTCTTTTAAAGGGGATAAGACTGTTTTGTAAACAGTTCGAAGATATATAGCTTTTAAAAAATAATTCCAGTTTTTTTATACTCCTCGTAAAAATCATAAGCCAGGTGTTTTTTGATGAATTGTGACTGATGAGCAAAGTATTCAGTAAAAATGTAAGGCAAACGATTTTGTGTTAACCTTATATTATGCATACTTGTTTGTTGTTTATATGTGACAAAGAATAAGTTGTCAAAACTTTACTGACCTATAAAATATGTTTTACTTAAGCAGCACACCTCGCTGTAGGAGAGTAAAGAAGGCAACCAGCGAAAAAATGCATTGGAGCACTAAGAAAATGAATATGTTCCTCTTTAAATGACTTTGACAGAAGAATGGGGAACCAGCTGCCTCGATCCCCATTCTGCCTTCCCTCACCAAAAATTCTGGCATGCAAACATATTCACACTTCTTTGTGCTGAGAGAAAGCAGCAGAGAGGCAATGACGTGATGGAAAAGAAAGGATACAGTGTCATTGGGAGGGAAAGAGAAAAGGGGGGGGGGGGAGAGGGGGGGGGGAAGAGAGAGAGAGAGAGAGAGAGAGAGAGAGAGAGAGAGAGAGAGAGAGAGATATGAATGGCTGAAGACAACAGCACTGGGAGCCAAAGAGAGAGGAGATATTAATGGTCAGTAAGAGACAGTGGCAGTAAAAGAGAATGAGAGATGGATGGAGATAGAAGCAGTGTGAGCAATAGAGAGAGGAGACGTGGAAATGAAAAATACAGAAAAGACCATACATAGGTTTAGGGGGTCTGGACCCTCCCAGTCCAACAAACTTTAATACATAGGTATAAGCGATGGCACATTTTGGCCCAAAATTACAGTAAAACATTTTTGAGCTGCTGAAGTATGGTGGAGAAGTGGTACTGGAAAAAAAGACAGAACCAGACAGTGTGAGTGACAGACAGTAGCAGTGGAGTATGAAGGCTTAAACACAAAGATTGTATTCAGGTTTACAGCTCTTCATCTGAAGCAAATTAAAGGCAATGAAGTGTCTTTCTACAGAGCTCCAAAAAGGTGTAAATCATGAGAAGAGATTAGGACTGTATGGAGGATGTATAAGGGCTTCCCAATGAAACTTCTGTAGCATACTCTCAACAACCATGGCAACATATGAATCAACCATTTGGATGGCAGGTTGTTTTGATTACGCTGCAGAAGTTTCACTTGGAAGCCGTTACAGATCCTCTATACAGTTTTGATCTCTCCCCACAAAATTTCCATATTTTTGGAGCCCTAAAGAAAAACATATGTGGTCGTCGATTTGCTTCGCACAAAGAGGAGCATCCCTGGGTACAATCACAGTTCAACAGGCAACTACAAACATTTTCTCATGAAGTCATTGATCATTTTCTCTCACATTGAGATAAATGTATTAAAAGTTATGGCAATTATTTTTGAAACAATAAAAGTTAACTTTTTTTCTGTCTATCTGTTTTCATCTGGCTGGCAATTATACTGTGTCTAAGTAACAATTGTCTCTGTCTAACTGTTTGTCTTTCAGTCCCAACCATTAGTATTCTTCAAGGCATAGCCTACAACAAATATAGTTTCCGTGTACTAAGGGAAGTGACAGCTATCCAAAATGAGGAAACTGAATGTTAGGAACTTATTTCAAATTTTGTGGTAATGCAGACTAATGAACAAGAAAGTTAGTTCCATTTGCCTTCAGACAAAAGGAACTAAAAGTAATGCGATATGTGTGTGTGTTACTGCAACTGGAGTATTCACAACATTTAAATATGAACATCCCTAGAATGAGATTTTATGAACCATTGTTACTTACAAGCGTAATTTCTACCATAGCCCCTAATCATTATGCAGGAAAGAAGTTCACAGCAGTGTGAGACACAGAGGAAAACTTTTTACATGTGCGTACGTCTTCTTTCTTTTACCTCTCTTAATGTCAACATACACACAACTTTTTGTGTGCATTTCTATACCAAAGCACCTTCGAATGTATGTTTCACTGGTCTCCTTCTATAATTAACATCAAAATTCGCTATTTCAATTTTCAATGTTAAGATATTAATATTAATAATTCTTTAGGTCTCTTGTGATGGTGTATTTAGGGAGACACTGATGTGATTGTTTTAGTCAGTGTCTATTATTCTTGTGTTAAACGTTGATGGGGGAAAGGGGGGACGAGGAGACAGAGGGCGAAAGGGTTTGAGGAAATAGGGAAAGGAGGGATGGACAGAGAGAGAGAGAGAGGGAGGAGGAAAGGGACAGAGAGAGGGAGGGATAGGAGGAGGAAGAGGAGGAGGAGGAGAGGGGAAGGAAGAGATTGACAGGGGGGAGGAGGCAGGAAATTATAAAGTACATCCAATTCCAATACATATTTAGCACTGCGGGGTTTATAATGTCTTAGCTCAATAGCAGCGGACAAAGAGGCAAAAGTGTCCCCCCTCCTCCCTTCCCATATAGGCTGCCCTGTAGGACACGTATGTTGTGTGGGAATAATAGCAGCGTACTTCATTAACCTGCATTGCAGGACAACCTAATGTTCGGGCAAAACCATTTGTCAAGCCCCTGACATGTAGGCTACCACGCACGACCGGTGTTTTGTGGGAGTAGAGCTACACATACAGAATGGCATGGGTGGTGGCAAGGTTGAGATGAACATGGAATGGACAGAGAGAAGGGGCAGACAGCAATGGATAGGGAGAAAGGGGGGAAGAATGATGTGGACAGAGAGAGAGAGAGAGAGAGAGAGAGAGAGAGAGGGGGGGGAGCAGGGGATAAACAAAGAGAGGGGGAGGATGATGTGGACAGAGAGGGGGGAGTAGGGGATGGACAGGGAGGGAGGGAGGGAGGGAGGGAGAGGGGGAGGGAGAGGGGGAGGGGGAGAGAGGGGGGAGGGAGAGAGAGAGAGAGAGAGAGAGAGAGAGAGAGAGAGAGAGAGAGAGGTGGGGGAGGGGAAAGGAAGGCAGAGGAAGAGTTGTACAGAGAGGGGAGGAGGAGATGGGCAGACAAAGAAAGAGGGGGGGGGAGATGTACAAAGAAAAGTGGAAGAGAAGATTGGGAGAGGGGGGAGGAGAAGATTGGCAGAGGGGGGAGAGGAGAAGATTGGTAGAAGGGGGCGGGGGGAGGATGAGACAGGCAGTGAGGAGGCAGGTGGAAGGGGCGGAGGGTAGATGTAGATGGAGGTGGAGGTGGAGAAGGAAGAGGAGGAGGAGGAGGAGAGATAGGAAGATACTGTATGTTCAGAGAGAGGGGAATGATGAGTTGGTGTGGAAAAGGAAATGAAGAAACCAACAGATTGGGGAATAGGTAATGGACAGATAGAGGTGAGAGGATGAGGTGGTTAGAGGGGCTGGGCAAGGAATAGGTGAACACACGGGGTTAAGAGGGGAGGGGAGGGGGGGGGGGAAGCAGATGTATGTTGAACACGTACAGGAGTGAAGCCACGGGAAACGGCTAGTAATATATAATGAGTAGTCAAATGAAAACAGTGCAGATGGAAAAAAGTAATTAAACTGTTCAATATTTTAACTTTTAATACATTTACCTCGCGATTGACAGAAGAGGGTCAATGCCTTCATGAAAAATTTTAGTGATTGCCTACTGAACCATGGCTGTACTAAAGCAAACTGATGGCCACAAATACAGGCAGACCCACATGTCACCACATTCATTTAGACTACACTGTAGGAATTTCACTGGGAAGTCCTTACATATCCTCCATATAATCCTGATCTCTCCACATGCTATTGCATACTTTTGTACTCCTGAAGAAAGACATCTGTGGCCACTGATTTGCTCTGGATGAAGAGGTGCACGGCTGGGTACAACAATGGTTCAGTAGGCAAGGTAAACATTTTTCCATGAAGGCACTGGCCATCTTGTCTCACAGAGGGATAAAGTGTTAACAGTTACGGCACATACTTTTGAAACAATAAGCAGTTTAATTACTTTTTCCATCTATCTTGTTTGCATTTCACTCCCCTTATACAATGAGATGACAAAAGTCATGGGATACCTCTTAAAATTGTATTAGATCTCCTTTTGCCCATCATAGTGCAGAAACTCAACATGGCATGGACTGAACAAGTTGCTGGAAGTCTCCTGCAGCAGTATTGAGCCATGCTGACTCTAAAGCTATTCATAATTGCGAAAGTGTTGCTGGCACACGATTCTCTGCACAAACTGACCTCTCAATTATGTCTCGCATATGTTTGATGGGATTCAAGTCAAGCAAACTGTGTAGCCAGATCATTCACTTGAACTGTCCAGAAAGTTCTTCAAACCAGTCATGAACAATTGTGGCCCATTGTCATGGGAACATGAATTCCCTGAATAGCTGTTTTCCAAGAAGCTGAACATAACCATATCTGGTCAATGATCAGTTCAGTTGGAACAGAGGACCCAGTCCACTCCGTCTAAACACAGCCCACATCATTGTGGAGCCACCACCAGCTTGCACAGAGCCTTGTTGACTACTTGGGTCCATGGCTTTTGGGGTCTGTGTTACCCTCAAATCCTACCATAATCAGCTCTTACCAACTGAAATCAGGACTCACTTGACCAGGCCATAGTTTTCCAGTCATCTAGGATCCAAATAATATGGTCATGAGACCAAGAGAGGCACTGCAGGTGATGTTGTGCTGCAGCAAAAGCACTCGCATCCATTGTCTGTGCCACAGGCCATTAATGCCAATTTAGCCATACTGTCCTAGTGGATACATCTGTCATACTTCCCACATTGATTTCTGCATTTATTTCATGCAGTGTTGCTTAGCATTGACAACTCTCAGTAAACACTGCAATTCTCTGTCATTAAGTGAAGGCAGGTGGCCACTGCACTGTCTGTGGTGTGTGGTAATGCCTGAAATTTGGTATTCTCGGCAGACTCTTGACACTGTGGATCCCAAAATACTGAATTCCCTTATGATTTCCAAAATGGCACTTCCCATGCATTTAACTACAACTAGCATTCCATGTTTACAGTCTGTTCATTCCCATTGTGCGGCCATAATCACTTCAGACACCTTTTCACATGAATCACCTGAGTACAAATGACAACTCCGCCAATGCACTGCCCTATTTTACATTGTGTATGTGATACTACCAACATCCATGTATATGCATATTGCTATTCCATGACTCCATCAACTCAGCGTATATGGTCAGCTTCACATGACATAGTTGTTTCCACCAATGGTTTTCTGTTTCTCAAACAGTATACTAGCTAAGTGTTGTACCTCTTACGTTCATAGAAAAATGATTATTTTCCAGACTAATACCCTTTCTCTTAATTATCTGGAATACATTCTGACACACAGTCCCATCCTGTTACTGGCCATCTTTTCTGAGCTGAAGCTCACAGCAGTCACTATGGATCTCTTTTCTGATCCTATTGGGGACATTTCTGTGTAATGAGTTCACCATGGTGATCCCAAAAGCAGCTAACAATACAGAATACCACCCAGAGCCCACCTTCCTTGTACAACTGAGGTAGCTGGTTGATGACCGTTTCACCTCAATAGCTGCCCACCCCTTCAGCACATAGCACAATTTGAGGTTAGGTGTTTTATCTTTCTTTTTTGCTTATTTCTTAATGGAGGTTTATATTCTCCTTGTGATCTAGAGCAGCTGAAACCTTGATAGAACACACAGTGGTTGCTGAAACATAAACAATGTTTATGATCAGAGAGCATTGGCCGGGAACAACAATTCCCAGCACAGGGAATCGGGTTTCACCAAACCTGAACTCAGCCACGAAAGCCTAAGATCACAAAGATACTGCTTTTTGGCTTGACCCAAGAGAATTGTATGGCTTAGACAGTGGATGTCACAGATGCAGGGAACTCCTTTTGAGAATGACTTGGTTCTGGTATATTGTCACACTTCCAAGAAATATATGTGGTAGCATTCTATTCCACTGATACAAGATTCAATAGTGTGTAAGTATGAGAAGCACTATTAGGTATTCATGTTAGCCATGGATACAGTAGAAGTTTAACAATGTGATTTCGAAGTGCTTTCGAGTGTGGGTGAATGCCATGAACAATTGCATTTGACATTTGGGAATTACTGTTCCCCTACTGCTTTGGACTTTCTTTGCTTTCACACAATGAAACATTAAATAAATACTCTTGAAGGTGAAAATTTGTAATTTCAGTCCACACAAAGTTAATGTTTATCATTGTAACTGGTCAAGAAATGCAACTGCACAAATCTGAGCAACTGACAAAGTGGTAGTAATGTGTGTGAATCTTCTCCAAGATGCTCTTACAAGAAAAAGAAAAATTGGAAGGAGTGTGTGAAAACACCTGTGTACACTTTCTCTGCTGCAAGGGAACACATTGTCAAAACCACAGAAGATCATAAGACAGTGACAATGGATTTCTGTACTGGAGGAAGACTTCTTCAGGTTGTTTGAAAGAATTTGGAAGAATAGTTTAGAGGCTTTTCTTCTGCTAGGGTAATGCACCTACACAATTGCGAAAAAAATTCAAATTAAAAATTACTGTTTTCACCTTAGAGACCACATCCCCTTAAACGGGTGACTGGGAAATGGGGTAGGGAGGTAGGAGCCACACCCAGGCCAGGAATGTTATTTCAAGTCTCCAGACATAGCCTTATAAGGAAACATAGCAATGAGGGAGAGGTTTTACATATATTAAATGTGACATAAGAGAATGATGCAATGTGTGCACAATTTCTTGAAACTGAGACAGTGACAGGCGTTTCTGTAGCTTTTCAAGTGAGAGATCCACCTGGTCTGTACACAAACAGGTGTCACCATTAATGATTGTTAGATTTCTCTTGCTTGAGTACAGTTTGGATTTTAGGAAGGGTTATCAACACTGAAATCTGATGTTAAGACCACACCCTAAATCATGTTGGGAACACTGTTTCCCACGATGTCAGTTGAAACTTTTCTGAACATCAGGATGTAAATACAGTGGAACATCGATTTTCCTTTTCTCGCAATTCTACACCACAAATTCATAGCACCTGTGAAAAACCCATAAAAGCAACACAAAAAATTACCACATTTTACTTTTCTTCCTAGTAAGGTTTACCTCGATCCTACATTGTTCTTGACGTCTTGCTTGATTTCATCCTGTTTTCTTCCTATTGACATTTGATTTGACTGAACGAATTACAAGTGGCACAAAAGATAGATGGTTTGCAGCATGAGTGGTTACGGAGTTAAAGGAATATTTTATGCTGTTGCAGACAGGGGAGATGTGAGAGGGGAAATGTTGACATAATCCACAACCGGTGTTGCCAATAAAACTTGCAATGTTTAGCTTCTCCATGCAGTTATGATACGACTACTGCTAGGTTGTGGCAGCTATGGGAAAACAAATTAATCGACACAAAGTGCTCCGGACTGAGCCAATGCATGACCAAGGGGCCCAGCTACTCCCTCTTCTTGTGCCGCTTATAACTCAGCCTCATCTTTTTACTTGCATTTCCAATGTACTGTATTCAGCAACAACATCAATCATCAACCTTTTAAGTTCAAACACTGATTCTCAAAGAATACGCTCGGTCAGAATCAAGGAAATGTCGACCATTTCCGGCTAGTGAGCTCTTATCGGCTGGCGACTTATTACGTCACCCAACAGCCAGCGCAGCCACCACATCACACTAATACACACAATACAAGCTCACCTGCTGGATGCGTAGAGAGGAGGAGAGGCCCTTCAACCATGGGAGTTCACGTAGGAGTGAAAGCATTCTGTAAAGTGCTGAAAATGTACTTTTCATCCAGATCATCTGCATGGCAGAAATGTCACGCGAAACAGAACAAGGGTTTTGCAATAGCACACTTTAAAGACTTTGGTGTTCAAATCTGCTATGATACAGTCACAACAGCTACACACACTACACACATACATAGTTTGCACCACACACTGTTGATCATAAAGATTGGCAACAGTAATACAATACATGAAGCAAAGATGTAGCACCTGATCTTTCTTTTAAATTTACATTTTACACAGTGTAGAGAAATTCACTGAGCCGACTTCTAATAAGCTTGTAACGTCAATTGGGGAAGTGAACTAATTTTTTCAAGTCTCAGTTTCTCTGTATCTATCTAACTATATCCGAATCCCGCTCCAGCTACTGCCGGGTCTGGGTGCTGATGAGTCCTCTCCATTTGGCTCGGTCCTCCCACCACTTTTCTTCCTTCACTTGCTGCCATGTCACACCTCTCCTTTCAACAGATATTCTCACTCCCATTTTCCACAGTGTTCTTGGGCGCCCTCTAGGTCTTTTCCCATCCATCTTTAGTTCTTCCATAATTTTGGGGAGTCTCTGCCCATGCATCCTCTTAACATGCCCATACCATCTTAATCTCTTTCTTTCAATTTCTTCTCTCATACTTTCTTGTTTGAGGTCCTTTCTAATCTCTACATTCCTTACTCTGTCCATTCTTGTTTTTCCCTTAACTGCTCTGAGAAATTTCATTTCCCCTGCTTGCAGTCTGCTCCAGTCCCTTTCTGTCATTGTCCGTGTTTCTCCACCATAAGTGACAATAGGGATGTAATAATTCTTATACACAAGGAGTTTTGCTCTTTCTGAAACTTCATTATTCCAAATCAGATGTTTTATTGTTTGGTAGAAATTGCCTCCCTTCTGTATCCTCCTATTAATTTCGTTAGTTATTCTTCCATCCCTAGATATTTCACTCCCTAAATAAGTGAAACTTTCTACCACTTTGAGGGTTTCTCCATTCAAGGTAATATTTCCATTGATTCCTTTCTCTCTTCCAAATACCATTACTTCTCTCTTATCTTTATTTATTTTTAATCCATACCTTTTCATTATTTCCTTCCACGCATCAAGCTGTAACTGTACATCTACCTCTTTATCACCCCATATTACCATATCATCTGCAAAAATCATCTTTTTGTGTTTTTCTTTTACTATATCTTTAACTGCCCTATTCATTCCCTCCATCACAACATTAAAAAGTGCGGGAGATAGAATACTTCCTTGCTTAAGTCCTTGTCTTGTTTCTCTCATTGAGCCTAAAATAACATTTTGACAGTGGCAAGCATATGATGCATGGTTCATAACAAAGACAAAGTTTGTCATTAAGCAGATGTCTACATTTATGCTTATGGTTTAATGACTCAGCTGCTGTGATATTTTCAGTTTAATTCACCATGTTCACCAATTTTGACTTTTTCCTAGGTGAGTGCAAAGGAAAGATCTCTAAAAAACACTTGTTTTGACATATAATTTGTGCTCGTAGTCGGAAACTTGCTTGATTACCTTGTACCCAGATACCAATTTCAACTTTTTTCTAAGTTTTCACTTGTTGCTACACATCTGTGATTTTTTAAGAAGTGATGAAATTCATTACCACAAATTAAATTAGAAACATTGTATTGTACATTTAAATTCATTCAGTTATATAGATTTTATACAATGTATTGGAGAAGATTGTGATTTTTAATAATTTGTGCCAATTACGTATTTGTATTTTGGGGGTCTTAATGTTTTCCTCGATTTCGCATTTTCCTCAATTTAGTGTTTTTTACATCTGGGCAGCATGAAAACCTAAAATAGGGGTTTCACTGTAACAGCAACATGAAGTACTCTCAGAAAGCAGCAAATATCAGAGGAGCAGAGGAGTGCAATTAGCAGAAAAGGTGCAAAATCAAATAGAATGATTGTTACTGAGGCAAAAGCCAGTAATTCAGTAGCACTGAAAGACTAAATAAACACGGGGAAACAAATCTGGATTTGCAAGTTCAGTGGATCACCATGGATTGAGGAGAGATTCTTGGCATCTTAACGGACATGGAGAGAATATAATCATTTTTCTCAGTTTTTCATTTTCTTCACATGGAAGTTGTGACCTCTTAGAGATTTGGAGACTTATATTTCACGTACAGAGGCCTAGTAAGATTTCAGTCGCTTGCCTGTGCAGGTGGCTGCTGTAGAAGAATTAACTGGAGAGGCTCAAGCACTACAGATGAGCTCCTTAACCTAGTAAATGTGGTATAGGAAAACACAATGTCACTGAATCTACACAAATAACATGATCATCACACAGCAGGGAATAGGCTTGACATTTAACTACAAGTGTCATTCAATAAGAATGCCCCACATTTTCTAAAAAAAAGCCATTAATATACATAGACAAACTTCCTTGTAGGTGTTTCACATTTGATGTTTGTTCTGTGCACCGGTGAAGTTTCGAACCATTCTGGCAGATGGCGGAGCCGTAGTACAGCATCAAAATGGCATCTACGTATGACTCACATTACAAGCAGTGTGCTGTTATTGAATTCTTGTGTGCAGAAAAAGAAACCATGGTGAACATCCATAAATATTTGTGTGCAGTGTATGGCGATGCTGCAGTTGATAGGAATACAGCTGGGCGATGGGTAAAAAAATTGACAGCCTCAGGAAATGCAGAAACAGAGCTCCATGATCAGCCATGCTCGGGATGACCTGTCACAGCCACTGTTGCAAACACGCTGAATCATGTGGATGCCATTATTCATGCCAACCGGCGCGACACAGCTCGTGAATTGGCTCTACGTTGGTCAGCTCTGGAGTGCTGAATCATGAAAACATGGCTATGCCTACAGGACAAGAACTTTTACCAGCAGGGAATACATCCTTTTCCGCAATGTTGGCGAACAGCCACAGAACTTGATGGAGACTATGTAGAAAGATAGGACATGGACAAGAAATGTTGATGTATATTGTCATCAAATTCTGACTATTTAACAATAAATAAGTTCTGAGAAAAAAATGTGGAGCATTACTTATTGAAGGACCCTCGTACATTTGTCATCAATAATCTGGATCCATGAACAGGATTACACTGTGTTGTCAATAGGATAGGAAGGTTAAAAGTGAAGTTTCATCAGTTTGGAAGAGAACACATACCTGGCAAATCCTCAATCTTGGAAAGGAGAAGGTATTTCAAAATAATACCAAGATGTTAGGCCTGATCTGTCGATTGCACACTTGGCCACATGACAGCAGGCCATCAAGGACATGAATGAGTTCAAGAAAAATTGGGCCATGACAGATATGCTAATAGTATCTCTTCATCTGGCCCAAGAACTGAACCACCTAGTCAGTCAGACAGTAACACTAAAATTTTGTCAAAACCGCAGTGTGAACTATCATTATTTATATTCACTAAGTGGGTCTTTGAAAATGAAATACCTAACTTCCTTAGCCTGTTGTGTCTCTAAAGGTCTTGTCATCAGCCAGGCTTTACATTCTAATCTTACTTCCTTTGTATTCATTAAGACTTATCAAATTAACAACAAGAACAATCCTAGGAACACTGACAGATGAAATGCAGGGTGGATAAGAGATGAGAGTTATGGACTGTGTACAAATCACCTCCATCACTGCGTAAGTATCCCCATATACACTTACCTTCAGCATCTAGAAGCTTCACAAGATCCTCACGGGGCCCAAAAAAAGTAGGGCCAATATTAGATCCTGATAACATCCTCTGTATACGAGCGAAGTCCTCTACTTTTCCTAGACTTCGCTGCTGTGATGAGACTGGAAAGTGTGATTTACGAATCTGAAGCCTTGTCGACTTGGACAGTTGTTTTCCAATGGAACCTAAAAAATCATTTCACAACTAAGAACATAAATAGGAACATAATTGGTGACTGTTAATGGTGTGTGCTTCACGAAAAAATTAATTACCAATAATATCTCAAAAATAATTACATTAATTAAGAACGTTGATTTTGTAAGCAAGAGCTTCCAAATTGTTCAAATCTGTGTTAAGCTCATTATAATCCATCAAAGGTTGAAAAAGTGGAAAACACACACACACAAATTCACAACTCACACTTATATGACTACTGTCTCTGGCAGGTGAGGCTGGATTGTGCACAGAAACTGTGCCTGATGGGACAACAATAAGCAGGAGGTTCGGGTAAGGAGGAGGCTTGAGGAGGGAGGGGGTGGGAGGTGGGAAAGGAGACACATAGAGGCAAAAGAACAAAAAAGGCTAGTGTGTTTGTTGGCAGAATAGAAGGATGTGTTGTGTTGTGCTGGAGTGAGGGCAGGGAAGGGGATGGCCAGGTGGAGGACAGGAACTAGCAAAGATCGGACCAGGGGGTGGGTGGGGGACAGTGGGTGGGGGAACATAGGATGACTGCAGGGAGATTTCCCACTCGCACAACTGAGGAAAGCTGGTATTGGTAGCAAAGATTCTGTTGGCACAGGTTGTGAAGCTGCCATGTAACTGAAGCATGTTGTGTTGGGCAGTGTTTTCACCAACCGGGTGATCCACATGTCTCTTGGTCACAGTTTGTCAGTGGCCATTCATGTGGACAGCCAGCTTGTTGGTTGTCATGCCCAGATAGAAAGCAGCACAGTGGCTGCAGCTTAGTTTGTAGATCACATGACTGCCCTCACAGGTAACCTTACTTTTGATGGGATAGAAGATGCCTGTGATTGAAGTGGAGTAGGTCCTCTTATGTGACCTTCAAACTAAGCTGCAACCACTGTTCTGCATTCTATGTGGGCATTATAACCAACAAGCTGTATGTCTGCATGAATGGCCACCACCAAACTGTGACCAAGAGACAACTGGACCACCCAATATCTGAACATGTTGCCCAAAACACCATGCTTCACTTCCGTGACTGCTACACAGAGTGCACCATCTGAATCCTTCCTACCAATATCAGCTTTTCTGAATTGTGCAGTTGGGAACTCTCCCTGGAATATATTCTACGTTCCCATAACCACGCTGACCTCAACCTTCACTAGTCCCTGCCCTACACCCACCTAAATCTAAAGAGACTTAAAACTGGTTCACAGCAAAACTCAATCTCTTTAATTTTCTGAAACTCATTATGACCTCCAAAACCAGTATTGATGATCTACAGTTCACTATGATATCAATTAATGTACACTTTAAATGAACTCTAGCCATAAATTTACATGTACAAATGAATATTGTTAGACTGAAACCACAATGAAGTCCAAGTCCAAAGACAGTGCTGTAAAAGAAGTACAGCACTTAGTTCTGAAAGCTTGTTTATTACTGACAACAACATCCAGTCAGAAGAGAACTGAATTCCTGGACAGAGAGTGCTGCTATTTACAGAAACATAAAACACTCCAGAATACACAAACACAAGATATTTTGAGAACCTTCCTAAAATGATATACAGGTTGTATCAAAAAGAATCATCTGATTTGGCATTTCTATATTTCTGAAATTAACAAACATATGAAGCTTGCGCATGAATAACGCTGTATGGCACATTTTGATATTTCGTAGAATCACGTGGAATAATGCTGTATACGGCAGTTTGCATCGCCTGCTGTCATAATTGACATGTTCACCGTCCGAGGGCAGCACTAAACAGCGATGAGACATGCACAATTTTCTCGCCTCTGCGCGAACAATGCTGTATGTTACAAGAATGGCGGAGTGCAGCAAGGTGACGCTTACCGCAAGTGGTTTGAAACGTGCAAATAATGCACGGAAAAGGAAAATTAACATTGGTAGTTGGCAGGATATTAAGAGGAAAAGGCTTCGTGATGCTGGACTGGAACATAAATCACGAAAAGGAAAGGTAGTTCCTGCGAAACAGCCTCCAACGCAGGTGAGCGGAATAATGCTGTATGGGTTTTGTAAAAAGGTGTATGTCTTTAGAGAAGCAAATGTGTCCTGTAAAGCGGCGACGAGCCCTGTAGAGTACATGGCTCTAATGACATGTTATGTGTATCTTCTGAAAACATTACAGTAAAAGTATGTAACGTGAATGAAATTAACTACAGTTCTGTAGTTATCATTGGCGAAAAAATAGAATACTCAGTCTGAGTAATGCTATATTATTAAAAGAGAATGTGAAATTTGATAATCTAGTTGAATATTAGGTAGTAATAGTGATTGTTTTCGTGATTCAGGATCGTGTATGCAATGCAGAAGTGTGCTCAAAAGAAGGATGCAAGGACATAAGCCTGGAAATGAAGTTAAAGCTGTACGAAGAATATCATGCCCTAACATACGATGAGCAGTCCATATACTTAATAAAATCCATGGAAATAGGCGTGCCAGCCAGGCGCAAGAGAGGTAAGACAGACGATACTTCACGAAAACAAGCTACTTTCAAATACAAAGTTTAGTCAAAAGAAGTGTGTCAAAAAACATTGCTTGACATATTCTCCATCACCCAGCGACAAATGCAGACTCTGCAACGTAAAGTAAAAGGTGGAATAACCACTCCTAAAGACGGTAGAGGAAAACATTGCAATAGGCCACATGCCATATCAAATGACGACAGGCCTCTTATTCGGCAACACATATCGAGTTTCCCAAAGCAGATGAGCCATTACAGCATGAATAAATCCTCAAAAGAATGTCTGCACCCCGATCTCAACCTCTGTAGAATGTATCGATTGTTTACCGAAAAGTTTCCTGATAAGTCAATAAGCAGGTCATACTATCAAAATGTGTTTCAAACAGATTTTAATCTGCGTTTCGGAACACCTAGATCAGATACTTGCAGACTGTGCAATTTGTTGTTTAACAAAATGATTGCAGCTTCGGATGAAATAGAACTGCACAAGATGAAATTGAGAGTCAGTCGCATCATTCAAGGGCAGACCAAGCATACAAAGCCCTAAAAAACGATACGGAAATGGCTAAGAGGTATAACAATATACATTTTATATGTGTTGATCTACAACAGGTTTTACTTTGTCCTATATTGACTCATTCCACGGTATTCTACCAGAGACAGCTGTCGTCGTATAATTTCACGGTACATGACGTTGGTACTGGAAACATCACCGTAAATTTGTGGGATGAATCCACCGCAAGGAGAGGTTCAGCCGAATTAGTTTCCTGTCTGCTTAAATTTGTGATGCACAATTACGATACGCTTGAACAAGGTATGGAACGAAAACTAATTGTTTGGTCTGACCGCTGTGTCGGGCAGAACAACAACTGGAGAGTTTTAGCGCTTTATTTCTATCTGATCAACTGCAAGTACTTTACAGAAATACATCAGACGTTTTTATGTTCGGGTCACTGTTTCCTACCTTGTGACAGGGATTTTGCAGTCATCGAGAAAAGAAAGAAAGTGTCAAAAGTTATGGTTCCTTCAGAATGGAAGCACGTCATTTTTGAGGCCTTTGTCGATCCTTCAAAACTGACCATTCATGAGATGATGATGGAAGACTTCAAGGACATAGGATCCATCGAGTTGCTTTTGAAGAAGCCGCCTGCTTTGAAAATTACCGATGTACTTTGGTTGAAGCTGTGTAGTGATGAGCCTCGAGGTTTAAGCATGCATCGTACCCACAATGTGCTTCGCCGATGGGAAAGACACTGTATTGTAAAGCATGGTTGTGAACATCAAGTAAAAAATTGTCCATTGCCTTCTGAATTCTGGTTGCTCTATAACAGGATGCTGAAAGTTCATAAGGAGAAGAAAAGGGATGTATTGGACATGACGAAATATTTGGAACCAAAATACAGGCAGTTTTATGAAAACCTGCAGTGTGACAACTGACTATAATGTACTAGATTTGAGCCTAAACTTGATAAACTAATGTTGTATTTTTTTTTAAGATCAAGCAATTCAGTTTACAATAAATATTATTTAGTATCTTGTTTTAAATCTCTTACTTACTATTTTTGGATTCTAGACACCTTATAATTACAGCAGAGCACTGGCTGATCTGGAATAACGCTGTATATCCATTGCCATACAGCGTTATTCCATTTTAAAACTTACTTATTTTCGAAAAATCTGTACTTAGTGCAATTTTAAAAACCAGAAATTAGTATTTTCCACAGTCAGTATGCACAAACAATACATACCTGCTATTACATTACTATATCGTATTAATTCTCTGGAACTAACAGTTTTTGTCAATTTCCCAACAACTGCAAAATGTGCCATACAACATTATTCGTGCACATACTTCATATAATGATTTTTTTTCATAGCTTTTCTTAGGTGTTCAATATTCCCCCCCCCCCCCCCCCCCTTGAAATGCATGGCATATGTCAATGTGGTATTAAAATTGTTCCCACATAGTAGCAAGCATGTGTTGAGTTACAGCTTCCACAGCTGCTGTTATGCGATGTCTCAATTCATTCATTGTTGTTGGTAACCAAGACACAAAGTCTTTTATAAAAACCCCACAAGAAATAATCACATACAGTCACATCCAGTGACCTTTGAGGCCAGTAATATAAGGCTGAATCATTTAGTCCAGTGTGACCAATCCATCGTTTAGTAATCCTTTGATTTAAAAATTCCCACACTTCCAGATGTCAATGTGGAAGTGCCCCACCTTGTTGGTAGATAAAGTCATTCGAATCAGTCTCCAACTGTACAAAAAGAAAGTTCTCAAGCATATCGAGATATGTGCTTCTTGTAACAGTGTTCTTGGGAAAGAAAAATGGACCATACAATTTTCCTGTGAAACTGCACAAAATACATTAAATTTTGGAGAGCCCCTCTCACGTTGTACAACTTCATGTGGTTGTTCCATACCCCATACTCTCACATTATTACGGTTCACCTTTTCATTTAAAGGGAATGTTGCATCGACACTAAGCACTAAGTGTGGAAGAAAACTGTCATCCCCCATCCCGCCAAGAATGAAGTTACAGAACTCCACACATTGTGTTTGTCACCTTCATTAAGAGCTTGCAGTAGCTGAATTTTGTATGGTTTCATGTGTAAATGTCGACACAACACATGCCATACAAACATCGGAGGCATGTTGAGCTGTCGAGCTGCACATGCGAATGGATTTCTGCAGACTCCTTGTGAAACTATGGTGGATGTGTTCGATGTCTGCGTCAGGCACTCGGGGATGGCCCGGCGATTTGCCTTTACACAAACAACCTGTTTCTTGGAATTGTTCATGCCATCATCTAATGTTCTGTGCTGTGTGAGGATCCATATCACACCTAGGGCGAAAGTCAGGCTGCACAGTTATTACTGACCCACACTGTGCAACATGTAGAACACAAGACACTTTTTGTTGTCACAACACCACTTTTATTTGAACTGAAGTGGGTGCACACTGCTGTTACCTAGTGGGAACCATGTAAAACTCGCAAGTTTACTCTTTCCAACAGTACACTGTTCATGCACATGTCTCAAATAACATAATAGTAATGATTTTTTTAAAAATTGGGTTATTTTTTATACTAAATAACAAATAACTGCTGGTGGTTAGGTTTGAAATGATGCCCCATGACACACAAGCCAGTGACACTAGCCACTAGGTCACACTGCTAGCACCACAACTCATGACTGGATAAGAATCTCATAACCCATATTGCATGGGAGGGGATTCAAAATATCCAAATGGGAATCCATGTCAGTGCTCTTCACCAGCTCTTTCTACAGGAATTTGACAGCAGCAATTTAATTAAGTAGCTCTGCTGTGAAACTTTCTGCCAGATTAAAACTGTGTACCGAATAGAGACTCAAGCTCAGAATCTTTTCTTTCACAGGCAAGTGCTCTACTGACTGAACTGCACAAGCATGACTCACAATCCATCATCACAGCTTTACTTCTGGCAGTACCTAACCTTCTGCCTTCAGAATTTCACAGAAGCTTCCCTGCACAGGAGAGCTTCTGTGATATTTGGAAGGAAGGAGACGAGGTACTGGTGGAAGTAGAGCTGTGAGGACAGGTAGTGAGTCGCGCTTGTGCGCCTCAGTCGGTAAAGCACTTACCAGCGAAAGGCAAAGGTCCAGAGTTCAAGTCTCGGTCCTGCACATGTTTTAATCTGCCCGGAAATTTCACATCAGCACACTGCAGAGTTAAAATTTCATTTTGGTAGATCTGTTGTATTGGTGTTTTTGCTATATTTGGCACCAAAATTAGCTACATGTTTTTCAAAGTAAGATGCAGAGATTTCATTTAGCTCTTTTCCGCCAGAAAATTGAAGTGAAATGAAACATTGGGTTATATACGTGATTTCTGTTTCCCATTTCACTTATTAGCCTATCAAATATATTGAAGCAGTCTAGATTAAACAGTTTCATTTCAGTCCTCAGTTGGCAGAATTAGGAAGCCTTTGGTTAAACAACATATTACTTTCTTCGAGTCCCAACTGCCAATCTTTGAGAACCTAAAAATACTACAGCGAAGTAGCACAAAAGCTCCATTGTTGAACATGAGCTAGCTGTACGAACCCAGTGCACTGTTGACACACAACTCAAGTGACACATGTTCAGCAGTAGTCATTTATGTGCTACTTTGACGAAATGACACTGTGACTAGGACGTACATTTTCAGTCTTGTGCAGAGGGAGGGCTTCTTGCAGGCAGGAGATAGGAGCATGTAGGGCAGGAGCTCACATGCCTTCCCCAGTCAGTTTCTAAATCATCTTTCTTGTTGGTTTAACTAGGCTGTTTTTGCATACCCTCTGTTCTTGCACCCACGGCGGGGGTCCTCTTTCTTCATGGCCTTGGTACAGGCCTGCCAGTAGGTCAAATTTTCACTCTCATCACTTTCCATAATCTGGAGCTGCGTGGTTAAAGCCTGAGTATTCTCATAGTGATTTTAAAATGAAAAAGCAGATTGTTTTCTAAACATGGCCCTTAATTTGCTAAGTATGGAAAAGAGCTAAAAGTCACACGTTTAAGTACATATCGATCGATCAAAATACTACACACACAAAAAATTGCTGAGTTCACTTCTGTCTGTACTTTACTATTAGCTTCAGTATTTTGTGGATTATGTCAATATTTAGATCTGTATAATTTACCATATTTACTACTTTTTAAGCAGTATGGTGTAAATGAAGTTTATATAACAAACAATTTGGAACAATTTCATTACAAAGTTTATTGGCATTTTATTTAGGCAGCACCAATGAAATTGAGTTCCAGCCACCAGTTGCTGTGACTGTGTCAGACAGTACACTATTAACACTGCATTCTAAAATATGGGATTGTTTTTCCCACTTCCTTGCATTAAATTACATTTTTCTTAATTCAGAGCAAGCAGCCATTCATCACACAAAATAAAAATTTTGTCTAAGTCATCTACCAAAAGGGTCATGCAAGAAGGTTCCCAATATGCCAAAGGTTCCCAATATGCCACTTCAATGCCATCATGTGTGGTAATGATAACAACAATATTATGTAAAAGATGATTTCCACTCATCACACTCAAGAGAAGTTGAGTCACAGACGAACACAACAAAAAGAATGTTAAAACACATGAGCTTTCAGCCAAAAGGCCTACTTTTAAAATAGGCAAAAAACACACACACACACACACACACACATTCACCCAGGCACAATTCACTCACACATAACCACTACCTTTGGCTAGAGAAGCAATCTGGGTGATGAGGGTAAGAAGGCTTGGACAGGGAGCGGGAGGGATAGCGGATAGTGGTGGTAAAGTACTGCTTTTTTTTTTTTTTTGTGGTTTTAGGGCGCACAACGTCAACGGTCATTAGCGCCCAGACTACTTTAGGAATGCACCGCGAGTCACAAGTTTAAAACAGCAACAAAACGGAAAACACGATGAAAGACATACTGACAGGCATAGGATTAAAAAAGAAAACAGCATAATCAAATGTCCTTTGAGAGGGTTGTCAAATTGATAAAATGAAGAACGCGAGCAGCTGCTCGTGGGTCATCCGCTAAAATGGCTTCTACAGTACATGGCAGGCCAATACCGAGACGTAGGGTGTTAAAATTCGGACACGACGTTAAAATGTGGCGGACCGTCAGCAATTGCCCACATGGGCAGAACGGCGCCGGCGCAGCCGTCAGCAGATGGCGATGGCTGAACTGGCAGTGGCCAATTCGCAACCGGGCCAAAACTACCTCCTCCCGCCGAGAAGGGCGTGAGGAGGACGTCCAAGCCACGGGTAGAGCTTTCAAGGCCCGAAGCTTGTTGTCTGAAAGTGCAGCCCAATCGGCATGCCACAGCGAGACAATGCGACGACAAATTACCCTGCTACAATCTGACGAAGGGACACCACAAGAAGCTGTCCGAGGCTGGAGGACCGCAGCCTTGGCCGCGGCATCTGCAGCTTCGTTCCCAGGGATACCGACATGGCCAGGAATCCACATAAAGCTAACCGGAGAACCGACGTCCACCAGCTGCTGAAGAGAGCGTTGGATCCGGTGCACGAAAGGGTGAACCGGGTACGGATCACCGAGGCTCTGGATAGCGCTCAGGGAATCGGAGCAGATGACATATGCAGAATGTCGGTGGCGGCAGATGTAAAGGACAGCCTGGTAGAGGGCAAAGAGCTCAGCTGTGAAGACCGAACAATGGCCATGGAGCCGATATTGGAAACTTTGTGCCCCGACAATAAAAGAACACCCGACCCCGTCATTGGTCTTAGAGCCATCTGTATAAATGAAGGTCATATTAATGAACTTCGAACGAAGTTCGACAAAACGGGAGTGGTAGACTGAATCGGGGGTAACCTCCTTCGGGAGCGAGCAGAGGTCAAGGTGGACGCGAACCTGAGCCTGGAGCCAAGGTGGCATGTGGCTCTCGCCCACTCGAAAGGTGGCAGGGAGTGAAAAATGAAGGTGTTGAAGGAGGCGACGAAAGCGAACTCCAGGGGGTAGCAGGGCGGAGACATACAACCCGTATTGACGGTCGAGAGAGTCATCAAAAAAGGAACGATAAGATGGGTGGTCAGGCATTGCCAGTAGCCGACAGGCAAACCGACAAAGCAGTATATCGCGCCGGTAGGTGAGTGGCAACTCACCAGCGTCAGCATGAAGACTCTCGACGGGACTAGTATAAAACGCTCCGATCGCAAGTCGTAAACCCCGATGTTGTATGGAGTTGAGGCGGCGTAAGATGGACGGCCGTGCAGAGGAGTATACGAAGCTCCCATAATCCAGCTTGGAGCGGACGATCGACCGATATAGGCGAAGGGGGACGGTTCGATCCGCTCCCCACGACATACCACTGAGAACACGGAGGACATTGAGAGAACGGGTACAACGGGCAGCCAAATATGACACATGTGGAGACCAACTAAGTTTCCTGTCAAATGTAAGACCTAAAAATTTTGTTGTCTCCACGAATGGGAGAGCAACGGGACCAAGTCGTAAAGACGGTGGGAGAAATTCTTTGTAGCGCCAGAAGTTAATACAGACCGTCTTCTCGGCAGAAAAACGGAAGCCATTGGCGACACTCCACGAGTAAAGACGGTCAAGAGAACGCTGAAGACAGCGCTCCAGGAAACACGTACGCTGCGCGCTGCAATAGATGGTAAAATCGTCCACGAAAAGGGAGCCTGATACATCAGCTGGGAGGCAATCCATTATTGGATTGATCGCTATGGCGAAGAGAGCGACGCTCAAAACTGAGCCCTGTGGTACCCCATTCTCCTGGCGAAAGGTGTCTGACAGGACAGAACCCACACGTACCCTGAACTGTCGATCCATTAAAAAGGAACGAATAAAAAGAGGGAGGCGACCGCGAAGACCCCATGTATGCATGGTGCGGAGAATGCCCGCCCTCCAACAGGTGTCGTAAGCCTTCTCCAAATCAAAGAACACAGCCGCGGTCGGGCGCTTCCGCAAGAAGTTATTCATAATGAAGGTCGACAAGGTAACCAGATGGTCAACAGCAGACCGGCGCCTACGAAATCCACATTGTACATTGGTAAGTAGGCGTCGAGACTCGAGCAGCCAAACCAATCGAGAGTTAACCATTCGCTCCATCACTTTACAGACACAGCTGGTAAGCGAGATGGGTCGATAACTGGAGGGCAAGTGCTTGTCCTTCCCCGGCTTAGGAATCGGGACAACAATAGACTCGCGCCAGCATGCGGGAACATGTCCCTCAATCCAGATGCGATTGTAAGTACGAAGAAGAAAACCTTTACCCGCAGGAGAAAGGTTCTTCAGCATCTGTATATGAATAGAATCAGGCCCTGGAGCGGAGGACCGTGATCGGCCAAGTGCGGTTTCGAGTTCCCGCATGGTGAATGGGGCATTATAACTTTCACGATTCGAGGAGCGGAAGTTAGGTGGCCTAGCCTCCTCTGCCTGTTTGCGGGGGAGGAAGGCAGGGTGGTCATGAGCGGAGCTCGAAACCTCTGCGAAAAAGCGGCCGAAGGCATTGGAGACAGCCTCAGGGGCCACAAGGACGTCATTCGCGACCGTCAAGCCAGAAACTGGTGAGTGGACCTTAGTGCCAGATAGCCGGCGCAGGCTACCCCAGACAACAGAAGAAGGAGTAAAACTGTTGAAGGTGCTTGTGAAAGCAGCCCAGCTGGCTTTCTTGCTTTCTTTAATAATACGACGACACTGTGCACGTAATCGTTTATAATTGACACAATTCGCCACTGTAGGGTGGCGGTTAAAGGCGCGTAAAGCACGTCGACGAGCACGTAGAGCGTCTCTACATGCCGCGGTCCACCAGGGGACCGGTACGCGACGTGGAGAAGAAGTAGGGTGAGGGATGGAATATTCAGCAGCAGAGAGAATGACTTCCGTGAGGTGTGCGACCTGACTATCGCAGCTTGGGAATGTTTGATCCTGAAAGGTCGCCCTTGAAGAGAAGAGCCCCCCAGTCTGCTTTGGAGATGTTCCAACTAGATGAGCACGGAGAGGGGGTATGCTGCAGGAGATGGATAACACACGGGAAGTGGTCGCTCGAATATGTATCAGAAAGAGCATACCACTCGAACCGGCGTGCAAGTTGAGGAGTACATATAGAGAGATCTAAATGGGAATAGGTGTGAGATGTATCCGAAAGAAAAGTAGGGGCGCCAGTATTGAGGCGGACGAGATTGAGCTGGTTGAAAAGGTCTGCTAACAGGGAGCCCCTCGGGCAGGATGCTGGAGAGCCCCAAAGGGGATGGTGGGCATTGAAGTCTCCAGTTAACAAAAATGGTGCAGGTAGCTGAGCAATAAGTTGCATCATGTCTGCCCTGGTAACGGCAGACGATGATGGAGTGTAAACGGTACAAATGGAAAATGTAAAAGTGGGGAGAGTAATGCGGATGGCAACTGCCTGCAGGCCGGTGTGCAACATGATGGGATCGTAGTAAATATCATCCCGGACCAGCAACATAACCCCTCCATGAGCTGGGATACCTACCACAGGGGGTAGGTCAAAACGCACAGAGGTGTAGTGTGCCAAGGCAATTTGATCGCATGGGCGTAGCTTCGTTTCCTGGAGGGCTACGACGAGCGGACGGTGCAAGCGAAGCAGCAACTTCAAGTCCTCTCGGTTGGAGCGAATGCTGCGAATATTCCAGTGAATAAGTGCCATCGTAAGAAAAAAGGAAGACGAAAGAAGGGGTCACCTCGAAGGCCGCTGAGGGCCTGGCTTCGAGCGAGCACTGCCGCCGCTATCAGTAGGCGGACAGTCATCGTCCATTGGGTCTATACGTTCATCGGCCATCTTGGGAAGATGGCCGGGAGGGGGAGCTTCCTCCGCCGGTGAACGGCCAGATGTTCGGCTACCAGCGGTGCGGCCAGGCGAAAGGGATGACGGCCTGGGGCGGCAACCGCTGGGTGGTGCAGGAGAAGAAATGCGCCGTGGCGGAGAAGGAGAACTGTGCTTCCTATTAGCCTTCTTGGATGGTCGTTTGGTGGAAGTACCGGACGAAGGCTGGGAGGTCGAGGTACGTAGGAAGTCTGCACGGGACGGTTCCTTCTTGAAGGCCCGTGCATCTGACTTCTGGGTCTTCGTCTTAGCAGAAGCTGATGAAGGGGCTGGTGTCTGTGGGGTGATGGGACGAAGAGGAGACGTCGACCGCGCGATCTTAGCACTGGCCGAACGGACGACCGTGGTGCTGAAGGTCAGATCGCAGGTCTGGGTTGCCACCTCCCTGGTAGTCCGAGGAGAGGCGAGGACAGTACTGTATTTCCCCGCTGGGAGCAGCGTGGGCTTCCTACTAGCCAATAGCTTGCGAGCAGCCGAGGTGGACACTTTCTCTTTGACCCGAATTTCCTGGATACAGCGTTCTTCCTTATAGACAGGACAGTCGCGGGAGGATGCAGCATGGTCACCCTGACAGTTCACACAACAAGGAGACGGAGGTGGACAGTCACCCTCATGGGCATCCCTGCCACAAGTGACACATTTAGCCGCATTGGAACAAGATTGGCGAGTGTGATTGAAACGCTGACACTGGTAGCAGCGCGTAGGTGTCGGGACATAGGGGCGAACAGAAATAACCTCGTAGCCCGCTTTGATGCGCGATGGCAGCTGAACACTATCGAAGGTCAAAAAAAGTGTCCGGGTCGGTACAAGGTCATTGTTGACCTTTTTCATGACCCTATGGACAGCCGTCACGCCCTGCTCAGCGAGGAAAGATTGAATCTCCTCGTCAGTCAAGCCGTCGAGGGATCTAGTGTAGACCACACCACGAGACGAATTCAAAGTTCGGTGAGCCTCCACCCGGACAGGGAATGTGTACAGGAGTGTGGCCCGAAGCAGTTTTTGTGCCTGAAAGGCGCTCTCAGTTTCGAGTAATAAGGTACCGTTACGCAACCTGGTATAGGATTTGACAGATCCGGCTATGGCATCGACGCCCTTCTGGATAACGAAAGGGTTGACAGAGGAAAAATCCTTTCCGTCCTCAGATCGAGAAACGACGAGGAACTGTGGGGCAGGCGGTAGTACTTTTGTCACTGGTAGCTGGTCACGTTTCCGTTTTTGGGCAGAAGTCGAGAGAGATGGAGTGAAATCCATTGCGGAGAAATCCCCCATGATTGCCAGCGTCTCCGATGGCGCGCTCCTTCCTTGTGGGGACCCTCTCAGAGGGCACTCCCGCCTTAGGTGAATGTTTACACCTCAGGTCACACCTCCCGAGAAACAGACGGAGGGACCAATCGGCATGGTCAGAAGGTATCAGCTCAGGCAATCACCCCTCCCCGGGCCTGGCCTTTACCAGGGGGTACGCGCGTGCCTTACATGTCTACCCAGGGCGGGGAATTACGCGTTACCCCGTCACCGGCTACGCGTGCGAACGCGTGGGTCGGCCTTCAGGCGCGCACAGGGAGGAAGGAAGAAGAGGAAAAAGGAGAGAGAGAGAGAGAGAGAGAGAGAGAGAGAGAGAGAGAGAGAGAGAGAGGACAGTGTCTCAAACGCCGAGGCGGAGACCAGAGAAGGCAAGGAGAAGAAGGCAATGAGAAGGCAAGGAGAAGAAGGCAATGAGAAGGCAAGGAGAAGAAGGCAATGAGAAGGCAAGGAGAAGGCAAGGAGAATAAGGCAATGAGAAGGCAAGGAGAAGAAGGCAATGAGAAGGCAAGGAGAAGAAGGCAAGGAGATTATGCAGGGGAAAGAGTAAGGAAGACAGTGAGGTGGAGAAGAGCAAAGAAAGGAACCAACCAAAGAAAGGAAGAAACGAGAAGTGAAAAAGCAAAATGACCGCAAATAGAGGTCGTGGAACCGTCCGTCTCCGGACGCAGGCGCTAACTACCCCCTTGAGGGGGAGGGACTCCTTTTAGTCGCCTCTTACGACAGGCAGGAATACCTCGGGCCTATTCTTACCCCGGACCCGCAGGGGGAAGTACTGCTTGTGTTAGCATGCAGGGATGTGGTGGGGATAGAGTAGAGCAGCTAGGCGCAGTCGGAAGGTTAGCCGTGGGGTGGCGGAAGTCGCCCCTTGCCCCCCTACCCCCACTGTCTAACATTCTGACTGCATCTCGCTAGGCATATTAAAACTTCTACTAAAGATTCACGCTTTTTTGTATAGTAATAAAAATGTGTCTTCTACAGCCTATTAATTTTTGAGGCAGATAATGTTATTGAGATATGTTCACAATGCTTGATGACAACTCCAGGTACAACATATTCCAAACAGTTGAGACACCACTTAAATATCACTACAAAGCATGACACTATTACAATGAACAACTGTTTCAATGCTGGACACACCACTTGGCTGCCCAATACTTTGTATTTCACAAGTAACCATCGAGGTTACCTGTGACTTTTTGCTTATAATTCTGTAAAAAGTTGTGTAATGTAATTGGATAGATAAAAACTTACTCACCATGCGGTGGCAGAACACGCACATAAAAAAAGATTGTGATTAAGCTTTCGGAGCCAGTGGCTTCTTTTTGCGGCAGAAGGGTTGAAGGGGAAGGAAGAGGAGTGAAGGAAAAGGACTGGAGAGATCTAGGAAAAGGGTTAGTCGTGCACACCCTCGGGTCAGGAGGGACTTACCGCACGGGATGAGATGAAAAGACTGATATATGAGGACTGCTCTGGATGAGAGTTAAAAACGTGAGAGCTTAAAAGTGGAAGACAGGGTAATATGCAAGACAGAGATTACTGCACAAGTTAACGAGAGTGAAAAGCTAAGTACATTGTACGTAACACAGGTGGGAGGAAGAGGGCAAAAAATAAGAAAATGGAAGATGTAGATAACTAAAACAGGGCGAAGAAAGGAATAGTTTCTGTGAAGAAATGACAAGATGGAAGAAATTAACGTCAATTAAGGCCAGCTGATGGTGAGAATCAAGGACATGTTGTAGCACTAGTTCCCACCTGTGGAGTTCTGAGAAACTGGTGTCCAGTGTCCAGATGGCGCATGTGGTGAAACAGGCACCAAGGTCACAACAGGATACTGTGTGTTGCATGTATATACCCTCTGTCTATGCCCAATCATCCTAACGATAATTTGGTGGTAGTCATGCCAATGGAAAAGGCCAAACAGTGTTTCCATAACAGCTGGTATATGACATGTCATTTCACAGGCGGCTCTCCCTTTGATGGTATATGTTTTGCCAGTAACAAGGCTGGTATAGGTGGTTGCAGGAGGGTGCACAGGGCAAGTCTTGCAGTGGCGATGGTCAAAGAGTTAGGAGCCCTGTGATAGGGAAATGGGTGCAGAAGAAGCATAGGGTCTGACAAGAATATTGTGGAGATTGGGAGGACGATGAAAAAATATTCTAGGTGTGGTCGGCAAAATATCAGACAGAATCGATCTCATGATTTATGGAAGTCATGGCCTTGTTGAAATAGCTGAGTAATACATTCCAGATCAGGATAATACTGAGTGACAAGTGGTGTGCTCTGAACAGATTGGATGTGATGGCTGGGAAATCTGCCTCTGAACTACGCTGGTGGGGTAATTATGTCCTGAAGGCTGAGGTGAAAATAGTGGTGTATTGCTGTAAGGAGTCTGCATCTGAACAAATACATTTGCCTTGAATGCCAAAGCTGTGTTGGAGGGAATGTTTGACATGGAAAGGCTGTCAACTGTCAAAATGTAAGTACTGTTGCCTGTTAGTAGATTTAATGTGGACAGAAGAGTGTAGCTGGCCTTCAATGAGGACAAGATCAACATCAAGGGAAGTGGCACAGGTTTCGGAATAGGACCACGTGATCTTTAATTGGTAGAAGGTGTTAAGATATTCCAGGATTTTTAACAGATCAGTTCATATGATAATGGTCTCATCAATGTATCTAAACCAAACCAGTGGCTGAAGACTTATGGATCCCAGGAAAGCCCCCTCCAAGCGACCCATGAAAAGGTTGGCATATGAAGGAGCCATCCCGGTTCCCTAGGCCGTACCCCTGATCTGTTTGTATGTCTGCCCCTCAAAGAAGTAGTATTTGTTGGTCATCTCATCATTTTTTCTGTTTTCCATTGCTCATTAGTTGCTTCAAAATTCATGGAGGTATGTTCCGTCTATGCAACTGATTGAAAGCAGTTTGTTTATTGTCTATTAGTTGCCCAGACAGAACATACCTCCATGAAAGTTGTTGGTAAGTATAACTCTACACTAGGCTCTTTTACAGTTTCAAATACAGCAATTTCTTGCACTTACTCAGCTAATCTGTGACCTATACGCCTCATCAACTATTTTCCGCTCCCTCAGACGTTTCTCTTTCTACAAAATCCTGCAGTTATCAGCCCATTATGACTCTACTTTAGCTTTTGGAACAAATAGGAAGGAATAAATATTTCTGAAAGTTACGATTGTGCCATCACTTTTACTTTTATGTTTGTCTATGGACACTACTACATATCTTGCCTCCAGCAGGGAAGCACCAGCCAGCAAGCCGTCTCATGATTTATTAGTTCTCTTGTTTAAATTTTTCTTTGATAGAATATTATCGATTACTCAAATGTATCCTCATTTTTATTGGTCTATTTTCTGTGCAGATACGCCACAAACTAATCATAACCTACAACACACAGTTCAAACTGAACATGGAGATGCTCCATCATCACACTGAATTTATAAAAATGTCAAGGTAAATGTAAATCTGATAATGGAGATAGGAATATAAATACACCCTGGTCTAGGGAGTGGTGGCGTGCTCCTGTAATCCAGGGACCTGGAGGCCGGGTGTAGTGGATAGTCTGAGGATGGGAGTACTGTTTCACAGCATCCTGTGTTGATGGGGCGTCCGCACTGAGATCGCCATCAATATGGTCCCTTAAGAGGAGTCTTGGGCGACCAGGTCAAGTAAGGAGGGGGGGTCTCATCCGAGATGTGGAGGAGGCCCTGCCAGCGGCGATTGAGAGCACTGGGTGCACCCGACTGCAAATTGTTGCTCATGTCGGCACCAATGACTCCTGCCGTCTTGGTTCAGAGGTCATCCTCAGTTCGTACAGGCGGTTGGCGGATTTGGTGAAGGCGGAAAGCCTCACTCACGGGGTGGAATCTGAGCTAACATTTGTAGTATCGTTCCCAGAACCGATCGCGGTCCTCTGGTTTGGAGCCGAGTAGAAGGCTTAAACCAGAGGCTCAGACGATTCTGCGGAGATCTGGGGTGCAAATTTCTCAACCTCTGCTATCAGGTGGAAAATGTAGTGTCCCCTGAATAGGTCAGGCGTGCACTACATGCAGCTACAAGGGCAGCGGAGTATGTCTGGAGTGCACATGTGGGTTTTTTAGGTTAGAGAATTCCCTCCCTAGGCCCGAAAAGACGCCTCCTGAGACACGGCAAGGTAGGAGTAGGCAAAATGCAACAAGGAACAACAATACTAATGTGCTAATAGTAAACTGCAGGAGTGTCTATAGAAAGGTCCCAGAACTGCTCTCATTAATAAATGGTCACAATGCCCACATAGTCCTAGGGACAGAAAGTTGGCTGAAACCAGATGTAAACAGTCATGAAATTCTAAACTCAGATTGGAATGTATACCGCAGAGACAGGCTGGGCAGTAAAGGGGGAGGCGTGTTTATAGCGATAAGAAGTGCAATAGTATCGAAGGAAATTGACGGAGAATCGAAATATGAAATAATTTGGGTGAAGGTCATGGTTAAAGCGGGCTCAGACATGGTAATTGGATGTCTCTATAGGCCCCCTGATTCAGCAGCTGTTGTGGCTGAGCACCTGAAGGATGATTTGGAAAATATTTCGAGTAGATTTCCCCACCATGTTATAGTTCTGGGTGGAGATTTTAATTTGCTGGATACAGACTGGGAGACTCAAACGTTCATAATGGGTGGCAGGGACAAAGAATCCAGTGAAATTTTTTTAAGTGCTTTATCTGAAAACTACCTTGAGCAGTTAAACAGAGAACTGACTCGTGGTGATAACATATTAGACCTTCTGGTGACAAACAGACCTGAACTATTTGAAACAGTTAATGCAGAACAGGGAATCAGCGATCATAAAGTGGTTACTGCATCGATGATTTCAGCCGTAAATAGAAATATTAAAAAAGGTAGGAAGATTTTTCTGTTTAGCAAAAGTGACAAAAAGCAGATTTCAGAGTACCTGACGGCTCAACACAAAAGTTTTGTCTCAAGTAGAGATAGTGTTGAGGATCAGTGGACAAAGTTCAAAACCATCATACAATATGCGTTAGATGAGTATGTGCCAAGTGAGATCGTAAGAGATGGAAAAGAGCCACCATGGTACAACAACCGAGTTAGAAAACTGCTGCGGAAGCAAAGAGAACTTCACAGCAAACATAAACATAGCCAAAGCCTTGCGGACAAATAAAAAGTACGCGAAGCGAAATGTAGTGTGAGGAGGGCTATGCGAGAGGCGTTCAATGAATTCGAAAGTAAAGTTCTATGTACTGACTTGGCAGAAAATCCTAAGAAATTTTGGTCTTATGTTAAAGCAGTAGGTGGATCAAAACAAAATGTCCAGACACTCTGTGGCCAAAATGGTACTGAAACAGACGATGACAGACTAAAGGCCGAAATACTAAATGTCTTTTTCCAAAGCTGTTTCACAGAGGAAGACTGCACTGTAGTTCCTTCTCTAGAATGTTGCACAGATGACAAAATGGTAGATATCGAAATAGACGACAGAGGGATAGATTAACAATTAAAATCGCTCAAAAGAGGAAAGGCCGCTGGACCTGATGGGATACCAGTTCGACTTTACACAGAGTACGCAAAGGCACTTGCCCCCCTTCTTGCAGCGGTGTACCATAGGTCTCTAGAAGAGCGTAGCATTCCAAAGGATTGGAAAAGGGCACAGGTCATCCCCGTTTTCAAGAAGGGACATCAAACAGATGTGCAGAACTATAGACCTATATCTCTAACGTCGATCAGTTGTAGAATTTTGGAACACGTATTATGTTCGAGTATAATAACTTTTCTGGAGACTAGAAGTCTACTCTGTAGGAATCAGCATGGGTTTTGGAAAAGACGGAGGTGTGAAACCCAGCTCACGCTATTCGTCCACGAAGCTCAGAGGGCCATAGACACGGGTTCCCAGGTAGATGCCGTGTTTCTTGACTTCCGCAAGGTGTTCGATACAGTTCCCCACAGTCGTTTAATGAACAAAGTAAGAGCATATGGACTATCAGACCAATTGTGTGATTGGATTGAAGAGTTCCTAGATAACAGAACACAGCATGTCATTCTCAATAGAGAGAAGTCTTCCGAAGTAAGAGTGATTTCAGGTGTGCCGCAGGGGAGTGTCATAGGACCGTTGCTATTCACAATATATATAAATGCTTTGTGGATGACATCCGAAGTTCACTGAGGCTTTTTGTGGATGATGCTGTGGTATATCGAGAGGTTGTAACAATGGAAAATTGTACTGAAAGGCAGGAGGATCTGCAGCCAATTGACGCATGGTGCAGGGAATGGCAATTGAATCTCAATGTAGACAAGTGGAATGTGCTGTGAATACACAGAAAGAAAGATCCCTTATCATTTAGCTACAATATAGCAGGTCAGCAATTGGAAGCAGTTAATTCCATAAATTATCTGGGAGTACGCATTAGGAGTGATTTAAAATGGAATGATCATATAAAGTTGATCGTTGGTAAAGCAGATGCCAGACTGAGATTCATTGCAAGAATCCTTAGGAAATGCGATCCGAAAACAAAGGAAGTAGGTTACAGTACACTTGTTCGCCCAATGCTTGAATACTGCTCAGCAGTGTGGGATCCGTACCAGATAGGGTTGATAGAAGAGATAGAGAAGATCCAACGGAGAGCAGCGCGCTTCGTTACAGGATCATTTAGTAATTGCGAAAGCGTTAAGGAGATGATAGATAAACTCCAGTGGAAGACTCTGCAGGAGAGACGCTCAGTAGCTCGGTAAGGGCTTTTGCTGAAGTTTCGAGAACATACCTTCACCGAAGAGTCAAGCAGTATATTGCTCCCTCCTACGTATATCTCGCGAAGAGACCATGAGGATAAAATCAGAGACATTAGAGCCCACACAGAGGCATACCGACAATCCTTCTTTCCAAGAACAATACGAGACTGGAATAGATGGGAGAACTGATAGAGGTACTCAAGGTACCCTCCACCACACACTGTCAGGTGGCTTGTGGAGTATGGATGAAGATGTAGATGTAGATGTCTATAAGCACTGCTTGTCCCACATACTGCTGCATTCAATAATGCTGATGATCTTTTCTTTTTTCATGATCTGTTTTATGTTCCTTCAGAAAAGTCAAGTATTTTTTTTTTATACATACATTACTAAGCTACTTGTCTGAGTGTGTATATGACCAACTAACACAAAACAGAAGAGAAAATTGTTTACCTTTTTCAGTTGTTGCATACTCAATCCCACCTGCCACTGCATCTGAAGTTCCATTATTTCCGACGCTGTTACCTAAAAAGAAAATCAAAACTAGAATGCAGAATCTTACCAACTACATTTCATTTTGCATACAGAGTATTAATATTGAACCAAGATTATAATGGGAAAAAAATCTGTATCTGCAGCAATTCCTAGAATGTATGGTTTCTCAAATGCACAACGTCTTAATTATGTGTATAACAATAGTGAATGGTGGTCAAAACAATATTTACACTGTCTCAGTGGGTTTTAGGGGTAAAATGACTAAATGAACTTGATAAGAAGAATTTTTGTATGAGAGTTAGCCATGAAGACTTAATTATCACATAAAAAAGAAAGTGCCCTATAATTATTTTTATTTGTTGGTAGGTACATGTCTGCAATCCTGGTACATATTGAACTTCCCACGTCCACAGTACCATACCATACCATTAGATGTGCCAAAACAAAATGGTACAGCTCACAGATAAAAGAGTAGTATCATGCAGTAAACTGATTTCCGCTGCTACCAAAAATGAATTACCGCATGAAACTACACTATATCAACAGGGCTGCACCATTTTGGTTTGGCTCATCTAGCAATGAGCTAGAGTGGTGTGTCATGGAGACATGTACCTATGAACAAACAAAACATTAATCACATTTTCCCCCTGAAGGTCACTATTAAAACTTTTTGACCATCTCTCATATATTCCTGTAAATAATGATCTTTAAGTTACCATAACACTCAAGATGTACCAGATTCAACTGAGTGATATGCTTTAAAGAGAAGAACTCTCACTGATGTTCAGTCTGGGGGTTAGTAATTGCACATCAGCAAGGGGTAAGGAGGGTGAATTTTTTTATATGGGGTGTGTGGCTTGGGTGGGAAGATTGAGAAGGGGGAGGCCTTTCTTTTCCCACTCTCATCAGATTTTTTTTGTTTGTCACTCTGTCAATCAATTTTCTTTCACCCTTCTCTGTTGTGTCCACAGTCAAAAGCCTCCAGCCTCTTTCTGTCCACATTTCTCACAATCCAAGTTTTGGCACCATGCAATAAGATACATCAAACAAAACATTTTATCAACTTTTCCTTCATCTCAGTTACAAATTTTTCCACAGCTGTTCTACATTAAATGTCTATGTTGAACCTTCGATTACTTTCTATTTGACTCCCTAGGTACTAAAAATATACATATTCCATTTCCTCTCAATTCAACATTATTTTTGTCATTTCATCTCTAGCTCTTGTCACCATTTTCATTTATTTTCATTCCATGATCTCTTACAATAGTTTCAATTTCCTCTGCCATTTCTTGGACTTCTTTTCCATGCCCGGCTAAAATAACCATACTATCTGTAAATGTCATGTGCTTCAACCACCATTTTTTGCCCCCTTCCATTAATAATGCTCAATCCTGCCTTTTAAATATATGTTGAAGAGTGGGTGACAGACAACAATCTTATCTTGCCTTAGAACATTCCTTAATTCTATCAGGTTGGCATTCTCTCCTTTCTGACTTGTCAAAACCTTTTGTTTCCAATACAGTCAGTTTAAAAGTGGTCTGCCTTTCCAGTTCACTCATCTTTCCTTCAATATATTCACAAGCTTTTTCCAGTTCATACTGTTTAAACTTCCTGCAAGCCTATGAAAGAATTTTTAAGCTCTTTCCCCTGTCAATAAATCTCTCCCTTAAACATAAATTGCTCATTACCAATGCTTTTTTAAAATTTTTCTTTTCAGTTTTCTGCTTACCACTCTGAACCAAACAGCGTAGCATGAGTCTGAGGGTTCTCTGCTCACTACATTTTCAAGTACACGATTGACACTAATGATGGAGGACGGGCAAAGGGCGAAACAGTTTTGAAATGTCACCACAAATGGCTCTAGGAACATTTTTACTAGTTTATATCCATTACCAGTTCTGATTGTCTTCAAACTGATACTGAATTGTTAAGTCTGACTGATGGAGCGGGACAGGAGTGCAGTTTGTGAAGATGTTGTTTTGGGGGTGAAACGGCAGTAGGCTGCCCCTGGGTATGTTCTTGTTGTAGTACTGTTTATTCAGTATTGAATTAATTACTGCAGCCATCTTTAAACAATTCACCCTGTGTCATGTATTTTATTGTAGTCACAATGTAGGAAAAGGCAGATTGCTACTTACTGTAAAGAAGACAAACCAAGTTGCAGATGGGCACAATTAAAAGACTCTTACATATTCCCCCTGGAGTTTCCATTGTTTCATTATTGTAGTCACAGAAATTCCACTACTTTTATTCTTCACATAGGCACTTAAAGATTTCCCTTGCAGTAATGTATGTTTCTTTTCTACTCTTCACTGCATTTACGGCAGTCCTTACTTCCTATACTGAAATTCATGGCCCTTTCATCCTCATCCATTTCATCCAGTGACACGAAATCTAACATTCAAGTGTCAGTGTTAATGGGATATGAACTAGAAAATGGAAGTGGAGAAGTGTTTTACATCTTAAATTACGAATTACAGCTATAGGTAAAAGTCTGAAGATGCTCATCTAAAAGAGGTAAAGATCTATCTGTCTCTCCACCACAGCCTAAAGAGTCCTTAAAAAAAATTACATTGGTACTAATCAACATAGTATAATTTTGTTAAGATTCCTCATCATTCCCAAGAATGGCACATAGGATGTCTGGTTTGATCTCCATTATCATCCTAACAGAATTCAGTTAATGCTGCAGCTGAAAGAAGCCTATCATGAGAAAATGAGACATTTGTTGACTGTTTTCTAAGGAGACAACAGTTTTGAGAGGAAAATGATCTGCAGTGATGAGGTGCACTTCACTTAAATGGATTTGTGAACAGACAGTAGTGCCATATCTGAGGATCTGAAAATCCTTATAGGGTTCAACGAAGGCATACACAGCAAATAATAGTTTGGTGTGGCTTTCAGGTGGGTGGCATCATCAGCCCTTGAAGCGGGTCACCAATGCGATGAAAATAATTTTTTTTCGTAGCGTAATTTCAATGGAATGGATGTTCAAAATTTGTGGTTTTGGCAGGATGAAGCCACTATCACACTTCCCACAAAACAACTGAATTATTCCACGAACAGTTTCCAGGTCCCAATGTGGTGACCAACAATGGCAACTAAGATCAGAAGACTTTTTTTCTTTGGGGTTATCATAAATCATCGATGTATATCAATAAACCACAAAACATATGCAAGTTAACAGAAGAAATTTGTAGTGTTGTCAGTGAAGTGCGAAAGTCTTGTCAGACAGTCATGGCAAATTTCATCAACAGTTCTTGCATGCCAGCACAGTAGAGAAAGTCATATGCCAAACATTTTTCGTACCTAAAATGGATTGGTGTGATCAACACATTTATGTATTTTGTAAATGTTTTTTAGAACAAATAAAGATCATAATTTGATACACCAAAACAGTGCACTTTTTTAAGGATGCTATATGATCTTACAACCATTCTGGACATAATCTCTGCCAGTAATAGGGCAACCTTAACTCATACCAAGAAGATATTCTTTTATGTTTGTTAAATGAACTTCTAAATACTGTAAGAAAATTCACAACCGTACATACAAAAAACTTTTTGGCGTAATTAATTCACAGTCCCCATCATGAATACGGAGACACGATAAGATGACGCTCTATAGGTACAGCAATATCCATGAAATGGCAGGCAGACACATACGGAAAATATGTTTGTTTGCATGACCATCTTCCACAGCAGTTACTATTGGTTTCTCCATCTTCCTACTGCAAGAAGCAGTGATTTGGAAAATATGTAAGCAAGAGGCAGAAACACCGAAAGTAAAGAACACATCAACTTTACAAATAAAAATAATGTTTTCAATATAAAACAATCAAAACTGCACAGACCTATGTATCCAATCTGCAGAATAACCACAGAAGATGCTTTATAAATATAAGTGTCTGCTGTAAAACACTCTTTAATTAAACTACAGTAAGATTAAAATGGAGAATCCGATAACAACTGACATATAGAAAAAACTGAGACCTTTAAAACCAAACCTTCCTGTATTGCAACCAAGAAGAGAACAATAAGAGTTGGTAGGTTGCAAGAAAGACAGCTCAGCTGACAAAAGAAATAAAGATTCATTTACATTGACTAGAGTATGAGCTCACTTTTTTGGTGCCACTTATCTGTGTCCTAATGGAGGTGTGGAGATAAAAAATTGATGCACAGGATAATTTTTTCAATTAAGACAAGAAAATTACTGAAGAGTAGCAACAATGAAAATGATACACACGAATATAGAATTTTTTCTACACTGTATTTCTAAAGTTGAAGAAACAGTTTACAGAACAGTATATTCAGAGGATACTGCAAGGAAGTGAAGTGTGAAAAGTGGAAGTCTAGGAAAGAATACAATACAAATACCACAAATTACTAGCACACAAATGAAATTTGAGTGCCAAATCCAAACACATTCCAATAGGCAAAGAAAGAAGTCCGTCAGAGAGCCATACTGAAGAAAGGAGTAGTTGGCAAGTTATGTAGCCAGACACTGTGCAGTAAGGAAAAAAACTATGAGACTAATTGCTAGGAAAAGAAAGAATGGAAGACAGCACAGATTGCCTGGACATGGGCATAGCAGATTTATGGAGTTCTGATGACTAAAAGTAAATATGTGATAAATGTTGTGGAAAGATTAATGACTAAAATCAATGTAAACACACAACATTTTTGTTGTGCCTATCTGCAGCTCAGCATATCCGCTCTATGGTGAGTAGCAACTTTCCTTCTCACAATATTGTAAACACATAAATAAGCATTTATTTTAATGAAAATAAACTGAAAACCTGTAACCAGTGATCACTAAAATAATGTAAAACATAGAAATAGTTGTTGTTGTTGTTGTGGTCTTCAGTCCTGAGACTGGTTTGATGCAGCTCTCTATGCTACTCTATCCTGTGCAAGCTTATTCACCTCCCAGTACCAACTGCAGCCTACTTCCTTCTGAATCTGCTTAGTGTATTCATCTCTTCGTCTCCCTCTACGATTTTTACCCTCCACGTTGCCCTCCAGTACTACATTGGTGATCCCTTGATGTCTCAGAACATGTCCTACCAACCGATCCCTTCTTCTAGTCAAGTTGTGCCACAAACTACTCTTCTCCCCAATCATATTCAATACCTCCTCATTAGTTATGTGATCTACCCATCTAATCTTCAGCATTCTTCTGTAGCACCACATTTCGAAAGCTTCTATTCTCTTCTTGTCTAAACTATTTATCGTCCATGTTTCACTTCCATACTTGGCTACACTCCATACAAATACTTTCAGAAACGACTTCTTGACACTTAAATCAATACTTGATGTTAACAACTTTCTCTTCTTCAGAAACGCTTTCCTTGCCATTGCCAGTCTACATTTTATATCCTCTCTACTTTGACCATCATCAGTTATTTTGCTCCCCAAATAGCAAAACTCCCTTACTACTTTCAGTCTCTCATTTCCTAATCTAATTACCTCAGCATCACCCAACTTAATTCGACTACATTCCCTTATCCTTGTGTTGATGTTCATCTTATACCCTCCTTCCAAGACACTGTCCATTCAGTTCAACTGCTCTTCCAAGTCCTTTGCTGTCTCTGACAGGATTACAATCAGGGATAGGCTAAAACCCTGTCTCACTCCCTTTCCAACCACTACTTCCCTTTCATGTCCCTCGACTCTTATAACTGCCATCTGCTTTCTGTACAAATTGTAAATAGCCTTTCGCTCCCTGTGTTTTACCCCTGCCACCTTCAGAATTTGAAAGAGGGCATTCCAGTAAACATTGTCAAAAGCTTTCTCTAAGTCTAAAAATGCTAGAAACGTAGGTTTGCCTTTCCTTAATCTTTCTTCTAAGTCGTAGGGTCAGTATTGCCTCACGTGTTCCAACATTTCTGCGGAATCCAAACTGATCTTCCCCGAGGTTGGCTTCTACCAGTTTTTCCATTCGTCTGTAAAGAATTCGTGTTAGTATTTTGCAGCTGTGACTTATTGAACTGATAGTTCGGTAATTTTCACATCTGTCAACACCTGCTTTCTTTGGGATTGGAATTATTATTTTCTTCTTGAAGTCTGAGGGAATTTCGCCTGTCTCATACATCTTGCTCACCAGATGGTAGAGTTTTGTCAGGACTGGCTCTCCCAAGGCTATCAGTAGTTCTAATGGAATGTTGTCTACTCCCAGGGCCTTGTTTTGACTTAGGTCTTTCAGTGCTCTGTCAAACTCTTCACCCAGTATCGTATCTCCCATTTCATCTTCATCTACCTCCTCTTCCATTTCCACAATATTGTCCTCAAGAACATCGCCCTTGTATAGACCATCTATATACTCCTTCCACCTTTCTGCTTTCCCTTCTTTGCTTAGAACTGTATTTCCATCTGAGCTCTTGATATTCATGCAAGTGGTTCTTTTTCCTCCAAAGGTCCCTTTAATTTTCCTGTAGGCAGTATCTATCTTACCCCTCGCGAGATAAGCCTGTACAGCCTTACATTTGTCCTCTAGCCACCCCTGCTTAGCCATTTTGCACTTCCTGTCGATCTCATTTTTGAGACACTTGTATTCCTTTTTGCCTGCTTCACTTACTGCATTTTTGTATTTTCTCCTTTCATCAATGAAATTCAGTATGTCTTCTGTTACCCGAGGATTTCTACTAGCCCTCGTCTTTTTACCTACTTGATCCTCTGCTGCCTTCACTATTTCATTCCTCAGAGTTACCCATTCTTCTTCTACTGTATTTCTTTCCCCCATTCCTGTCAGTTGTTCCCTTATGCTCTCCCTGAAACTCTCTACAACCTCTCGTTCTTTCAGTTTATCCAGGTCCCATCTCCTGAAAATGTCTTACAATTTAAAATCTGGTTCCTAAATCTCTGTCTTACTATTATATAACCTATCTGAAACTTTCTAGTATCTCCAGGGTTCTTCCATGTATACAACCTTCTTTCATGATTCTTGAACCAAGTGTTAGCTATGATTAAGTTATGCTCTGTGCAAAATTCTACCAGGCGGCTTCCTCTTTCATTTCTTAGCCCCAATCCATATTCACCTACTACGTTTCTTTCTCTTCCTTTTCCTACTGTCCAATTCCAGTCACCCATGACTATTAAATTTTCGTCTCCCTTCACTACCTGAATAATTTCTTTTATCTCATCATACATTTCATCAGTTTCTTCATCATCTGCAGAGCTAGTTGGCATATAAACTTGTACTACTGTAGTAGGTGTGAGCTTCGTGTCTATCTTGGCCACAATAATGCATTCACTATGCTGTTTGTAGTAGCTTACCCTCACTCCTATTTTTTTATTCATTATTAAACCTACTCCTGCATTAGCCCTATTTGATTTTGTATTTATAAGCCTGTAATCACCAGACAAAAAGTCTTGTTCCTCCTGCCACCGAAATTCATTAATTCCCACTATATCTAACTTTAACCTATCCATTTCCCTTTTTAAATTTTCTAACCTACCTGCCCGATTAAGGGATCTGACATTCCATGTTCCGATCCGTAGAACGCTAGTTTTCTTTCTCCTGATAACGACATCCTCTTGAGTAGTCCCTGCCCGGTGATCCGAATGGGGGACTATTTTACCTTCGGAATATTTTACCCAAGAGGACGCCATCATCATTTAATCATACAGTTAAGCTGCATGCCCTCAGGAAAAATTACGGCTGTAGTTTCCCCTTGCTTTCAGCCGTTCACAGTACCACAACAGCAAGGATGTTTTGGTTAGTGTTACAGGGCCAGATCAGTCAATCATCCAGACTGTTGCCCCTGCAACTATTGAAAAGGCTGCTGCCCCTTTTCAGGAACCACACGTTTGTCTGGCCTATCAACAGATACCCCTCCATTGTGGTTGCACCTACGGTACGGCTATCTGTATCGTTGAGGCATGCAAGCCTCCCCACCAATGGCAAGGTCCATGGTTCATTGGGGGGGGGGGGGGGGGGGGCTGAAATAGTAGTGGTTGAAAATGTATATGAGGCACACATCTTGGCTAGTATTCCATTGGCACTTTTCGGTTAGGGACTGAGTAACCATGGTATCAGAAGTCATCCATTTCACATATCCAGCAATATCTTATTGGCATGCCCTTCCTTTTTGCACTGCTCATGGATATTCATCTGGGTAACATTGCTCTAAATTTTGTAACACTGTTGCAAGCTATCTTACTCTAGGCTACAGATTATGTATCTGTTGGATACTGCTGTTGATCTTAGGTTCTCCATAGTTGGGTCTGGCTCTGCTGGAGAAGTAGAAGTGGAAGTATGGTGTTGGCTTTGGGATGCATTGGATCTGCCAGTAATTGTAGCAATTTTTCATAAAATCTGCAAGTTTAACTCAACTTATTGACTCCCTTGGTCATGGACTATGTGGATCCCGTGTTCAAACATGGATTCATGTCATGACAAATAATGGCACCTGCAGGCTTATATGTCGAAATCTATGTCAATTCGGAAATTGTTGAGATTCTGAAGTTTTAATATCAAGAATGGGACCTAGTGTTTATATTTTTATGGAGCACAAGTGTTCAAAAATTAAATAGCTTTTGCAGTAACTACAATTAGTCATCTGAATAACATAACTTAGGGTACAGCAAATATATTAAACTTCTTACTAAAGCTCCTTCATGTTTCATATATTTCAACAGTTTTTTCTAAATGAAAGAAAGATAAATGATGTTCCGGATTTTGGTAGAATATTAATGTATTTCAGTATAATTCTTCATTTTGATCTTCTTACCTTGGGGCAATTTATCCTCTGCATTTTGTGCTAGCATTTTTGAAACAGTTTTGCTGTGCATTTTTGCCTGTTTCTTCTGTTTCCCTGAAAAGAAAGAAGTTAAAAGTCATTGTAAAATGCAAATAAATAGTAAACAACAGGAATGCTAGAGTATATTTCTAGCGAAAAATTTTAATCGCCCATTGCAAAGTGATAAGAAGACAATGACTATGTGGGTGATAGGAAGCTAATAATAAAAAGAAAGATAGAAAACCTTCATTTATTTACATGAAAACAGAAATAAAGAAACTGAGATTAGATGAGAAGAAACTGTGGACCTACAATTGACCCTCTGTCAAGAATTAGCAAACTACATACCACAATGAATTGCACATGTTCTGCACATAAAAAGAGGAAACACACAATTAGTGTCATGCATTCCTATATACTTCACTATATACTTGTCGATTCTGAGAAGGCAGTTGTTTGTAAGGTGTTATTTAACAACATTCTAGATGTGCTTGAAAGGACAGACATTGGGTGAAAACTGAGAACAGAATCCAAACTAGATTTCACCATCCACACCACTGTACTACAAATATAGTACTTTGCTCCATGGGTAAATGATATGTCTGGTGGGAACAAAAGCAATAATAATATGCTCCACCATTATTACTGAGCCTTTCCAAACACCCACAACCAAACACATCCACTGGATGATACAGTCACAATCACCCTGTCTACGCTGTTGGGACAATTGGCAACACCCAGCTTCTGGCATGTATCTGCTAGATGGGTATGCCATTCTCTACTGAGAGAAGTGGGGGGGGGGGGGGGGGAGGGTGGAGGGCCAAGGCATCTCAAAGGAACCCCTCGCTCGGAGGCCTCGGCCAGGCAGAGTGACTTACGGTGCGGTTGGAGGGCTACGGCTCGGAGATTGGGCCAGCGGGGAGATTGGAGATGAAGTCGAAGTGGGGGCTCGAGATAAGGGCTAGGGGGCTTGAGATAGAGGACTGAGGGCTTGAGATGTGGCTGGGGGGAGGGGGAGGGGGCTTGAGATGGGTGAGGGGGACTCGAGATGGGCTGGAGAGAACACTGGTGGTGGTGGGGGACTGGAGATGGTGCAGGGGAGGCTCAAGATGGACTGGAGGTGGGGGGCAGGCTCGAGGCGTGGCTGGGGGTGGGGGGGCAGGCTCGAGGCGGGCCGGGTGTGGGGGGGAGGCTCGAGGGGGGCCGCGGTTGGGGGGCAGCCTCGAGGGGGGCCGGGGTTGGGGGGCAGCCTCGCGGTGGGCCGGGGTTGGGGGGCTCAAAGTGGGCGGGGGGTGGGGGGCATGCAAAGTGGGCGGGGGGTGGAGGGCATGCTCAAAGTGGGCGGAGGGGCATGCTCAAAGTGGGCTGGGGGGCATGCTAAAAAGTGGGCTGGGGGGCATGCTAAAAAGTGGGCTGGGGGGCATGCTAAAAAGTGGGCTGGGGGGCATGCTAAAAAGTGGGCTGGGGGGCATGCTCAAAGTGGGCTGGGGGTGGGGGGCATGCTCAAAGTGGGCTGGGGGTGGGGGGCATGCTCAAAGTGGGCTGGGGGTGGGGGGCATGCTCAAAGTGGGCTGGGGGTGGGGGGCATGCTCAAAGTGGGCTGGGGGTGGGGGGCATGCTCAAAGTGGGCTGGGGGTGGGGGGCAAGCTCAAAGTGGGCTGGGGGTGGAAGGCATGCTCAAAGTGGGCTGGGGGTGGGGGGCATGCTCAAAGTGGGCTGGGGGTGGGGGGCATGCTCAAAGTGGGCTGGGGGTGGGGGTGGGGGGCAAGCTCAAAGTGGGCTGGGGGTGAAAGGCATGCTCAAAGTGGGCTTGGGGTGGAAGGCATGCTCAAAGTGGGCTTGGGGTGGAAGGCATGCTCAAAGTGGGCTTGGGGTGGAAGGCATGCTCAAAGTGGGCTGGGGGTGGGGGCATGCTCAAAGTGGGCTGGGGATGGGGGGCATGCTCAAAGTGGGCTGGGGGTGGGGGCATGCTCAAAGTGGGCTGGGGGTGGGGGGCATGCTCAAAGTGGGCTGGGGGTGGGGGGCATGCTCAAAGTGGGCTGGGGGTGGGGGGGCATGCTCAAAGTGGGCTGGGGGTGGGGGGCATGCTCCACGTGGGCTTGGGGTGGGGGGCATGCTCAAAGTGGGCTGGGGGTGGGGGTCATGCTCAAATTGGGCTGGGGGTGGGGGGCATGCTCAAAGTGGGCTGGGGGTGGGGGTCATGCTCAAATTGGGCTGGGGGTGGGGGGCATGCTCAAAGTGGGCGGGGGGTGGGGGGCATGCAAAGTGGGTGGGGGGTGGGGGGCATGCTCAAAGTGGGCGGAGGGGCATGCTCAAAGTGGGCTGGGGGGCATGCTAAAAAGTGGGCTGGGGGGCATGCTAAAAAGTGGGCTGGGGGGCATGCTCAAAGTGGGCTGGGGGGCAGGCTCAAGGTGGGCTGGGACTGGGGGGTAGGCTCGAGGTGGGCTGGGGCTGGGGGGTAGGCTCGAGGTGGGCTGGGGTGGGAAGAAGCTCGACGTGGGCTGGGGGTTGGGGGTGTGTGGCTCGAGGTGGTCCGTGGGTGGGGGGGGAGGCTCGAGGTGGTCCGTGGGTGGGGGGGGAGGCTCGAGGTGGGCCATGTGTGGGAGGGGAGGCTCGAGGAGGGCAAGGTGTGGCAGGGGAGGCTAGAGGTGGACCGATGGTGGAGGGTGGCTCGAGGTGGACCGCGGGTGGAGGGTGGCTCGAGGTGGACCAAGGGTGGAGGGTGGCTCGAGGTGGACCGAGGGTGGAGGGTGGCTCGAGGTGGACCGAGGGTGGGGGGGAAGCACGGTGGGGGGGTGGGGGATAGGCATGACGGGGTGGTGGGGGTCGGGGGAGGCACGACGGGGGGGTGGGCGTCGGAGGAGGCTCGAAGGGGCGCAGGTGTGGGGGCGAGGCTCGACGGGGGCAGGTGTGGGGGGTAGGCTCCACTGGTGGCGGGGTTGGGGGGAGGCTCGACTGGTGGCGGGGTTGGGGGGAGGCTCGACTGGTGGCGGGGTTGGGGGGAGGCTCGACTGGTGGCGGAGTTGGGGGGAGGCTCGACTGGTGGCGGGGTTGGGGGGAGGCTCGACTGGTGGCGGGGTTGGGGGGAGGCTCGACTGGTGGCGTTGTTGAGGGGAGGCTCGACTGTTGGCGGGGATGGGGGGAGGCTCAATATGGGCCGGGGGTGGGGGGAGGGTCGACTGGAAGCGGGGATGGGGGGGCTCGATGTGGGCTGGGGGTGGGGGGAGGCTCGATGTGGGCTGGGGGTGGGGGGAGGCTCAAAGTGGGCCGTAATGGGGGAGAGGCTCGTGGTGGGGAGGGGGGGGAGAGGCTCGAGGTGGGGGGCAGGCTCGAGGTGGGGGGCAGGCTCGAGGTGAGCCAGGGTGGACGGCAGGTTCGAGGAGGGCTGTGGTGGGGGCAGGTTCGAGGAGGGCCGGGGTGGGGGGCAGGCTCGAGGAGGGCCGGGGTGGGGGGCAGGCTCGAGGAGGGCCGGGATGGGGGGCAGAATCGAGGTGGCCGGGGGTGGGGGTCCGGCTCACGGTGGGCTTGGTGTGGCGGCAGGCTCAAGGTGGGGTGGGGGCAGGCCGAAGGTGGGGTGGGGGCAGGCCGAAGGTGGGGTGGGGGCAGGCCGAAGGTGGGGTGGGGGCAGGCCGAAGGTGGGGTGGGGGCAGGCCGAAGGTGGGGTGGGGGCAGGCCAAAGGTGGGGTGGGGGCAGGCCAAAGGTGGGGTGGGGGCAGGCCAAAGGTGGGGTGGGGGCAGGCCAAAGGTGGGGTGGGGGCAGGCCAAAGGTGGGGTGGGGGCAGGCCAAAGGTGGGGTGGGGGCAGGCCGAAGGTGGGGTGGAGGCAGGCCGAAGGTGGGGTGGAGGCAGGCCGAAGGAGGGGTGGGGGCAGGCCGAAGGTGGGGTGGGGGCAGGCCGAAGGTGGGGTGGGGGCAGGCCGAAGGTGGGGTGGGGGCAGGCCGAAGGTGGGGTGGGGGCAGGCCGAAGGTGGGGTGGGGGCAGGCCGAAGGTGGGCTGGGGGCAGGCCGAAGGTGGGCTGGGGGCAGGCCGAAGGTGGGCTGGGGGCAGGCCGAAGGTGGGCTGGGGGCAGGCCGAAGGTGGGCTGGGGGCAGGCCGAAGGTGGGCTGGGGGCAGGCCGAAGGTGGGCTGGGGGCAGGCCGAAGGTGGGCTGGGGGCAGGCCGAAGGTGGGCTGGGGGCAGGCCGAAGGTGGGGTGGGGGCAGGCCGAAGGTGGGGTGGGGGCAGGCCGAAGTTGGGTGGGGGCAGGCCAAAGGTGGGCTGGGGGCAGGCCAAAGGTGGGCTGGGGGCAGGCCGAAGGTGGGCTGGGGGCAGGCCGAAGGTGGGCTGGGGGCAGGCCGAAGGTGGGCTGGGGGCAGGCCGAAGGTGGGCTGGGGGCAGGCCGAAGGTGGGCTGGGGGCAGGCCGAAGGTGGGCTGGGGGCAGGCCGAAGGTGGGCTGGGGGCAGGCCGAAGGTGGGCTGGGGGCAGGCCGAAAGTGGGCTGGGGGCAGGCCGAAAGTGGGCTGGGGGCAGGCCGAAAGTGGGCTGGGGGCAGGCCGAAGGTGGGCTGGGGGCAGGCCGAAAGTGGGCTGGGGGCAGGCCGAAAGTGGGCTGGGGGCAGGCCGAAAGTGGGCTGGGGGCAGGCCGAAAGTGGGCTGGGGGCAGGCCGAAAGTGGTCTGGGGGCAGGCCGAAAGTGGTCTTGGGGCAGGCCGAAAGTGGTCTGGGGGCAGGCCGAAGGTGGTGTGGGGGCAGGCCGAAGGTGGTCTGGGGGCAGGCCGAAGGTGGTCTGGGGGCAGGCCGAAGGTGGTCTGGGGGCAGGCCGAAGGTGGTCTGGGGGCAGGCCGAAGGTGGGCTGCGGAGGTTCAGGCTCGAGGTGGACTGGGGGTTGGGGTAGGCTCGAGGTGGACTGGGGGTTGGGGCAGGCTCGAGGTGGACTGGGGGTTGGGGCAGGCTCGAGGTGGACTGGGGGTTGGGGCAGGCTCGAGGTGGACTGGGGGTTGGGGCAGGCTCGAGGTGGACTGGGGGTTGGGGCAGGCTAAGGTGGGCTGGGGGTGGGGGCAGGCTCGAGGTGCGCTGGTGGTGGCGGCAGGCTCGAGGTGCGCTGGTGGTGGCGGCAGGCTCGAGGTGCGCTGGTGGTGGCGGCAGGCTCGAGGTGCGCTGGTGGTGGAGGCAGGCTCGAGGTGCGCTGGTGGTGGGGGCAGGCTCGAGGTGCGCTGGTGGTGGGGGCAGGCTCGAGGTGCGCTGGTGGTGGGGGCAGGCTCGAGGTGCGCTGGTGGTTGGGGCAGGCTCGAGGTGCGCTGGTGGTGGGGGCCGGATCGAGTTGCGCTGGGGGTGGAGGCAGGCTCGAGGTGGGATGGGGGTGGGGGCAGACTCGAGGTGGGCTGGGGGTGGGGGCAGGCTCGAGGTGGGCTGGGGGTGGGGGCAGGCTCGAGGTGGGCTGGGGGTGGGGGCAGGCTCGAGGTGGGCTGGGGGGGAGGGCAGGCTCGAGGTGGGCTGGGGGTGGGGGGTATGCTCAAAGTGGACTGGGGGTGGGGGGTATGCTCAAAGTGGGATGGGGGTGGGGGCATGCTCATAGTGGGCTGGGGGTGGGGGCATGCTCAAAGTGGGCTGGGGGTGGGGGGCATGCTCAAAGTGGGCTGGGGGTGGGGGGCATGCTCAAAGTGGGCTGGGGGTGGGGGGCATGCTCAAAGTGGGCTGGGGGTGGGGGGCATGCTCAAAGTGGGCTGGGGGTGGGGGGCATGCTCAAAGTGGGCTGGGGGTGGGGGGCATGCTCAAAGTGGCCTGGGGGTGGGGGGCATGCTCAAAGTGGGCTGGGGGTGGAAGGCATGCTCAAAGTGGGCTGGGGGTTGGCTGCATGCTCAAAGTGGGCTGGGGGTGGGGGGCATGCTCAAAGTGAGCTGGGGTGGGGGGCATGCTCAAAGTGGGCTGGGGTGGGGGGCATGCTCAAAGTGGGCTGGTGTGGGGGGCATGCTCAAAGTGGGCTGGGGTGGGGGGCATGCTCAAAGTGGGCTGGGGGTGGGGGGCATGCTCAAAGTGGGCTGGGGGTGGGGGGCATGCTCAAAGTGGGCTGGGGGTGGGGGGCATGCTCAAAGTGGGCTGGGGGTGGGGGGCATGCTCAAAGTGGGCTGGGGGTGGGGGGCATGCTCAAAGTGGGCTCGGGGTGGGGGGCATGCTCAAAGTGGGCTGGGGGGGCATGCTCAAAGTGGGCTGGGGGGGCATGCTCAAAGTGGGCTGGGGGTGGGGGGCATGCTCAAAGTGGGCTGCGGGTGGGGGGCATGCTCAATGTGGGTGGGGGGCATGCTCAAAGTGGGCTGGGGGGCATGCTCAAAGTGGGCTGGGGGGCAGGCTCGAGGTGGGCTGGGAGTGGGGGCAGGCTCGAGGTGGGATGAGGGTGGGGGCAAGGTTCGAGGTAGAGGCTCGAGATAAGGGCTAGGGGGCTTGAGAAGGGGGACTGAGGGCTTGAGATGTGGCTGGGGGGGCCTTGAGATGGGTGTGGGGGATTCGAGATGGGATGGAGAGTACAATAGTGGTGGTGGGGGGCTTGAAATGGGGCAGTGAGGCTCAAGATGGGCTGGGGATGGGGGCAGGCTCGAGGTGGGCTGGGGCTGGGGGGTAGGCTCGAGGTGGGCTGGGGTGGGGGGAAGCTCGACGTGGGCCGGGGGTTGGGGTTGTGTGGCTCGAGGTGGTCCGTGGGTGGGGGGGAGGCTCGAGGTGGGCCGTGTGTGTGTGGGGGGGGGAGGCTCGAGGTGGGCAAGGTGTGGGAGGGGAGGCAAGAGGTGGACCGAGGGTGGGGGGTGGCTCGAGGTGGGCCGGTGGTGGGGGGAAGCACGACGGGGGGGGTGGGGGTCGGAGGAGGCTCGACGGGGCGCGGGTGTGGGGGCGAGGCTCGACGGGGGCGGGTGTGGGGGGTAGGCTCGACTGGGGGCGGGTGTGGGGGGTAGGCTCGACTGGTGGCGGGGTTGGGGGGAGGCTCGACTGGTGGCGGGGTTGGGGGGAGGCACGACTGGTGGCGGGGTTGGGGGGAGGCTCGACTGGTGGCGGGGATGGGGGGAGGCTCGATGTGGGCCGGGGGTGGGTGGAGGCTCGATGTGGGCCGGGGGTGGGGGGAGGCTCGATGTGGGCCGGGGTTGGGGGGAGGCTCGACTGGTGGCGGGGATGGGGGGAGGCTCGACTGGTGGCGGGGATGGGGGGAGGCTTGATGTGGGCTGGGGGTGGGGGAGGCCCGAAGTGGGCCGGGCTGGGGGGGAGGCTCGTGGTGGGGAGAGGCTCGAGTAGGGAGGGGGCAGGCTCGAGGAGGGCCGGGGTGGGGGGCAGGCTTGCGGAGGGCCGGGGTGGGGGGCAGGCTCAAGGAGGGCCGGGGTGGGTGGCAGGCTCGACGTGGGCCGGGGGTGGGGGGCAGGATCGAGGTGGCCGGGGGTGGGGGTCCGGCTCACGGTGGGCTTGGTGTGGCGGCAGGCTCAAGGTGGGGTGGGGGCAGGCCGAGGGTGGGCAGGGGGCAGGCCGAAGGTGGGCTGGGGGCAGGCCGAATGTGGGCTGGGGGCAGGCCGAAGGTGGGCTGGGGGCAGGCCGAAGGTGGGCTGGGGGAGGCCGAAGGTGGGCTGGGGGCGGCCGAAGGTGGGCTGGGGGCAGGCCGAAGGTGGGCTGGGGGCAGGCGGAAGGTGGGCTGGGGGCAGGCCGAAGGTGGGCTGGGGGCAGGCCGAAGGTGGGCTGGGGGCAGGCCGAAGGTGGGCTGGGGGCAGGCCGAAGGTGGGCTGGGGGCAGGCCGAAGGTGGGCTGGGGGCAGGCCGAAGGTGGGCTGGGGGCAGGCCGAAGGTGGGCTGGGGGCAGGCCGAAGGTGGGCTGGGGGCAGGCCGAAGGTGGGCTGGGGGCAGGCCGAAGGTGGGCTGGGGGCAGGCCGAAGGTGGGCTGGGGGCAGGCCGAAGGTGGGCTGGGGGCAGGCCGAAGGTGGGCTGGGGGCAGGCCGAAGGTGGGCTGGGGGCAGGCCGAAGGTGGGCTGGGGGCAGGCCGAAGGTGGGCTGGGGGCAGGCCGAAGGTGGGCTGGGGGCAGGCCGAAGGTGGGCTGGGGGCAGGCCGAAGGTGGGCTGGGGCAGGCCGAAGGTGGGCTGGGGGCAGGCCGAAGGTGGGCTGGGGGCAGGCCGAAAGTGGTCTGGGGGCAGGCTGAAGGTGGTCTGGGGGCAGGCTGAAGGTGGTCTGGGGGCAGGCTGAAGGTGGTCTGGGGGCAGGCTGAAGGTGGTCTGGGGGCAGGCTGAAGGTGGGCTGTGGGGGTTCAGGCTCGAGGTGGACTGGGGGTTGGGGTATGCTTGAGGTGGGCTGGGGGTGGGGGCAGGCTCGAGGTGGGCTGGGGGTGGGGGCAGGCTCGAGGTGGGCTGGGGGTGGGGGCAGGCTCGAGGTCGGCTAGGAGTGGGGGCAGGCTCGAGGTGAGCTGGGGATGGGGGAAGACTCGAGGTGGGTTGGGGGTGGGGGCAGGCTCGAGGTGAGCTGGGGCTGGGGGGCAGGCTCGAGGTGGGCTGGGGCTGCGGTGGCAGGCTCGAGGTGGGCTGGGGGTGGGGGGCAGGCTCAAGGTGGGCTGGGGCTGGGGGGCAGGCTCAAAATGGGCTGGTTGTGGGGGGCATGCTCAAAGTGGGCTGGGGGTGGGAGGGCATGGTCAAAGTGGGCTGGGGGGGCAGGCTCAACGTGGGCTGGGAGTGGGGGGAGGCTCAAGGTCGGCCGAGGGTGGGGGAAAGGCTCGAGGTAGGGGCTCGAGATAAGGGCTAGTGGGCTTGAGATAGGGGGCTGAGGGCTTGAGATGTGGCTGGGGGGAGGGGTGGCCTTGAGATGGGTGTGGGGGACTCGAGATGGGCTGGAGAGTACAATGGTGGTGGTGGGGGGCTGGAGATGGGGCAGGAGGCACAAGATGGGCTGGGGGTGGGGGCAGGCTAGAGGTGGGCTGGGGCTGGGGGGTAGGCTCGAGATGGGCTGGGGCTGGGGGGCAGGCTCATGGTGGGCTTGGGGTGGGGGCAGGTTCAAGGTGGGCTGGGGGCAGGCTCGAGGTGGGCTGGGGGCAGGCACGAGTTGGGCTGGGGCTGGGGGCAGGCACGAGTTGGGCTGGGGGTGGGGGTCAGGCTCGAGGTGGGCTGGGGCTGGGGGTAGGCTCGAGGTGGGCAGGGGCTGGGGGCAGGCTCGAGGTGGGCTGGGGCTGGGGGGCAGCCTCGAGGTGGGCTGGGGCTGGGGGGCAGGCTCGAGGTGGGCTGGGGCTGGGGGGCAGGCTCGAGGTGGGTCAGGGTTTGGGGGGGGCTCGAGTTGGGTCAGGTTTGGGGGGGGGCTCGATTTGGGTCGGGGTTGGGGGGGACTCGAGTTGGGTCGGGGTTGGGGGGGGGTCTCGAGTTGGGTCGGGGTTGAGCGGTGGCTCGAGAGGGTCGGGGTTGGGGGGTGGCTCGAGAGGGTCGGGGTTGGGGGTGGCTCGAGAGGGTCGGGGTTGGGGGTGGCTCAAGAGGGTCGGGGTTGGGGAGAGGCTCGAGAGGGTCGGGTTTGTGGGAGGCACGAGAGGGTCGGGTTTGTGGGAGGCACGAGAGGGTCGGGTTTGTGGGAGGCTCGAGAGGGTCGGGTTTGTGGGAGGCTCGAGAGGGTCGGGTTTGTGGGAGGCTCGAGAGGGTCGAGTTTGTGGGAGGCTCGAGAGGGTCGGGTTTGTGGGAGGCTCGAGAGGGTCGGGTTTGTGGGAGGCTCGAGAGGGTCGGGTTTGTGGGAGGCTCGAGAGGGTCGGGTTTGTGGGAGGCTCGAGAGGGTCGGGTTTGTGGGAGGCTCGAGAGGGTCGGGTATGTGGGAGGCTCGAGAGGGTCGGGTTTGTGGGAGGCTCGAGAGGGTCGGGTTTGTGGGAGGCTCGAGAGGGTCGGGTTTGTGGGAGGCTCAAGATGGGTCAGGGGTGGGGGCAAGCTCGAGATGGGTCAGGGGTGGGGGCAAGCTCGAGATGGGTCAGGGGTGGGGGCAAGCTCGAGATGGGTCAGGGGTGGGGTGAGGCTCGAGATGGGTCAGGGGTGGGGTGAGGCTCGAGATGGGTCACGGGTGGGGTGAGGCTCGAAATGGGGCAGGGGAGGTTTGAGATTGGGCGAAATGAAGAGGCCATGCAGACATGGGAGCTGCCAAGGGGAGTGAAGAGGCCAATGGGGCAACGGAGATTTTGAGGTGGAGAGAAGGTGAGGAGGAAGGATAGGTGGGAAAGGGGAGGGATGGCAGAAATGAGTTGGAAGAGATGGTGGAGTGGTGAAAGAAAGGGAAAGCGAGAGGTAGAAGAAAGGGAGGTGGGAGGTGGAAGAGATGAAAGAGGGCTGTAGAAGCAACATGGCGTGAGGGGGGGGGGAGTTGTTGAGGGGATGTGGAAGGGTCTGAGGGGGCAAGTGGTAGAAAGGGGAGGGAGGGAGGCAAGAGAAGGAGGGGTGGTAGAATGGTGGGCAGGGGAAGTTGTACAGAGGGCAGGAGCAGCTGAAGAGCAAAGGAGATGGGCAGGTGAAGAGAGGGGAGTGGTGGTGAACGTGCTGAAAAGGAAGGGGGTGGAATTTTAAGAAACTGAAGGGAAGGGGGAAGGAGGAAGGGGGAAGGCTGAAGTAGGAAGGGGGAAGAGGGAAGGGTGGGGAAAGGAGGCGGAATGGAAGGGAAGGGAAGGGAAGGGAAGGGAAGGGAAGGGAAGGGAAGGGAAGGGAAGGGAAGGGAAGGGAAGGGAAAATTCGGTTGGGTTGGGTTGGGTGGTGTGGGGGGGGGATGTCAGACAGCGAGGTCATCAGTCTCATCGGATTAGGGAAGGATGGGGAAGGAAGTCGGCCATGCCTTTCCAAAGGAACCATCCCCGCATTTACCTGGAGCGATTTAGGGAAATCACAGAAAACCTAAATCAGGATTCCCAGACGCGGGATTGAACTGTAATCCTCCCTAATGCAAGTCCAGTGTGCTAGCCACTGTGCCACCTTGCTCGGTTTGAAGGGAAGGGAAGGGAAGGGAAGGGAAGGGAAGGGAAGGGAAGGGAAGGGAAGGGAAGGGAAGGGAAGGGAAGGGAAGGGGAGGGGACAGACTGAGGGCGAGATGGGAAACTGAACGGAAGGTGGGAGATTGTAGGGAAGCAGGTTAGATTGAAGGGAAGGGAGAAAAGACTAAGGGAAGGGAGGGGAGACTAAGAGAAGGGAGGGGAGGCTGAAAGGAAGGAAGGGGAGGCTGGAGGTCCAAATGGCTCTGAGCACTATGGGACTTATCTGCTGAGGTCATCAGTCCCCTAGAACTTAGAACTACTTAAACCTAACTAACCGAAGGACATCACACACATCCATGCCCGAGGCAGGATTCAAACCTGTGACCGTAGCGGTTCCAAACTGTAGCGCCTAGAACCGCTCGGCCACACCGGCTGGCCAAGGCTGAAGAGAAGGGAGGGTATATGGAGGAGAAGAGAGGAGAGATTGAAGAGAAGGGAGGGGAGGCGAGAGTGAATAGAAGGGAGGGGAGGCGAGAGTGAATAGAAGGGAGGGGAGGCGAGAGTGAATAGAAGGGAGGGGAGGCGAGAGTGAATAGAAGGGAGGGGAGGCGAGAGTGAATAGAAGGGAGGGGAGGCGAGAGTGAATAGAAGGGAGGGGAGGCAAGAGTGAATAAAAAGGGAGGGGAGGCGAGAGTGAAGAGAAGGGAGGGGAGGCCAGAGTGAAGAGGAGGGAGGGGAGGCCAGAGTGAAGAGGAGGGAGGGGAGGCCAGAGTGAAGAGGAGGGAGGGGAGGCCAGAGTGAAGAGGATGGAGGGGAGGCCAGAGTGAAGAGGAGGGAGGGGAGGCCAGAGTGAAGAGGAGGGAGGGGAGGCCAGAGTGAAGAGGAGGGAGGGGAGGCCAGAGTGAAGAGGAGGGAGGGGAGGCAAGAGTGAAGAGGAGGGAGGGGAGGCAAGAGTGACGAGGAGGGAGGGGAAGCAAGAGTGAAGAGGAGGGAGGGGAGGCGAGAGTGAAGAGGAGGGAGGGGAGGCGAGAGTGAAGAGGAGGGAGGGGAGGCGAGAGTGAAGAGGAGGGAGGGGACGCGAGAGTGAAGAGAAGGGAGGTTTGGTGAAGGGTGTGGTGAGAGGTGTGGAGCGGTTGAAGAGAGGGGAGGGTATGTGTAAAGGAGAGGTGGGGAGGTGAGGTGAAAGAAATTGGGAGGCAAGGTGAATTAAACTGGAAGGTGAGGTGGAAGAAATTAGAAGGAGAGGTGGAAGAAATTAGAAGGAGAGGTGGAAGAAATTAGAAGGAGAGGTGGAAGAAATTAGAAGGAGAGGTGGAAGAAATTAGGAGAGGTGGAAGAAATTAGAAGGAGAGGTGGAAGAAATTAGAAGGTGAGGTGAAAGAGAGGGAAGTTGAGGTGGGTGACATATGTTGAGGTGGAAAGCAGGGGGGGGGGGGGGAGGGTGAGATGAAAAGCACATGAGTGGAGGCGATGTTGAAGAGAGAGGGGGACGGGAAGAGAGAGAGAGAGAGAGAGAGAGAGAGAGAGAGAGAGAGGGGGGGGGGGAGATTACACCACAATATAGATATAGGGTGCCAAAACAATAAAAAGGAAAAAAATTGTTCACAGATTCATAAACAATTGATTCTCAGATAATGGGTGGGATGGAACAAGAGCACTCTCTTCTGGCATTAAGAAAAAACCAGTCTGGTCTGTCACATGACTGTGATGCTGTCTGTATAACCTAATATGACAGACCATGGATCAAGATGTGATGCATCAAAACAATTGGTCTTAGCCAGGTTGACCAAGTCTAATGTTGGGGACAATGCAGCTCCAAGGTCATGCAGGCACTGGGTTTTTCACATTTTCACAGCATCACGTGTGTACACTGTGAGAGCACCTTGATTTGGCCAAAAGTATCACCACTCTGCCACTGTCATAGATATTATTGTATTTTTATTAGGGGTTTTAACTTGAGATAGAAATGTTTAAGTGTAGCAAATCAATTGTCTATTTCGAAACCATAGAGCTGGTCTGGGTGCTGACACATGCAAGGACATACACAAGCACAGGCATGCGCGGACCACACGCGTGTGTGCGCGCGCGCACACACACACACACACACACACACACACACACAATGTACTTTGGGTTGTGAATCACATTTATTCTACTAGTTACAAGTTCTTTAGGTGTTGATGTCTCTAAGAGAGTAAATAATTTATTTAAATATTTTTAAGCACGCGCGCGCACACACACACACACACACACACACACACACACACAATGTACTTTGGGTTGTGAATCACATTTATTCTACTAGTTACAAGTTCTTTAGGTGTTGATGTCTCTAAGAGAGTAAATAATTTATTTAAATATTTTTAAGCACACTTTTACTTTTAAATAAAACCAAAATTATGACTATACATACTGTTTTCAATGGGAACCTTATTAGTCTGTTTGCTGATTTTCCACACACATAGTGTGTTATCTGCTGAGCCAGTTATAATATAATCAGGATCAAGAGGGCTCCACAGACAACACAGTACAGCATCACTGTGCAATGAACAATTTGCTATCGGCTGTTGAGATCTAACATCCCACACCTGAAATGTGAGAAACAAACAGTTATTTCTTTCCTGCAGAGTGCAGAACACTGGAGTAAGCAGGAAAAATGTCACATTTCATCACATTTATGAAGATGTGGAAGACAATTTCTATCTTGCAAATTAATGTATTGCTTTGATTGTTTCAATGACATTGTAAGTCAATGGTCTTATTTTAATAAATACAAACCAACTGTCTGTTCAAAGACATACAACGTGACTGTGTTTAATCCAGGGCGCCCACTATGCAAGTAGGAGTGAAAAACCAATATATATAAAACAAGAAAAAATTCGCGCTACATGTCCTTGGTTCTTGCCACCCATCTAGCTTAACTTAAATAGTACTTTCTGTCTCAGCATTTCTTCTCAGTAACTTTGTCTTTCTTCACTCCCTTTTCGTCTCCTATATCTTTCATTTTCAGATCAGTCTATACAATGCACTTAGCTATCCACTCTTATTAACTTGTGAATAATGTTTCAGCAGTAATCTTTGCCTTGCCTACTACCGTATCTCTCATGTTTTCATATCTCATCCAATGCAGTACCCAACAGTCAGTCTTTCTTGTCATCCCATATGGTAACCTGATCCACAGTTATGGGCGACTTTTCCAAAATATAGCCCTTTTCCTAAACCTTATCAGTCCTCTTCCTTCACCCCTCTTCCTTTTCCTTCAACCCTTCAGCAAGAAGAAGGAGCCGCTGGCTCCGAAAGATTGTAAACTTTAATACCTTTATTCATGTGTTCTCCTGCCATTGGGAAGTAGATTCCATTATTTCTTCAAAAATTGATTACTTTTGTTGCTATGTTAGCCCGTGTAGTCACAAATTTTGCTTGATATCCACTACAATCCTATTTTTGATAACAAGCACAGATGTGGTACTCAGTCAAACGCTTTTCAAAAATCCTGAAATACAGCATCTACCTGACTGCTTTGATCTATGGCTTTCAGTACGTCAAAAGATAAAAGAATGAGTTGGGCTTCACATGATTGATGTTTTGGAATCTGTGCTAGTTGGCATGAGGAGATCATTCTGTTTGAAATACCTCATTACATTTGAGCTCAGAGTATATTGTAAGATTCTACAACAAATGGATGTCAAGGATACTGATCAGTAGTTTTGTGCATCACTTTTTCCACTCTTCTCGTAGACAGGTGTGATCTGTGCTTTCTTCCGACTACTGGGAATGGTTTTTTGTTTGATCGATCTAAGGCAGATTGCAGTTAAAAGAGGGGCTAACTCAGCCGCAAAATCAGTATAGAATCTGACAGGGTTCCCATCCTTGGTGTCCAGTGAGACTCAAAAACAATTCCCTGTGTTTTCCAAGTTTTCTAGGCCAATTTTTGATTTTTCCAGGGTCACACTGTGCTTAGAGCCTACCCAGTTTTGATTGATTTTATGACAAAAACTAAAAATTTTGCCAACATGTAGGAAGTAATGAGGGATATACTCAGAGTTCAAAGAAAAAAAATTAGTTTAAAATGAACATGGTTTATTTTAACCAAAAAATAAACGTACCGGGATATGACAACAGAATTAAGTGGAAAATGTGTTGTGGATGGGAGGATGGGAGGGGGGACCACAGGAAAATTAGATGGTTCAGTCACATTAATTTAACCACTGCCTGTGTTTGAAATCAATGTCCAAGAACTACTCACCGATGGATGTGGCAGCACTAGTAGGGGATGGTATGGTATATAAAGACCATTGGGTGACACAGAATGTAGTGCAGTTGTTGTCGTAATGCGGACATGGAGCAATTTATCTGATGTCTAAAAGGGTATGATTGTTGGCTTTCGGGCCAAAGGTGGAAGCATTTTCATTCCTGCTAAATTTGTAAACTGTTCAAATACTGCTGTGGTATAGTATAGTGTGCATGGTAGTATGGTGCTACAGGGAAATTTTCACCTGCAGCAGAGAGTGCAGTGATATGAAACTTCCTGGCAGATTAAAACTGTGTGATGGACCATACTTGAACTCGGGACCTTTGCCTTTCTTGGACAAGGTCCTGAATTTGAGTCTCAGTCTGGCACACAGTTTTAATCTGACAGGACAAAATGGCACTATCTAACAACGCATTGAGGCAACAGTGGTACATCACAGGCCATAGGTGATGGAGGGGAATTACGGCTGCAGAGATGTGTATGGGTAAACAGACGTGCAACTGTTGCAAAACTGTCCATTTAGATGAATCACAGGGATACCAATGGTGTCTCCTCAATGACTGTTCAGCGAATGTTGCTGCCATTGGCCCTCCACAGCAAGCACCTAGTTCATGCACCTACGCTGACTGCTGTTCAGTGGCAATTACGTCTGGAATTTGCAAACTAATAACAGCTACTGGACATCCACTGAGTGTTCTGGTGAACCTAGTTTTGTTCCATCAGACAGATGGCTGTTGGTGAGTATGACATGAAAGTCTGAAAGCAAGGGTCCAGGCCAAAGGGACAAATTTTATGGTCTGTGGGAATGTTTTTGCGGCATTCCCTGGATGACGTCATTCTGGAAGGCCCAATGGATCAACACAAGCACGTATCTGGTCTTGGAGATCATATTCAGGATTTTGGCAGTTGGTCCATTAATGTGACTGGACAGTGTGGAATGAGACTTGGTAGCAAAGGAAGTATGAAGTAACATTATTAATAACTAGTCAAATTAGGAACAATCAGCTGTTGGCAGCACACAAGACATAAAAATGAAGAGCATTATATGTGCAAGTAAAAAATTACACTTTTTACATAGAGATTTAAGAATGAAATCCAAATACCATCTGAACAAAATGATTTGAGGAAGGAACAGTAACAGACAAACAGTCCACGGGTGTATTGCTTGTTCATGGTGTCCAACGGGCACAATATTTCATGATAAGACATGTCGCCATTAATGAACTGAGCTTCTGAGGTCGCGTGGCCAACTAATATCCCCTGCCCCCAAAAGCCATCCCTTCTACGGTCCGCGGTTGGGGAGATGCTAGCGTTGTCATCTGTGGCAGCATTGATGCAAGCGCTCTATTCATCCTAATCACCAAATCATTTTGTTTCCTGAGAGTCTTCTTGATTAAACTCAGTGCTGGTTCCCAAGTCTTGCTGAGATTATAGCAGCAATCTCAATTGCTGAGATCGTCCCTGGTGCGAATTTCTATGGCCCCTCTATCGACACTGTCCCAGTATTTGGAAGTCTGCGTCAAGATCCTGGTACATTCATTCTCCATTGTGTTATTCTCAGACAAATAGTTCACTGCAACCGCTGACTTGTTGGGATACATGAGTCGAGTGTGACTCTGGTGTTCTTGGCAACGATCTTTAACAGTGTACTCTGTCTGTCCAATATAATCTTTCGACATTGGCATGGAATCTGGTATATACTGGCCTTCCCCAAACCGAGCTCACCTCTGAGGCTTCTCAATGATGCCCACTTTTATTGGGTGGGCAAAAGGCAATCTTTACTCAGTGCTTCCTTAATGTGCTTCCGATTTTTCTAATAGTGTGCCAGTGTATGGTATAAAGGCAGTGGCTGCCTCTTCCTCTTCCATCTCCACAGGTTGTACTGTTGTGGGGTGAAGAGCGCATCTCGTGTGTTTTCTGGATACCTGTTATTTCGAAATACAGTTCTGAGGTTTTCCAGTTCCTCAGGCAGACACTCTGCATCTGAAATAGAGGATGACCAGTGTACTGGTGCTTTTAGTACCCCATTCCTCAGCTAAGAGTGGTGGCAACTGTCTGTATGCAAATACAGGTCAGTGTCTGTCTTCTTCTGGTACGTGCCATGAACCAAGGTGTCATCAGCTCTTCTCCTGGCCATGAAGTCCATGAATGGCAGGTAATCTTCCTTCTGCTTCCGTCTCCATAGTGAATTTAATGTTGGGATGTATGGAGTTAAAATGTGTAAGGAAGTCAGCAAGTTTGCCCCTTCTGTGGAGCCATATAACGAAAGTGCCATTCAAATAAAGAAAAAACAAATGGGTTTCAATTTGGAGACGGCAGGGCTTCTTCCTTGAAGTATGCCATACACAAATTCACAACCACAAGTGAGAGCGGGTTGTCTACTGTGACTCCTCCTATTTGCTCATAGTAATCTCCATTAAACTGAAAATATGTGGAGGCCAGGACATGCCTAAAAATCCAGTGGTCTGTGTGTCAAATTTCTAACCAATAAGTTCTAGTGACTCTCATAGAGGTACCCTGGTGAACAATGAAATGACATCAGAACTCACCAGGATATCCGAGTCTTTCACTCTGAAGTTGTTGAGACATTTTACAAAAACCACGGAACTGCAGATATGATGAGTGCATTTACCCACAAGAGGGCTTAGTATTTCTATCAGGTAATTTGTCAGCAAATATATAGGTGCCCTAATGGTGCTGACAGTCTGGTGCAAAGGCACCTCATCTTTGTGGACTCTAGGAAGTCCATAAAGTTTTGAGAGTACAAGTCCTTAAGGTAACAGTTTCCTGGCAACCCCCTCTTGTAAACACGTGTCCTTGAGAAGAGCCCTAGTATCGTTCTTCGCCTTCTTTGTGGGGTGAGTGTTGGTCTTCCAGTAGGAGACTTCATCTAGCTGGCTCTGCATTATCCCAAAGTAGTCCTTGTGGGGAAGAACAACAGTTGCGCTGCTTTTGTCAGGAAGTAAGACAACACTCTCAGGGCACCATCTCAGGTCCCAAATGGCCGCCCTTTCTCTGCTGGTAATGTATGATTTCAAAAGCTTAGTTCTTGTCAGAGCATGGCAGGTTTCACAACATACTTCTTCAGCTGTTTTAGGCAGTAGTCGTGCTGCAAACTGTTCAACTGTGCTGATGATGTCCATGACCGAAGTGGGAGCAAAGTTAACTCCCTTCTCAGGAAATGAAACTGCATCATTACTCCGCTCCAAGTCAGTCAGATTCCTTCTCAGGAAATGAAACTGCATCATTACTCCGCTCCAAGTCAGTCACATTGTTCACGGTCTTACTTGGTGCCTCCAGTGATGAATTGTCAGAGAGACGTGACAACTTTAATATTTGACGTCCTGTAGCTTTCCTTTGAGCAGAATTGGCTGCCACCCAGGTAACACTATAAATCCAGTGCTAGGTCCAATAATTAAAACGATTAGCCAACTGCAAATATCATCTACATAGTTCCTGGGAAGTATACTCAAGGCTCCAGTGAGAAAAGTACACTCTCTCATGTATCAAGGCAAGGCTGGCCCACTTTTCAGTTTTCCTGGCTGCTGCAGAATCGGTGTGCTGCCTGACCTTAGCAAAGTTCGGCACAACATCTCTTCAGAAATGCTAGAGCACTCAGCAAAAGGCATCTCTGATGGTAAAGCTTGTCGAATTTCTTCATGCTGTGATACATCTCCTCCCCATAAAGTTCTATGATGTGATTCTTTAGTTTCTCCCAATTTATTTGTCGACCAAACAGTCCACAGGTGTACTTCCGGTTCATTGTGTCCAACGGCCACAATATTTTGGTGATCAGATGTGTTGCTAGTGTCAGATGCACTAACGAATTTAGCTCCAGAGGGCACACGGCCCACTATATCCACTACCCCTGCAAGGCATTCCATCTGTGGTCCGCACCATGTCCTTGCTTCGGCGGTTACAGAGACACTAGCATTGACATCTGTGGTATGGATGATGTAGGTGCTCTGTTCGCCCAGGTCACCAGATCGTTTTGTTTGCTGAGAGTATTCTTGACTAAACTCAGTGCTGACTCCCAAGCCTTCAAGCCTTGCTAAGATTAAGCCCCAATTTCGGTTGAGAGATCGTCCCTGGTGTGAATTGTTATGACATCTCCAACAACGCTGTCTCGGTATCTGGAACACTGTGCCAACATCCTGGCACTTTCAAACACTATTGCGTGATTCTCAGACAAACAATGCCCTGTGACTGCTGACTAACTGGGATACACGAGTCGAGTGTGCCCCTGGCGTTCTCGGCAACGATCTTCAGCAGTGCTCCCTGCCTGTCCAGTACATGTCTTTTAACACTAACATGGAATCCAGTACATGCTGACTGTCTGCAAACTGAGATCATCTTTGATTTCAAAGAGGATCTCAGTTTGCGGAAGGCCAGAGTATAACAGATTCCATGTCAGTGTGGGAAGACATATGAGGCGTGTTCAAAAAGTAAGGTTACTTTATATTTTTATGAAAAAATACTTATTTATTCATCAATATGCATGTTGTTCCCTTCAAAGTAATCCCCCTCAGATACAGTACACTTGTGCCAACACTTCTTCCAATCCTCAAAGCATTTCTCATAAGCACTTTTTGGTACAGCCTTGAGTACTTCGAGCGATGAAGTTTTTATTTCCTCAATCGTTGAAAATCTTCATCCTTTTATAGATCTCTCCAGTCTGGGAACAGGAAAAAGGAAAGGGGCCAAATTCGGTGAATATGGCAGCTGAGGCACGGTTATTGTGTTGTTTTTGGCCAAAAAATCTCTCAAGCAATGATGAATGAGCAGGTGCATTGTCTTGATGCAAAAGCCATGAATTGGTTTTCCGTAATTCTCGACTTTTTTGTCTATTGCTTCTCGCAAACAGCTCATAACATCAAGGTAATACTCATTACTGACCCTACGACCTTGAGGCAAAAATTCATGATGCATTACGCCACAGTAATTGAAAGAAACAGTGAGCGGAACTTTGACATTTGATCGAACTTGGCATGCTTTTCTCGGTCTTGGCTCTGCGGGATGCTTCCATTGGGATGACTGGGCTTTGATTTCGATGTCATAACTGTAAACCTATGTATCATCACCAGTTATGACCCTTTCCAGCCAATCAGTATCATCACTGATGTCATTCAAGAGCTCCTGAGCGATGCTCATGCGACAGTTCTACTGATTAGAATTGAGACATTCTAGAACAAACTTCACTGATGCACATGTCATGCACAAAACATCAGAAAAATTTGCACGACAAGAGCCGACTGATATGCCAACATTCTCAGCAACTTCTCTTAAAATAATCCGACAATTTTCGAAAACAATTTTCTTCACAGCTTCATTATCACCTGTTATTGATGTGCTGGGGCATCCAGAGCAAAGTTCATCATTGGCATCTCCTCGGCCATCTTGGAAGAGCTTGTATCATTCGTAAACATTTTTTTAAATTTAGAGCAGACTCACCATATACCACTGTCAAAATTTCAAGTGTTTTAGCAATTTGATTCCATTTTTCACACAAAATTTGATGCAAATTCGTTGCTCCACTTTTATAATAATCGAAAATCGTCAAGCACACTAAGACAGGTGTAACCTTTCTATCTGTCAAACACTAAGTATGCTGTTCACTTGAAACAGTGAACATATGTCTGGGATGTGTGTACCAACATAATAAAAAATATGAATAATGTAATTTACATTGCCTGCAAAATTTGAAAAGTCACCTTACTTTCTGAACAGCCCTCATATATTGGACAGACAGGACACACCATTTAAGATCATTGCCGAGAAAACCCGAGGCATGCTCAACTCATGCATCCCAACATGTCCACAGTTGTAGAGCACTGTTTGTCCAAGAATCACATGATGGAGTATGAACGTACCAGGATCTTGGCACAGGCTTCCAAATACTGGGACAGCATTATTAAAGAGATCATAGAAATTCGCAACAGGGAAAATGTCACCAACCAAGTCTGTGGCTATAATTTTAGTATGACTTGGGAATCAGCACTAAGTTTAATCATGAAGACTTTCAGCAGACAAAACGATCTGGCGACAAGGGAAAACAGGGCATCTACATCAACACTACCACAGATGCCGACATTTGCATCTCTGTGACCCCTGACACAAAGACAGGTGTGCGGATCACAGGTGGAACGGCTCTCAGGTTAGGGGATATAGTCAGAAGCATACCCTCAGGAGTTCAGTTTGCCAGCGCACCGGATGATGGCGACATGTCTGAATGTCTGATCGCCGAAATAGTGTGTCCGTTGGACACTATGAACTGGCACAGCATATCGATGGACTGCTTGCTCAACAAATATGCTAGGAGAAACTGATGAATCACAGTAATACACTAGTCTAACGAGGACACATAAATGGACAGTAAGTCGCAAACAAGTAGTTGCAGTAATAGAATTACTACCTCAATCAGATAAATCTCTTTCTCACCTCTTTCCACGAGCTTTGTTTTTTTATAGTTTGTAGTGCTCTTAGGTTGTCTCTACTCACGTTTTTCTTTCTCTCATTTTCTTCTGATGACTTCTCAACTGTCCTTTCCTCTGGTACTATGTCATGGCACCTATCACATGCATTTCTAAAGCTGTGTATTAACTGTTTTGTGATGATTACAGATCAACCCCCCCCCCCCCCCCCAAGTGACCTTCATGACATTGCCAACAGTATGAACAGCTATGAGAAAGGTTTCAGTCAAATTTTTACCAGAATGGAGTTGTCAGAGAAACCTCTTCTAAGGCTGGCACAGTCATGGAAAAGACTGCAAGAAATCCTGATAAATCTCTTCAAATTTTCATGTCTACTCTTCACCCAAATGGCCAAATCCAGAACTGACTGATGCGAACATGATCCCCATCAAATTCTTTGAGGACTTCCTTTACTGACATCATCTCCACTAAACTTTGGAACTCATCGGCAAAGGCGCCATCATCATGTCCGCCAAAGCAATATAAGGTAGTGAGACATATCAATGCAGTGCATAACTGTCTATTCTCATGGTCAGCATTAATTGGCACTTCGGGGACAGAACATGGAACGCCTTTCATAAAGAAATAAGCCAGGGGCTATTCATCCATAATTGTGGATACCATAGTCTTCACAAATGTAAGGCACTAATTCTGGAACACCAAGATATATTTCTCCGATATGTAATATTGACCCAGATCTTCACTGCTTCTTACCTGATGTCCACTTTCTGAGGCTGCTACTGATTTTATTGTTATTCAGATCTGTGCTGATGCTACACTGTTTCTACAAACTTCTGCTTGGACAAATTTTCTCAATTAATTCTTTGACAACCAACAACAGGGAATTACAGAAGAAAGGAGTTACACAAGCATATCACTGAAATTTAGTCATAAACAAGTCAACCTGAGCAGCCACAGTTTCAAAAAAGGTGAAATGAACTGTCAGCATCTTGCTCCTAAACGACTCACACACTACCTCGTAGTTAAGACTCCCAGGAATTACAGTAGTGACCTTAGGCTTTGGTTTTGCCCACTTCTGCTCCTTCTTCACTCTTTCTACAGCCTTTACACATTTTTAAACATTTGCTGAGCCCAGACAGGCACAATTTTATTTTCCACCCAACAAACAGCACAAAGCTTCTGTGGGAAAACAGATGTGCTTGTAATATTGTTAAAATCAGCTTGGCAGGAGGGAACATTGAGAAGATTACACAAAGTTCTCAGAAACTGAACAAGATTCCAACTAAAGCTAGTAAAACCTCTCTTAAAGCCATCTGGCACAATATGTAGGCCACATGTCCCAAAGTCCATAAGCATGGTACCCTCTCAATTACCCTTGCCTTTGAGCTGGCTTTTCAGCTCTCTTAGGAATGCTTCATTAACACAATGGCCATCCATGGACAAATGAATAACTTGCGTTTTTAGATTTACCTCAGATTGGATGCACCTGCCTCAAATTCAACTAAATCTTTTATAGCACTTTTTTTCAAAAACACTGAAGTGAGGTACCAGCTTGAAACATGGCACAACCACTATTCCAAAAACATGCAAACATATCAAACACCATCACTATCACATCACATGCAGCAACACTCTCCTGTAGTTGTTTTGTGAAAAATGGCTCCAGTCTAAATGCAATGCCGCATTTTATTTTTGACTTCTGAAGCTGCATTTTAGAGGCAATGTTACTGGCTGCTAAGGTGCCAATGTCCTGAGAAGACTGGTGCCTCACAGCAGCCAACAGATAGAAATGGATCTCTGTCTTCATCATGGCAGCCCTCTGCACATAATCTAGTATCATCAGCCACAGTCCAGAAGTTCCTGTAGTAGGTGCTTGATGTGACTGCCTCAGGGTAATGCCTGGTAGCTAGGACACACCACAATTGCATGATGCACTCCCTGCTTGCATTGCAGCAGACTAAAAGTACATGGAAGCTGATCAGAAATACTGCTTTTTTTCACTGAAACTGGTTATTTTATTTCCGGTACACATGGTGAATCAAGGGCCTCATCAAGATTGTCCTTTCCATTGTCGGAGTTGACATTTAGCTGAAGGCATCCAGAGGTGGCAGGTGGCACTGCAGAGGCCATGTTCAATGCAATAGCAAAAGTTGAACTGACAGTCGCATACGGAGCAAAAATCACAAACTCATGTCTATTTGCAGCGAACAGCATGGATATAGACAATGTAAGCTTCCTAGCAGCCTGGAGCCCAGCTTACTTCTTTCCTTTGCAAGACTGGACAAGGTTTGCTTGTCTGTATTTCTGAGTGACAAGTTGGTTTTAGACAACGTGAACCAAACATTGAATTTTTCAGATGTGTGCTCTACGATCCACCAAAATTCTCGATACTCAGTCCAGCAAGGGTTGAATGCACATTTACAGTTCATTGAGTAAGCCTGAGGTAACATAGGCGTTAGACAGGATCATACTTAAAACAACAAAGTGAGATGTGATCCAAGAGTTCACAGAGACAGGATGCCACTAGAAAATTTCACAACTGTGCTTTTTTCTTTGTCATGAGCAACTTCCACCACTCCCCCTCACTTGTGTGTCTCCCTGAGTGGGTCCAAAGCAAAGTGATAAAATCTTCCTTGCATGTGTGTAATTGAAAGTAGTTTATGTTCACTAAAACCCACAGCAGAATTGGAAATACTGGCCATTGTGGGTAGAAGTGATGCAAAAAGTCATCTCACCCCCATACCTTAGGCAACTACTTCCACAGTCCCCACTCAACATCTGACCCCCTGCATTCCACTGCAAGCTTTAGCTCAATGTCAATTAAGCCAACAACTACATGCTGAAGCCCCAATGACTCCTGGTTAGTGTTCTAATTACACAATAAGGTTGCTACCACTAAAGATCTCTAATCAATCTTATTTGTACACAACATAATGAGATAGACAGCTGTTAGCATGCCCAACAGTAATTTTTTGTTTTATGTCCAAAAAATGAACTGTGTGCAAACCTATCACACCCTAGTATTCCTGGTTCCAAATTAATGGATTTGAATAGGCCACAACCTCCCCTAAAAGCACATGTCTTTGTGATAAAAACCATGTTAGCAAACAAAGCAGTACATCTGAAAAGATGTAAATGTAAACCACCCAAACACATCACAGATCCTTGAGCATCACATTGTGTTACAAACACAAAGAATCATGACACAACAACCAACTAGCATAGCATAGCATGGCCAGGCTATGGTGAGAGGCATACCAGCTATTCCATGTAAACAACAACAAACCTCTGCATACCTCATCTGGACTTGGCCAGGCTGAGCTGGTTGGCTTGCTGCTGATGGTGAACAGTTAGCACAGTACTGCATCAAGCCAAGCAGAATGCAGACAAATGCCTCTGGCCAAAATCAAATGAGACATCATGTCTTTCCAGGGTTTTTATGGAAAATGGAAAAATTTCTTGTGTTCCCTAGAACAAAAAAATTCCCTGAGATTTCCCTATCTTCTAGGTTTTTCAGGATGCTGGACATCCTGCCATTGAGCCCTAGCAGGAAGAAAGGAAGACTGATTTTAATTCCTGTTGACATCAAGGCCATCAGAGACTGAGCAAGTTCGGATTATGTCGATGGGGAAGGAAAACATCCGTCCCTCTGAAAGAAACCATCCCACAGGAAACCTAAATCTGGATGGATGGATGTGAGTTTGAACCACTGTCCTACTGAATGCGAGTCCAGTGTGCCTTTGGGCCCTGAAGCTTTATTCATGTTTAAGGATTTCAGCTCTTTCTTACCATCAATGACTCTAATATTTGTTTCAAGCACCTTTTCAGTGACATGAGGATTACATTGGAGGCAATGCTCCTGAGTGTTCCTTGGTAAAGATGCAGCTCATAAACAGAATGAACAAGGATGGGTAGTAAAAACAACTGTCCTTTTGAAACATACTGTCAGGCCATTACCCCCAGCTAATTTAGGGAAAATCTGAAGCTCGAAGGCTTTACAGACAATCACACCCCAGTCCTCTTGAATATGAACCTGTGGTCTTAATCATTACACCATCTTAATCAATGAACAAGTCACAAGTGATGAGAGTGATGACTGGAAACATACAATGGATAAAGATTTTATGAAGACAACGTGGATGCTTTAAAATTTCAAATCGTTCGCAAGATGAATGAAAATCACAAATGGTCGAAAATGAAAATAGTGATATTCTAGAAATACTGCCAAATGAAGTACATAAAGCCACTTGAAGTATGAAAAAAGGAATTTTTCAGTAGAAATGATTAAAGCAGGAGGATAAGTCATACAAAAGGAGTACAAGCGATGTTGGTGCAGTAACTGTGGTGGCAAACTTCCACTAACAAATGTAAACAACAGAGGCACAGTAACTGTGGTGGCAACTTCCAGTAGCAACTGTAAACAACAGAGGCACAGTAACTTTGATAGCAGTTTGAACTGACAACTGTAAACAACAGAAGTGCATTCAACCGATCAGTTGTTAGCAGGCAGTGTTAAGTATTGGTTATGTGCCTGTAGTGTGTCAATGTTGTAATAAATCTTAATGAAGCAATATCTCTAAATCAAGTGTTCAAGACATTCTCCAGAATGTTTTGAAGAAGGCGAAAGTGTGACCCAAATCTGTTCCTCACACCTTGACTTCCGAAGAAAAATGATGCATGTTCACCTGCAATGACTTGATTGAAATCCAAAATGTGAAAAATTCTTTTCTCACATGGGAGGGGTGTCACAGGTTATGAGACTTGGTGTCAATACAAACCTACCACAGAAGGACAAAGTATAGAAATTCACATGAAGTGTCAGCACTTTGACAATATAAATGACATTCAAGACTGTCACGCGCGAGTTGAACAACATTGCAAACAATGTTTCCAACAGTTGCACTTGGTTGTATTAATGTTCAGTAAATCAAAGTGTAAATGTAAGTGTAGGTGTAGGTGTTGGTGTGTGTGTGTGTGTGTGTGTGTGTGTGTGTGTGGAGGGGGGGGGGAAGAGATATGTAAACTATCTATTGCATTTAAGCCACCATCTTAAAACATTTTTCTATTTTTTTATGAAGCCAGTCCCGAAACTATTTGGACTTACAGAGTATACCTATTCACTAAACTTACCAACAACACAAAGAAAAACATTACATTTTTAAAAAAGCAAATGAACAAGCAGCTATCAGTAGCTGGTGTACCATGGTGTACCATTCACAAGGTGCGAACAAAATTTAGAAACAGGCCAAAAGTACAAATCACAACTTTGAAACTCTTAGATTTTGAGAAAGCTTTCGACTCAGATTCAACCAAATCTACACTAAATAACCTTATGAAGTAAGGAACTTGTTCAACCTATGTTAGTATACTGGAGAATACATATGTGAACATTATAGATTTCATCAGGTTTCTTCAGGATACTCACAAATACAAAAAAGAACAAGGTGTCAGGCACAGAGATTCTTTAATGAAAACTATTCTCAACAGCACCAGATGTAATTTTTAGACCTCAAATGCATAATATATACACTGAAAAGAAATAGCATGCACAGTAAAAACAATCTGGATTGGTTTTGGTTAAGTAAATGACGTTTTCAAAACAAAGATTATACAGTGTCTGAAATGGAAAGACAAAACTGTAAATTTGAAAGGTGACAGAATGGCCAGTACTTGGCTTCAAGATGTGAAACTTCAGTGTAGCTAACAGACACTTAAAAGAATACTCAGCTTTTGATCTGTCAGTTCCTTTCACAGGAACAAATGAGGAATATGTTTGAGAAGATTGAGAAGAGGTACCAAACTAATTGTGAGGACAAGAGGGGCGGAGGGGAGAGGCATGAAGGAGGCCTGAGTGGTCTTCCCCCTCCTTCCCAACCTATCCCTCTTTCCTCTCATGGGAAGGAAAAAACACTTCTGATTACTAGGGAGTTTCTTTACCTTTAAATTTGCCAACTGAACATACTGCAATTGTCGCCTGAAGTAAGTATCATTGTTGTTGATGATGTCAACACTGGACTATGCAGTCTTTTGTTGCAAGTTATTTCTGAAATACCCTTTTTTATTCCAGCTTTAAAACTGTGGTTTTTGTTGAGGTCTTCTGTCCAAAGAGAGGTTTGTGGCAGTCCTCCATGCTACTCCATCCCATGCAAACCTCTTCATCTCTGATAACAACTGCCATTTGAACTTACTTATTGTAGTCAGACCTTGGTCTCTCACTGTAATTACCCCCCCCCCCCCCCCTCCCAACGCACAAACTTCCCTCTATTACCAAACTGATGATTCCTACCAGCCTCAGGATGTCTCCTATCAACCAGTCACTCCTTTTTCTTTGAACTAGTACTCTGAGACAAGTACTCCTCTCTCCCAACATGACCTTCAATGTTTATATTTGAAAAGAAGAGCAACATCTATTTATCAAATGTTGAAACAGGGATAACTGAGTAGGATTTCTGGCATAAAAACTTCACAATGATTACCGTAACCTTTATTTATTTTCCACATTTCCTACAGACCATTTCTGATGAAATACCTACATATTATAAATTGTTGGGATGTATTTGTATGTGTGTCAGCTCCGCAAACTGTTAAAAGTACAATCAGATATTCTATATGAAATAGTGGACCACAGCTCACCATAATTAAGCTCGAGTCCAACAGGCAAAGCACTGCTCATCTCAATAATAAAGTAATTCATCCTTTTCTTAATCTACTAAGTTCACTGACTGATATACAATTCATTTCAATAATCCTTATTAATATGAGATACTTAACTGCGCTGTTCCATCATACGAAGCAGATACAAGCTGGCCACTAATATGTGGACTCCAAGACACACTCACTACCCTGCTCAAATGTCCACTCAACTCAGCCATTGGTTTTCTGTCAGTGGTTGCACTACCTAAAGCAGAAAAAAATAAACTGGAATCTAATATTTACAAAATTAGCAAAAGATTACCAAGCAATTATTAGCATGCCATTCAAAGTTAAACGCTTTTTCTAATAACACGGAAGATAAAAACTTAAATCTGATGGGCATAGTAAGTGCAAAAATAAATTTAAAAATAATATCAGTGCTACAAACCAACAATGAAACCTGAAAAAAATACAACATAACAAAACAATTAAAGGTATCAGTTCCATCAATCAGCAATCAACTTCAAAGTGTATAATCTGCACTATACCCATACCTATATCAAAAACAAATTCAGAGATAGGCTGTGATTAGGGTCACTGATATGTATCTAATGACAAGTCTGTTAGAAATACATGTACTTAGGTGGAAAAAAATGGAAACTAAAATAGGATATCTGAGTTCAATTCCCCATGTGCAAATACATTTTTCTGACATTTATGGCTCAAATCAGTGTACTATATTGAACAATTTATATTCTTAAACAAATAATTTCTAAACAAAACAATAGGTCAGTAAAACAGACTTGGTCGAAAGTGTAGTCTGATTAACATAATGTCTTAACAACTTTATTGCCAGTTCCAATCAGCGAATAGGTGAAAGTGCTGTGTCTGACAATAAAATTGTTAAAACAAAGTGTGTTTGTGGTTGGCATTAACATTAAAAGTCAAGAAGGAATATTGCAGTATCAACGATCTGTTGATTGACTGCACTCGGTGCATTGCCCACAGCTCTCATCTTCACAGAAGATACCTTTAAATCAGCTACCAATGAACTGCTGCTACAGAGGGCTCGTTACACACCGCCAGGTGGTACTACACATGCCATCAGGTGATGCTGAATTCGCATCACCTCGCTGCCTGCAATTATGACTGATCCATGTCTTTTTAAGCCACTGCACTCAGAGCTCCACTTCTGATTGTCTTCAGATCATCATCAGGGATCAGACTACTACCTGATCACACCAAGTGTACGGATGACAGTGGAGTGAGATCTTACGAACATAGTAAAATGTCAGTGAGACTTTATGAATCCAGTGTAATGACATTGCTACTTCAAGTGCTAGCAACTATTCGAAACTGGTACTAGTGGAACAGAAAAAGAAAGAAAGAAAGAAAGAAAAAGAGAGAGAGACTAAAGGATTATAACTTATGAATGCTTTACATAGGATTATGTATTATCCTTCTATAGTTTTTGAATTCTAAAATGTACATCCAGTTCATTACATCAATGGATGTAGCAGATATTTCTGCTGACAAATTCATGATTGTGACTACTCGGATCCACAGAGGTAGTTTCGACACAGTTGTATAATAAACTAATTAAAATTTTCTTCACTGCCAGTGGAATTAACTGAAATTTGTCTTTTCTAGAAATATCTAGAAGTGGAAAGTGTCTCGATTTTTTCATTTTTGCATTATTATTATTATTATTATATTATTATCATTACAGTATTCCTTAATTTGTTATATCTATTCTTGCAGTGTTTTAAATTTAGTATATAATGGCAACTTCTGGAGCAAAAACCCTGCACTTATTCAGTTTCAGAGCCAACAAATTCAACAGTTACTGGCAAGCATTACCAGACTGCTAAATCCATAGTAAGCACAAGAAACTATAGCTTAAGCACAGAACTCTGGAGGCCAAGTGCCACCGCCGCCACCTCCATTCCACTATTTTGATGAGAAACAAGAGGAATGGAAGGAGTACTAAATCCAGCTCAAACATTTCACAGCCTACAAAATCATAGGTGACTCATGATGTTCTTTCTTTTGTCCTTGGGTAAGGAGTGTCCATATTTAGGTTCCATACAAAACTGTTCCCTCATGCAGAACCCCAAGCCCTATCCTACGAGGAAGTCACTAGCAAACTTGATGAATTTTTTTGAAATGTAGATTCATGTAACTGCTGCTCATTTTAAACTTTTTCACATGCATCATAATAGTAATCAGTTTTGCTAAAAGTGGATCGCTGAACTCAACGGCATGACTGGAAACTATAAATTTAGCTGCACTTGTGGAGCTTCTATTCAAGATGAAAAATTTCATGATGCCTTTATTCAGAACCTTGCAGACAAGACAATGAGATTCTGAAGCATTGCAATCCTTGTCGTAATGACCAACTTAAAGTATCAAAGCTCAGACAATATGAAAATTAACTTTAATTTGCTTGTTGTTGCATAGCTCAACAGCTGGAAGCCATGGCATAAGCAGAATGTGAGATGCTCAGCAACTTATACTGCAAATTCACATGCTCTGAAGTCTTGTGTCACGTGTTATGTCATACACGATCACAAACACTCCTCCTCCAGCTAAGCGAAATTCCAACACTGTCAAAAATCAGGACACAAGCAGCAAGTGTGCCTCCAACAGAAGCACAAAGCACATTCTGTCCCAATTCAACCTAGATTTGAGCAAATGGAGACTAATATGATCTCACATTATGAATTTATACCCGCTTCTCCTGGCAATGCTCATAGGGACTGTAGATGCAAGTGCACAAATTGCGAATCAACACACAGAGTACAAAACTTGGCTAATTTGCATCATCTCTCCTCACATGAATAAACAGCAAATGACTCTGTCCCTCACAAAACAGAAAAAGCAGTCCTCCAAAAGCTGAACTGACAGTCTCATACGGAGAAAACCCACAAACTCATATCTTTACAGATTTGCAATCAATTTGTACCATTCCAGTTACATAGTATTGCTTCAGTCACAATTGATTCATCAAACTACTTATGAGCAATTGGGGACAAAGTATCTCTGTGTTTGAGATGTGTACTTTGCTAGTAAAATACTGAAATATGGCTGTACCAGTGCTATTCACAATAGTACAAACACACTCATGTCTTAGTATATTTGGCATCTATGCATTTGATTTGTTTGGATTAGATATTGAGGACAATGTACATGCTATTGATATACAAGTTTCTCATGTCAGCATTTATTAATCATTTGAAAAATGAGGACATTTGTTTGATGGCACATTGAGATGTGCAAAGAATTTTCTGACAAAAATCACAATCAAATACAATGCTCAGACAAAAGTACCACTCCAGCCTTCCAATGCCTCATGCCATTAATGATGAAGTTGTTTCTGAACTTGTCTTAAAACCTATTTCAGCTATTCAATGGGCATCTGCTCTGGTTATCACAAGAAATCTGAACAGGAGAATTACACTTTTGCTGACTTTAAGCACCACTTGACATCAAATGGTTATCGATTCTTTCGCAGTTCTATGTACTGAGGAGCTAACTGGACAATTCTTTTCTAAGACCGATGTAGTTGATGCTTACCTCCAACTTCCCCTGGATGAGGAAGAAAAGAGGGAAAAAAAGAGGAGGTCAATAAAGATGTTAGCTCATATCAGTACCAGCATCTTCCCTTTGGAAGCGCATCTGTTTCTGCGTTTTTTCTACACATTCTTGAACAAGCTATGTTGAAATTTTTGTCATGTTCAAATTATTTGGATGACATCACTGTATTCTGACAAATGGTGGAGCAGCATCTCAAATCTCTTTTTCTAGTTTTAACTGGCACAGGGCATAAGTCTAATTTATAGAAGTGTTCATTTTTCAATACAGAAATTGCATATCTGGGACATTTCATTGACATCCATGTCGCTCGCCCCTTGACTGAGCATTTAGTGGCCATCTGAAAATTGCTTCCTCCTAAGGATGTATGAGACCTTCAGCCAGTTCTGATAAACTGACCTGTTGTTGTTGTTGTGGTCTTCAGTCCTGAGACTGGTTTGATGCAGCTCTCCATGCTACTCTATCATGTGCAAGCTTCTTCATCTCTCAGTACCTACTGCAACCTACATCCTTCTGAATCTGCTTAGTGTATTCATCTCTTCGTCTCCCTCTACGATTTTTACCCTGCACGCTGCCTCCAATGCTGAATTTGTGATCCCTTGATGCCTCAAAACATGTCCTACCAACCGATCCTTTCTTCTAGTCAAGTTGTGCCACAAACTTCTCTTCTCCCCAATCCTATTCAATACCTCCTCATTAGTTACGTGATCTACCCACCTTATCTTCAGCATTCTTCTGTAGCACCACATTTCGAAAGCTTCTATTCTGTTCTTGTCCAAACTATTTATCGTCCACGTTTCACTTCCATACATGGCTACACTCCATACAAATACTTTCAGAAACAACTTCCTGACACTTAAATCTATACTCGATGTTAACAAATTTCTCTTCTTCAGAAACGATTTCCTTGCCATTGCCAGTCTACATTTTATATCCTCTCTACTTCGACCATCATCAGCTATTTTACTCCCTAAATAGCAAAACTGCTTTACTACTTTGAGTGTCTCATTTCCTAATCTAATTCCCTCAGCATTACCCGATTTAATTTGTCTACATTCCATTATCCTTGTTTTGCTTTTGTTGATGTTAATCTTATATCCTCCTTTCAAGACACTGTCCATTCCGTTCAACTGCTCTTCCAAGTCCTTTGCTGTCTCTGACAGAATTACAATGTCATCGGCAAACCTCAAAGTTTTTACTTCTTCTCCATGAATTTTAATACCTACTCCGAATTTTTCTTTTGTTTCCTTTACTGCTTGCTTTATATACAGATTGAATAACATCGGGGAGAGGCTACAACCCTGTCTCACTCCTTTCCCAACCACCGCTTCCCTTTCATGCCCCTCGACTCTTATAACTGCCATCTGGTTTCTGTACAAATTGTAAATAGCCTTTTGCTCCCTGTATTTTACCCCTGCCACCTTTAGAATGTGAAAGAGAGTATTCCAGTCAACATTGTCAAAAGCTTTCTCTAAGTCTACAAATGCTAGAAATGTAGGTTTGCCTTTCCTTAATCTTTCTTCTAAGATAAGTCGTAAGTTTAGTATTGCCTCACGTGTTCCAACATTTCTACGGAATCCAAACTGATCTTCCCCGAGGTCCGCTTCTACCAGTTTTTCCATTCGTCTGTAAAGAATTCGCGTTAGTATTTTGCAGCTGTGGCTTATTAAACTGATAGTTCGGTAATTTTCACATCTGTCAACACCAGCTTTCTTTGGGATTGGAATTATTATATTCTTCTTGAAGTCTGAGGGTATTTCACCTGTCTCATACATCTTGCTCACCAGATGGTAGAGTTTTGTCAGGACTGGCTCTCCCAAGGCCGTCAGTAGTTCTAATGGAATGTTGTCTACTCCCGGGGCCTTGTTTCGACTCAGGTCTTTCAGTGCTCTGTCAAACTCTTCACGCAGTATCGTATCTCCCATTTCATCTTCATCTACATCCTCTTCCATTTCCATAATATTGTCCTCAAGTACATCGCCCTTGTATAAACCCTCTATATACTCCTTCCACCTTTCTGCCCTCCCTTCTTTGCTTAGAACTGGGTTGCCATCTGAGCTCTTGATATTCATACAAGTGGATCTTTTCTCTCCAAGGGTCTCTTTAATTTTCTTGTAGGCAGTATCTATCTTACCCCTAGTGAGACGAGCCTCTACATCCTTACATTTGTCCTCTATCCATCCCTGCTTAGCCATTTTGCACTTCCTGTCGGTCTCATTTTTGAGACGTTTGTATTCCTTTTTGCCTGCTTCATTTACTGCATTTTTATATTTTCTCCTTTCATCAATTAAATTCAATATTTCTTCTATTACCCAAGGATTTCTAGCAGCCCTCGTCTTTTTACCTACTTGATCATCTGCTGCTTTCACTACTTCATCCCTCAGAGCTACCCATTCTTCTTCTACTGTATTTCTTTCCCCTATTCCTGTCATTTGTTCCCTTATGCTCTCCCTGAAACACTCTACAACCTCTCGTTCTTTCAGTTTATCCAGGTACCATCTCCTTAAATTCCCACCTTTTTGCAGTTTCTTCAGTTTCAATCTGCAGTTCATAACCAAGAGATTGTGGTCAGAATCCATATCTGCCCCTGGAAATGTCTTACAATTTAAAACCTGATTCCTAAATCTCTGTCTTACCATTATATAATCTATCTGATACCTTTTAGTATCTCCAGGATTCTACCAGGTATACAACCTTCTTTTATGATTCTTGAACCAAGTGTTAGCTATGATTAAGTTATGCTCTGTGCAAAATTCTACAAGGCGGTTTCCTCTTTCATTTCTTCCCCCCAATCCATATTCACCTACTATGCTTCCTTCTCTCCCTTTTCCTACTGATGAATTCCAGTCACCCATGACTATTAAATTTTCGTCTCCCTTCACTACCTGAATAATTTCTTTTATCTCGTCATACATTTCATCAATTTCTTCATCATCTGCAGAGCTAGTTGGCATATAAACTTGTACTACTGTAGTAGGCATGGGCTTTGTGTCTATCTTGGCCACAATAATGCGTTCACTATGCTGTTTGTAGTAGCTAACCCGCACTCCTATTTTTTTATTCATTATTAAATCTACTCCTGCATTACCTCTATTTGATTTTGTATTTATAACCCTGTAATCACAAGACCAAAATTCTTGTTCCTCCTGCCACCGAACTTCACTAATTCCCACTATATCTAACTTTAACCTATCAATTTCCCTTTTTAAATTTTCTAACCTACCTGCCCGATTAAGGGATCTGACATTCCATGCTCCGATCCGTAGAAAGCCAGTTTTCTTTCTCCTGATAACGACATCCTCTTGAGCAGTCCCCGCCCAGAGATCCGAATGGGGGACTATTTTACCTCCGGAATATTTTACCCAAGAGGACGCCATCATTATTTAATCATACAGTAAAGCTGCATGTCCTCGGGAAAAATTACGGCTGTAGTTTCCCCTTGCTTTCAGCCGTTCGCAGTACCAGCACAGCAAGGCCGTTTTGGTTAATGTTAAAAGGCCAGATCAGTCAATCATCCAGACTGTTGCCCCTGCAACTACTGAAAAGGCTGCTGCCCCTCTTCAGGAACCACATGTTTGTCTGGCCTCTCAACAGATACCCCTCCGTTGTGGTTGCACCTACGGTACGGCCATCTGTATCGCTGAGGCACGCAAGCCTCCCCACCAACGGCAAGGTCCATCGTTCATGAGGGGGGGGGGGGGGGTGTAAAAACTGACCTATTATATCAAATTTATTTGGACTGCAGTGCAAATTGATGCTCCTTTGTATCACCTCCAGTGTGAAAATGTTCCTTTCCAATGGACTGGAGAATGCAAACTACCATGCACACTTAATTACGCATGTCTTATTCATTTCGATACTAAAAAATATCAGTAGTGCTTGCAGTTGATACGAGATCATAGGGAGTGGGGACAATTTTATCTCACAAGGTTGGAAACACTGAATGCCCCATAGCTTTCGCTTCGAAGACACTGAACGAGGCCCAAGCCAGTTATAGTCAGCTGGGAAAGGAAGCCTTACCCACCATCAATTGTGTCATGAAATTTCATCAAAATCGGCATGGTTGAAACTTCTCATGACGGATCAAAAGCTGTTGTCTGCTCTTATTCGTCCGATGAAAGATAAGCCTGATCATACAGCACGAACCTGCAACACTGGTCACTACTTCTGCCCAATTATCAGTATGAAATTCTCTATCGCCCTACTGCACAGCAGCAAATGCAGACACTCTTGTCTCATTTACCTATGGGAAATGATCAGGAATTCAATGCATCAGAAGCTTCTTGTCTTCAAACTGACCAACCTAATACGCACACGCAGCAAGATTTTCCCATTGATAGTTGAGAGATCACACAAGCTACTGAACGAGATCAATCACTACAATTGCCCAAGTATTACATTTGGATGGGTTGGCCTGTAATCTGGAAACAATTCCAGATGCCAAAGTATGTAAATACTATGCACAATACAACAGCCTTTCTCCTCAGAATGAACAAACAATTCATGATTACCACTTCACTGCAACAATATGTTTTGAAACTATTACGTAGAAGACACTGGAGAATCATTAGAACTAAGCAGCTAGTGCACCAGCACTGTACATGGCTTGAGGTGGACGAGCAAAGAGAACAGATGACTGCTCCACAGTCATGTGTGCATTGATAACCGAGCAGTGCTACGCCAAAAATTTGTAAATTGGCTTCAACCTGACAGTCACTGGAAATGCATAAGTGCTGATTTTGATGGTCCTTTGCCAAGTACATGGTGGGTGATTACCATCGATGCACACAGTAGATATCCATATCTCTTTCCAATGAATTTGACAACTAGCGCTATCACTTGCTAGATGGTGCAAATCTGTTTTCATGTCCAACTTGTGGCTGCCTTGGGGAGTTGGCAACACTGCGCCGACGCGGACTCTTCGAGTATTTGCTGCACTAAATAATTATAAAAAGCATTGTTATTAAGCTATTTTTAAACGTGTACAGGTGTTATGAATATAATATAAGTGTTGTTGAATTAGTGGAAGTGTTAGTGAAGAATAAAATAAGATTAAACGGGGTAAGAAGCGTATTTTTCTTCTCGCGCCTGTAGCACGAATCCTAGGCCTAATTTCACACGCGCGAATCGTAAGTAAGCAGTGAATTAAACTTCTAGATAAACGTTTCCAGTTGGTATAAATATAAGTGTTGTTACATTAGTGGAAGTGTTAAAGAAGATTAAACGGGGTAAGAAGTTTATTTTCCTTCTCGCGCCTATAGCACGGATTTTAGGCTTAATTTCACGCGCGCGTATCGTAAGTAAACAGTGAGTTATATGTAATCGCCAGTTTTTTTTTATTCAGTACTCTTTCAATTTATTTATATCTGCCTGAATAGTTTCTGGGGTCCTTTGTTTACGTTTTAGTCACTACTTAAATCAGCTTATACGATTTCTGTTTTTACCATGAGTGAGAAGTGTGTGACATGCCGTAGGATCGTTAGTTCCGGGGTATGGTGTGATGGGTGCTGTAGTTTCTTTCATTGGGGCAAATGTAGTGGCGTGGGAAATGGGGACATAAATGAGGCTCACCAGTGGTATTGTAGGATCTGCAGTAGAGATAGGAAAATACTGGAACAGGAAGGGAAAATTGCAGCTCTTCAAGCTGACCTAGACAAGGCAAGGGAGGATCTGGACAGGTTAAAGTGGGAGAAGAGTGAACAGAGGTGGGAAGTGGCAACAGGTAATAGGGGGAACAGGCAAAGGAGAGCATCAGACAGCTTTGTCATAAATCTTGAAAATAGATTTGACCTGTTGCCTCAGTCAGAATCGGATGAGCCTCATGTAGCTGAAGCTGTAGAAAAGGCACAACAAGTTTTCAAGGACTTGAAAAAGGTAGGGAAATTTGTAAAGAGAAAGAAAGTTCTGTTGTTAGGTAGTTCCCATGGTAGAGGTGTTGGCCAACTACTGCAGGAAAATCTAGGTCCAGAGTACCAGGTCACAAACTTTTTCAAGCCTAGTGCAGATCTGGGTCAGGTAACAGAGGATGTAGGTGCTTTATGCAAGGATTTCACAAAGGAGGATGCCGTGGTTATAGTGGGTGGTCCGGGAAATAGCATTGGCAGAGACTCTGAATATTCCATAGAGAGTGACCTGGTGAAGATAGCGTCAGCAACGAAGCATACGAGTGTGGGATATGTGTCTGTGTTGAGACGCCTTGATCGGCCTCATTTGAACTCTTCTGTAGGGAGGGTGAACTTGGAGTTGGAGTGGCTGCTTAGGACGGATATAGGGTCCCATATTGGTTTGATTCCTGTGGATGCTATCGATAGGTGGGACTACACTAGGCATGGCCTTCACCTCAATAGGAAAGGGAAGGGAAAACTGTCTGGGTTGATTGCAGAAAACTTAAGGGGGGACACTGGCACAAGTGGTAAAATACCAGTGGTCACAGGTGTCAGAGAGATGCCTTTTTTAGGATAGGGAAGGGGGAAAGAAAACGAGTTTTAAGAGAGATTGGCAGACACACTCAGTTTGAGAAAACAGATGAACAGGAGTCAGATTTTATCATACAGCCTCCATTTAAACAGTGTTTAACAGAAAGTAATCAGAAACTGCCAGTTCATCTTCGCCAAAGCAGTTACAATCCCATTAGTATGCAGTATCAGTTATCTTTATTACACCAGAACATTCCAGGACTTAGAAATAAAGTTGAACTACTCATTTGTATCGATGAAATGAATTCATCTAACCAAATTGACATAATCTGCCTCTCTGAACATCAAGTGACCACTGATATAGATATGTTAGACATTTCAGGATTTAAGCTAGCTTCCTACTTCTGCAGAGTAGATATGGATGGAGGAGGAGTTGCCACATTTATCAAAAAACTGCCATAAATTCAAGAACATTGACATTGATAAATTCTTGTTTAGAGCAGCATCTAGAAGCATGTGCAACAGAAGTAGAGTTCCATAACAGATCCTATATAATAATAACTATTTACCGAGCACATGCAGGAAATTATAATCTATTCTTAGATCATCTAGAAGCTCTTTTGGGTTATTTAACAGGAAGAAACAAAGAAATTTTGATTGCTGGTGACTTTAATACAGATTTTCTAATGCAATATTCCAGTAAACATTCACTGCAGTTAGTAATGTTGTCTTTCAATCTAACTCACACTGTAAACTTTCCAACTAGGATCACTAAATCCTCAAGGACAGCCATTGATAACATTTTTATAGACAAATCAAAGGAACAAAATCATATCATAAAACCTGTTATAAATGGATTATCAGATCATGACATGCAGCTCCTTGTTTTAGATGTAAATTCTAAGCAGATTATCAAGACTGCTAAATCTGAGTACAGGAGAGTAGTCAATCAACCAAAAATTGAGTGTTTTAGAAAACTGCTCAAAGATATGAACTGGAAAGATGTTTATAGTGCTCATGACATGAATGAAAAATATAACACATTCATGAACAATGTCAGTACCATGTTTGAAAGCTGTTTTCCTCTAAAAGTTACTCAAATTAAACAGAAGTCTATAATAAAACCATGGATTACACAAGGAATAAAGATTTCCTGTAAGACAAAAAGGAAAATGTATCTGTCGACCAAGAATAGCTCCAATGCTGATGATTTAGCTAAATACAAGGAATACTGTAAAACATTAAAAAAAGTAATTCAGACGTCTAAACAAATGCACTACGAGAAGAAGATAGCAATGTCAGGGAACAAAATAAAAACAATTTGGGATATAGTGAAAGAGCAGACTGTTAGAACCAGAAAGGAACAGGAGCAAATAGCACTAAGGGTAGATGACACATTAGTAACTGATGGGCATAGTGTGGCAAATCTATTTAACAAGTACTTTATATCCGTTACTGATAGAATGGGACTTTCAGGATCAGTAAATAATGCCCTTGAATATCTGAAACTAGCCTTCACAAATAGCTTCAAGTACATGAATATATCACTCACTTCACCAAAAGAAATAACGTCCATAATAAAATCTTTAAAAACAAAGCATTCTAGTGGGTATGATGAAATATCAACAAAGTTAATTAAGGCATGTTCTTGTGAGTTTAGTACAATTCTAAGTTACTTGTGTAAACAGTCAATTATAACTGGGACATTTCCTGACTGGCTAAAATATGCAGATGTTAAGCCTCTATTCAAGAAAGGGGATAAAGAGATACCATCAAACTACAGACCGATTTCACTTTTGCCAGCATTCTCAAAAATTTTAGAAAAAGTAATGTACAGGCAGCTGCTCAACCATCTGACCACAAATAACATATTATCAAGAACACAGTTTGGATTTCTGAAGGGTTCTGATATCGAGAAGGCTATTTACACCTACAGTGAAAATGTACTTAATTCATTAAATAACAAATTACAAGCAGCAGGTATTTTCTGTGATTTGTCAAAGGCATTTGATTGTGTGAACCACAACATCCTTTTAAGTAAATTAGAATTCTATGGTGTCACGGGCAGTGCTGCAAAATGGTTCAAGTCATACCTCACTAACAGGAAACAAAGGGTGTCAGTGCAAGGGACTAGTGAATTAAGTCATCAGTCATCATCATCAGAATGGGAAGAAATTACATGTGGTGTCCCACAAGAATCCATCTTAGGGCCATTGCTTTTTCTTGTGTGCATTAATGATCTCTCATCAGTTACACTGTCAGAAGCAGAGTTCATTTTGTTTGCAGATGACACAAGTATTGCAATAAATAGTATGTCAAGTGTAGTTCTAGAAAGATCTGCTAATGACATTTTCATGGATATTAATAAATGGTTTAAAGCCAACTCACTGACATTAAACTTCGAAAAGACTCACTATATGCAATTTAGAACCTGTAAGAGGTTTCCACCCAGCATATGCATAAAATACAAAGAAGAGCAGATAGAAGAGGTTGACAGTCTTAAATTCCTGGGAATACAACTTGATAATAAATTCAGTTGGGAAGAGCACACCACAGAACTGCAGAAACGCCTTAACAAATCTGTATTTGCAATTCGAGTGTTAGCAGACATAGGCAACATAAAAATGAAAAAGCTTGCATACTTTGCCTACTTTCATTCCATATTGTCATATGGTATAATATTTTGGGGTAACTCTTCAAGTCAAACAAAAGTTTTCAGAGTCCAAAAGCGTGTAATACGTATTATTTGTGGAGTAAATTCACGGACGTCCTGTAGAAACCTCTTCAAAGAACTGGGTATACTAACTACTGCCTCTCAGTATATTTACTCATTAATGAAATTTGTCCTAAATAATATATCTCTTTTTCCAACAAACAGCTCAGTTCATACATACAATACCAGGAACAAAAATGATCTGCACAAGGACTTAGAAGCACTTACTTTAGTTCAAAAAGGGGTCCACTACTCAGGAACACTCATCTTCAATAATTTGCAGTAAACATAAAAAAATTTAGTTACAAATAAAGATCAGTTTAAAAGGAGCCTGAAAGACTTACTAGTGGCCAACTCCTTCTACTACATTGACGAATTTTTTAATAGAAACAAATGATGTATTGTATATATTCATACTATTAGTATTGTTATTTCAGCTTTAAAAAAAAAAAAATGACATGTTCCACATCCACGAGGATCTCCTCAGCACAGATCTATGGAACATAATCTAATCTAATCTAAGCCTAGGCCTGTTAGCCGTCTAGTCTGCTGATAGCGGCAGTTTGATACAGTTGTTTCACTCTAAGTGACCTCGTGACTGCCATTGTATTTCAATGGAACATTTTATTCCAATTGACAAACATGTTATATTTTTACAGTTTAATTTTTATTCTTGTAATTTTTTCAACTTGACAAGAGCATTTTTGCTCAGATGTTTTTCACCTATGGTGTGATTACATGTAAGTACACTGTTTGTACAATATATTGAAGTAATCCTATTAATTATATTGTATTTTTGAGCCATGTCATTATATTTTTTTTAGATAAACCTATGTAGTTTTTATTCTGGTGAAGACCGACTTAGAGCTGTCAAAACCATGGTCAATTTGGCAACGATTTTATGCAGCCAAGGTGGCTATACGTACATTCTGTAATTAAACACTGATCTTTCATTTTTTTAAATGTTAACTTGTGGCTTCTTTTTCTTGTTTTCAACTCTTAATACATCATAATTGTGTTTGTACTAAATGAAGTAAGTTATTTTTTCTGTAATTAAATTTTAATTATTTTATTAAACAATGTCTATTCACTATCTAAGGTATTGCAAGGCTAAGTGTACACAGATCTATCAAGACCCAGTGACGTAGCAGCCTCATTAACTCTTCACATCACTGCCATTTACTGCTGGCCCTTACACTCCCTAATGCTTTCTATATAATCAAATATTTAACTTTCTAAACCATTTCCTCTTGGCATAAATGATGACAGAGCCAAGTAACCAGTTAAACTGTTCAAGATAGGGAATTATGCCTCAAGATATTATTCGTCTATGGTCTAGATAAGACAAACTGCATATGAGGAAGACAATGACGAACTGCATTCTCCACCATATAAGTATAAAGCAGAAGATTCTCACATCAAGTCTGCATCTGCATTGCTTCCACTTAATATTTATACTGTTGTTAAAGCTTGCACAAAATCATCAATCAAATGAATGTCACATTAGATCATCAAAATCCTGACATGGTTGGATGGCCCTGTCCTTAATGCTCCAAATGTTCTCAATTGAGGAGAGATCCGGTGACCTCGCTGGCGTAAGTAGGGTTTGGCAAGCACGAAGACAAGAAGTACAAACTCTCGCCATGTGTGGGTGGGCATTAACTTGCTGAAATTGCAAGACCGTGATGGCTTGCCATGAAGGGAACAAAATGGGGCATAGAATATAGTTCACATACCACTGTGCTGTAGGGCTGCTATGGATGAGAACCAAAGGGATCCTGCTATGAAGAGAAATGGCACCACAGACCATCATTCATGGTTGCCAGGCCGTATGCTGGGCAACAGTCAGACTGGTATACCACTGTTGTCCGGGACTTATCTTTGGCTTGGAATCTCATTGACTGGAGTAGAACTGTCTTTGGTGATGAGTCCTTCTTCGAACTGAGCTCCGATGACCAGCAAAGATGTATCTGGAGACACCCTGGGCAGCGGTGGGATACCAACCTGACTGTTGCCCACCCTACGGCCTGAGAGACAGGAGTAATGGTCTTGTGTGTCATTTAATTTTATAGCAGAACCCCTTTGGCATCCTAGCAGCACAGCAGTATATCGACTATTTTAGATGTCCTGTTTTTTTGCCCTTTGCGGCAGGCCATACTGGGCTTACATTTCAGCAAGTTAATGTGCACATGGGGAGAGGTTCTACTGTTGTCTTCAGGCTCGCTAAACCCTATCTTGGCCAGCAAGGTCATTCAATCACTCCCCAATCAAGCATGTTTGGAGCATTATGGGCAGGGCCTTCCAACCACCTCAGGATTTTGATGATCTATGTGCCAGTTGGACAAAATATGACATGTTATCCCTCAGGAGGAAATCCAATAAGCCTATCAATTAATGTTAATTTGAATAAATGCTTGGCATGAAGACGAGAGGTAGACCAACACATTACTGATATGCTCAATTTCTGAATCATTTTCTCTTGAATATAACATCCATTTTTTTCAGAAATTGTAATCATTTGTTTGTCTGTGCATGTATATCATATTTATGGATTTCCGTCCCATTTGTGTACTCCCTTTGTTGTACGTAGTCTTCTTTAATATAGTTCAGAGTTATTTATATCTACATGTATTTGTTAATAAATTATGCATCTATTAGTCATCCACAACATCTACCTTGCAAGTCAGCAACCTGATTAACCACTGACTGTTTATCTGCATAGTTTAATTAGCACATGAAAGGTGAAAGATGATGACTACTGAATATTTTAATAGCTTGACTCAAATACTAGTGTCACTTAACAGTAATTCTCCTGGTGCACAAAAATTGTACTCTCGTGTCATTACTGTTCCACTCACAGTGTCATTCTGTAACGGACAATGTAGATGGCTAGCAAGGTCAGGAGTGTGCTGCACACTTGTTCAACAATCATTAATTTACTCTTAATATTTTCTTAGCTTTTCAGATTGTCTTTCAAAATATTTGTAACAAGTGTTTATACTTAAGAGACCACAGCAACAATATGCCAAACATAGAAATGGACAATCTATGACATACTAATGAAGAGCATGGAGTACAGCTGGCCTTTTCTACATGAACATCTGTAGACAAAAACAGCCCCAAATATAAAAAAAGATCACTGCAGATGCCTCAAATGATTTAGCAAAACATATCTGAGCAATAAAAACAACAAACTATAGTTAAAAATACAGTTAATCATTCACAAAATCACACAAACCAAGGATTGATGAGCACTGGAATCAACATTGTTAGTGTCACCAATGATCACATTTTTGCAAGTGTAAGTGACAAATAGGAAATCAAAAATCACACAACATTGCAAAGGATTGCATGAGACCTTCTCAATACTACGATTAGTCACAGTTTTGTTTACATCCTCAAGCATTTAACATTTAAACTTAATGTTCTTTAAATCAACCTGAAAAAATGTTATGATAAACTCTGCTCTTACATGAACTTGTTTTCCATCAATAAAACATCTTCCATTTGGTTAAAGGAATGGAGTGGGATGATTTTGGACACAATAGGATAATGCGGTGATACACGACTCATTAAATACACCACATGAACATTGCTCTTTTCTTATAAATAATTACATACCTTCCAACAGGCGCTTTAAATCATATACTTTAATTACTGTTTCATTAGATGCAACTGCCAACCAGTTCCGACATACTGAGAATTCTGTATCAGTATAGGTGCTAGCAGGATGCCACACCAAAGACTGTATTGCTTTCTTATGAGGGTAAAGTTTGATTTCTAATAAATCAGGAATTTTCCAGACTTGGACGGACCTGCAAAAAGTAAAACAAAATAAAACTAAATCTGTATGGTGATTCTGTACGGTACAGTTATTATACATTATTTGTTTTATTCTCTTTATTTGTTATTTTTATGCATATTTACTACTTACTATTCACTGCTTTCTATAATCTTTGACCAAAAGAAGACAGTGCTTACTACATTTACATGTCCCACACCTTTTTCTTCAAGTTTTCTTACACACACACATATTTTCACCAATGGGATGCTCCGATCTATTAGTGGTATACTTCCGGGTGTACAGCCAATTTGTTGTTTCCATTTTATGCACTATTTTCGACAACCTTCCCTCGATGTGTTAGTTAACAGAAGACTATCTGAAACACTGGATCACAGTGTAAATAGGCAGCTCAGAAGGTGTTCCATACATAGAGCTCTAACACTCTCACAATGAGTGACTCGCTCAGTAATTACATCAACAAACAGTACAGGGCGAGTCAAAAGTCCTTGGACACCTTCATAAGTTGGAAGATTAAAGGGAAAATTGAAATGTGATAATGGGAACATAGGTTTGACGTGGGGCCGTAACTTTTGGAGTGAATGTCATTTATGGCCGCAATATTGAAATCCGCCATTTTGGATTCAAGTAATTTTTTTTAAATGGGAAGGGGGGTGTATGACACACAAAATGACACTAGATTGAGCTCTGAAATTGAGTGATGTAATTTGTTTTTGTCCATCTTGTACAGTTTAGAAGTTATTAATGTTCAAAGTTACCTTGATACATGTGTTGTGGCAGTCGGTATGAAGGTAATTTCCCAACTTGACTTGATTGAAATGTGGAACATGGATAATTCTTTACTAAAAAAAAATTGTACAGGGTGGCAAGACTTGATGCTATCAATATGAACCTACTGCAAAACAACAAAGTGCAGAAATTCTAATGAAGGGTCAACAGCTTGATGACATAACTGACATTCAAGCCGATGTGACGCCAGAGATGAGCAAGATTCCAAAGAATTACTTTTCTGACAGTTTCACATGCTTGTAAGAATTTTCTGCGTGTTGTACTCAGACGAAGGGAACTTTGTTGAGTATCTACAACATTCAAAACACCATTTTAATGCTTCTCTATGTTTTATTAATCCAGTCTCGACACTTTTTGGACTAGTGCATTACACGAATCCCTGTGAAAAAGTCAGTACATTTTCCCATCCCAGAACAGTCCCGAGGAACTAACAGTATAACAATAACAACTATTAATATCAATAATTTAATGATTTAGTTAACTTCACAAATAAATGTGCAAAATAATGCCAAAGAACTAGTGTGCGTCACAATGTAAACTATAGTAGTTTTCTTGTGCAAGGCAATTCAATTTGTTCCATTGCAAATGATAAAAATCACAATTTTTGCATGAATTTCATTATTAGTTATCAATAGCTACAATGGAAATGCGAGTAACGTAGCCCTTGGAGTCCAGAAGACAATATTGTTGGAGTCCAGAAGACAATATTGTTATATGTAGATTTGTTATGCGTTTTAAGATAAAACTTGTAATCTTACGAGAAAAAAAGTTGTCCTCAAAGGAATTTTTAGAGGCTGAATAATTATTCATGACATTTTAATACAACCACAAGAAGAAAACAATTACACTACTAATCTTTAATTAAATAGCAAAACTAGTTACATGAGGTTCTAGGCTTGCAGCTGGATGACAATGACATCTTACCATATTTAGGCCCCTGGGGTATGACTCATGCAAGAGGTTGAGAGTAAATGTAGCATTGGCAAGATGAAGAGATTGGTCTGCTTAGCCATAAAATGCAGAATTAGCAGCATACCAACTGCTGTGATGGTGACCATGCTGATCATGCCCCTCTACACCTTTGGATTACAATGGAGGCTACAGCAGAGGCATTGTAGTGATGTATTGCACAACACTTACAGAACCTGTGACGAAGCAAGCTGGGATATTTTTTACCTCCCTTCTTGTTTTACCATCTGCCTTCTTCAATTCGTTTTTTTCACTTTTAACTAATTACCATTAACATGTGTGAATATAAACTGTGTTTTCATAAAAGGGAAAGGTTGGCCCTCAGTTTTAAAGAATATCACACCAAATCTAATCTTGTGCTTAGTTTTATGTAGGTAATTGGTTTACTAATTCATATTGACTATTCTGTGTTAGTATCTTTTGTTGTTGGGGGAAATCGGTAATTGTCTCGCAACTTAAATTCAACTTTTGACGTATAAACAAACATAAATTCTGTATTCATTATAAACGTTTGGAGGAACAACTAATAGTAATCTTAAAGTATCTATTTGGCTCTATTTGTAAATATGTTAGCAAAACCATCCCTTCATTAATTCCAAAGTAGTTAACAGTTTTGTCAAAAGTATTGTTTGCATACTTATATTTGTTAATTTCATGATTTAAACAAATAATTCGAACTACCTCTTCTAGTAGAAAAAACTGTTACAAAAGGACAAATTTTTCAATGCATTCAGTTAATTTAATGAGTTAAGTTTTAATTGTAATTTCTGTGTAGTTTCAGTACCTATTATTGTGAGGATAAATAAAGGCCCAATTTTTGGTCAAAAAATAGTCAGTCCACAGCCAAGTTTCAGACGAGGAACCTGTGTTGGTTAGAATGACAACAATGCATCAACTAAACAGTGAAATAAGTGTTAAACCAATAGGCCGTGTGTTAAAACAATGACAATGTCTACTCCATATGTACCTTTCTATTCTTCAAGAACTGTATACTTTGTGATTAGGTTTTTACTGCTTGTAGATGATCAATAATAAACTATTGTAGCAGTATGCGGAAGTTTGCCTGCAAACTATTAATGTGGCTCATGGAAAGTTAAACAATAGTGCACTGGCCATATTAAATGTGTATATGGGGTAGTTGTGAAAAGTGGAAGTAAAAGACTGTAAAACGCGACTGAGCATCTGTCATCTACATCATTTAAAGTAGTCTGTATTTGAGTTCCACACCCCATTTTTGAGGTAGTACATTGACACCGAGGACAACAAACGAAGAACTAAATAAAGCAGGTAGAACTGCTACAAACCAATGAATGATGATCGCCACCAGCAGATATGTTTTAGTTTGAACAGTGCGTTTAGACTTTTATACTCTTTGGAAGTTTCAATGGTTTTGGGCATGTAATCTGATCTGGTTGGAACCAGCATTTCTACAGGGCATGACAATAGCTGCTTTATTATGATCCATGGTATCTGCTGATTTATGTAGTTTCTACCAAGCACTCTCATCCTGGCTCAGAGATGCACCACAGATTAGATTAGATTAATACTTGTTCCATAGATCATGAATACGACACTTCATAATCATGTGGAACGTGTCAGGTTAATAAAAGATGTCTGTACAAGATATTACATGACACAAAATATTGCATGACACTAATGTTTGCATGACACTAATGTTTAAGTTGTTTTTTTCCCCCTTAATTTATATCAAAAAATTTAGCCAATGAGTAGAAGGGGTTGTCATCTATAAATTCTTTTAATTTATTTTTAAATGTTGGTTGGCTATCTGTCAGGCTTTTGATGCTGTTTGGTAGGTGACCAAAGACTTTTGTGGCAGCATAATTTACCCCTTTCTGTGCCAAACTCAGATTTAACCCTGCATAGTGAAGATCATCATTTCCCCTGGTGTTATAGCTATGCACACTGCTATTACTTTTGAACTGGGTAGAAGCTTGCACAGGATAGCGTAGCATGGAGGGCTGCATCAAACCAGTCTCAGGACTGAAGACTACAACAACAACAACGAGGATGAAATAATGATGAAAGACACAAAACACCCAGTCATTTCGAGGCAGAGAAAGTCCCTGACCACGCCAGGAATAGAACCCGGGACCCTGTGCGCGGGAAGCGAGAACGCTACCGGAAGACCACAAGCCCCACATACCATAGAGCAGTGAGTACCATGACAATTGGCATTATGTCACAAAAACAAGAGAAGATGTTAAACTTTCATTAATATTTTGGAGACCTGTCACTTTATGTAGAACCAAATGCATGAAATACAATATCCCATGTACTGGAATCAATTATTACAAAATGTTAACATTTATTGAAATGGAAGAAGCGCATCCAGACTTGACCGGTACTAGGGAAGAACATAAAATATTGTGGTTGACTGTTTGTTCCTAAGATACTTTGCATTTCCCCCACAGGAAAGGCAATGGATAATCCATACCTAAATATGTGTCAGCACATATGAAAATTCAGAAAAATTATGCTCCTTTTGTGGTTATGAAGAAATGTTCTTTCTTCATTAACAATGAATCATACAGTAAGAAAGACTCACTTCAGTTACTCTTAAAACTCAGTTAATTATGGCACGCCACACACTATGATGCTATTTTAAAATCCATTCATGATGGTTAATCGTGGAGCGAGATCCGATCATTCAATGTCGCCACAAAAAACTTCTATCCCTTGAATCTGCTCAAAAATCTCACTGTTACAAAAAGAAACCAATTTATACCACCACTCATTTTCCTTTCTATAAGAGGGTCATTGAGAAAACCAACATATCCTCAGATACAGCAGAACTTAACGTTTTAAATAGAGGTCTTAAATATAATATCTCAACTTGTCTAGATCAGACTACTGTTAATCAACTGAGTGTGTGAAAATTGCCAGAAACTGTTAACAGCAGTCATAGAAAGAAAAAGAAAAATAACCAATAAATTTTTTTTGTAATCTAAAACTTCGCTGATTCTTGTATCACATCAAAAACAGTAAATTCCAACCTAGCCATTATACAAAGTATTATGAGTTTTCAAAATGACAGTTCATTCTTACATCTATCTATAAGTAGTAGGACATCATCCAAAATTGTCAGTCTGCATTTTTAAAGTAAATGAGTAACATCTATGTAGGACGTGCTCTCGTTGTTGACTCACATCACAATTACGTACATCCAATATGTGAAAATACATGGACTGACAAGTGTGAAACTCAATAATTTTCAAACAAGTACTGTGGACTGTCATTGTGAACTGATTGAGTTATTGTTAGATTCAATGACTCATTTGATGGACTCACTTAAATGAACCACTGGAATGTAACTGTCTTTTAACAGGAACAATACTAAGTGATAACTGCAATATTTTCAAATCAAAAGGAACTGTTTACTTCATTCTGTAATTGAAAATGTTACCACTGTGATTGTGCATGCTAGCCTGAAGACCTGTGTTAATAATTTGTTTGTAGTGTAAAAACTGGACACCATAATTAATAACTGAACTTCAAAGGAATTAAATGTGTGCATTATCATCATCTAAACTGTGGTGTCATGTACGTCAATGAACAAACACCATTGTTGTTGTGGTCTTCAGTCCAGAGACTGGTTTGATGCAACTCTCCATGCTACTCTATCCTGTGCAAGCTTCTTCATCTCCCAGTACCTACTGCAACCTACATCCTTCTGAATCTGCTTAGTGTATTCATCTCTTCGTCTCCCTCTACGATTTTTACCCTCCATGCTGCCCTCCAATACTAAATTGGTGATCCCTTGATGCCTCAGAACATGTCCTACCAACCGATCCCTTCTTCTGGTCAAGGTGTGCCGCAAATTTCTCTTCTCCCTAATTCTATTCAATACCTCCTCATTAGTTATGTGATCTACCCATCTAATCTTCAGCATTCTTCTGTAGCACCACATTTCGAAAGCTTCTATTCTGTTCTTGTCCAAACTATTTATCGTCCATGTTTCACTTCCATACATGGCCACACTCCATACAAATACCTTCAGAAACGTCTTCCTGACACTTAAATCTATACTCGATGTTAACAAATTTCTCTTCTTCAGAAACACATTTCTTGCCATTGCCAGTCTACATTTTATATCCTCTCTACTTCGACCATCATCAGTTATTTTGGTCCCCAAATAACAAAACTCATTTACTACTTTAAGCGTCTCATTTCCTAATCTAATACCCTCAGCATCACCCGATTTAATTCGACTACATTCCATTATCCTCATATTGCTTTTGTTGATGTTCATCTTATATCCTCCTCTCAAGACACTGTTCATTCCATTCAGCTGCTCTTCCAGGTCCTTTGCTGTGTCTGACAGAATTACAATGTCATCGGTGAATCTCAAAGTTTTTATTTCTTCTCCACGGATTTTAATTCCTACTCAATTTTTCTTTTGTTTCCTTTACTGCTTGCTCAATATACATATTGAATAACATTGGGGATATGCTACAACCCTGTATCACTCCCTTCCCAACCACTACTTCCCTTTCATGTCCCTCGACTCTTATAACTGCCATCTGGTTTCTGTACAAATTGTAAATAGCCTTTCGCTCCCTGTATTTTACCCCTGCCACCTTCAGAATTTGAAGGAGAGTATTCCAGTCAACCTTGTCAAAAGCTTTCTCTATGTCTACAAATGCTAGAAACGTAGGTTTGCCTTTCCTTAATCTATTTTCTAAGATAAGTCGTAGGGTCAATATTGCCTCACGTGTTCCAACATTTCTACGGAATCCAAACTGATCATCCCTGAGGTTGGCTTCCACCAGTTTTTCCATTCGTCTGTAAAGAATTCATGTTATTATTTTGCACCGTGGCTTATTAAACTGATAGTTCGGTAATTTTCATATCTGTCAAAACCTGCTTTCTTTGGGATTGGAATTGTTATATTCTTCTTGAAGTCTGAGGGAATTTCACCTGTCTCATACATCTTGCTCACCAGATGGTGGAGTTTTGTCAGGACTGGCTCTCGCAAGGCTATCAGTAGTTCTAATGGAATGTTGTCTACTCCAAGGTCCTTGTTTCGGGTTAGGTCTTCAAGTGCTCTGTCAAACTCTTCATGCAGTATCATATCTTCCATTTCATCTTCATCTACATCACCTTCCATTTCCATAATATTGTCCTCAAACACATCACCCTCATACAGAACCTCTATACAGTCCTTCCACCTTTCTGCTTTCTCTTCTTTGCTTAGAACTGGGTTTCCATCTGAGCTCTTGATATTCATGCAAGTGGTTCTCTTTTCTCCAAAGGTCTCTTTAATTTTCCTGTAGGCAGTATCTATCTTACCCCTCATGAGATAAGCCTGTACAGCCTTACATTTGTCCTCTAGCCATCCCTGCTTAGCCATTTTGCACTTCCTGTCGATCTCATTTTTGAGACGTTTGTATTCCTTTTTGCCTGCTTCATTTACTGCGTTTTTATATTTTCTCCTTTCATCAATTAAATTCAATATTTCTTCTGTTACCCAAGGATTTCTACTAGCCCTCGTCTTTTTACCTACTTGATCCTCTGCTGCCTTCAATATTTCATCCCTCAAAGCTACCTATTCTTCTTCTACAGTGTTTCTTTCACCTATTCCTCTCAATTGTTCCTTAATGATCTCCCTGAAATGCTCTACAACCTCTGGTTCTGTCAGTTTATCCAGACCCCATCTCCTTAAATTCCCACCCTTTTGTAGATTCTTCAGTTTTGATCTACAGTTCATAACCAATGGATTGTGGTCAGAGTCCACATCTGCCTCTAGAAATGTCTTACAATTTAAGACCTGGTTCCTAAATCTCTGTCTTACCATTATATAATCTATAGGAAACCTTCAAGTATCTCCAGGCCTCTTGCATGTATACAATCTTCTTTTATGATTCTTGATCCAAGTGTTAGCTATTAAGTTATGTTCTGTGCAAAATTCTACCAGGCAGCTTCCTCTTTCATTTCTTACCCCCATTCCATATTCAACTACTACATTTCCTTCTCTTTCTTTTCATACTACCAAATTCTAGTCACCCATGACTATTAAATTTTCGTCTCCCTTCACTATACGAATAATTTCTTTTATCTCATCATACATTTCATTAATCTCTTCGTCATCTGCGTAGCTAGTTGGCATATAAACTTGTACTACTGTGGTAGGTGTGGGCTTCGTATCTACCTTGGCCACAATGATGCGTTCACTGTGCTGTTTGTAGTAGCTTACCCGCATTCCTATTTTTTTTATTCATTATTAAACCTACTCCTGCATTACCCCCATTTGATTTTGTATTTATAACCCTGTATTCATCTGACCAAAAGTCTTGTTCCTCCTGCCACCGAACTTCACTAATTCCCCTATATCTACCTTTAACCTATCCATTTCCCTTTTTAAATTTTCTAACCTACCTGCCCAATTAAGGGATCTGACATTCCATGCTCCGATCCGTAGAGCGCCAGTTTTCTTTCTCCTGATAACAATGTCCTCCTGAGTAGTCTCCGACTGGAGATTTGAATGGGGGACTATTTTACCTGTGGAATATTTTACCCATGAGGATGCCATCATCACTTAATCATACAGTAAAGCTGCATGTTCTCGGGGAAAATTACGGCTGTAGTTTCCCCTTGCTTTCAGCTGTTCGCACTACCAGCACAAAAAGGTCATTTTGGTTAGTCTTACAAGGCCAGATCAGTCAATCATCCAGACTGTTGCCCCTGCAACAACTGAAAAGGCTGCTGCCCCTCTTCAGGAACCACACGTTTGTCTGTCCTCTCAAAAGGTACCCCTCCATTGTGGTTGCACCTACGGTACAGCTATCTGTATCGCTGAGGCACGCAAGCCTCCCCACGAACGGTAAGGTCCATGCCATGATCAAGAATGATGCTAACTAGGAGAGGCTTTAATATCTAGGTAAGTTCTGCAGCAAGGTCTGCACACAATTACAAGAGATGTATTCTTCATTAACAACTCACAAGCATGTTTCTAGGTTCTCATCTATGCAAAACCTTCTTAGTTCAATATTTTTCACTCTGTGTTCAATTTTTACATGTGTGAATATTTTTTGTAGATCATGTTCGGTGCCTTCAATAAAGTGTTAGAGAGAGACATCTCTTTCACTCCACCACAGCTTCAACTATATTTACTTTTTTGCAATTAGTTCCACCAGAGCCCATTTTATGTCAAACTCGGACTCCCAGAATCATAAAAGTTATGTTGCAAAATGCAGATAAAATAATGTTTTGCTTATCATGGAAAAAAAACTATTGTAATCAAACAATGGAAAATCCAGGATGGAATGTACAAACATTATGAAAAGGAAAGTTGTATCTCACCATATAGTGGAGATGCTGAGTCGCAGATAGGCACAACAAAAAGACTGTCAAATTATAAGCTTTGGGACAGGGCTGAGGGACAGTGAAGTACTCCTTGGGAGTGTACAAGGGCGAGGTGGAGAGTGGGTAGGGCAGCTAGATGCAGTTGAGAGGTTAGACGGAGGGCAGGGAAGAGGGAGAGAGGTGGAGGGTATGGGGTGGATTGTAGAAACATAAAAGGTAAAAAGACTGGGTATGATGGTGGAGTGAAGGCTGTGTAGTGCTAGATTAGGAACAGGGAAGGGGCTGGATGGGTGAGAAAAATATCTAGCAAACGTTGAGGCCAGGAGGATTACAGAAACGTAGGATATATTGCAAGGGGGAGTTCCCACCAGTGCAATTCAGAAAAACTGGTGTTGGTGGGCACAGGCTGTGAAGTAGTCACTGAAATGAAGGATGTCGTGTTGGGCAGCGCACTCAGCAAGAGGGTGGTCCACTTGTTTCGCCACCAACCCTACCAATCAGACTCAACCAAAGACCAATGTTGAACTCTGCCTGACTCAGTTCAGTCCTCCAGCCAACCGTGATCCACCCCCACAGCCCCCAAATCACCCCCTGTTGACAGAACTTCTTAACCTCGAACCTTGCCTCACAATCATTCCCCAAATTTCTCAACATGCAAATTAATCTTACATCCACAGAATCAGCAGCAGTCCACCATCTAAAAACAGATCCCAACCTTACGATACTATCTGCCGACAAAAGCTCCACCACTGTTGTTTTCAACCACAAAAGGATTCTGCCAGCTGTCAGATACATCTACCTACAAACCTTGCCACAGTGACCCCATTCCAGAAATCCAGCAGGATCTCCAGTCTTTCCTCAAATTCCTTGAGCTCATACCAGAACCTCTCACCAGAGTCCATCTCTCTCCTCACCCCTACCACTCCCTGCACTCCTACCTTCTACATGCTTCCTAAAGTCCATAAACCCAACCACCCAGGACACCTCATTGTGGCCAGTTACTGTGCACCCACTGAGATAGTCTCTGCTTGCATAGACCAACATCTTCAGCCTACTATACGGGAACTACTCCCCTATATAAAAGATACCAACCATTTCCACCACCAACTCTCCACACTTCCTGTCCCTATACCACACAGTGCCCTGCTCATCACTACAGATGTCATCTCCCTTTACACTAACATCCCTAATGCCCATGGCCTTACCACTGTTGAACACTACCCTTCCCAACACCTGATGGATTCCAAACCAACAGCCTCCTTCCAAGTCACCATGACCAGCTATATTCTCACCCACAATTACTTCTCCTTTGAACGCATTACCTACAAACAAATCTGGGGTATGGCTATGGGCATTTGCATGGCACCATCCTATGCCAACCTTTATGGACCACCTAGAGGAATCCTTCCTGAACAACCAGAATCCTAAACCTCTCACCTTGTTCAGATTCACTGATGACATCTTTGCATTCTGGATAGAGGGTGGGGGACACCCTATCCACATTTGTCCAGAACCTCAACAGCTTCTCCCCCATTTGCTTCACCTGGTCCTACTCAACCCAACAAACAACCTTCCTAGATGTTAACCTCCACCTAAAAGATGGCTTCATCAGTACCTCTGTCCATATCACACCTACTAACCACTAGCAATACCTCCACTTTGACAGCTGCCACTCGTTCCATACCAAGAAGTCCCTTCCTTACAGCCTAGCCACCTGTGGTCATCGCATCTGCAGTGATGAGCAGTCCCTCTTGAAATATATCGAGGGTCTCACTGGGGCCTTCACAAACCATAATTATCCTCCGAACCTCGTACAAAAACAAATCTCTCATGTCTTATCTTTCCCGTCTCCCAGAACTTCTCAAAGTCTCACCGTATGGCCACAGAGGAGCATTCCCCTTGTAACTTTGTACCATCCAGGACTAGAGCAACTGAATTACATTCTCCACCAGGGTTTCGACTACCTCTCATTGTACCCTGAAAAGAGAAATGTACTGCCCACTATCCTTCCCACACACCCCACAGTGGTATTCCACCGTCCACCAAACCTACACAATATACTCGTCCATCCCTACACAACCCCTGCTCCCAACCCCTTACCTAATATCCCTGTAATACACCTAAATGCAAGAACTGTCCCATACATCCTCCTGCTACCACCACCTACTCCAGTCCCAGCACAAGCATCACCTATCCCATCAAAGGCAGAGCTACCTGTGAAACCAGTCATGTAATCTACAAGCTAAACTGCAACCACTGTGCTGCATTCTATTTGGGCATGGCAACCAACAAACTGTCTGTCCAAATGAATGGCCACCAACAAACTATAGCCAAGAAACAAGTGGACCACCCTGTTGCTGAGCACACTGCCCAACATGACATTCTTCATTTCAATGACTGCTTCACAGTCAGTGCCGTAGGGATCCTTCCCACCAACACCAGCTTTTCTGAATTGCGCTGGTTGGAACTCCCCCTGCAATATACCCTACATTCCCTAACCCTCCTGGCCCCAATCTTCGTTGGTCATTTTTCTCACCCATACAGCCCCTTCCCTGTTCCCATTCCAGCACTACTCAGCCCTCACTCCATCAATGCATCCAGTCTTTCTACTTCTCTCCTTTTCCACATCTAATCATTAGCATGTTTCCTACTATATCACTTGATCTTTCTCCATCAAAATATTTACACAAAGCCCCTATGTTCTCTGTAATCTGGCTATGTGCAGCTTTGCTTTCATCACACTGTTACCTTAATATTACACCTATGCATCTCCCTCATCCTACATTTTACAAATTCTCTACCTTTGTCTTTCTCTTGTTACTACGAGGTGCATTCAAGTTGTAAGGCCTCCAATTTTTTTCTAATTAACTACTCACCCGAAATCGATGAAACTGGCGTTACTTGTCGACATAATCGCCCTGCAGACGTACACATTTTTCACAACGCTGACGCCATGATTCCATGGCAGTGGTGAAGGCTTCTTTAGGAGTCTGTTTTGACCACTGGAAAATCGCTGAGGCAATAGCAGCACGGCTGGTGAATGTGCGGCCACGGAGAGTGTCTATCATTGTTGGAAAACGCCAAAAAGTCACTAGGAGCCAGGTCAGGTGAGTAGGGAGCATGAGGAATCACTTCAAAGTTGTTATCATGTAGAAACTGTTGCGTAACGTTAGCTCGGTGTGCGGGTGCGTTGTCTTGGTGAAACAGCACACGCGCAGCCCTTCCCGGACGTTTTTGTTGCAGTGCAGGAAGGAATTTGTTCTTCAAAACATTTTCGTGGGATGCACCTATTACCATAGTGCCCTTTGGAACGCAATGGGTAAGGATTACGCCCTCGCTGTCCCAGAACATAGACACCATCATTTTTTCAGCACTGGCGGTTACCCGAAATTTTTTTGGTGGCGGTGAATCTGTGTGCTTCCATTGAGCTGACTGGCGCTTTGTTTCTGGATTGAAAAATGGCATCCATGTCTCATCCATTGTCACAACCGACGAAAAGAAAGTCCCATTCATGCTGTTGTTGCGCGACAACATTGCTTGGTAACATGCCACACGGGCAGCCATGTGGTCGTCCGTCAGCATTCGTGGCACCCACCTGGATGACACTTTTCGCATTTTCAGGTTGTCATGCAGGATTGTGTGCACAGAACCCACAGAAATGCCAACTCTGGAGGCGATCTGTTCAACAGTCATTCGGCGATCCCCCAAAACAATTCTCTCCACTTTTTCGATCATGTCGTCAGACCAGCTTGTGCAAGCTCGAGGTTGTTTCGGTTTGTTGTCACACGATGTTCTGCCTTCATTAAACTGTCGCACCCACGAACGCACTTTCGACACATCCATAACTCCATCACCACATGCCTCCTTCAACTGTCGATGAATTTCAATTGGTTTCACACCACGCAAATTCAAAAAACGAATGATTGCACGCTGTTCAAGTACGGAAAATGTCGCCATTTTAAGTATTTAAAACAGTTCTCATTCTCGCCACTGGCGGTAAAATTCCATCTGCCATATGGTGCTGCCATCTCTGGGACGTATTGACAATGAACGCGGCCTGATTTTGAAATAATGCGCATGTTTCTATCTCTTTCCAGTCCAGAGAAAAAAAGTCGGAGACCTTAGAACTTGAATGCACCTCGTATTTCCCAATTCCCACTGCCTCTTTCCCTTTAATCAGTCTAAATAAAAAAAAGGCATTTCTAGTGAATCATTCTTCTCTACTCTATCATTCTGTTATTACTCTTACACAATCCACAACTTCTTGAGAGAACCTCACCAAATTCTTCATTTGCCTTCATGCAAGTGAAAGACCAATGCACAATTCTCACATTACTGACTAATCTATAACAAATTCAGTATTTATGAAATGTGACAATTTTCCAATAATAGAAACATGGAAACACATGTCCTGCACTAAAACTACAGAACACAAATAACTATTCAACAACATCAAAATCAGTTCTTAACATATGAAGAACTGAAAAGCAACGGCACAACATGCGTTGATTTGTAAGCAGAAGTAACCACTAGGATGTAAACACTACACAGATAACTACTTAAAGGGAGATTTCGTGACATAGAAAACAAGAAAAAAATTAAAAATATCTACTGTAGTATGCTGAACAACAGTATTATGCAGCAGCTATTATGAAAAGTATTCCAGTGAATCAAAATAACAGAGTATTCACAAAAGTATCCTGTCACTAATTCACAGTGAAGAGTATTTTTTGCTAGAATCATTCAAATCACACAGCAGCAGCAAAAACCAAAGAGGAGGAAGTCAAAAGTACTGTGGTATCTGCTAACTGTGAACTAATTTTTGTGCATACTCATCCATCAGAAAGGAACAGAAACTTTGGGAAGTGGTGATTAGGTTCACATTTACCTACTAAACATGCAAAAATAAACTTACTAACCCATCGTCATTACCAACAGCCAACAAGCTGCACTCGGAATTCCAGGAGACTTCTGTCTTAGAGCCTTTATTCTGTAGACTGCTTTCTTTTCTCACTTCAGAATTCAGGAGACGTGGAGCTAACGAAAAAAGGAAAAGAAAGTAAAATATAAAATTTTGTTCATCCTGTTGAGAAGGCAAGATGCTTTTTTTTAATATCTGATCCATAAACACGTACAACATTGACAAGCGAAGGACAAATCATAAGACGGAGAACATGAAATCTTATAAGACACAAAATCATTCTAATTTTTCCAATAACATTAAAATTCTACAGAATTAGTTATATATGAACTGCTGCTTCACAGAACAAATATGACTGATATGACAATAATGTAGCTGCATCTCAGCAGCAAGGTAGAATGCATCCAAGTCTGTGACATAGTGCTGGTAGACACATCATTTTTATTACAGTGACGGGTAGCTCCTATGGAGGTAAAAGATTTGTCATGGCATTACTATCTGTCTGATTAGCCTGGGCCGGGCAGTCTGTGGATGGTTTTTAAGGCGGTTTTTCACCTGCCGCAGCAAATGCGGGCTGGTTCCCCATATTCTGTATCAGTTACACAATGTCGGCGGTTGCTCCGCACACACTTTCTCCACGTATGCGTACACCATCATTACTCTACCACGCAAACATTGGTGTTACACTCGTCTGGTGCGAGGCGTTCCCGGGGGGTCCACTGGGGACCGAACCACACAATAACCCTGGGTTCAGTGTGGGGCGGTGGTGGGGTGAGTTGACTGCTGTAGCCTGTTGTGGGGTTGCATACCACTGAGGTGACGAGTGCTGGCTTGGGGGAAATGGGCAGGGGGAGAGGGGGGGGGGTAAAGTCTGCAATGACTAATAAGCCATACTGCTGAAGTTAAAATTTATCACAAACCTAACTCGATAAAGAAAAACTATCACAAATCAGTCCCAAAACACATTTCTTCTGACAATGAAAAACATGAAATAACACACACAAGTTTATAGCATAACATTTGAGCATTTGACAAACCACACACCAATGTTTTCTACATTATATGAAGTTTCCTGGGGCATACACATCCTATTGCATACAAATTATGTACAAACCAGCTGAATTACTTAACGTGTATAGTAATGTTTCCACACAATATCTATGATGTAAGCAAAAGACAACAGTTACCCCAGACATTCTCGGAATGGAGAAGGTGACATCGATCACTCACAGCTTTCTATATATCCATTCCATGGTCTGTAGTATTTTGCTTCAAGTTCCGAAAGCATCTCACTGCATCGTAACACTAGACAGATGTGAGATGTAGAAGTCCCAGTGGTCAAAAGTTTGTATTATTTTAGTGGGACATGTGTGATGATAAATAATAATAATAATAATAATAATAATAATAATAATAATAATTATTATTATTATTATTATCATCATTTGTTGAAATAATCAGCAATCAGCTGCAGAAAGAAATTTTATTCCTTTACCAATTTCAGGCACCTCATGCCCAACTTCAGAAGATAGCACCAGAAAATATACCACAAATAACTAGAAGTTCGATAAGAATAGCAAAATTTAAGAACAAAAAATTTAAAAATTTAATGCTCAATAAATGATAGATACATACAATTATTGCCTTACTTAGCTTCAAAAGTAAGATGTATGCAGCATATTGCTGTGGTCCTAGAAAATATACCACCAATATATAATACAACAATGAATCCAATAATGCAAAAAGAGCTCATAAATGCTTTCATGTGGTTCACAGTTTCTGTACAAAAATGGGGCTGAATTCTAGTGTCTGATTCCACTCGTCGGCTTTGAGCAATGTTGTCATACCTAAGGCAGAGACACTACATCTTCAATAGCAACTGATCATACCCATAAACAAATGAATGTAGCATACAATAAAATTACATTCACAGTTCATGTGATTAATTACTTAGCTGTTTACTATATTTTACTGCTCAAAAGAAGAATTAATGTTTTTAAGCTGGTAATATTAAACTCGCTGTTACTGAACTAGTGTGTGTAGTGTCTCTGTTTGTATGTCTGTGAAGTACAATATTCTGTGCGGTGTTGACAACCCCCACAAAGTACATAATTTTGTACACGTAGACAAGTTACTCTTGTGGTGGAGAAGCAGCAGCCAACTCCAACTGTTGTCTGTAAAATTACTGAAATGTAAGAGAAAGAAAACTTCTATAGGATCTTCTGAGATTGGAACACTGCCATTCGCATTTGGTCATTCGATGATTGTCTGCGAGTGAAATGAGTTCCTTTTAGCAGAGAAAATTTTCTCTATGCTTTTGACCGTGTTATTGAAGCAGGTTCTACAGCAAACATCAACCACCAAATGTTCGAAGTCCTATATAAGCTTACAGTAGATAATAGTTAATCACAGAATCCTTTGATCAAAATTACATACGTGCAATTACCTTTGAAAAGCTACAGACTGTATTATGGCCATTACTAAACTCTACATTAACATCAAATATCACTTGTGAATCTCAAAAAACACAAATTATACAATATGGCGGCTAACAATGAATGTTTCATAGCACACACTTCCTACACATCCTCTCGGTATCCTGTCTCTTAAGAAAGTCCTGTCACATACTGATTTTCTTACTTTTCTTTGCTTGCCATGGAGCAACTCTAAGTCACGGAATAAATATTTCACTCGCACAGGCGAAACGTGCCACCTCGTGATATACTGGGTGATCAAAAAGTCAGTATAAATTTGAAAACTTAATAAACCACGGAATAATGTAGATAGAGAGGTAAAAATTGACACACATGCTTGGAATGACATGGGGTTTTATTAGAACAGGATGGCGTTCCACCCCATATTGCTAGATGCGTGAAAGATCTCTTGCGCGCGTTGTTTGGTGATGATTGTGTGCTCAGTCGCCACTTTCATCATGCTTGACCTCCCAGGTCCCCAGACCTCAGTCCGTGCGATTATTGGTTTTGGGGTTACCTGAAGTTGCAAGTTTATCGTGATTGACTGACATCTCTAGGGATGCTGAAAGACAACATCCGACGCCAATGCCTCACGATAACTCCGGACATGCTTTACAGTGCTGTTCACAACATTATTCCTCGACTACAGCTATTGTTGAGGAATGGTGGTGGACATATTGAGCATTTCCTGTAAAGATCATCATCTTTGCTTTGTCTTACTTTGTTATGCTAATTATTGCTATTCTGATCAGATGAAGCGCCATCTGTCGGACAGTTTTTGAACTTTTGTATTTTTTTGGTTCTAATAAACCCCATGTCATTCCAAGCATGTGTCAATTTGTACCTCTCTATCTACATTATTCCATGATTTATTCAGTTTTCAAATTTATACTGACTTTTTTATCACCCGGTATATTCAATTTAAAACAATAGCAATAGGAAAGTCGTTGAACCGATTTGTATCCGCTAGCACGAACCAAGGGATATTATATGCCCCCCCCCCCCCCCCATGGGAGCAAAAATTTGTTTACAACGTTTCGCAAACCCCTTCTGCACTTACTGAATGCGACTATGCCTACTTCAGGCTGGACTACACTTAACAAACACCGTTGACCATAGGTGATTGGTAGGGCCACGGCCTTTTTAGATTTCGGACCTCCCTGTCTGGGAAAAGCCCCCACAGGAAACCATGGAAAACCAGAAGTGAGGTCAGCCAACCTGGTTTCCAAATCCCATTTCGAATTTTTATAGTTGTAACTGAAATTTCTTAATTTAAAATACAATCTTATAGTTCAGTTTTTTCACAATTAGTTGTTGCAGAGCAGCTGGGTCACATTGGTCAATCTCACAGGGAAGCTGGGTGCTGCATGGCAGGCTGGTCCCAAATGATGACTCTCTCCCTCAAAACTGCTATTGGGACGTGTAGTCGATGGATCGGGATCGGGATCGGGTTGTCCCTCGCAGTGGACCAGGTGTTTACGGGATCACATCGGGATCAGGAATGGGAAGTGGTGAACATGAAACAGAATGACCAGTCTGAACCTTCTGAACCCTTACTCTGAATTTTTTCTTGGCCCTGAAATTGTTAGTCGATTGGCATACTAACATGTTTCTGCACTGGCATGATAGTTTCGGATAAAGTTTTTCTGTGTTCATTTTTCACCATTCTTTCTCATTTATGACACTTTTGTTGAATGTCACTGTTTTATATCCTATTTTCATTGAATTACACTGTGGATCCATCTCAACACGATATGAATTCTCATAATGTTCCTAATTACGGTGCATTGTTTGTACTCTATCAACAGTCACAGGTTTGTCCATGGGCATGCAAGATTACACTGCACTTATATTTTGACAACTTCATACATACTTTAATCAGTCATATATTCCCTCATATACAATGTCATATGACTTTGCTTGCTTCACTGTAAGTCCATTTGCTCAAGTAATACAAACAATTAACCACCAATACATGGTAATTTCTCGCTAGCATCCGAATCTAACATACTCAGCTCAGCCACCGTTAGTTTACCTTTTACAAGACACTGAAATTTTGGTTATGTAGCAAAGGTCCTCCTAACTGTAGTAAAGTCAATCACAATATGACATGCACACTCCTGCTCTTTGTTATCCAGTATCCTCAGAAAAATTATTCTTAGACAAGTGCATGAAATTCACTGTCCAGAGCTACTTGGAATCATTTCCTATCAAAATCTTTGCTTCCAGTACTACTTCACTCTTTATACTTAAATGAACTTAAATGAGAACATGAGCACATACAAAATTAAAATTAATTCTGGAAATAAACACAAAAGTTATTCACATACACATAACAGTATACAATCAGCATCAGCTTCCTCCTGTGGTTCTGCTGAAAACAAACATCAATACACTTACTTATCTAACTACACCTACCTCCACTTAAAAACGAATTGAAATAAACTCTCCTTAATATATACAATCTTTACTAGAGACTGGACTAATTATAATTTCGCATAGTACTTTTTAATATCATGGTGAGGATAGAGTCCCTTCACCTTTCCCGTCACTGGGTAGGCCAATAGATATGTCCTAGGATGTGGAATCCTTATTATTTCAAACGGTCCAACAATTTCTATTTCTTGTACCTCTTCGTCAATAAGATACCAGTGGATGAGTGTGCAACAACACACTATCCCCTAAAGCAAAAGTTTGTGTTTTCTTTATCTTACTGTCATATTTTACCTTTCTCATTCTGGCCCTTTCGGCCACTAAAGCCAACTTAATCTTTTCTTCCAAAGTAGACTATTCACCCACTCATTCCTTTCTTCCTTTTGAAACATTAATTCCTCTGGTGTGAAACCCGTTGAGGTATGCGGTAAAGAATTTACAATGTCTTCAAAGTCTTGCACATATTCTATTGACCGTGTTTGACTATTCGGACAATATGTCCTCATAAATCAACTAACCTCACGAAAAACCCTCTCAATCAGGCTCGCTTGTGTATTACATCTTGATGTTAGTATTTGTTTAATTCCTTTTTGCTCCAATGTGTTCCCCCAGGTGAATGAGGTAAAATTACTGCCATTATCTGATATAATAGCTTGTTGTTTCCCTACTTGCGGTACATATTCCAGCAATAATTTCAAAAGATGGTGTTCATTGGCTATAACTTCACATGTTTTGTAAATACATCCAAGAAGCCTACAATGTATCTACATCCTCCTCGTGCTCTAGGCAATGCCCCACAGACATCTAAGGATAGCTAAGCTAGTCATTTCTCTGGTAATATATGCTACCTATATTATTAGGTTTTGTTTTTTGACACATTACACACATTCTAATGACCTTCTGTACTTTCCATTGCAAATTAAGAAAATATCAATATGTTCGTAGCTTAATGGCACACTAAATCACTCCAAAGTGGCCCCATGCCAGATGTGTATGAGGTGTGTTTTTTAAGTAAGTGCCGTTTTGAAATTAAAAAAAGATGTGCTAAGACATCTCAATAATTTTATTTTTACCTGAAGGCCTGTACCTTAATCTACACACTGACGTCCTTGTTTACGTTGTGTACTGAGTGTTTAAGATGTCTCCGATAATCGTGAGTCCCGCCGACTGTGAAGTACGGGCTGTTGTAAGATTTCTTAGTGCTAAAGGCCTAAAAGCAATCGATATTCATCGTGAGGTCTGTGCAGTTTATGGAGGAAACATTATGAGTGATGGAATGGTAAGAAAGTGGGTGAGAGCATTTAAAGCTGGCAGCACAAATGTGCATGATGAATAACGGAGTGCACGTCCTTCGGTCGTTAATGAAAGTTTGGTGCAGGAAGTGGACAATAAGATGAGAAAACAGACGCTTTACGATTTCTTACTTGAGGGATGACTTTCCTAATGTTTCCCGTAGTGTTTTGTATGGCATTGTAACCAAGCACTTGAATTACCGAAAATTGTGCGTACATTGGGTACCGAAAATGTTGACGGATGTACACAAAAACCAAATGTTTAGACAGTGCATTGACTTTCCTTGAGTGGTACCACAACGACGTTGATGATTTCTTAAGCCAAACTGTTACGGGCGATGAAACATGGGTGGCCTACGTCACACTAGAATCAAAGCAACAGTCCATGTAAGTTGAGCAAGGGCATCGTTTTGCTGCAAGACAATGCCCGTCTGCCTGTGGCGAATCAGACCAAAGATCTCATCACATCTTTTCGATGGGAAACTCTACATCATCCTCTGTACAGCCCCGATCTTGTGCCCAGTGAGTACCATCTGTTCCTGCACTTGAAGAAACACCTGGGCGGTCAGCATCTTCAAGACGATGACGAAGTCAAAACAGTGGTGATGCAGTGGTTAACAAGTCAGGTGGCAGACGTCTATGAGGAGGGTATTCAAAAACTGGTACAACATTATGACAAGTGCCTCAATATTGACAGAAATTACGTATAAAAGTAGTTTAAGGTACGGGCTTTAATGCAAAAATAAAATTATTGAGATATCTTAGCACGTCTTTTTTAAGTTTCAAAACGGTCTTACTTAAATACACGCTTTGTATATTGTATCAACTTGACTTCATGGCTTTCATAAATACATACACACCAATTATCTCCTTTCGTATTCCCCCGATGGAATAAAACTACATTTATCACCTTAAAATAGTCTTTAAGGTTGGTGTACTCAGGTTGTTCCAATTTCTGTTGGCCACCACACCAGCATATATCCTATTTCTGCAACTTCTCCATCCCCTGGCATAGTTCCAAATAATACCTTCTTGTCATTGGTTCTTTCATTAATATGATAGTAAATTCTACTTTGCGATCACCAAAGTGTTCTTCCTGATCTGATCTTTCTGGAAGCCTAGGTAGGGCATCTGCAATTTGATTGTCCTTTCCTTTAATATAACATATGTGAAATCGATACTCTTGTAACACCATTGTCCACCTTAATAATCTCAGTGTGAGTACCTTGCATGTTTGCATGAGGCTGAGGGCTTAGTTATCACAATAGACTATTGTTTGTGCCCCAAATAAATAATGATGGAACGTCTTGAAAGCCCAAACTATAGCTAATGCTTCCAGCTCAGTCGTAGTGTATGCTCTTTCACAACTCGACAATATCCTTCTTGCAAAAACTATAGGGCATAATGTAGGTTGCCCATTAATTGTCTTAATTTGGAAAAGACGAGATCCTAATCCAACATTTGAAGAATCTGTCATCAAGCAAAAATATTAAGTCCATATCTGGATAATGCAAAAATTTTGCATTTACCAGAGCTTATTTAATTTTCTCAAATGCATACTGACAGTCATTTGTCCATTGCCAAGAAACATTCTTTCTTAAAAAATTTACTAATAGCTCTGCATTCATGACCTGGTCCTCTATGAACCATCGAGAAAATGAGGCTAAACCCAAAAACACAAGTTGTTTCTTATCCCTAGGTGCAGGAAAATTCTTAATAGTGCTTATCTTGGCACTGTCTGGCAAAATTCCTTTGGCATCAATTAAATTACCCAAAAATTTTATCTTCTTCATCCCGAAATGAAACTTTTGCAGGTTTGCAGTTATTCCAGATCTCCTAAAAGTTTCCAATAATCTCTTTAATAAGATGATGTGTTGTTCCCATCTTGTGGTAGTGATTAAGATGTCGACGAACAGGGTGAGCAGACTTCTTAGTTCTCATCCTAACACTGCATCTAATGCCATTATAAAAATTCCTGCACTCACATTCAAACCAAAAGGCAATACCTTAAACTGATAACTTCTTCCGGCATATATGAAGGCTGTATGTTGTCCTGATTGTTCATCCAGTTTGATATGCCAATATGAAGTCTGGAGGTCAATACTGGTGAAGTACTCCATAAAACTTCTGAATGAGTCCGTCTATATTTTCTGGGTGAGGTCTCACTGGTACAATAATTGTATTGATGACTCTTGCATCCAACATCAATCTTACTTTTCCCTCTGGTTTGGGTACAACTAAAAGTGGACTGCAATATGGACTGACTGATGGTTCTAGCAGGTCCCAATTTATCATTCTGTTTATTTCTTCACTTACTGATTTCCTCAATCTCCAAGGAATTGGATATGATTTATTACAGTATGTATCACGAGGAAACACCTCCAAATGGCACCTAAATCCCTTAATAATTATTGGCCTTTCTCCAAAAATCTGGATGTATTTCCCCAAAAGATCTACCAATGGATCATTTAGTTCGTTGGGCAACTTCCTTTGCCTTTTCTTCCGCTTGTTCTGCTAACCCAAGTATGTTGCTTTCCCTTACCTCTTCTGTATGTTTATACCTCCTTTCTTTTATGCCCTGGACAGTAATTTCCAATGCTCCTTACTTCCCTGATCAGATCAACTTGAGGCATTTACCCATTATCACAAAAGCTGGGATAGTTTTACTTCTCCTCTTGTTTTGCAATCCACCTCCTTAAAATTCATTTATTCACTTTTAACTAATTAGCACTAACATATGTGAATATAATCTGCATTTTCATAAAAGCGGATTGTTTGTGCTCAGTTTTAAAGAACATAACACCAGATCTAATTTTGTGCTTAGTTTTATGTAGGTAATTGATTTTTTAATTTATATTGACTATTCCTTGTTAGTATCTTTTGTTATTGGGCAAACTCAGTAATTGTTCACAACTTAAATTCAATTGTTGATGTATAAACAAATACAAATTCTGTATTAATTATAAGCATTTTGAGGAACAACTAATAGTAATCTTAAAGTATATATTTGGCTCTATTCGAAAACATGTTAGCGAAATCAGCCCTTCATTAATTCCAAAGTAATTACCAGTTTTGTCAAAAGTATGGTTTGCATAACAATATTTGTTAATTTCATCATTTAAACAAATAATTTGGCCGAACTCTTGTAGTAGAAGAAACTGTTATAAAGAACCAATTTTTCGACGGATTCAGTTAATTTAGTGAGTTAAGTTTTAATTGCAATTTCTGTAAATTTAACTTCAAACAATGTGTAGTTTCAGTACCCATTATTGTGAAGATATAAAAGGGCCCAATTTTTCGTCCCAAGACAGTAAGTCCACAGCCAAGTTTCAGATGAGAAACCTGTGTTGGTTAGAACAACAATTGTTACATAATCAGGCCATGTGTTAAAACAATGACAGTGTCTGCTCTATACGTATCTTTCTGTTCAAGAACTGTGAACTTTGTGGTTAGGTTTTTACTGCTCGTAGATGTTCAATAGTAAACTATTGTAGCAGTATGTGGAGGTTTGCCTGCAAACTATTAATGAGGATTATCGAAAATTAAAATAATAGTGCACTGGTCATATTAAATGTATATAGGGGGGTTGTGAAAACTGAAAGTAAACAACTGTGAAAAAGCAAATGTGCACCTGTCGGTTACATCATTTACAGTAGACTGTACTGCACTTTCACCCCCTATTTTTTCAGCCAGTAAAGAAGGCAAACCATCACAAGCAGGCAAGAAGTCTATTTTTAAGTCCTTCCTCATAGTCTCTAATCCAATGATACAATCTTCTATTAATTTTTGAATTACTAGGAACATGCATCTTATTGCTGTATTTCCTATTCTTACAGCTAGCAAAGTTTCTATCTGGACTGGTTGTGAGCGGGTACCTAAGGCTCCAATGATCTTACAATTTCATATCGGCAACATCGGTAACTCAGGCCTCTGGGATAGCTGATTAAATAATTTGTTGGAGATCGCATTTATCGAAGCTTCGGTATCCATGATTACTCTTGATAGATATGTCTATTTCGGCACGGGTCGCTGATACAGGCACTTAATTACAAACTTGTTCCCCAGGATTTACATCTTCCATTAACTCCTCAATGATCCTCATTCCATTGTTGTATCTAAAACAGTTTACAGGCGATTGCTTGTGAAATTGTTCGTGGGTTTGCTTCATACTATTTATTTCTTTTCTGATATCTGTCTGTTCGTTTGTCAAAGTAGTCACATCAGCTAATACTTTAACAAAATCTTCCCTTGTGGGCAGTTCGTTCACTTTATTGGTTATACCCTTTACTTTCTCAGCTAACTCTGCCTGTTCTGTAACTAAATTACTCACTATATTTGCCTGTTGCACAGCTATGGTTTCTGCATTTGCAGAAATAGCCACCTGGGCGACTGACATATTTGCTTGCTCAGTGAACAGTTTCGCCTATGTAGCAGACATGCTGGTCTGTTCCGAAGCTAAATTTTCAACTGTTGTTGAAATATTTGCTTGTGTAGCAGATATGCGAGACTGTTCCAAAGCTAAATTTTCAACTGTTGTTGAAATATTCGCTTGAATAGCAGATATATGAGACTGATCTGCAGCTAAACTAGCTACGGTATTCATCATAAGTTTCATTTGATTTAAGAGTTCGGCCACAGGATCTTTGGATTATCCTTGGACAACTTCTCCATCTTCTGTGCATCCTCCAGCCTCACCACGGATACTCAGCAACTGCAACCAACGATCAGGCGGTTGGAGGAATGGTCTTGCACCACAGGTTTTAAATTCTCATTAGAGAAAACATTTCGTGTTGATTTTAATCGTTTCCGCTGTCTGTTTCATTTGCCCGTTTTAAAACTGGGGGACACCGTTCTCACTTTTAAGGAAAAGCTGAAGTATCTGGGTCTTATCTTTGATCAGAAGCTAATAGGTTGCCACACCTTAAAGAACTGAAACTGAGATGTCTCAAGGCCTTAAACATCCTAAAATGTGTCAATCATAGGTCTTGGGGAGGTGACAGAGTGTATCTGCTCCAACTTTATATGGCCTTGGTTGGTGTGACCCCTGTTTGAATTTGGATGCCAGATTTATGGGTCAGCAAGGCCGTCATATGTTAAAATGCTGGTTGCAGTTCACCACGACGGTATTAGGCTGTCAACAGGGGCCTATCGCACAAGGTTTGATCATCATGCGAGTGTTACGGAAATGCTTCAGGAACTCGGATGGGAGTCTCTGGAGGAAAGGAGGCGTTCTTTTCGTGAATCGCTACTGAGGAAATTTAGAGAACCAGCATTTGTGGCTGACTGCAGTACAATTTTACTGTCGCCAACTTACATTTTGCGGAAAGATCACAAAGATAAGATCAGTGAGATTAGGGCTTGTACAGAGGCATATAGGCAGTCATTTTTCCCTCGTTCTGTTTGGGAGTGGAACGGGGAGAGAAGATGCTAGTTGTAGTACGAGGTAACCTCCGCCAAGCACCGTATGGTGGATTGCGGAGTATGTATGTAGATGTACATGTAGCCCTGTTGTTAGTTTGTGTGCAGAGGCTGGTGAGCCTCCGCTGTCTATTCGACGTCTTCTTCTCGTGGTATGCCAAACATATAGGGCATTGTCCATTCCTACATCGCCAGCATCCAGTTACATTGTTCGGCCACCACTGGAACAGCTGTTCAATCATCTACCACAAGGAACGCGGCCATTTGGGATCTGTGCAAGGGATAGCCTTCAGTTGTTACAGGTGGGGAGCATTCAGGTCCAAATCCAGGGGTGCAGTAGGGTCTCCCCATGGCTACTACCAAGGGCCAGATTGCTTTTAGAAATGACTGCTTACAAGAAGCATTGTACCCCAGACCACGTTTTTAAAATAAAATTTAATAAAATTTTACATAGCCACACATATTTTATTACTGTCTACACGGATGGTTCTAAGCAGGGAGATGTTTTCAGTTGTTTTGTCGTGTTCCCCGATATTGTCCTCAGGATAGAGCACCCAGAGGAGTTTTCAGTTTATTACGTGTAACTGTTTGCTATCCTGAGGGCAGTGGAGCATATGAGACTGTGTTGCGACAAAAATTTTATCCTCTGTTCTGATTCTCAAAGTGGCCTCCTTGCTGTTGGGCAGATGTACCCAACACATCAGATGGTGCAACAAGTGCAGGATCTCTCCTTCTCTTGCAAAGACAAAACAAGGTTAGTCCTTTTTTGCTGGGTTCCAGGGAACATAGGCATCCAAGGAAATGCACTCGCTGCTGCTCCTGCTGCTGCTGCTAAGGAGGTTTGCTACCTTCCTCCTGCTGCCCGCTGTTCAGTACCTCTGCAGGCTGTCACTTCATTTGTGACTAGGAAGGCCATATGTTGGTGGGAGTCTCAGTGGCTGGAAGTGAGGAAAAATAAACTACGTTCAATCAAGACTTCAGTGCGACCGTGGATCACCTTCTTTCGCTCGCAACAGTGTGAAGAAGTAGCCCTTATTCAGCTTAGAGTGGGACATTGTCCATTGACACATGGCTTCCTCATGCATCGGGAGGAGCTTCCAGTATGTCAGAGATGCAGGACACAGCTGTCAGTATGACAACTTTTAACTGAGTGTGTTTTATATTATGACCTGAGGGTTGAATTTCCACAGGATCTTCCCTCTATTTTAACTGATAACAAGGTGAGTGTTGTTCGTGTCTTAAAATTTTGTGTGGTGTCCAGAATTCTTCCTGAAATACTGGGTGTAAGATCTTAATGTGTCAGAGTGGCTGGGTCACAAATTATGTCTAAAGTCGTCATCCAGCCACAGTTATTTGTCCATGATTTTATTTAGTAATCCCGCTGTGTCTCACTGGGGTTTTGTTATGAGCTTTTATGAACCTCACCTTCTTGGGATTGCCTTATGTTTCCTGTGGTGGGATCCAAAGTAGTTTTCCAGTTTACTGATCTTCTTCCATAGATTGTGAAAATCTTCTTCGATATAACATTAATGCAAGGGCGCTGATGACCTAGCTGTTTAGCACCCTCCACCATAAATCATCATCATCAACATTCTATGCGACCTACATCCGACGTCAGGCAGCCACGATAATGCGGGTCCATCACATATGAACTTCATGCGGTTCTATTCTGCAGTAAAGGCAAGCACAAGAATGGCATGCTAACTCATTGCACACATTAATCTAGTCTTTGCAGATAATGGCTAGGTTAGGAATATTTGTAGATTTAGTTATTGTATGCTTTAGTATATGCAGAGTGATATATGCTTCTCTCTCTCTCTCTCTCTCTCTCTCTTTTTTTTTTTTTTTTTTTTTTTTTTTTTTTTTTTTGACATGTTCAAATTGTGGAGAGATGTTCTGGAGTATAGAATCTGATGTGTATTTTCATGGGGCAAAGCTGAATTGTGTCCAGGGTAAAGTAATTAAAAAAATAGTGAACAACTGAATTCTTATGGTTAAAACCAGATCACAGTTTAAAATGGAGAGGGAACAGGAAGCGAATTTGCAGCCCAGTGGTGATGAACAAAACCCAGGGCAAACAGCAGATGCTGGCCAAGGATAATCCAAAGATCCTATGGCCGAACTCTTAAATCAAATGAAACTTTTGATGAATACCGTAGCTAGTTTAGCTGCAGATCGGTCTCATATGTCTGCTATTCAAGCGAATATTTCAACAACAGTTGAAAATTTAGCTTTGGAATTGTCTCGCATATCTGCTACACAAGTGAATATTTCAACAGCCTTATTTTGAAAGTTTAGCTTCGGAACAGTCCAACACGTCTGCTACACAGGTGAAACTGTTCGCTGAGTAAGCGAATATGTCAGCTGTCCAGGTGGCTATTTCTGCAAATGTAGAAACCATAGCTGTGGAATAGGCAAATATAGTGGCTAAAGTAACAAACCTGACCACTACTCTGGTTATAAACTATTGATCACAATGGTGAAAGCAATGACACTTAAAACACTCCCATGAGGGACACCATTCTCCTGCTTAAAATGGTCAGACAGGGCATTCCAAACCCTCTATCTAAAATATCTGTCTGAGAGAAAGGACCATATGAAGGTCAGTCGACGTCCACGGAATCCTCATTGATGGACCTGCGACAAAATATTATGCCTCCAGGTAGTGTCATAGCCTTTTAGAAATCGAAGAAAACACTGATAAGGTGTTGTTATGAAGGAAAGCTTGTTGAATTGCAGATTTGAACAGGGTTAGGTTATCGAGAGTGGAATGGTACCTCCTGAACATACACTGGGAGCAACTGAGTAGGGACCTGGTTTCCAGATCCCACACTAGGTGCCAATTGACCATATGCTCCAGTGTCTATCCTATGCAGCTTATCAGGCTAATACTATGATAACTACCAGGGTCCGTCTGATCCTTTCCTGGTTTTAAAATTGTGATTAAAATAGATTCCTACAACGAGTTGGGAAAGTCACCAGTTATCCAAATTTTATTGAAGAGCTGAAGGAGGACTTCCATCGACCGCCGGTCCAACTGTTGCAACATGCTGTTGGTCATCAGGTCGTTTCCAGGGGTTGTATTACAAGCAACTGACAATGAAGAATCCAGCTCCCACAGAGAGAAAGGCTGTTTGTATTCTTTCATGTTGGTGGAACGAAAATCAAGATCAGCCTTCTCCTGTGCGTCCCGATATTGACAGAAGGTGGGATCCTGGCTGGAATCGGCCGTAATGGATTTATATGATTCAGCCATTGTCTGAGCTATATCCCTTGTCGATGTTACAAGAGACCCCTGTATTTGTACAGCTGCTATTGGCGGTCAAGAGTTGTGCCTTGAGATCCTCCTAATGGCTTCCCATACTTTACATGTGGGTGTGGACCTATAGATGGAGTTCAGGAGCTCTTGCCAAGAGCTCTGCTTACTCTACTGAATTATTCTCCTTGCGAAACTTCCTGGCAGATTAAAACTGTGCGCCGGACTGAGACTCGAACTCAAGACCTTTGCCTTTCACGGGCAAGTGCTCTACCATCCTAGCTACCCAAGCACGACTCACGCCCCGTCCTCACAGCTGTACTTCTGCCAGTACCTCGTCTCCTACCTTCCAAACTTTACAGGGGCTCTCCTGTGAACCTTGCAGAACTAGTACTCCTGAAAGAAAGGATATTGTGGAGACATGGCTTAGCCACAGCCTGGGGGATGTTTTCATTCTGGAAATGTTTTCCTTGCTTTTACATGCACCATTCTAAAGTCCACAAGATTGTCATCTGTAGGGCATCAACTGAATCTGCGCATAGCTGCCCTCCTGTGCCCGATTGCAAAACGACACTCATCATTCCACCAAGGGACAGGTTGTCTACTAGGCACTTCACAGTCTCTGGGATGGATGCATCAGTGGCATGGTGAATCACAGCTGTAACGTGGTCACCCAGTCCTGGATGCCTTCACTTTCCTTGAAAACAGATAACTGCCTGTAAAGCATTCAGTTAGCTTTCTTCAATAACCATCTCAGTGGCTTTCTTTCAGGATCTGCTCCATCAGGCAGATGGATCCAGACAGGGAAGTGGTCACTACCATGAAGGTCATCGTCCACTGCCCACTGAGCAGTGTCCCCAAGAGCAAGCAAGCACAAGGTGAGGTCTATGGCTGTAGACAAACGTGTTGCAGTGCTAAAATGTATGATTAAATGATGATGGCGTCCTCTTGGGTAAAACATTCCGGAGGTAAAATAGTCCCCCATTCGGATCTCCGGGCGGGGACTACTCAAGAGGATGTCGTTATCAAGAGAAAGAAAACTGGCGTTCTACGGATTGGAGCGTGGAATGTCAGATCCCTTAATCGGGCAGGTAGGATAGAAAATTTAAAGAGGGAAATGGGTAGGTTGAAGTTAGATATAGTGGGAATTAGTGAAGTTCGGTGGCAGGAGGAACAAGACTTCTGGTCAGGTGACTACAGGGTTATAAACACAAAATCAAATAGGGGTAATGCAGGAGTAGGTTTAATAATGAATAGGAAAATAGGAATGCGGGTAAGCTACTACAAACAGCATAGTGAACGCATTATTGTGGCCAAGATAGATACGAAGCCCACACCTACTACAGTATTACAAATTTATATGCCAACTAGCTCTGCAGATGACGAAGAAATTGAAGAAATGTATGATGAAATAAAAGAAATTATTCAGATTGTGAAGGGAGACGAAAATTTAATAGTCATGGGTGACTGGAATTCGAGTGTAGGAAAAGGGACAGAAGGAAACATAGTAGGTGAATATGGATTGGGGCTAAGAAATGAAAGAGGAAGCCGCCTGGTAGAATTTTGCACAGAGCACAACTTAATCATAGCTAACACTTGGTTTAAGAATCATGAAAGAAGGTTGTATACATGGAAGAACCCTGGAGATACTAAAAGGTATCAGACAGATTATATAATGGTAAGACAGAGATTTAGGAACCAGGTTTTAAATTGTAAGACATTTCCAGGGGCAGATGTGGACTCTGACCTGTAGATTAAAACTGAAGAAACTGCAAAAAGGTGGGAATTTAAGGAGATGGGACCTGGATAAACTGACTAAACCAGAGGTTGTACAGAGTTTCAGGGAGAGCATAAGGGAACAATTGACAGGAATGGGGGAAAGAACTACAGTAGAAGAAGAATGGGTAGCTTTGAGGGATGAAGTAGCGAAGGCAGCAGACGATCAAGTAGGTAAAAAGACGAGGGCTGCTAGAAATCCTTGGGTAACAGAAGAAATATTGAATTTAATTGATGAAGGGAGAAAATATAAAAATGCAGTAAATGAAGCAGGCAAAAAGGAATACAAACGTCTCAAAAATGAGATCGACAGGAAGTGCAAAATGGCTAAGCAGGGATGGCTAGAGGACAAATGTAAGGATGTAGAGGCCTATCTCACTAGGGGTAAGATAGATACTGCCTACAGGAAAATTAAAGAGACCTTTGGAGATAAGAAAACGACTTGTATGAATATCAAGAGCTCAGATGGAAACCCATTTCTAAGCAAAGAAGGGAAAGCAGAAAGGTGGAAGGAGTATATAGAGGGTCTATACAAGGGTGATGTACTTGAGGACAATTTTATGGAAATGGAAGCGGATGTAGACGAAGATGAAATGGGAGATATGATACTGCGTGAAGAGTTTGACAGAGCACTGAAAGACCTGAGTCGAAACAAGGCCCCCAGAGTAGACAACATTCCATTGGAACTACTGACGGCCTTGGGAGAGCCAGTCCTGACAAAACTCTACCATCTGGTGAGCAAGATGTATGAGACAGGCGAAATACCCTCAGACTTCAAGAAGAATATAATAATTCCAATCCCAAAGAAAGCAGGTGTTGACAGATGTGAAAATTACCGAACTATCAGTTTAATAAGCCACAGCTGCAAAATACTAACGCGAATTCTTTACAGACGAATGGAAAAACTAGTAGAAGCTAACCTCGGGGAAGATCAGTTTGGATTCCGTAGAAACACTGGAACACGTGAGGCAATACTGACCCTACGACTTATCTTAGAAGAAAGATTAAGGAAAGGCAAACCTACGTTTCTAGCATTTGTAGACTTAGAGAAAGCTTTTGACAATGTTGACTGGAATACTCTTTTTCAAATTCTGAAGGTGGCAGGGGTAAAATACAAGGAGCGAAAGGCTATTTACGAGGGTTGCCCAGTAAATAATGCCCCATATTTTTTTTCTCCAGAAGTATTTATTCCACAACAATCAAATTTACATATGTGAAAGACTGATGTTTTGTCTACTTGCTTTATTTTTCCACATAATCTCCTTCAAGTTCGACGGCCTTTTTCCAGCGAGACACAAGAGCGTGTATTCCCTGCCGGTAAAAATCTTTACTCTGCCTACGGAGCCAGGTTGTCACTTCGTGAATCACTTCTTCGTCATCGGCAAAACGTCTTCCACGAATGAAATTCTTCATTGGCCCAAACAAGTGAAAGTCTGAAGGAGCCAAATTGGGGCTGTAGGGTGGATGGGGTAACACTATCCAACCCAGTTTCGCGATGTGTTCACAAGTCCTCAAACTTGTGTGAGGACGAGCGTTATCATGCTGAATCAAAACATCCTGTGGGTTAGCATGACGCCCAAGGCGCCGGAAGCGCTGCTTAAGTTTGTCCAATGTTTTGACATAAGCCTCTGAATTAATGGTACTGCCTTTTGGCATCACATCAATGAGAATTACGCCCTCGCAACCCCAAAACACAGTCATCATGACTTTTCCGGCTGAAGGACCTGTTTTGAATTTTTTCTTCTGTGGAGAATAAGCATGACGCCATTCCATCGATTGTCTTTTTGTTTCGGGCTAAAAATGATGCACCCAAGTTTCATCACCTGTCACAATCCGTGACAAAAAGGCCTCCCCGTCAACGTGAAAGCGTCGCAACAAATCGAAAGAAATGTCTTTTCTTTGGGATTTGTGATCGACAGTAAGACACTGAGGAACCCATCTTGCACACACTTTTGAGTATCCAAGCTGATTGATACTCACATTCACACTTCCTTTGCTTACTGACAACTCCAGTGCCAATTGTCGAGTCGTAATGCGTCGATCCCGTCGAATGAGAACATCAGCCCGCTGCAACATGTCAGGCGTGACAGCCGTGGGAGGCCTTCCCGACCGCGGCAAATCTCGGAGCTCCGCAGCACCACCCTCTGATGCTTTCACCCTCTGTGCCCAGCGACCAACAGTACTCCTATCGACTGCAGATGTTCCGTAGACGTTGCACAAGCGTTTATGAATATTGCCCACGGTTTCTTCCTCTGCTACGAGAAATTCAATCACTGCACGTTGTTTCTGACGGATGTCACTTGCAGACACCATTTTAGAACATTCCTACACCACCGCTCTCTGTCGGAGGAAATTGAAACTTTGCGTACACACGCGGGAAACTTCAAATAACTCGCACCTAAAGTTTCACATTTCTAATATTTTTTATTTCGGAGAAAAAAAATATGGGGCATTATTTACTGGGCAACCCTCGTACAATTTGTACAGAAGCCAGATGGCAGTTATAAGAGTCGAGGGACATGAAAGGGAAGCAGTGGTTGGGAAGGGAGTAAGACAGGTTTGTAGCCTCTCTCCGATGTTGTTCAATCTGTATATTGAGCAAGCAGTAAACGAAACAAAAGAAAAATTCGGAGTAGGTATCAAAATTCATGGAGAGGAAATAAAAACTTTGAGGTTCGCCGATGACATTGTAATTCTGTCAGAGACAGCAAAGGACTTGGAAGAGCAGTTGAATGGAATGGACAGTGTCTTGAAAGGAGGATATAAGATGAACATCAACAAAAGCAAAACAAGGATAATGGAATGTAGTCCAATTAAATCGGGTGATGCTGAGGGAATTAGATTAGGAAATGAGACACTTAAAGTAGTAAAGGAGTTTTGCTATTTGGGGAGCAAAATAACTGATGATGGTCGAAGTAGAGAGGATATAAAATGTAGACTGGCAATGGCAAGGAAAGCGTTTCTGAAGAAGAGAAATTTGTTAACATCGAGTATAGATTTAAGTGTCAGGAAGTCATTTCTGAAAGTATTTGTATGGAGTGTAGCCATGTATGGAAGTGAAACATGGATGATAAATAGTTTGGACAAGAACAGAATAGAAGCTTTCGAAATGTGGTGCTACAGAAGAATGCTGAAGATTAGATGGGAAGATCACATAACTAATGAGGAAGTATTGAATAGGATTGGGGAGAAGAGAAGTTTGTGGCACAACTTGACCAGAAGAAGGGATCGGTTGGTAGGACATGTTCTAAGGCATCAAGGGATCACCAATTTAGTATTGGAGGGCAGCGTGGAGGGTAAAAATCGTAGAGGGAGACCAAGAGATGAATACACTAAGCAGATTCAGAAGGATGTAGGTTGCAGTAGGTACTGGGAGATGAAAAAGCTTGCACAGGATAGAGTAGCATGGAGAGCTGCATCAAACCAGTCTCAGGACTGAAGACCACAACAAAAACAACAACAACAACAACAACAACAAGATCTGTTGTGTGTAGCATATCCTCAGGTACCCGACCCTTGGGGCATGTGGTGTTAGAACCCCATAGTGCACTGTGTGCATTGAAGTCCCCCAAAAGAAGAAAGAGTTGGGGTAGTTCATCAAGAAGATGAGTGAGGACCCCACTATCAAGAGGCTCATGGGGTGGTAAGTACATAGAGCACACTGTGATGTCAACATGGGCCACTATCCGAACAGCAACTGCTTGTAATGCTGTTGTCAAGGGAATAGGTGAGGAATGAAAAGTGTCCTTTACGAACACTGTAACCCCACCTTTTGCCCTGTCACCAGTAAGGTCGTCTTTTCTATAAAGGTGATAGCCTCCAAGGACAGGTGTGTTAGTCTCTTTAAAATGAGTCTCTTGAAGGCTGAGGCAAAAGGGTCTGCCCTGTACAAGGAGTCTTAGTTCTGCCAGATGAGTACTGTATCCATTTGAATTCTATTGAAGTATGGGAGCCATTTCATCAATGTGGTCTTAATTTACTCCTTTATTTATGACTGGATGGTGAGGCACTTGTTAGGTGAGGTGGGGTTTTAGGTTTGACTGGGTCTGGTGATGAGGCATCAAAATCCATGATGTCTTCATCAGTCAGATGTGCCAGAATGACTTCTGATGGCACCCAGGTCAGCTTCTGACCCAAATGTTGGGATCCTTTCCCTGCTCCCTTTCCCAGCAAAGATGAGGGGGGGAAAGGGGTGGGTGAGAGCCTTTTTTTAAGAAACTTGGCGTTGAAGGGCACACTGCTTTTGGAGTGCTTTCAGGCTGTGCACTGTGGTAGGATTGCTGGTCTCTGTCATCATAGCTGTCTGGATCGCTATGTCTTTCACTTTACTTTGGCATGCACATGTGCAAGTATAGGTGCTAGAGGTAGATAAAGGAACAATGGATGTCATCTGAGTCGAAGCGTCAACCGCAGTAACAGGTTTGTGCACCAACAAAGCATAAGAAGTGGCAAAGACAGGGAGTTTCATCGCCTGATAGTCCTTTTTGGCTTCTGCGTAGGGGATCCGCTTGGTCACTTTGATTTCCTGAATTTTCATTCCTCTGCCAAAACAGGGCAGGCTCGGCTCCAGACTGGGTGGCTTCTAGAGCAGTTAATACAGACTGATGGAGAGGGAAAGTCCATCCCAGCTTCATGGGCTGCCTTTCCACACTTCCCACAAGTCGCTTCACCTCTGCAAGTCAGCATTCTATGGCCAAAACGCTGGCATTTGAAGCATCACATAGGGTTAGGTACATAGGGCTGAACCCTAAGTCACAGGAAACCTGTCATGATGTGTTCAGGTAGCATTGGAGAATTGTAGGTCACAATATAAGTGTCAGTCTTCTCAGTTTCTCCATTGTTCTTGTGAGTCCTTTGCTCCACATCTATGATCCCCTGTGGTGCCCATTCTTGTTTGAGTTCAGCAACATCTATATCCATAATATCACGGCGGGTTACCACACTTTTGCTGGAGTAAAGGGAGTTATGCAACTCAACAATGATGTCGTACTCACCCGATTTCTGTGGCTTCTGGAAGAGTTCCACCTGCTTTGCCGGTTAGTCTCAACAAACAAGGAAACATTGCACAACCACTTAACAGACTTTAGGGTACCAGCCAGCCCTTCTAAGCCTTCATGGATATAGAAGGGGGACACTTTTTCAAATGTCTCCTCCTTCCTCTTGATCACTACAAAGACATTGTTATTCATGACTCCTTGAGCACCGTTACTGACAAAATGATTATAAGGAGGACTAGCCTCCCTCATGCTTTTGGATGAATGGGTTTGAGAACTCCCAGGTGGTACACCCTTCCCGCTGGGAGGAGAAGAAGAAAATTTTGAGGGTTCCGTCTCAGTCGCAGGAGCAGCTAGGGAAATAAGGGTCCACTCAGATGGAGCCCTGAGTGCCTGAGTACACCTTATACAACTGAGGTGCGGCAGGTTCCCCAGAGGTTGCCCATTAATGACTGTTACACCTCAACAGCCATGCACCTCATCAACATGCAGCATACCTTGATGTTGAGGTTTTTTTAAATAGAGGTTTATTCCATCCTCGCGATCTAGGCGGTCAAGCCCAGATCCCCGTTCCCTGAGACACACAATGTTCCACCACCATGCCGCATGGTGGTCACTGCAGCATGCCCAGACCTTATGGTGGCAGGGGACTGGTGACACGTACCAGCCCCAGTTCAGAAACCCAAGGGTCACCAAGCCTGTACTCAGCAAACAAATGCTGAGCCCCTGAGGGCCACATAGAATGATTCCATCAGTTGTACACAAAATTATACAAAGCACAACATTAGTACAAATACATAACATAAAATACACATTTATGACAACAAATCTCAATAGATACCATCAATACATATAACTGAATGATCATGTATTAATTTGGTTTTGGACACGAATAGTTGACGGTGTCTATGTTTCACTCCTTGTACGTCCTGTCTTGTTTTAGCCATTTTTACTGTATTTTACTGCTCAAAAGAAGAATTAATGTTTAAGCTGGTAATATTAAACTCATTGTTATTGAACTAGTGTGTGTAGTGTCTCTGTAATTCTGTGAAGTGCAATATTCCATGTGTCATCGACAACCCCCACAACATACTTAATTTCATACACACAGACAAGTTTACTCTCTTGGTGGAGAAGCAGCTGCCAACTCTGATGGTTGCCTGTAAAATTACTGAAATGTAAGAGAAAGAAAACTTCTATAAGATCTTCTGGGATTGGTACACTGCCATTCGCATTTGGTCATTTGATGATTGTCTGCGAGTGAAATGAGTTCATTTTAGCAGAGAAAACTTTCTCTATGCTTTTGAGTGTGTTATTGAAGTAGGTTCTACAGCAAAGATCAACCACCAAATGTTCGAAGTCCTATATAAGCTTGCAGCACATAATAGTTCATCCCAGAATTCTTTGATCAAAATTAAATATGCGCAATTACCTTTGAAAAGCAACAGACTGTATTATGGCCATTACTAAACTCCACATTAACATTACGTATTGCTTGTGATTCTCAAAAAACACAAATTATACAAAATGGCAGCTAAAAATGACTGTTTCATTGCACACACTTCCTACACATCCACTCGTTATCCTGTCTCGTAAGAAAGTCCCGTCACATTCCAATTTTCTTGCTTTTCATCATTCGCCACAGAGTAACTCTAAGTCATGGAATAAATATTTATTCACTTTAATCCAATAACAATAGGAAGGTCGTTGAAGCAATCTGTATCCGCTGGCATGGGCCATGGGATACTGTAGCCACAAATTATATCAAAGAGAACTGAAGGTAACGAAAATAAATAAGAACAGAAAAAGGAGTATACATGTCTGAAATAAATTATCATAACATGTGAGTAAGAAAAGCACAGAGAACCTGCAAATCCATTACAGTATATTACATGATGACCTCATCATATTATGAAAGAGCGAAAATGTTTAATAGCTATTGAATCTAACGGGGCTAGTAGACAAGTAATGAAAATTCACGAAAAGCAGGGTCTATCAAATATTGGAATTGGTAACTAGAAAAAAGATATATACTTAAATTCTCGTTACAGATTCCAACCATTTCACAGTACATTGTGTACTGAACTGTAATAAGATTTCTGCATTTGTAATTGCTGTCTGAACTTCAGTGAAAAAATGAATAATATTGGAAATGGTAACTAGAACTGACCTATATAGTTTAATTCCACGATTTGTTATTTAGGCTGTTTTAACAACTAGTGTGTGCACTAAAGTGTTCCAGGATTTCTACATTCCGTATTCCTCTATTCACTGCCATGAGAAAGAGAAAGTCTGGAATCTGTACCTACAATATTTGTTACTTTTTTGTAGTAGTTCTGAGATCAATAAGTAATCTAGAATTCCTACAGAAACCTAGCCCATAAATTTACTGCAAAAATGTCCAAAATTATGAACCATCGAGTATTTGGAATTGGTAGCTAGAACTGACCTTCTATATGGGTCAAATCTAGTTATCGATTCCAACTATTCAATGGTTCATTAATCGGACTGTTTTTTTTTTTTTTTTTTTTTTTTTCAGCAAGTGTCTGCACTAAAATGGAGGGTAATAAGATTTTTGCACTTTTAATTGCTCTCTGAATTATTGCAAAAAAGTTACTAATATTGGAATCAGTAACTAGAATTGACCTATGCATAAGGTCAATTCTAGTTATTTTATAATACTATGACTTCAACAAGTGCTTTACTGTGATGCAATTTAAAGATTCTCTGTGCTTTTCTACTAGCATAAATTATGAGAATAAGTCTCATCAGACAGGAAAATTAATTTTTAATTCTTGTTGATATTTATTTTCAATATCTTCAATTTCTTTCGATATAATTCATAGCTAAGTAAATAACTGCGCCAAACATGATTGTAATTTTATCGCATGCTACATTCATTTGTTTACAAGTATGATCCGTTGCTTTATGAGATTGCTTATACGTATCACCTTTGCCTTAGATACGGTGTCTTTGCTCAAATCTGACGAGTGGAATCGGACACTAGAATTTATCCCTAAAATAGTATAAGGAAAGCAAACAACACATGCAGACAACATGCCAGAACTGGAGCAAATCAGCTAATGATATGCATATCTTGAGGCTAGTGTTAGGATGGGAATAAAAGTATGACAAATTAATGGAACAAAAACTTAAGCAACTGTGGTTGCTAAAAGACATAAATGAAAATGTAAATGTAGGTGAGCATAAGCAGTGTAATACGTACTACATAAAAACCTAATGATAAATAAAATAAGTTACAGTCTTAGAGACAAGTCTTTGGTATTGACAGCTCAGTAGCGTTGCTCCGTTGGCCAGCAACTGCAGGTAACTAACTGACGAAGGACTGCACTTGACCAGGTAGCAGGAGAGACATTTGCTGCTCTGCAAACCTGATGCGCATGTGTCTAAAACGTACCAGTGAGTGCCTCATGTGCAACCAATGTTGTTGTTTTGTCTTTAATAGTTCCAGTTCGTTGTTTATTTCATTTTTGTTGTTTTTAGTGTTTATTTGTTTATGTTTTGTTTTAAACAATGCCAAATGTGACGAGTGGTGCCAGCTCAACATCTAAAATGAAATTGAGGAAGAAAAATATGCTACACACCCAGGCCTGCAAATTCGTGTGCTTGATGAGGGACTAGTTTGAGAAAGAAAAGGAAAAAAGGTGTGCTCTATTTCCTGATGCTCAGGTCGTTAAGAGGACTGCAAAAGCATTGAAAATAAGCAAGAACACTGTTGTAATGATAGGTAAAGAGTAGTACAGTACAGGTTGTGCAAGTGCCACAACAAGGCTGCACACACCAGGGTAGAAACAGACAAGGTCTATTTCCAGAAAGACACTATTTGTCATCATACATATAGTTATTATAAGAGAAGGAAACATCCCACTTTATCTAAATTACTTGTTTCACTTCAGAAAGACAATTTTTTTGTAAAGGAAGGAAATTTTCATTGCATATAGTGCTGAATGACATAGGTTTTAGTTATTCAGTGTTTAGTGGATACAAAATATTAACGGAAAGGACAGATGTGGTTGCATGGTGGTGCAGATTTCTGCATACGATAATGGATGAGATATTCGAAAATATAGTGTGCATAAATGAAACTTGAGTTACTGCCGAACGAACAGTCATTAAACATGCAGGGGCAGCAGGTGATTTTGTGCCAAACTGCTTGTTAACATATGCAATTGCAGCCTTTATTGGCATATTCCACTGACGAATTCTTCTTGGGTTATCAGCTGAGTGGTGGAAGATGATGGGTAAGAAACTCATTGAAACGTTGTGACAAGGCAACTGAGTGGGCTGGTAGCTATCCACATCAAGCGGGTTTTGACCGGGTTTGAGCACTGGAATGATTGTGCTCTCCCGCCATTGCAATGGAAAGATGCCATCGCACCAGATCAGGTTGAAGATGATGAGGAGATTTCACTTGTAGTCAGACGAGAGATGTTTAATCATTTGACTGTGCATCTGATCTGACCCAGGAGCTGTGTTGGGGCAATGTGAAAGGGCACTGAGGAGCTCCCACTCTGTAAATGGGGCGTTACAGGGTTCACTGTGGCATGCAATGAACGAGAGGACTATCCTTTTCATCTGCCATTTGAGGGTGCGAGGACTGGTGAGATTTAGGAAATGGGGAGAGTTCAGAAAAGCTGCCCAGAACCCCAGTTCAGGGGAGGCTTGGGAAGGTGATGTATGGCACCCAATGGTTGACACGTATCTCTCCCAACATTCCTGTTTCCATCTTTTTATAAGCTGGCAAATGCGGGCACGAAGCCGCTTAAAGGCTATTAGATGTCCTAGGGAAGGGTGCTACTTATGTCACTGTAGAGCTCACCGATGCTCTTTAATTGCCTCACCGACTTCTGGCAACCACCAAGGGACTGTCTTTCACCGAGGGCACCATAAAGGACGAGGGATCACGTATTCTGCCACAGAAACGATTGTTGTTGTGGCCTGCTCAACGACTATTTGGGGTCGTATTTCTTAGCATTGAAGTTAGACCTTGACCACTTAGAGACTGCTGGTGTTTGACCACCAGCAAGAGATGACATAGTACACTTCATGGCATGTCATCCGCTCTGATGCCACCTACTCCAACCAGGGGCCCTCCCCACGGGTGACACCCAGTGGCAGCAAAGGCCATCTGGCAGGAAAGCCATTGCTGGGAGTCCTGATGCCCCAGGGTGACGGGCATCTACTCCTTGGCATATGTATATGTGGGAAGTTAATGGCGCAGGCATCAGCAGAGCGATCCCTATGTGGTCAGGGGGCTACACCCACGGACTGCTACCAAGATGGATATCAGGTGCAAACAAGCTAAGGAGTCCATTATCGTTGACAATGCAGAAAGCGATACTGCACAGAAGATGGAGGAAAATGCACCCAGGAGGGTAACCTCAACCAAGAGCTGGAGAATGGGCGGAAGTGCAGATCTACATCAGTGAAGGATGTGAGAGGTCTCAACGCATGATGGACACTATGCACCACGTAAGGCGCTCTTCCTCAATTGGCTTGCTCTTCGGGAAAATTTTGAACAATGGAGATCAAAACCAACAGGGGACCATCACATAAAGGTCGAAACATGTGTGACTCCTTTTAGTTGCCTCTTATGACAGACAGGAATACCTCGGGCCTATTCTAACCCTGGACCCGCAGGGTCAGGGGTGTTGACTCGAGGATAATCGGAAATTTTTGTAGGAAATCATCTTCCCATCACTTCAGAGATTCCTTGCAAGTCTTGTAATCTTCTTTTCCTGGCTTCTGGTACTTTTTTATGTGCCATTGTGCATTCGTCCCAGAAGATAATTTTAGCTTGCTTTAGATGTTCATCCTGTCCAGATGCTCTTGAGATTTTACATACCGGGAACTGTTCTTCAGCTATATTCAATGGTAGTTGTAGGGCAGACTGAGCAGTTCATTGGTCTTCCATAAGTGTGGCTGCAAACGCCAGATGATATGAGTGCAAGGGCAATGTGTTGTTTAGCACATATTTCTGCCAGCAATAGATTTATTAGAAACATTTTTCCGGTGCTGCCTGGTGCGTCCAAGTAAATAATTCTGCCAGTGTTGTTGATCTGGCTCATGATAACACTGTAAATTTCTTACTGATTGTCATTGGGTAGTGATTTTGTTTTGAGCAATGTATTGAAGTTGTTCATTAATGTTGTAGCTTTTTCCTTCGTAATTTTGAATTTTAGCACTGACAGCATTTTTTCAGGATGCTGCAACTGAAGTTTTACTAAGGTCTGGTTGTTTATTGCTAAACATTTATATTCTAGGCAAATGAGTGTTCCAATGAAGATGTTGTCGTTTAATTTGATGGTCAGTTCATGGTGAGGTTGTATTTGGTACAGGATGTCATCACTCAAACTCTCTTTAAAGGAGTTCCACAGGTGTTGTTTTGAATTTGATGGATTACATGTTGTTAGAATCATGGCAAATTAAGTCTTTCACTCATTCAGCTGAGGCTGTGAGTGAGGCTTCTTGTAGTGTGAATTCCTAGTGGTTGTTGTTATCCAGTAGTCTTAAGTGGCACGCTTCTCTCTGTACATCTGTCATAGGTAACAGTCAATGGCCTTGAGATTTGTTAAACTTGTTGGTCCCCATGTTTCGTGTAGCAACATCCAAAGATGGAAACATTCGGCATTGTTCAGATGTATGATGTATACTTGGCCTAATGCCACCAGTTTTCATGATTCCTGGATTATCTCCTACTGGAGTTCCTTGTTTTTGTCGTCAAAAGATTTTTCCCTTGTTGTGTTCCACATATAATATATAAGGATGTTGACATGTAGTCATGTTTTTGTGAATAGATCCATTTGGCACAGTTGGTAGAAAGCTGTTGATGTTGTGGTCCAAGGTGGTTTGCTTGCAATTTTTCTGGCGGTGTCTTTTGAGAACTAAACTCTCTATCCATTCTCCAAATGTACAGCTAGATATTGCACAGCTGGTTCGCATTCTTATATGGGAAAACTGAAAATGTGACAAGCTGCTTCATTACTGTTTATGTATCTTCCCGTTTGGTACATGAGGAACTCATTGTTTCTTTTTTTGTTGTTCGCAGTCTTTGGCAATTTGAAACACAACTTTGCCACTGCCTTTGTTAACATACTTACATACATATTTGATAGATTTCACTGAATTCCAGTATTCTAGTTTTACGTGTGCTTGGAACATTTTAGAAAGTAGTGTGTTATATGGTAATACCCATTGATTATTTGTTTCCAGTTTGTCACTGCTTCATATTCGTATTTTTGCTGTGAAGACACTGTTTTTGGGTTGTCGTTTTCTGTACTTGAGGTAGCCATCAACTCCGGTTTGTGTGTCATCCACGTATGGTTCTGGTTACTTTTTTTTCCCTACATTTTCAATCACTCAAACATGGCGAATTGGGTTGTAATGGCTCGTATGCTCCAGGAATCACGTTTTTCACAACTATGTCATACAGTTCTGTATTTTCTTGTGGATTGGGGAATTCAGCTCGGATGATTTTGTCATGCGTGGGATGAATTCTATCATGTAGTCATGTGAGATTGTGTGAGTGAGGTAGTCCTCATTTTTGCCATTTGATTGTGTACATCCAGCATCTAACAGTTCAAAAGATGTGGTATTTTATGATGACTTTAATACATCTAATTTGTTTTTGTTGGAAAACTCAAGCTATCATGTCGTGTCAGTGCCTGGGGGCTTGCGCATATTTTAGCAGTTCTTTGATTTTTGGCCATGAGTTGCATGTGAATGTTCTCAAGAAGAAAGGTCGTCTGCATGTTCGTATGTAGTTCATGGCATCTTGAGTGTATTCGTGCATGTGTATGATGAGGGTAGGATTACCACTGTTCCAATGTCATCAAAGGTGGATGTAGTCTTCTGTGTGTAGTTTCTTCTGATTCAGTCTTACATAAAGCATCCATTCCACTTCTATTTTTGCATACATATCTACTTTTACATTTGGGCAGTGCCTAAAATATAAATCAAATTAACTTTTTATTCATTCCACAACATTCGAGAGTGTTCTGGAATGTTATCACATGCTCTCAAATGTTCTGGGAATGTTCTCGAATACCCATGAATGTTCTGGAATGTCCTAGAAATTTCTAGAGGGCAAAACTTCCCAGCTCTTATATCTTCAAAAGCACACCCTTCAGGTAAAAATGGGAATCTTCTTCATAGGTGGGAATGGGTGACAAAGGGCTAACACAACATATAACTCCCTTGATCGTACCAGGGCTTGTTTCTGAGTTTTAGCAGAACACACATTGTACACTTATTTTTGTAATATATAAATATGGACTGATTATAGTGAAATGGCTAGTACTGCAATATATGCAGGTCACAAGTACAATTTAAAAAAGAATTGTAACTAGCGGCATTCGTAGCAATTGTATGGGACTGTAAGTTTTAGAACACTTTGCTGATCTGATGTAGAAGGGTCAATAGCATGCAGCAGGAAATACAGTGTGCAAACACCACCTGAGGTGCACTAAGGGGTGAGAAGCAGTAACTGGAGTAAACGGAGAAACAATTTCTAATCAGTGCAAAAACGAAGGGCTGAAAATAACTACAAAAAAAAGAGGAAATGTAGGCATCATTGTGTACTTCTGTTACAGTGGAATAACTAGTTCATAAATGTGTACAAAGTCCTAAATAGGCTTCATTAAGTAAATATAACTAGTGACACTCATAGGTACAATAGGTTTGATTATCTAACACTGAATGACTAACAGTGCTTATTAACAATCAACACTATTTGTAACTATAAACTAGAGCATCTGTAACTTTAAGAATAGTATCTCTATAGGCCACTGTTTATATAGAGCTAACCATCTGTAGCAAAAATGCACCTGTAGGTTGCAGATGGCTAAGTATCTGCAATAATAAATGGTTAGCTACCTGATAAGGTAAGTGGTGTCCGCCACTGTAGCTGAGTGGACAGCATATCCGCTTGTCATGCTGGGGATCTCGGGTTTGATTCCCGGATGGGTTGGAGGTTTTCTCCACTCAGGGCCTGGGTGTTTGCATCATCTTCATCATCATTTCATCCTCATCAACGTGCAAGTCGCCGAAGTGGCGTCATCTCAAAAGACTTTCACCAGGCAATCAGGTCCACTCACCAGGAGGCCCTCACCACACGAAATTTCATTTCATTTCGTGTAAGTGGCAGCAGTTCTCATAGGTAGAACACTGTCATTTGGTAAGTGACAAACGTTACTACAACACTTTGTTCGTAGTTATGTTCAGTAAGTCATTGTCAGCAGGTTTCAATCGCCACATTAGTCCCAGTAATTTGCAGAAAGTGGCTATACATGGATCATCATAAATTTGCTATTTACAGTCAGTAAATTGTTAGTATATTACACACTGTAGCTTGGCAATATACCACTGTGTTTAGCTGCTACTTGCATATATTTCTGAACTAGTTATTCCACTGTAACAGAAATGTACATTGATGCTGTTTCCTTTCTCCTCCAATAAATTTTGACCCTTCATTTTGGATACTGACAAGGAACTGTTTCTCTATTTACTCCAGTTATTGCTCCTTACCCCTTAGTACATCTCCCACACTGTTTGTGTGAAAGTATTTCCTGGTAGCACACTACTGACATCTCTACACCATTTCAGCAATGTGTTCTACAACTTACGGTACCATACAATTGTTACGAATGCTGCTCATTACTATTCTTTTGTGAATTGTACTTGTGACCTGCATACATTCCAGTACTAGTTGTTTCACTATTGCAGAAGTACACAATTGTGCCAACACTTTCTGATACTTAATACTAGCTAATGATTGAAAATTCTCTCTATGTGCCCAAGTTACAGGTTCTAGCCGCACGATGCACTTTTCACTTTGTTTTTGCCAACAGTTTCGCAGCTACCACTCTACTGACCCCACTAGAGCTGTTTCTGAGACTATTTCCCACAATTCCCATCCACAGCACCACTTGTTTGTATTAACTTCTTATATTTGTCGTAGGTTTTTATACATTGCTTACTACATTGTGTATTTGCACTTACAATTTCATTAATGCCTTATGGCAACTAAAATTGCGTAAGTTTTTGTTCTTTATTTGATTATACTTTAGTATAACCTCAAGATATGCATGTCATTAGAAGATTAGCTTTAGTTATGTCACAATATCTACACTTGTTGTTTCGTTTGCTTATATCATTTTTGTACACACACTATGAACCACATTTAAGCATATAAGAGCTCTTTTTGCATTAATGGATTCATTATTGTATTAAATATTATTGGTGTATTTTCTAGGGCCACAGCAATATGCTGCATATCTCTTACTTTTGAAGCCTACAAATAATATGAAAATTGTAAGTAACTACCACTTATTCATTGTTAAATTTTTAAACCTTTTGTTCTTAAATTTTAATATTCTTATCTAATTTATACTTATTTATGGTATATTTTTCAGTATAGCCTTCTGAAGAAGGGCACTAGGTGCTTGAAACAGGTAAAGAAATAAAATTTCTTTTGTGCTGGTTGCTGATTATTCCAACGAACAGAAACAAAATTGCTGATGATAGAAAAATTATTACTACTATTATTATTGTGTTTTATTAAACAATAACAGATCTAGATGGAATAATATGTAAAATAAGGGTAAGAACCCACTTACCTGTAGCGGACTGAGGTGTGGATCACAGAAAGACCATTCACATTAGCTTTCCAGCTATTGTTGTTTTATATGTAAAAGTTCAAACATTCATTCACACACAATAACCAATCTACGTGGTTATGTGCGTGGATGTAGTACTTTTTTAGTAAAATAACAAGAACTCAGAAGTTAATATGAACAGTGTTCCCTGTCATGTGTTTCTATGCTGCTATAGGTGAGTGGTTGCCTTTCCCTTATTTTACATACTGTTTTCTTAGCAACATATGTTAAATGGTCCAAGAATTCCAAGGAAAATGTCACATAACTTCAGCTGATAGGACACTGAAAGACAGTTTACTGGAAAGCAACTAAAAAAATAAAAAATAAAAAATAAAAAAAGAGAGAAAAAGAAAAAAAAGAAAAAAATCAACTGCTTAATAATAATAGAAGGATATTTTTAACAAGGTACTACTTCTCCACAATTTGAAAGACATTATTTCCTGCATCTGGTCTACTTATAAACCAGTGCAGCTGCCAGACTTTCTCAGAGTACCAAGTGATGTTTTTCATGACCAATGACCATTCTACTTTCTGAGAGGCATTATCATCTGATATGTTCATACAGTATTTGTAAGAACGCCAGTCGTCAGTATTTACCCAGGGAGAATTTCGTAAGACTACAGGAGCAAAATATGAGCAATTCTTGGATCTTGGAGTCACGTATCTTGAATTAACAAAAACATCCCTGTTACTTAACACTTGGAGAGAGTGGGAGGGGTGGGGTGGGGTGGGGGTGGGGGGAGGCTTTCAGTAACAAAGAGCATGTGGCATGAATCAATACCTTTATCAAAAATGCAAAATGGTTATGTTAAAAGAAGTCATATTAATGAAACTTGTGTGCCATACTGTGCTGATCAATAACAAGCTTATTAAAGCCCTTACGACATAACTAGAGATGAATGTGTATAAAAACACAATGACATTATACAAAACTAATTACTTGCTCCCTATGAAATATTTACCTTTTCTAAGATAATAAATAATCTCTTAACTCTTGGTATGTACACAATCTTATAGAATTATGGATGCAGGATTACAATTTCAGGCATATACATTCAGTCTTCATGTGTTCACACAAAACTGGTGAATTGCAATAATTATAAACAGTCTTTTAAATCCACAGTACATAACATCCACAGTTTCATAACATATGCTTGCTTGCAAACTCCTTCTTTTTATTCCTTTTGTAGATCCTTACAATCAGTATTCATAACATCCCTGCTTTTTGCTATATCTTTACTGAAGCCTGCTTTTTGTTACATCTTCACTGAAGTTAATTTGATGTCCACTTCTTTAAGAAATAACCATCCTACACAGAATCGGTAATATCAAAAAGGAGGGTGTCATTATTCATTCACTACCCTGACTTAAAAATCACTTCCATATCTAAGTGTGAACAGAGAGGATAAATTCTCAAATGATATATTTGCTTCAAATGCAGCAAAAAGATGTCAGCATATTGGTAGTGTTTCATTATTACATCTTACTTTAATATTACAGGAAAAAAACACCTGTCCTCTGAACTGAACAACTCTCAACTTAAGTGTCTAAAAGGGGGAGGAGGGGGTTAAACCATATGTAACATTCATTTGTTAGCATAATTCTTCTGCCAATATCTCGAAACTTGGGGTTAGCCTAACCCAAAATCCAGCCATATTTGTCATGTTCAACTTCTAACAGCAGCTTATGGATTGGTGTATAAATAACAAGGAAAAAAACATTCATGGATTTTTCCTGGATTTCTTGGTTACAAATACTCTTTTTCCTGTGTGAAAATAAACTTTCTCCGTGATGAAAATACACTGTAGGCCTACCCTGGATGATAGTGTTAAGTGACACTATAGTTTATCTCGGAGCTGTAAAACTTATCAGTCCCTTGATTGATAAAGGTTTTATATACTGGCATAGAACTCCCAGACATTTTAGGAAACAGAAACCAGGAAAAACAGTGTGTTTTGGAAAGATCTTTTGTGTGTGGCAACACGTACACTGCATATTTTTTTTTTTGTAAGGAACCCAGCAAAAAACAATGAATTTTGGAAAGATCTTTGATGCATGGCAACATGTACACTACATTTTTTCATATTACAAAAAGCTTGCGTAATATGAAATTTACTTTAAGAGTAACTCTACTCAAACCACCATTCCCAATATTTTCCTGGACCTATTACAAATGTGAACAGTTGTGAGGTCACATTCTTTTTCCCTCCAAGATCTTAATTATCAATATACTAGATTGGTAAACTTACTTCGTTCATCAACAGGACTTTTTACTGATATATTTTCCACACAACTAATACACAAAAAATAATTTATTCGAAATTAGCAGCAACACACAGACTTCCTTTCATTAACGCTTTGAAATCAGTTCAGTACACTGTACAATGGCCTCAATGGTCAGAACCAAATTGATACATTAACACACAAGAAAGAGTTACGAACAAAATATTTTCAAACCTGTGTCTGGTTTCTTTGGATCATATATGACAACCTCACCATCGCCACATGAGTAGAGCAGCAAATGTTTATCAGCAGCTTCAGAGGAACCTGGAAAGGTTACCCATTGTTTTGTGAATCAATGTAAACTGAACACAAAATCAAACCTCACAAAACATTACAAATGCATAAAGTTATTAATGAAAACATACTGTGTAAAAGTTGTCAGTGTATAAGCACTTTTGACACACATCCAGAACAGTGAATAAATATCTTAACAGTGATTACTCACAAAATTCTTATCAATAATGCACATTTAGATCTACATGACTACTCTGCAACTCACACCTAAGTGCTTTGCAGAATGTTCATCAAATCATGTTCAGACAATTTCTCTACCATTCCACCTTATACAGTGCACGGAAAAAATTAACATTTAACTCTTTCCACACAAGCTCAGACTTCCCCTGTTGTCTTATGACAATCATCTCTCCCTATGTAGGTGGGCTTCAACAAAATATTTTCACATTCAGAGGATAAAATTGGTGATTAAAATTTCATGAAAAGATCTCGCCACAGCAAAAAACACCTTTGTTTTAATGACTGCCTCCTTAACTCATGTACCATATCCGTGACTCTCTCTCCCCTATTCCACAGCAACACAAAATGTGTTACCCCTCTTTGAACTTTTTCAATGTTCTCTGTCAATCCTATCTGGTTAGAATCCCTTACTGTGCAGCAACACTACAGAAGAGAATCAACAAGTATAGGGTAGGAGTCTCTTTAGGGGACCTATTGCATAATGACAATCTATTGAAAGGACATCACTTTTGTTTATCCCCTTAAGTCATAAGTTTTCTGACTGGTTTGATGCAGCCAACTACGAAGTGCCAATCTCTTCATATCAGAGTAGCACTTGCAACCTATGCCCTCAATTATTTGTTGGATGTATTCCGATTTCTGTCTTCATGTACAGTTTTTACCCTCTACAGCTCCCTCTAATACCAGGGAAGTTATTCTCTGATGTCTCAACACATGAATTATCATCCTTTCTTCTTGTCAGTGTTTCCCATATGTTCCTTTCTTCACTGATTCTGCAGAGAACAAACTCATTCTTTACTTTATCAGTCCACTTACTTCTGAAGGTGGCAGGGGTAAAACACAGGGAGCAAAAGGCTATTTACAATTTGTACAGAAACCAGATGGCAGTTATAAGAGTCGAGCGGCATGAAAAGGAAGCAGTGGTCGGGAAGGGAGTGAGACACGGTTGTAGCCTCTCCCCGATGTTATTCAATCTGTATATTGAGCAAGCAGTAAAGGAAACAATAGAAAAATTCAGAGTAGGTATTAAAATCCTCGGAGAAGAAATAAAATCTTTGAGGTTTGCTGATGACATTGTAATTCTGTCAGAGACAGCAAAGGACTTGGAAGAGCAGTTGAATGGAATGGACAGTGTCTTGAAAGGAGGATATAAAATGAACATCAACAAAAGCAAAACGAGAATAATGGAATGTAGTCGAATTAATTCGGGTGATGCTGAGGGAATTAGATTAGGAAATGATACACTTGAAGTAGTAAAGGAGTTTTGTTATTTGGGGAGCAAAATAACTGATGATGGTCGAAGTAGAGAGGATATAAAATGTAGACTGGCAATGGCAAGGAAAGCGTTTTTGAAGAAGAGAAATTTGTTAACTTCGAGTATAGATTTAAGTGTCAGGAAGTCGTTTCTGAAAGTATTTGTATGGAGTGTAGCGATGTATGGAAGTGAAACATGGACGATAAATAGTTTGGACAAAAAGAGAATAGAAGCTTTCGAAATGTGGTGCTACAGAAGAATGCTCAAGATTAGATGGATTTCTTCAGAATCTGAAGTTTCTGATAATAAGAGCTAACTGTTTGGTAAAAGAGCACACTTTAGCGACATGTTTGACTAGGAAAAAAGTGATTTTTGCTGATTTCTGCATGCATTCGATGTTTCAACTTTGGGATGCAAGTGTGTATTAGATCAAAACTCCAGTATTCTCTCATATTTCTTGATATTTTTCACAGAAGCGCTGATGAAATCTGTTGCAGATGAAACCAATAGATTTTATTTATACACCAAGGCAAATATACCAGAATCGGTGCATCCTCATTTGTCCAGATGGATAGAAATGGGACCTGAGGAACTCTATTCCTCCACTGTTATTTGTCTGCTTATGGCTCATGTGAAAAAGCTGAAAATTAGTGACTAATCATCCAGGGAATGATTCTGGAACACACTAGTTTTTGACAAAATTATGTCCAAAGACTGTTTTCATTTTATTTTTAAAACGCTTTATTTTAGTGATAACTCTGCCAGCAACAATTGAAACAGGCCATTCAAAATTAGAAACATTGTGGATAAAGTTTGCACAACATTCCAGACTGTATTTCATTCGAACTGAGGCTCTGCATTGATGTTTAAAGAGCAGTTATCTTTTTCCGTCCAAAAGAATTAGGTCCGGAATAAAAACATGTGTGTTGTGTGATTGTCGGAAAAGTTACGTCCTAGATTTAGTTGAGTACACGGATGCAACCATGGAAAATGGCTTCCACAATTTGGGGAAAACTGACAACATTGTGGTAACACTCATGAAGCCAAATCTGAACCTGGGTCAGGCTGTTTACATTGACAATTGGTATTCAAGCGCACACCTCTTCCTCTGGCTTCATAACAATTTATCTAACATGTGTGTTACTGTTAACAGCAACATGCACAACATGCCCAAAACTACAAGACAAACTGAAATGAGGAGAAATCCAGTTTGTATCTACTGATCCAATGTTTGACCTGTCCTGCAAGTGGTACCACAAATGAGGAGTGTAGTTGTTGACCACCAGTAATATTACAAAATGTTTCAGACTGAAAAGACTGACAGAAACACTGGTGAAAGGATTACAAGACCTCCATTTGTTATGTATTATGACTTGAGTATGGGGGCAGTTGTCTGTATTGGCATGCTACTGAGTCCAGTCAAACCAGTGTGGAACAGTTTGAAGTGGTATAAAAAGCTCTTTTTGCACTTACTCCATCTGTACATTTTAAAATGCTCATGCTCTCTATTGAGTATTAATGGCAAAAAAAAAAGCCAATACCAGAGTTTCTTCTGTCTCTGGTAAGACAAACTGTTGAAATGGAGGAAAGCTAGCAATGAAAGAGCTTTGATGATAAGGATCTTCTACCATATATTGGCAAGGATTTTCCAAACAATCCTTTCCAAATCAAAGCAGGGTATACCAGTGCTTAGATGTGCTGTGTGCTCGGAACAGAAAGTGCATCCGTGAGCCAGGTATGAATTCAGAACATGGAAATACTACTGTGTGAGGTATCACATTTTGAAGCTTATCATATAAAAAAAAAAAAAAACTTATTAACCATGGATAACCACACAGAACAGATGACATACAGAGGTATGTCTCTTTTTGAAGAGGGGGAGGGGGAGAGAGGGGGAGAGGGAGAGAGGGGGAGGGGGGAGGGGGGGAGAGGGAGAGAGGGAGAGGGAGAGAGAACAGAAGCAAAATAAAAATATATTTTTAACTTCGCCTGCGCTAGGCCACATCAAAAAGAAGTTTGGAAAATATATGCAGAGGGTGTTAAAGGTATTAGTACTTGAAGTACAAGAATTAAAAGTACAGTATTCATTGTGTCAATGAAACAAAATTTCCGATATGCAAGAATTATTTAGAAACTAAGTACCTGGTTTGGGGTCTGCGTAGAGAAATTTTATTGCATTTATGATCTTGACACAGAATGATGAACTTCCAGTATGCAGATTACTTCTCTCAGAAGTTGCCTGCAGAAGAGCTTTTGAACTAACACTGATGAAAAGGAGAAGTTTGAATTTTTTACTTTTTCATTGTTTACCTTCTGTTAAAAAAAAAAACTAAGACTGATGCATTACTGCATCACAGAAAGCTCAAATGGAGGCAGTTGCCCATTTCCAATACACAAGAAGTGGTTGGAAAGGATCTCACGATAGACCATACTAGAGAAAAAAATCTAACATTCATCATTTTACTGAAATATTTGAATATACTGCATTTTAATGATATTGAAGTGTTGATGTAGCAATGCTTTCTTTGATCTCTCTGAAGTCCAGGAGTCTTTTGTCAGTTAAACTAAAGTAAAACCTGCTAGTACTGACTTTCTTTGAAGCAGTGCACAGTGTTAGATTTTTTCCTCACAATCAAGTTATTAAGTAACAATTTCTTCTACACTTCTGAATCACCACTGTGCTTCTCTTTCAGTTTGTTTCTTTGTGCTAATAATGTGTTACTGGGTCAATTTTTCCTCCTGCACAAATTCTGCATATATTAGATCCTCTATACGAAAGGTTAAGTATTCTCATTTACATACTGAATGAAGCAGATGTGTACATGGAAAACATGACATTCTCTGTCAGCTGTAAAAATATATTAAATTTTAGAGGGAATGAGTCATAGTATACAAATAGCTATTAATGTGGCTAGAGAAAGCAAGAGATGAGAGTATTCATGTAAGGGACTTGTCTTCAAATACCAATGCAAAGTCAGAGCGCGAAGAGTTCAACACAGCAATAGAGCAGTCTGCAAGTAATTCCATGTTCACAATGATCATCTGCACATCTGATCTGAAGTATTCAATTCACGTCCACACCCTCCAGTCTCAATGCAGCTTTCACTCAGTTCTGAATCAGTAGTCCGAGAGTGCAGAATATTTTCTAGCCAACCCCAAATTAATTAAATTTGCTTACAAGGTGCTTAGTCTGTCAATGCTGTTATTTGTGAAGTTATAAAAATGAACAAATCAGTAAGAAGAAGATGGACAAAAGAATGGCCTGCAAAACATGAAACGTTTTTGCATGTTTATCTTTTGAAGGAGCTAAATACTGAAAAAAGAGGATTTGTTTAACTATCTAGGACAAAGACACATACTTTGTGCTACTGCAGCATATTACATTGTATGTAAGGGAAAATGACACTGTTATGAGAAAATCATCAAGTCTTTATGAAAGCCTTATAAAAACATTGAAAATAACCAGTTTTCAAAAATATAACGGGGAAAAAGGTACTATGTATGCAAGCTTTTGACACCAGTGGCTCCTTTTTCTGGCAGAAGCGTTGAAGGGAAAGGAAGACGGTATAAGGAAAAGGACTGGTGAGGGTTAGGAAAATGGAGAGACTTCGGAAAAGTGTTTCCTTCTCACCCGTCCAGTAAGTTTCACCTGATCCGAGGTTCTGGGTGACTTTTCTGAACTCTGCCCTTTTCCTTAAACCTCACCAGTCCTTTTCCTTCACCCCTCTTCCTTCCTCTTCAAACTATCTGCCAGAAGAAGGAGCCACTGGCTTCAGAAGCTTGCATTTGTAGTACCTTTTATATGTATGTTCTCCTGTTGCCGTTTGGTGAGTAGAGTTTTTATCTATGTAATTACATTATAGTAACATTGACATATTTGGCAACTGGCATACACTATTCTGATCTAAAATTTGCTGTTGTGATATCACCTACATCGGTGAACCACATCATTCTGGAACCATGTCACTTTATACTTTAAATGCTAATGCATTTCACTTCATTTGGACATTGGGTCTGCGTCAATTCGAGCACCACCAGAATTTGCACAGGCTGAATACAGACAGTGACAAAGAAAAAAATTTAAGTCAGTGATCCATTCATAAGCAATAATTTATCTGTGCACACACTGCCTGTATGGAGAAGATGGTGCCAGTATCCATGTAAATACAGGGCCCTTAAAACTGTTTCTATTGTACCCTGTAACGTTCCCTGGCAGCACACACACTATTAATAAACTAAAATTTAATTGTACTATATACGTCGCTATGAAGCAATTTGTAAATACTGTAATTATTTAACAAAAAATATTATTTAATTTTGTATAAAGGACATTCGTTATTATTGTAATATTTTCTGTAATAATATTCTCGATGTATTTATGATTGTAATATTTCTATACTCATAATGTAATTACGAAATATGTCAATATCTGTGATAAGAAAAATGTAAAATACAGCCACAGAGGGGAGTAATGTTGTAAGATTGCAAAGAGACATTAACGGTTCAGTGGTATAAATAGGAATACATAGTGTGCATTATTTGTCATCTTCCTCGAGAGCTGAGAGAGAGAGGAACCTGTGACGTATTTTATGGATGAGTAGACTTCTTTTGTCTGTGTCTAGATTTAGCCGCCATTAGAGGAGAAATTACAAACTAATGTAAGTTGAATTATTGTTGTGGTCTAAATACATCATAATTTATCAAAATTGTGTATTACTAATGTAAATTAGCTTGCCCATGTCATCTATACTATTTCTTTAAAGAATTTTCAGCAATTTTAGCAATTATCGCTGGTATTGCTGGGCTGTGCCGAGACCGAACGATTTGCAGCAGCGGCACATTTGAAAAATTGTTCCGCTAAGAAAAATTAACCAAACCCGTAAATCGGGAGCAGATAAAATTAGCAGTGAATTACGAAAATATTTTTCTTTTACAGCAATCCTGAGACTGACGGAATTTATTACTGGTTTCACATTTGTGCATTCATAGGCAGATAGTTAACGTTGAAGTTTAACAATCTGTTGGTTCTTTCAATTTCTAAAGCAAATAACTTAAACGTATAGTGAAGTGTATTTTATCAATGATAATTAAACGTTCAGGTAGGCTTGGCAATATTTAACCATTTTCTGCTAACAGAGACAGTCTTGTGTTCCATAGCTAATGCCGGGAAAGAATTCAGTAAATATTTAAAAAAAAACCACTGCATTTAGAAAATGTGTGCCAAGGCCGAAATACGTAAAAAAATTTAATTTATACAATTTTCAACTAAATGTTCTTAATCAGTTAATATGAATTTATCAGCATGAGAGGGTTGACTAAGTTCACGTAATTTTAAATGTGCTTAATTCTGTCTAAATGAATTTTTATTACCACACGTAAATAAGGGGTTCTACAACAAAGTTCGTACTGAAAGAAAGAGCAAATAACAAGAACAATTTAAAGTAACATTTCAATCCCCCGTACATTTTCAAAATAATTTCATTTTATATTTATTTTTAATTTAATTTCATTAAAACCCCCAATTTTTGCAAAATGTGATATGTATCAAGATAGGGATGGAAAAACAAAATGGTTCAAGCATAAAGCCTCTCTAGCAAAAACTGCTTGTCATAATATTGGGAAACAGCTTCCAGGTGTGAGGGGAAAGCCAAAAATCCAAAAAAGGTTCTGGATTGCTGCAAAAACATTTTCTGAGATGGTGTAATTCACCGTGTTGTAAAATACACAAACAAAGAACTAGACAGAATGCCAGGAACTTATCCATGAAGAGCTCAAGACTACCCACATACAGATTTCGAAGAATTATCTGCTTTCCTTGGTGTTTCATACTTCCAAGAGTGAAAAAGTCACAGCATCTCACTTCTGATGAATTGTGGGCCACCGATGGGGCTGCACCAGAGTTTTGTAATTGCACCAATGAGCGAATGGGGGTTTGATACTCTTCTCCAAGCTGTAATATTTGACAAAAAGTCTATGAGGGTGCAGAAGAAGGAAACACACAACCTGGTACCTATTAAATGTTCAATGAGTTTGTGGATGTGTATGAACATTAACAACAACAGACAATAATCTGGAAGAATTCCATGGACTTATTTGTATGTACATCTCCATTATCAGCAAATATTTCATTGATTTATAATTAGATAATATTTCAGGTCAAGCTGTAGCTTATAGTTAAGAGATGGTGGGATACAATAGCTTTTTATTTATAGTGGATTTGATGGGTGAAAAAATGTTAATGAGAGATGTTACTATTAATTCAATACACTGACAACACAGATAGGAACGTGATGATGGGCCACTATTTTATATCCATACCAGTCGCTAATGAACTGCACACTGATCATCGACACACAGTAGTAGGTACATTGCAGAGGAATAGGAGAGAACTTCCACCGGAACTCCTGTCAGTAACGAGTAGGCCAATAAGCAACAATATTTTCATGTTGGGAGAGTAACCAGGTAACAATTGCAACCTTTGTGCATATGTTCCACACAAAAAACAGAAAATTAATTTACTAATAGCATCTACCACCCACAGTGACAGGAGTACAGTCATTGAGAGTGGTGAAGTGAATAAATATGAAGTGATTACATTCTACAATCCCACAAAAGGAGGTGCAGATGTTGTCAATGGTCTATAATTGGAATATTCTGTTTCAAGACTAAGCAACTGGTAGTCTGTTAAACTGTTTTTCAGCTTGCTCATTGGGGCAACAAAGGCTCAAATAATATACAGGGCAAAGACAAATGGCTTAATGCAAAGGAGAAGATTCCTTACAGAACTGAGTATGGTGCTTACAGCATTAAACTGTTACAGTTGGATCTCGTTAGTACATTCCTCATTACCACATTTTCCCACATAGTATGTCCAGGTTTGGAAGTTACAATCCCAATAGCACTGAAATGCGTGTTAACAGATTCCTTTATATGTTCTCTCTTCCCTCTTAGTGCGTTCAAATTTGATGGTGTTTTACAGTGCCAGCAACTGTGCAGTTCATCAGCTACGGTGGAATTGACCAATTTGGCACGCGGGAAGTACAGGGTGGTACTGTAGTTCGTATAGGTTGGCACTAGTCCAAGAACTTGCGACCTATTGGCAAGTGGCGATCAGAAGCAGGAGCGATGTTGTAGCACGCAAATATAAACGATAAACCATGTGTAACTTAGTCACTGGCCTTTCTTTGTTTGAGTGTGGTATAGCGTAACATCAGAGCTTGTTTAATCTCAGTGCATAATTTTCTTTCTTGTGTCAAAAAGTGTACTGATACACCATGGATAAGAGGCAATTCACTTATGAAGAAAAGAGGAACATTATTCAAGAAGTGTACAAAAACTGCCACATGAAGCGTGCTGATACTGCACAAAAACTGAACATTCCTCTATCAACATTAAACACCATAGTGAACAAGCGAAAAAGAATTTAAGCTAAATATCTAGAAGGGAGAAAAGGCAAAAGAAAACTTGAGCATGATGGTCAGTTTCCAGTACTGGAAAGTGTCCTGCTAAAGTGGTTTAAGGAAGCTCACACAGTGAACATTCCAGTTGATGGTACTGAGCTTCATGCTAAAATTACATATTTGGCACAACTAAGATTCAAAGATTTCAAGGTATCCATGGCTGGATCGAAGCATTTAACGGCCGACACAATTTATTGTGTGAATCTGTTCAAGGTGAGATTGGAAGTGTGAACACTAAAACTACTGAGTCATAGAAAATACTCTTCCATCAATCATTGAGAGGTATAGTCCCAATGATGTTTACAATACAGAAGAAATATGCCTATTTTTTCACCTCCTTCGTTACAAAATCCTTGAGCTCAGAGGAGAGAAATGCCATGGTGAAAAATTCAGCAAAGAGAGGCTGACTGTTCTGGAACAGAAAAGTTTGTGCCACTAGTAACTGGCAAGACAGAAAGTCCATGATGTTTCCAAAATATGAGGTCGTTTCCACCCAGATATACATATAATTGAAAGCATGGGTAATGACACACATATGTGAAGAATATCTGCAAATAATAGGGCAGCATAAAAATACCACTTGCCTTAGCTTCAATGTTTATGGAGAGTGTGATGAAGGTGTTGCCATCTGTCAGTCCATGACAACTGATGAAGTGTTGCAGGAGTAGATGGCAGAGAAACAAGAAAGTGAGGATAAGGATGAAACAGAACCTCTGCCAGTCCCTACAATATTGAAAGCCACTGAAGCCATGAACACAATTAAACACTGTGTGTTAAGCTTTGAAGCTGATGAAGTGTTGAAAATGTTAACGAAGATGGACAACATGATATTAAAATTAGGACAGAAGAAATAAGCAACAATTGACATTTTCTTTAAATGCCTGTAAAGACAAGACTATGCAGTGCAGTGTAGTGTAATGTTGTGTAGTGTAGCGTAGTTAGGTTAATACGTACGGTATACCAATTGTTTTAGCAATGACAATCTATATTAATCAGTAGTGACTAAACTTATGGGAAAGCTGTGTAAACTCTGCCCCTCTTTGGGAATAAATAAAATCATCATCTGCCAGGTTCATATTTATTTATTTATTTATTGTTCAAATTGTTTTAGGTGGCGTTATCTCTCTATTAACCTGTTACTTTATTTATACAAAATATTATTTTTTACTAGTTACATATGAGTACTGGTGGTTTTATCCACAGTAAAACTGAAAATTGGATTTTAATGTGATTAACATATACATGTACAAATTAACATATAAAAAAATCAACTTGAATTGAAATTAAATGTTGATATCCAAGTCTTTTAATATGTTCCTAAAATATGGATTTGTACTTTGGATGCTAGGGGCTATGCTCTCATACCATGTTATGTACCTACACTCCAATCGGCTGTTGGCTTAAGTGTAAATGCCCAGCAGCATGGATATTGCCAGTGTCAATGAATTTCAAATAGGTCTGCTTCTTATATAGTTTTGAGTTTTTGGGTGAGATATTTCGAATGTTGTTGTGACTCGCCAATCTTTCAAAGTGCTGCCGCACAGTTAAGTGCGTCCTCTACATGCAGCGCTGTCTGCCAGCCATGCTGCAGCAGCGCCACCTAAGCGGCCAGCCAGCCAGCGGCTGCTAGACTTGGACTCAGTTATGAGTTGACTGTTAAAGTGTACACATGTCTTACTCTGTTTACTTGATCTGTGACTTCATGTACTGCGTCATCCTTGAAATATATTTGTTCAACTTGAAGTTATAACAAATGTATTCTCAAAAAAGGTTTGTTTAAAATTATTATTCATAGATATATCATGTTAGGAAGTGTGGCATTACGAGATTGCATATTACTCTGAATGTGCTACTTCTACTTTCACATTTTCACCGCTGAATTAAAAATAATAAAATGAGAAATAATAATAATAATAATAATGGACTGAAACATCCCAGAGCAAAAAAACAAAGAACAACACGCACCAATTAAACAATCAGAGGAAAACGAAATCTTAAGACAGCCACCAGAACAAGCACAAATAGAACACGAAGTGACACACATGTTAGATATAGAAGAAAAATTTCAGCTGACATATATAGAATACAAAGACACAAATACAGACATAAGACCATTCTTGCATAGACCACCAAATAACCCACAAGTCGAAACAACAATAAAAACTATCAACACAATCATACACAACAAAATAAATGAAAACACAACTATGGAAGAGTTACAACTACTGGTTTATATAGGAGCACTCACTACACTAAATATACACACTTGACAGAGATCAGAACCAACCAACACACAGAAGAAACCCACAAAACCAGCATGGCAACACAGGCTACAGATCAGAATAGAAAAACTGAGAAAAGACATCGGACAGCTAACACAATTTATAAGAAAAGAAATCTCGGAAAAAAAACGAAAAAGGTTAGGTAAAATCTCACAACAAGAAGCGACAGAGCAATTAGACGAAAAGAAGCAGAAATTACAAGCATTAGCCAAACGACTCAGAAGATACAAAAAAAGTGAAAATAGAAGGAAGCAAAACCAAACATTCAACACAAACCAAAAGAAATTTTACCAGACAATAGATAACACACACATGAAAATAAACAATCCACCAAACATAACAGATATGGAACACCTCTGGAGCAGCATATGGTCTAACCCGGTACAACATAACAGGCATGCACGGTGGATACAAGCAGAAACAGACACATACAAGATGATACCACAAATGCCTGAAGTGATAATTTTGCAACATGAAGTCACCCAAGCAATTAATTCTAAGCACAATTGGAAAGCCCCTGGAAATGATAAAATAGCAAATTTCTGGTTAAAGAAGTTCACCTCAACACATTCACATCTAACTAAATTATTTAACAGTTACATTGCAGACCCATACACATTCCCTGATACACTTACACATGGAATAACTTATCTGAAACCTAAAGATCAAGCAGACACAGCGAACCCAGCTAAATATCGCCCCATAACATGCCTACCAACAATATACAAAATATTAACTTCAATCATTAAACAGAAATTAATGACACATACAACACAGAACAAAATTATAAATGAAGAACAAAAAGGCTGTTGCAAAGGAGCACGAGGATGTAAAGAGCAACTGATAATAGATGCAGAGGTGACATATCAAGCTAAAACTAAACAAAGGTCGCTACACTACGCATACATTGATTACCAAAAAGCTTTTGATAGTGTACCCCACTCATGGTTACTACAAATATTGGAAATATACAAAGTAGATCCTAAATTGATACAGTTCCTAAACATAGTAATGAAAAATTGGAAAACCACACTTAATATCCAAACAAATTCAAATAATATCACATCACAGCCAATACAGATTAAGCGTGGAATATACCAAGGAGACTCATTACGTCCTTTCTGGTTCTGCCTTGCTCTGAACCCACTATCCAACATGCTAAATAATACAAATTATGGATACAATGTTACTGGAACATACCCACACAAAATCACACATTTGCTATACACGGATGATCTAAAACTACTGGCAGCAACAAATCAACAACTCAACCAATTACTAAAGATAACAGAAGTATTCAGCAATGATATAAGTATGGCTTTTGGAACAGACAAATGTAAGAACAATAGCATAGTCAAGGGAAAACACACTAAACAAGAAGATTACATATTGGATAACCACAGCGACTGCATAGAAGCGATGGAAAAAACGGATGCCTATAAATATCTAGGATACAGACAAAAAATAGGAATAGATAATACAAATATTAAAGAAGAACTAAAAGAAAAATATAGACAAAGACTAACAAAAATACTGAAAACAGAATTGACAGCAAGAAACAAGACCAAAGCTATAAATACTTATGCCATACCAATATTGACCTACTCATTTGGAGTAGTGAAATGGAGTAACACAGACCTAGAAGCACTCAATACACTTACACGATCACAATGCCATAAATATAGAATACATCACATACATTCAGCAACAGAAAGATTCACATTAAGCAGAAAGGAAGGAGGAAGGGGATTTATCGATATAAAAAACCTACATTATGGACAGGTAGACAATTTAAGAAAATTCTTTATAGAACGAGCAGAAACTAGCAAAATACACAAAGCAATCACTCATATAAATACATCGGCTACACCACTACAATTTCATAACCACCTCTACAACCCTTTAGACCACATAACATCAACAGATACGAAGAAAGTAAATTGGAAAAAGAAAACACTTCATGGCAAGCACCCGTATCATCTAACACAGCCACACATCGATCAAGACGCATCCAACACATGGCTAAGAAAAGGCAATATATACAGTGAGACAGAAGGATTCATGATTGCAATACAGGATCAAACAATAAACACCAGGTATTACAGCAAGCATATTATTAAAGATCCCAATACCATAACAGATAAATGCAGACTTTGTAAACAACAAATAGAAACAGTAGATCACATCACAAGCGGATGTACAATACTAGCAAATACAGAATACCCCAGAAGACATGACAATGTCGCAAAAATAATACATCAACAGCTTGCCTTACAACATAAACTTTTAAAACAACAAGTTCCTACATACAAGTATGCACCACAAAATGTACTGGAGAATGATGAATACAAATTATACTGGAACAGAACCATTATAACAGATAAAACAACGCCACATAACAAACCTGACATCATACTCACCAATAAAAAGAAGAAATTAACACAACTAATCGAAATATCCATACCCAATACAACAAATATACAAAAGGAAACAGGAGAAAAAATTGAAAAATACATCCAACTGGCTGAGGAAGTCAAAGACATGTGGCATCAGGATAAAGTTGACATCATACCAATTATAGTATCAACTACAGGAGACATACCACACAATATCCACCAGTACATCAATGCAATACAGCTACATCCAAACACATATATACAACTACAGAAATCCGTAATTATTGATACATGTTCAATTACCCGAAAGTTCCTAAATGCAATATAACACATACCGTACAGTTAATAGGAAGTGACGCTTGATCAAGGTCCGCGTCACTTTCCATTCTTAACGTCTGAGAAAGTAAAGAAATAATAATAATAATAATAATAATAAACCCTGTGGAGGCTCGGGAAAAGAATAGACCTCCAGTATGTTCTGCCAGTCGTAAAAGGCGACGAAAAGAACAAACCACTAATAGGGCTAACCCCCCTTTTAGTGTGATTAATTGGTTCAGGACAGAACTAAAGAAGCCTCGGACAAGCGCCGTCATGGTCGGGGACGACGCTTGAACCCTATGCCCGCCCACAATGGTAATGACACTGCTAGCCAACTGGAAAATGATTTAAATCCAAATAGAGGTGTTTTGCAGGATATGCTTCCTGCAACCACCCTAGAAGGAAAACAAAGACAGAGGATGAGATGGTCAGATGAAGTTAATCGACACCTCATGTTCTGTTATTACCGAGCAACAAACCTAGGAACCAACACAACTGGATACAGATCACAAGTATACACAGCATTTATTACCAGATACCCAGAATTAAAATTTTTAACAGAACAACGACTAGCTGATCAGATCCGTGTGTTGTTGTTGTTGTGGTCTTCAGTCCTGAGACTGGTTTGATGCAGCTCTCCATGCTACTCTATCCTGTGCAAGCTTCTTCATCTCCCAGTACCTACTGCAACCTACATCCTTCTGAATCTGCTTAGTGTATTCATCTCTTGGTCTCCCTCTACGATTTTTACCCTCCACGCTGCCCTCCAATGCTAAATTTGTGATGCCTTGATGCCTCAAAACATGTCCTACCAACCGATCCCTTCTTCTAGTCAAGTTGTGCCACAAACTTCTCTTCTCCCCAATCCTATTCAACACCTCCTCATTAGTTACGTGATCTACCCACCTTATCTTCAGCATTCTTCTGTAGCACCACATTTCGAAAGCTTCTATTCTCTTCTTGTCCAAACTAGTTATCGTCCATGTCTCACTTCCATACATGGCTACACTCCATACAAATACTTTCAGAAACGACTTCCTGACACCTAAATCTATACTCGATGTTAACAAATTTCTCTTCTTGAGAAACGCTTTCCTTGCCATTGCCAGTCTACATTTTATATCCTCTCTACTTCGACCATCATCGGTTATTTTACTCCCTAAATAGCAAAACTCCTTTACTACTTTAAGTGTCTCATTTCCTAATCTAATTCCCTCAGCATCACCCGACTCAATTCGACCACATTCCATTATCCTTGTTTTGCTTTTGTTGATGTTCATCTTATATCCTCCTTTCAAGACACTGTCCATTCCGTTCAACTGCTCTTCCAAGTCCTTTGCTGTCTCTGACAGAATTACAATGTCATCGGCGAACCTCAAAGTTTTTACTTCTTCTCCATGAATTTTAATACCTACTCCGAATTTTTCTTTTGTTTCCTTTACTGCTTGCTCAATATACAGATTGAATAACATCGGGGAGAGGCTACAACCCTGTCTCACTCCTTTCCCAACCACTGCTTCCCTTTCATGCCCCTCGACTCTTATAACTGCCATCTGGTTTCTGTACAAATTGTAAATAGCCTTTCGCTCCCTGCATTTTACTCCTGCCACCTTCAGAATTTGAAAGAGAGTATTCCAGTCGACATTGTCAAAAGCTTTCTCTAAGTCTACAAATGCTAGAAACGTAGGTTTGCCTTTTCTTAATCTTTCTTCCAAGATAAGTCGTAAGGTCAGTATTGCCTCACGTGTTCCAACATTTCTACGGAATCCAAACTGATCTTCCCCGAGGTCGGCTTCTACCAGTTTTTCCATTCGTCTGTAAAGAATTCGCGTTAGTATTTTGCAGCTGTGACTTATTAAACTGATAGTTCGGTAATTTTCACATCTGTCAACACCTGCTTTCTTTGGGATTGGAATTATTATATTCTTCTTGAAGTCTGAGGGTATTTCGCCTGTCTCATACATCGTGCTCACCAGATGGTAGAGTTTTGTCATGACTGGCTCTCCCGAGGCTATCAGTAGTTCTAATGGAATGTTGTCTACTCCCGGGGCCTTGTTTCGACTCAGGTCTTTCAGTGCTCTGTCAAACTCTTCACGCAGTATCTTATCTCCCATTTCGTCTTCATCTACATCCTCTTCCATTTCCATAATATTGTCCTCAAGTACATCGCCCTTGTATAAACCCTCTATATACTCCTTCCACCTTTCTGCCTTCCCTTCTTTGCTTAGAACTGGGTTGCCATCTGAGCTCTTGATATTCATACAAGTGGTTATCTTCTCTCCAAATGTCTCTTTAATTTTCCTGTAGGCAGTATCTATCTTACCCCTAGTGAGACAAGCCTCTACATCCTTACATTTGTCCTCTAGCCATCCCTGCTTAGCCATTTTGCACTTCCTGTCGATTTCATTTTTGAGACGTTTGTATTCCTTTTTGCCTGCTTCATTTACTGCATTTTTATATTTTCTCCTTTCATCAATTAAATTCAATATTTCTTCTGTTAACCAAGGATTTCTATTAGCCCTCGTCTTTTTACCTACTTGATCCTCTGCTGCCTTCACTACTTCATCCCTCAAAGCTACCCATTCTTCTTCTACTGTATTTCTTTCCCCCATTCCTGTCAATTGTTCCCTTATGCTCTCCCTGAAACTCTCTACAACCTCTGGTTTAGTCAGTTTATCCAGGTCCCACCTCCTTAAATTCCTACCTTTTTGCAGTTTCTTCAGTTTCAATCTGCAGTTCATAACCAATAGATTGTGGTCAGAATCCACATCTGCCCCAGGAAATGTCTTACAATTTAAAACCTGGTTCCTAAATCTCTGTCTTACCATTATATAATCTATCTGAAACCTGTCAGTATCTCCAGGCTTCTTCCATGTATACAGCCTCCTTTCATGATTCTTGAACCAAGTGTTAGCTATGATTAAGCTATGCTCTGTGCAAAATTCTACAAGGCGGCTTCCTCTTTCATTCCTTCCCCCCAATCCATATTCACCTACTATGTTTCCTTCTCTCCCTTTTCCTACACTCGAATTCCAGTCACCCATGACTATTAAATTTTCGTCTCCCTTCACTACCTGAATAATTTCTTTTATCTCGTCATACATTTCATCTATTTCTTCATCATCTGCAGAGCTAGTTGGCATATAAACTTGTACTACTGTAGTAGGCATGGGCTTTGTGTCTATCTTGGCCACAATAATGCGTTCACTATGCTGTTTGTAGTAGCTAACCCGCACTCCTATTTTTTTATTCATTATTAAACCTACTCCTGCATTACCCCTATTTGATTTTGTATTTATAACCCTGTAATCACCTGACCAAAAGTCTTGTTCCTCCTGCCACCGAACTTCACTAATTCCCACTATATCTAACTTTAACCTATCCATTTCCCTTTTCAAATTTTCTAACCTACCTGCCCGATTAAGTGATCTGACATTCCACGCTCCGATCCGCAGAACGCGTTTTCTTTCTCCTGATAACGACGTCCTCTTGAGTAGTCCCCGCCCGGAGATCCGAATGGGGGACTATTTTACCTCCGGAATATTTTACCCAAGAGGACGCCATCATCATTTAATCATACAGTAGAGCTGCATGTCCTCGGGAAAAATTACGGCTGTAGTTTCCCCTTGCTTTCAGCCGTTCGCAGTACCAGCACAGCAAGGCCGTTTTGGTTAATGTTACAAGGCCAGATCAGTCAATCATCCAGACTGTTGCCCCTGCAACTACTGAAAAGGCTGCTGCCCCTCTTCAGGAACCACATGTTTGTCTGGCCTCTCAACAGATACCCCTCCGTTGTGGTTGCACCTACGGTACGGCCATCTGTATCGCTGAGGCACGCAAGCCTCCCCACCAACGGCAAGGTCCATGGTTCATGGGGGGCAGATCCGTGTAATAATAAAAAATAACAGGATACCCCAGTCAGAATTAGAAAACATCAAACAACAAGTACAACAAATACTGGAACAAAATAATGTGCAATTAGAAGAAGAAGAAAATACAGTAATGGACTCAAACATCCCAGAGCAAACAAACAAAGAACAACACACACCAATTAAACAATCAGAGGAAAACGAAATCTTAAGACAGCCACCAGAACAAGCACAAATAGAACACGAAGTGTGTTAGATATAGAAGAAAAATTTCAGCTGACATATATAGAATACAAAGACACAAATACGGACATTAGACCATTCTTGCAAAGACCGCCAAATAACCCACAAGTCGAAACAACAATAAAAACTATCAACACAATCATACACAACAAAATAAATGAAAACACAACTATGGAAGAGTTACAACTACTGGTTTATATAGGAGCACTCACTACACTAAATATACACACTAGGCAGAGATCAGAACCAACCAACACACAGAAGAAACCCACAAAACCAGCATGGCAACACAGGCTACAGATCAGAATAGAAAAACTGAGAAAGGACATCGGACAGCTAACACAATTTATAAGAAATGAAATGTCAGAAAAAAAACGAAAAAGGTTAGGTAAAATCTCACAACAAGAAGCGATAGAGCAATTAGATGAAAAGAAACAGAAAGTGATAATTTTGCAACATGAAGTCACCCAAGCAATTAATTCTACTCACAATTGGAAAGCCCCTGGAAATGATAAAATAGCAAATTTCTGGTTAAAGAAGTTCACCTCAACACATTCACATCTAACTAAATTATTTAACAGTTACATTGCAGACCCATACACATTCCCTGATACACTTACACATGGAATAACTTATCTGAAACCTAAAGATCAAGCAGACACAGCGAACCCAGCTAAATATCGCCCCGTAACATGCCTACCAACAATATACAAAATATTAACTTCAGTCATTAAACAGAAATTAATGACACATACAACACAGAACAAAATTATAAATGAAGAACAAAAAGGCTGTTGCAAAGGAGCACGAGGATGTAAAGAGCAACTGATAATAGATGCAGAGGTGACATATCAAGCTAAAACTAAACAAAGGTCGCTACACTACGCACACATTGATTACCAAAAAGCTTTTGATAGTGTACCCCACTCATGGTTACTACAAATATTGGAAATATACAAAGTAGATCCTAAATTGATACAGTTCCTAAACATAGTAATGAAAAATTGGAAAACCACACTTAATATCCAAACAAATTCAAATAATATCACTTCACAGCCAATACAGATTAAGCGTGGAATATACCAAGGAGACTCATTAAGTCCTTTCTGGTTCTGCCTTGCCCTGAACCCACTATCCAACATCCTAAATAATACAAATTATGGATACAATATTACTGGAACATACCCACACAAAATCACACATTTGCTATACATGGATGATCTAAAACTACTGGCAGCAACAAATCAACAACTCAACCAATTACTAAAGATAACAGAAGTATTCAGCAATGATATAAATATGGCTTTTGGAACAGACAAATGTAAGAACAATAGCATAGTCAAGGGAAAACACACTAAAAAAGAAGATTACTTATTGGATAACCACAGCGACTGCATAGAAGCGATGGAAAAAACGGATGTCTATAAATATCTAAGATACAGAAAAAATAGGAATAGATAATACAAATATTAAAGAAGAACTAAAAGAAAAATATAGACAAAGACTAACAAAAAAACTGAAAACAGAATTGACAGCAAGAAACAAGACAAAAGCTATAAATACTTATGCTATACCAATATTGACCTACTCATTTGGAGTAGTGAAATGGAGTAACACAGACCTAGAAGCACTCAATACACTTACACGATCACAATGCCACAAATATAGAATACATCACATACATTCAGCAACAGAAAGATTCACATTAAGCAGAAAGGAAGGAGGAAGGGGATTTATCGACATAAAAAACCTACATTATGGACAGGTAGACAATTTAAGAAAATTCTTTATAGAACGAGCAGAAACTAGCAAAATACACAAAGCAATCACTCATATAAATACATCGGCTACACCACTGCAATTTCATAACCACTTCTACAACCCTTTAGATCACATAACATCAACAGACACGAAGAAAATAAATTGGAAAAAGAAAACACTTCATGGCAAGCACCCGTATCATTTAACACAGCCACACATCGATCAAGACGCATCCAACACATGGCTAAGAAAAGGCAATATATACAGTGAGACGGAAGGATTCATGATTGCAATACAGGATCAAACAATAAACACCAGATATTACAGCAAGCATATTATTAAAGATCCCAATACCACAACAGATAAATGCAGACTTTGCAAACAACAAATAGAAACAGTAGATCACATCACAAGCGGATGTACAATACTAGCAAATACAGAATACCCCAGAAGACATGACAATGTAGCAAAAATAATACATCAACAGCTTGCCTTACAACATAAACTTATAAAACAACAAGTTCCCACATACAAGTATGCACCACAAAGTGTACTGGAGAATGATGAATTCAAATTATACTGGAATAGAACCATTATAACAGATAAAACAACGCCACATAACAAACCTGACATCATACTCACCAATAAAAAGAAGAAATTAACACAACTAATCGAAATATCCATACCCAATACAACAAATATACAGAAGAAAACAGGAGAAAAAATTGAAAAATACATCCAACTGGCTGAGGAAGTCAAGGATATGTGGCATCAGGATAAAGTTGACATTATACCAATTATACTATCAACTACAGGAGTCATACCACACAATATCCACCAGTACATCAATGCAATACAGCTACATCCAAACTTATATATACAACTACAGAAATCAGTAATTATTGATACATGTTCAATTACCCGAAAGTTCCTAAATGCAATATAACATATACCGTACTGTTAAAAGGAAGTGACGCATGATCCAGGTCCGTGTCACTCTGTTTTTAACCAGACTTAACGCCTGAGAAAGTGAAGAAATAATAATAATAATAATAATAATAATAATACATTATTACCAAATTAGGTAGTTTTTGGTAGCATGTTTACTCCACTTACGACATTCAAAATCTGTGGTCCTTTCAAAAACATACTAACAAAATTGCACTATATGCCTAAACACATGTCAATTCTTGGCACACCACACCACTTGCAAAAGAAAACAGAAGGTTTTGTAGATTTCCACAGCAGAAGGAACAAGCGAATCAAGAGAATAACCAAGATGTCAATACTGCTGGAAAAGTCTTTCTGAGTTGCCATTCTATGGTAGACAGTGAAAATCACTAACCAGTAATTCCACTATCAAAGAGAAATTTGAAAGTGCATAGATTTCTCTAATCTGTCAATAACTACGTTTCTACAAAACTGTCACACATGTAGCAACTTTATCTGTATCACTTTATATTATTTTTTAAGAATCCACTTTTGCTTCCCCTGTAAAATGTAACAAACAGAGTTATGAAGTTTTCACTGTCTGCCATTACATTGTGGTGTTAGGTGAATGAGCATGCTAGGACATCGGCACATCAGTATTTGAGTTCTACGTTTCTGGTATTTTATCTGTGACATACTGATCTCACTTGGTATCTTTTATTGTAAAGTGACCCAACATTACTATGTGACTTGCGAGTTTGTAAAGATTAACTTCTTTTAATATGTTACAAGATCCAATGATGACAGCACAGATCTGTCAAAAATGATAGTCAATAAAAAGATTTACAAGCAATCTTAGTGATCCTGTTTCTTTTTTTTTCTTTTTAAAGAATAATATAGCAATTTAGATTACCCCAACAGTTGACACAATGTCAAATGTATATACAACTTAACCAAGTATGAATATTTTGAAATGCTGTTAGGAGAGATCTGACTGTAACAATTAAGTATGTCTAAGCATTACAAACTGAAATATTTTTATTTTAAGCAATATATATATGCTTAATTTTATGTTTATACATATTTTAATGTGTTGGTGATAATAAAGAAATAATTTACCTGGTAAATATACCTTTGTATCAAATTTACACCTAAAATACATAAAAACTGTCTTTGTTAGAAAATATCTAACATGGGAGTTATTGCGAGGCAACTAATATGTGTGAACAATCAGGGGGGGGGGGGGGGGGGGAGACAGTTAGACTGGACAGCTGGGGATGTGCCACAGTCACACTGTTACCAGAAAGTAAGTACTACATTCCACTGTGGCAAAGCGATTCCTCTGCTACTGTATATGAAAAAAATCATACATGAAATTATCAAGGACATTTCACAATATGGATTCTACTAACACAGTGCGAAAATGTTATTGCTGTGGTTCCCAATGACTGCCAATGCATTAGGGCAATATCAGAGAAAGACACATCATCCTTTCCTTGAGTTGTTATAGTGATGAATATATGGAGAGCAACAGGTATTATGGAAGAGTAACTATGAAATAACACTATGTCAGTGAAGTGAATCTCAAGCAATACATCACTTTCATCACAGGCTACTAAATTCCTACTAAAAACACCGGAAAGATGCAGTTCTTAGTCTTGAAACAATGTTGATATACCCATGTGTTTTACAATGCAGTAATTCATTTCTACAGAACCTTTAAAATGAAAAACTTTAGTTGTCAGAGTAGCTGTATTTATTATGTTCTGATAATGGTGAAACCTAGAGTGGCAGACGAAGTCGTCACGCTAAGTGCTGCAGAAATATTCAGCACATGGAAGCTGGACTGGGCAACAGTACCAGTACGAGATGTGTTCAAAAAGTAACACAATTTTTTCTTTTATTTAAAGAATCTTTATTTCTTCATCATCATCACCAACTTTTTCCCTTTAAAATCAGGTTCTCCCCTCAGATATAACACACTTGTGCCAGCTCTTTTTCCAATCTTGGAAGCACTTCTGGAATACACTATATGTTATGGTGCTCAGCTCCTTCAGTGATTCTGTTTTTATCTCATCAATGATGGCAAAATGACATCCTCTGATGGTGCTCTTCAGCATCAGGCATAGAAAGAAATCTGGGGAGGGGGGGGGGGGCAGGTGGGGTGGGGGGGTGCCATGTCTGGCAAATATGGTGGCTGAGGCAATGTAATAGTTTTGTTTTTTTGTCAAACAATCGTGAAAAAGCACTGAGATTCGAGTGGGAGCATTACTGTGACACAATTTACACAACTAGTTTTGCCACAATTATGATCGTTTTCTTTGGATAACTTTACAAAAACGGTACATAACATCAAGGTCAGGTAGTATTCCTTACTGACTGTATGACCATAATGCAGGAACTCATGGTGCACTACCCCACTGTAATCAAAGAAAACAACGCGAAGAAACTTCACACATGATCGAACTTGAATTTTTTTGGTTTTGGCTCTTCAGGCAGTTTCCACTGGGACAACTGGCCCATGGTTTTGATGTCATACCCTTGTACCCATGTTTCGTCAGTTGTTATAACCACCTTTAAATGTTCCTGAGTGACATCTACATAACTGTTTGGTGAAAATTCAACAATTTTGGAACAAACTTTGCTGTTACATGTTCCATGCCCAAAACATCTGAAAAAAGTTGCATGGCACGAACCAGAGGACATGCAAACTTTCTGATGGTGATTTCAAGATTTTCCAGAACCATTTTCTTTACTTCTTCCACAATATTGTCATTAATTGATGTGCTATTGTGTCGAGGGCAGTCACTGTCTTCAACATCATCTTCATCCTTTCCGAAACATTGACAACACGTAAGTACTTGTCTCCCTCATACTGTATTTGCCAAAAGCTATAGTCAACACTTCAAATTTGGTGCTACACTTTATTCCGTATTTCAAGCAAAGTTTAATGCAAATTCTTTGAGCAATCTTTTTCAAACATAAAAATTCGCCAAGCACTCTAAAACATGCACAAACTTTTTGACTGTCAACAATAAACTAAATATTCAAAACAGTTGAAAATGTGAACACATATCAGGAGCATGTGTACCAAAAAGATAAAAAAAAAATACGAAAATAGGATGTACAAAGCCCATGAAATTAAAAAATTCCTGTTATCTTTAGCTCACACCTCATAAGAAGGCAGTCTCCCAGTGTGGCCAAGAGTGTAGGGCAAAAAAAAATACCATGCTCAGCACAGAAAGCAACAAACAAGTCTGAAGCAGTCAAAGGGCTAATCCCACTCTTGAACATTTCTTTTATTTGTGTCATTGCTTCTTCGAAGTATAGATTGAGCAGTATTGGCAGAGGAATGCATTCCCATCTTTTTAATCTGAGCACTTTGTTCTTGGTCTTTCTTCCTTATTTTTCGTGCTTGGTTCTTGTATATATACACTCCTGGAAATGGAAAAAAGAACACATTGACACCGGTGTGTCAGACCCACCATACTTGCTCCGGACACTGCGAGAGGGCTGTACAAGCAATGATCACACGCACGGCACAGCGGACACACCAGGAACCGCGGTGTTGGCCGTCAAATGGCGCTAGCTGTGCAGCATTTGTGCACCGCCGCCGTCAGTGTCAGCCAGTTTGCCGTGGCATACGGAGCTCCATCGCAGTCTTTAACACTGGTAGCATGCCGCGACAGCGTGGACGTGAACCGTATGTGCAGTTGACGGACTTTGAGCGAGGGCGTATAGTGGGCATGCGGGAGGCCGGGTGGACGTACCGCCGAATTGCTCAACACGTGGGGCGTGAGGTCTCCACAGTACATCGATGTTGTCGCCAGTGGTCGGCGGAAGGTGCACGTACCCGTCGACCTGGGACCGGACCGCAGCGATGCACGGATGCACGCCAAGACCGTAGGATCCTACGCAGTGCGTAGGGGACCGCACCGCCACTTCCCAGCAAATTAGGGACACTGTTGCTCCTGGGGTATCGGCGAGGACCATTCGCAACCGTCTCCATGAAGCTGGGCTACGGTCCCGCACACCGTTAGGCCGTCTTCCGCTCACGCCCCAACATCGTGCAGCCCGCCTCCAGTGGTGTCGCGACAGGCGTGAATGGAGGGACGAATGGAGACGTGTCGTCTTCAGCGATGAGAGTCGCTTCTGCCTTGGTGCCAATGATGGTGATATGCGTGTTTGGCGCCGTGCAGGTGAGCGCCACAATCAGGACTGCATACGACCGAGGCACACAGGGCCAACACCCGGCATCATGGTGTGGGGAGCGATCTCCTACACTGGCCGTACACCACTGGTGATCGTCGAGGGGACACTGAATAGTGCACGGTACATCCAAACCGTCATCTAACCCATCGTTCTACCATTCCTAGACCGGCAAGGGAACTTGCTGTTCCAACAGGACAATGCACGTCCGCATGTATCCCGTGCCACCCAACGTGCTCTAGAAGGTGTAAGTCAACTACCCTGGCCAGCAAGATCTCCGGATCTGTCCCCCATTGAGCATGTTTGGGACTGGATGAAGCGTCGTCTCACGCGGTCTGCACGTCCAGCACGAACGCTGGTCCAACTGAGGCGCCAGGTGGAAATGGCATGGCAAGCCGTTCCACAGGACTACATCCAGCATCTCTACGATCGTCTCCATGGGAGAATAGCAGCCTGCATTGCTGCGAAAGGTGGATATACACTGTACTAGTGCCGACATTGTGCATGCTCTGTTGCCTGTGTCTATGTGCCTGTGGTTCTGTCAGTGTGATCATGTGATGTATCTGACTCCAGGAATGTGTCAATAAAGTTTCCCCTTCCTGGGACAATGAATTCACGGTGTTCTTATTTCAATTTCCAGGAGTGTAGTACGTTACCCATCCCTCCTTACAGCTAACTAGTATTTTTCTCAGAATTTTGAACATCTTGCACCATTTTACACTCTGAAACATTTTTTCTAGATCGACAAATCCTGTGAACGTGTTACCCTCATTCTCACTTGCAGTATTAAGCACAACATCTGGACTGTCTCTCTCTGATGCCTTTACTTTTCCTAGAGCCAAGCTGACTATCATCTAAAAGATCCCCACTTTTCTTTTCCACTCTGCTGTACATTAATCTTCTCAGCAACTTGGATGCATGAGCAGTTAGGCTGACTGTGCTATAGTTATCACACTTATTTGCTCTTGCTATCTTCAGAAATGTGTGGATGACATTTTTCTGAAAGTCTGTTATTATGATGGCAGTCTCAGAGATTCTACACATCAACTTGAATAGCCGTTTGGTTGCTACTTCTCCCAATTATTTTAGTAATTTTGATGGAGTATTATCTACCCCTCCTGTCTTATTTAAATCTCAAGTCTACCAAACCTCTTCTACATTCTGACTCTAATACAGGATCCCCTATTTCTTCCATATTGACTCCAATTTCTTCCCCTCAAAGAGGCCTGCACAATGTACTCTTTCCACTTATCCGCTCTCTCCTCTGCATTTAACAGTGAAATTACCATTGCACTCTTAATGCTCCCAACCTTCCTTTTAATTTCACCATAGGTTGTATTGACTTTTTTATAAGCCAAGTTAGTCCGTTCGACAATCATTTATTTTTATTCAATTTTTCCTGGGCCATATCAACTCTGCTTCCCTGCACTTCCTATTTATTTCATTCTGACGTGATTTGTATTGCTGTGTTCCTGCCTTTCCCCAGACATTTTTGTACTTTCTTTCATCACTGATCAATCTAAGAATTTCGTCTGTTACCCAAGGTTTTTTTCACAGTTTTCTTCCTAGTACCTATGTTTCTCTTTTCAACATCTGTTACTGCCCTTTTTTTGAGATTTTCCCTCTCTTCAACTAGCTACCTATGGTGGCATCCTTTATCACAGTATCAACATCTTTAGCGAACATCAAACGTGTCTCATCCTTCCTCAGTACTTCTGTATCCCACTTCCTTCCACACTGGTTCTTCCATATGATTCACTTTAATTTCAACATTACTAAATTGTGTTCCAAGAACATATCTGACCCTGGGTAAGCCTTCTAGAACAGTATCTGATTTTGGAATCTCTTTCTGACTATGATGTAATCCAGCCTACTGTGTCTCTCCGTCTTTTTCACGTATACCTCCATACCTCCTCCACGTGTGATTCTTGAACAGAGTGTTTGTTATTACAAGCTGAAATTTATTGTAGAATTCAGTTAGTCTTTCTCTTCTCTGATTCTTACTACCAAGCTCATATTCTCCAATAATCTTTTCTTCTATTCCTTCCCTGCTACCAGATTCCAATTCCCACGATTATTAGACACTCATCTCACTTTACGTACTGAATCACCCATTCAATATCTTCAAATAGTTTCTCTTATCTCTTTATCTTCTGCATGTAATGACAGCAAATATACCTGAACATTTGCTGTTGGCATTGGTTTGCTGTTGATTCTGATGAGAACACTCTATCAATGAACTGTTCATAGTAACTCTATGCCCTACCTTCTTATTCATGATGAATCCTACCACCATTATACCATTTTCTGTTGCTATTGGTATTACCCTACACTCATCTGAGCAGAATTCGTTATCTTCTTTCCATTTCACTTCCCTGACTCCCGCTAGATCTAGACTGAACCTACACTTGAACAAGGAACTCTGGAAACAGTGGCAAACTATGTGGAACATATTAAAAAGAATGTGGTAGCACTGAATCTCTCGCACAGTTTTAAGCGGGTTAACACCTGGAAATATGCACAGAAACTTCGTGGCAGCTTAAAACTGTGTGCTGGATTGAACTTGAACTCAGGACCTTTGCCTTCTCCAGCTACCCGAGCGTAACCCACGATCTGTCCTCAATGCTCTACTTCTGCCAGTACCTCAACTCCCACCTTCCAAACTTCACAGAAGTTCCCAAACAAAACTTGTAGGAGTAGCACTCCTGGAAGAAAGGAGATAAACTGCTGTGAAACTTGGAAGGTAGGAGATGAAGTACTGGCGGAAGTAAATGTATGAGGATGTGTCATGAGTCATGCTCGTGTAGCTCAGTCAGTAGAGCACTTGCCTGCGAAAGACAAAGGTCCCAAGTTCGAGTCTCAGTCTAGTGCACACAGTTTTAATCTGCCAGGAAGTTTCATTTCAGCATACACTCCACTGCAGAGAGAAAATTCAATTACAAGTGATCTGTTGCTAACCAGGGAGTTTTCAAGTGGGGAGGCTAACAGATATTGGACAGTATTTTACTGCTCATAAATCAAGCCTGACTGTAGAGGGCTGTTCGCAGGTCAAAGTGACCATTGGTGATTTTGCGTTGAAGATTGCTGTAAATGTGGTAGAGAATTTAGCCACCAATTGTATTTTGGATGCCAATTTTATTGCCAAATTGGGTTTGGTTAAGGATTGGAATGGTTAAAAATTTAAATTTAAGTGTAGCCTGCAACTTCAGTTTCAATTTTGCCAGCACAGGCGAAGTGGTATGGTAATGGTAGTTTATGATATAGGACTATTTAGGACCCAGATTCCTTGGACAAGCAATTAGCACATTTAGGCAAATTTGTAAACTGCAGATCAAGGAAGCTTGTGCAGAATTCCAGAATGTTTTAACGCATGAATTAGGAGTCACAATCTGTTAGGTATTGCATTTAGTTGACTGATAATGTCCTGGTTAAGAAAGCCCAATACACATTATCACACCTTAGGATGAAGATATTAAAGGACATGTAATAACAAGTCATAGTTCACCTTCAAAATCTCCTTGCGCTACATAATTTTTTCTAGTTCCAAAACCTAATGGTGAGTATTGCCCAGTGGTGGACTACTGGGAATGGAACAAAAAGGATAGTGTTGAGGTCAGTTCCACTGCCCAATTTGCGCTCCTGCTTTGGAGGTTTAAGGGAATGCATGTGTTTACTAACCTTGACCTTTATCAGGTATCATAGATGGAAGGTTTTGCTTCAGCTGCAAGAAAGTAATAAGAAAGCAGTTGCTTATGGCTCAAGGGAATTGAATGATTTAGAAAATATAAATTAAATTTATGAACTAGAAACATTTTCAGTTTTATCTGGAATGGAGAAATTTTTCTACTATTTAGAAAATCAGAAGTTTATGTTAGAGACAAACAACCAATATCTCAGCTGAGTACTAGTCAGGCCACGAAAAACTTGTCTTGCCTGGTGGGCAACCTCCATTTTAACATGCAAATTTGAAGTGCACAATATAAAAGGGTCCTAACATGCGAATTTGAGGTGCATAACATAGAGAGGTCTAATACTTTACTAGCTGATAGCTCATGCTGCATAGTCAAGCAAGGTGATGATAGCCAAGTGAATGATCAGGTCTCAGAAGATCGAGGTCAGGTTCCTTTGGTAATACAGATTTTCACTTAGACTCCTCAGTTATCGATATCAAGGAGTTTCAAGATCATGATGACCAATTGAGGGAAATTAAAGATAAATCAGAGAAAGTTGAGCTGGTAAAGTCTATGTTTTAAGAGAAAAGTTGTAAGTCCTGCCCTGATAATAAATATAAGGTAGTTGTTCAAAGGAATTGGTTCCTTTGTTCCTTCGATGTTTTCATGAGTCACTGGTAGGTAGACATTTAGGTACATTATAAAATTCATAGAAAAAAATCATATGCATTTTATTTAGCAAGGCATGAGTAATGATATTCAAAATGGAGTACCAAGCTGTAGTATCTGGCACAAAACAGCAAGGTAAGTTATTTAGCTTCCAAGACAGCAAATAGGGCCATTTAGAAAATTTATGTGGATTTCTTATGCCCACTGCCTAGATCTACGTTCAACAATCACTACAATTTGGTTTGCATCAATGCATTTTGTATGGCTACTACCAACTAGTGCCACCATTGCTCAAGTAGTAGTACAAAACTTGCAAAGTATTTCTGGAACCTTCGGACCACCTCAGTGCAAAGCAACTGATAATGCTACCTCTTTTAAGCCATGTACTTTTAAACAATTCTGATTAGGGATGGGAATTCAACATATAACGACTATGCCTTACTATCCAAGTCCCTCATATGCCGAGCGCATAACAGGAATATGAGGTCTGCTGTTATATCGTACAGTAGAGCTCAGAGTGGCTGTGTCTGATCACTTTCATGGTTAACTATGGAATGTAATTTTGCCGTCACAAAAAACATCAATCTACATCAACTAGTTTGCTCTTGGGCTATCAAGTTTGTACTCACTTGTGTAACTTATGGTCAACTGATGATCTTCTGCCTGAAAGGAGCAATGCTCAAAAGGCAGATGCTTAGTGGAAAAGGGTTAAGAGGAATACTGAAAATGCACGTCAGAGGGAAGCTAAATGGTATAATGTGAGGCGGCGACCAAGTACCTACCGAGCTAGAGAGGAAGTTTTTCTTAGAAACTTTCACACTATTCATAAAGCAACTAAAAGAACACTAAAGCTTTCGCCTAAGTAAAAACATTTTTTTTTTTAAATTGCTCTTTATACTGGAAGAGAAGTGAAAGCTTATCACTCCCAAATAAAGCCAGGTCTTCGAAACTGATCTGTTTGCTAAATAGCATGTAACAGGTTGACACCATTCTGGTTCAGTGGGCCACTGGGCAGAATTAGTTTTGCTCCTTGTAGTGGAATCGGTAATAACTTTCAGCTCTCAGTGGTAGAAGAGACTTCAATGTGAGCTCAGAGAGTGGTGTTGACTGCAAAGAGTGAGTTTCATGGTCATCAGCAATGGTGATAGCCCCATGCCCTATTGGTCAGAGTACAGACTTGGCATTTTGAAATGTTTGGTCCGCTGATGTTGTGTGGATAGGTGTGGATGAGAATTTTGACATCTTGGACATTTAACTGTGTGACTCGCAAGTATGTGCTGTGGACGATTGATTTTTGACTAGATACTATAAGCTGGCATCTGCTAATTCTGCTCTCGTCTGTCTGGAGCAACTGAACTGTTACCTGTTAAATAATGGCCAGTTAATCTAACAACAGGTTACCAACCTGTTGTTAGTTGAACAGGCCATAATTTATCGGGTAAAATGGAGCTCTGAATGTGAATGTTGTTGCATTTTAAAGGGTGCTACTATTTTAAATTAGTTTCCAGTGGTCTGTGTGGACTGTTCTGCATATTAAATGTTGTTATTAAACATATATCTTTGTTAAAAGGTTTCTGTTCTATTTAAGCTATTTGGCATTCCCAGAGAAGCGTGCATTAAATTTATGTTGTCAACAAGTTGTGTCCTGTGTCTACTATGTTGCCTTATTATCTAGATAAATGTGCAGGATTGGTAAATGGTAACTCAAGCCAATCAATCGATCCTATACTTTCCTATACTTTCTTGTGCCCAGAACCAACAATAAATATATTTGTCACTGATTCGAAGAAGAAGAAGAAGAAGAAGAAAGACTTCTTTCCTGTAGAAGGAAAGGGGGAAAGGAGATTAGGGTTCAATGTCTCATCAGCAAGGTCATTAGAGATGGTTGTATCCGGCAAACAAGTGACACAAATCAGAAGTGTTTACACAATATACTGATGAAACAGTCTCAATTCACATAAGAGTATGATTGGTGGCATAAAAGGTTTATTTGATGCACTGTATCCATCAGCTGGCTTAAATCTGTTTGGGGAGAAGCTAGAAGAAACTAATTTGTTTGTTTGTGTGTGTGTGTGTGTGTGTGTGTGTGTGTGTGTGTGTGTGTGAGAGAGAGAGAGAGAGAGAGAGAGAGAGAGAGACCACGCACACACGCACAAGTGCACACACAAATGCATACGTGTGCAAGCGCACATGCCTGTTTTGAGAACCTTTTCAACAAGGCTTAGCAGTCAAATAGTCACAACTAACACCATCACAGAAGAGGGAATGAGTACTGGCACTGTAAGAACACTCTGCTGAAAACGTAGGTCAGAGAGAACTGATAGCTATAAAGAAAATAAGTGAAGAAATGGTCAACTGAAAATAGTCTACAGGCAGTACTCAATCACAAACCTGCAGTTTACTCATGCTACACAGGCCCAGCCAAAAGGCATTCTGCAATTGCAAGCACTACAACTGTGCTCCTGCTACACACTGAGAACAGCAGCGGCTGACGCTGAGGGGAAAATGAAGGCTGCATTTGCACACAATGCAGTTGCCTTGTTAGACACCAACCAGTTTGCTGACAATACTATTTGTATTAAATTAGATTTATGTTCTGTGTTAGGAACACTATGAAGTCTACACAATTGTCCAAAAATGAGGAAGCACAGGAGTCGCATTGTTCAATGCCAAATGGGAACTGTCTTGCTTTTCGTATTGTTTAAAGGCTCTGCAAAGTGCTTAATATGCCATCAGAGTATTATGGGATGGAAAAATGTTTATTGTAACTGAAGGTGGCCATTAGGGGAAATGAGCTGAGTTAGGGGTAAGCAGAATGGTAACAAAATCTTTCAACATTAACAATTTTTTGAGTTCATTAAGTGTCTCAACACAAGGGACAATCATTTGGTAATAGGTATGGCAGACAGGAAGGATGCCATCAACAAAAAGTAATACTATGGAAAATTCAGCATTAAGTTCATGACATTCCCTGCAACTCAAGGCAGTCATTTGTGGACCAGACATGACTTACTACATATCAGTAACTGAAACTTTTGGTTGCTAATGTACCTTATCACTTCCTGCTTGAGTCGACAGATGTACAGTGTACCAACCAGATCAGTGACCTGTTTTCCAATTGAGAAATTTACAAGACTTTCATCAATCCTTAATCCAAGAGCAATATCCCTGACTGCACAGGCAAGCAGCTAAAGTTATTTCAGTGTTTGGCTCAACAAGTTTGTGTGAACATTTATTTTCTGTTATGAAACTGACAAAACCCCCCAACATCCAGGTTTATTCGATTTTAAACTGCGTAACTCCTCATGATCATCTGTATCATGAACCATAGGTCCAGATATATTGTACAAAGGAGAATAGATTACATTTTGCTCTTAAAACAAAATAAATAAATAACAAATAAAATAAAGTAAAAAAGGGGAAAGAAAAAATGTTTTATTCATTTGAACGTAACATATAAATGCTACTTCTCAACATAGTCTTCACGCAAATTTTGGCTCTTATCACAGCAGTGAACAAGATTTGAAATTCCACTGTAATAAAATCCTGCTGTCTGAGGGTTCAACCAGTTAGTCATACTCTCCCACAATTCTATGTAATTGAGAAATACTGCTTTGCGAACCAGGTCTTCATCGTTGGAAATAGATGGTAGTCACTGGGTGCAAGATCAGGGCTGTACAGTGTATGAGGTAACACTTCCCTCTTCACAGCGTCATGTACTTCTCAAATTAATTTGCCATTCTGTCATGTAAGAATAAAATTTTTGAGCTCAACTTTCCTCTACACTTATTCTGAATTGCTCTTCATAAGTTTTCCAAATTTGGCAACACCTTGCAGAGTTATGTGAAAATGCACGCAAATCATGAAGATAAAATCTTCTCGGGTTGAAAGCTGAGGCTGCAGAGAAGCCCTTGGTCCAGCAGCTATAAAGACCTGAATGAGATGTGAACCCGACACTTCACCTGAAGATGGCAAGTAAGGAACTTGTTGAAATGTTGCCAGAAAATGATGCATTGACTTGGCTGTCAACACGAGCAGTTTTTATAATCTTCCAGAGTTTACTGTTGAGCCTCACTCAAGAAAATCAACAAGCATGCCTTTCCTGCACCAATAAACAGTCACCATAATCTTTCTTGCAGGGAACAAAAGCAAGCACTTACTTTCTTTTTTCTTTTTTGCAGAGGGCAGGGATTTGCGCCTCCCCCTTCCCCATGTACACACACTATAGACTGCAATTTCATTTTACAGTTCACATTTCGCTCAAGACTTTCTCCAGTTGTGATTTGATCAAGTAATGAGTTACCATCTTTTACATAAGAATGTGGAAATGTCAATGTTGCAGCCATACATCGGTTCTTGTGGTTCTGTCAAGAGTACCTACCTTGCACAAAATCTGTGGCAGCCTAGTGTCAATGCAATGATTTGATGAAACAAATTTCGTAAAACTTGTGAAAAACTAAATCAGAGTTCTGACATTCTGAGTTGGAAGGTTTCTTGGATCTTCTTATCGACATTTGCAACCAGTTCATCAGTCACAACAGTTGCCTGTACACTTTGCTCTTCATCATGAAAATTAGTCCAGCCACTTTTAAACCATTGGCACAATCCACATTCAGTGATTACATTGTTTCCTTACAGTACACACGACTGCCGATAAATTTCAATTGGTTTATGGTTCTTCGAACAAAAACCTTATTACTGACTGTACTTTAAACTTTTGAGATTTTCAACTGTTGCACACATTTAAAACTGTTATTGTGAAATAATGGGAAATGGCAAAACTTCATAATTTTGGCATAGCTGGACGTCAACTGGACAGATGAATGCTCAGATAACAATAGGGTTGTGCTAGCCCTGCCCACTGTTGCTGCAGACAAAAATGTAATCTACTTTTTGGGTAGCCCTCATATATTCTAAAACTGAAATGCGTATAAATTTATACACATTTTGGAGATCTATGGTGTGACGTCATGTGTGCTGGACTGTTGTTAAAATTGCTCATCAATATTTTATAAAACTTTAATCTTCGGTTACTTATTTTAAAGTTTATTTGTGTTAATATTTGCTTAAAAGTAACCTATTACTGGATTTGCATTCATCTCAGTCTTTCTTTCTGTGTTATTGACTCGAGTTGTCTGTTATTCATGAGTGTGCTTGTGTCCTTCATCCATGTCTCACACCTCAGCAGTGTTTACATTTCGCAGCGTGCAGTTCCAGTTGTAGCGGTTATAAACCTAAGTACTGTCAAAATTGTTTGTGCACTGTATTCAAATATTAAATCTAGTAGTTTTCATTTGTTCATCAAAATATGAGCAGTGTGTTTACATTTCGCGGCATGCAGTTGCAGCTGCAGCGGTTCTTAAACTCTGAGTGTCTCATGCTGTTCGTGGCAAAATAATTGTTTAATAAATTTCTGGAAACATTCACTTACTGTGTTTTTTACAGTTTTCTGTGTGTTGAAGTCATTCAGTAAATTTTGTGCGGTAGTTTTCAGCTGACATTTTTTACTGTTTCTAATGAAATATTTCAGTAAAATTTTCAGTCACAGCTTTAACTTTGTTGCTGCTTGAATTTTTGGTTTTAGCTAATAAAATGTGTGAAGTTTTGATGGTACTGGTATTAGTTGTTGTTCAGTAGTATTAAGAAAAGTTAATGCTTTCTTAGTAGAGAGAGAAATCAAGACTACTATTGTTAATTCTATAAATAGTTCTATTGGTGTAATTGGACTTAGGTAATGTAGACGTTTAGCCTTTTTTTTGAGTAACTGTAAAATTTTACCATGAGTGAGAAGTGTGGGCTTTGTCGTAGGTTTGTGAGTAGTGGGTTACGGTGTGGGATTTGTTCAAAGCATTTTCATTGGGGAGGGGGGGGGGGATGCAGTGGAGAACCCAGTGGGCGTTCTAGTGGCATCCTCTCCTGTGAATGCAGAATCTGTAGTAGAAATAAGTTGACAGAGGAGCAAGAGCATAAGATCTGTGTCCTTCAGGTTTACAATACACAAAGGAGGAACTAGATACGCTGAGGAGGGTGAAAGGTGCTGGGAAATGGGAACTGGCTGTTTGCAAGAAGGCAGCTAGGAGGAGGAGGTATTCAGACAGTTTTACTTTGCGTATATGCAATAGATTTGATCCACTGTCAGAGTTGAGTGGAGAGGAGCCTCTTGTAGCTGTAGGTGTAGGTAACATGCAGCAGTCCTCAGCAGTTAGGAGGCCTTAGCCAGTTGCAAACTCTAACAGAAAGAAGAAGGTTCTGCTGCTAGGTGGTTCTCATGGTAAAGGTGTGGGCCAGCAGTCACATTAAGTGTTGGGGAATGAGCACCAGGTCACCAGCATTGTGAAGCCTAGTGCAGGATTGGCTCAAATGACTGACAGCATAGGGGACTTAGGCAGGAATTTTATGAAAGAGGCTCAGATGGTGATAGTGGTTGGAGCAGAGAAAAGTCTTGATAGTGACGGGGAATATAATGTAGGTGGTGACCTGGTAAAGATAGCTACTCAAACTGGTGGCACTAACATGCATTTTGTGTGGCTGTTTCAGTGTCATGATCAGCCTCATCTTAACACGGCTGTTAGGCATGTTAACATGGGGCTAGAGAAGGCATTGATGGCAGAGGGCATGGGTCACACTGCAGTGGTGCCAGTTGAGTGTATCAATAGAGTGGATTTCACTAGGCATGGCCTGTACCTCAATAGGTATGGGAAGGGAACACTGGCAAAGCTTATATGTGAGTGTAGTGGGTGGTCATGGGATTACTCAAGGAAATTTTTTTTGTAGCAGTTGGTGATAGAGCTGTAACTTTTTTAGATTGAAGTCAGCTGATAGGTATACATGCTTAAAGGAAGACCCTGTAACTAAGGAATCACCTTCAGAGGTGGTCAGGTACCCAAGTAGAGAAGTAATTAGCACACTTCATCAAAAAATAAGAGGTATTACAGATAAAGTCAGTAAACTTCTTATAGATGTTGACTCTGACATTATTGCTATAACAACAGAGCACCACTTAGATAATTAGACAATTTAGAGGCTTCCTTTACCAGATTACAGATTAGCTGACTGTTTTTCAAGGAGATACTTGCGGAGTGGGGAGTGGCGATGTACATAAAAACCAGTATTCCGTTTGAGTCCATAAACATATCACAGCATTGCACTGAACAGATATTTGAATGCTGATCAGGGGCAGTTGAATTTAGTGAAACTAAACTTCTAATTGTTGTTGTTTATAGGTCCCCTAACTCTGACTTCAGAGCATTTCTGCTCAAGCTATGGCGGGTTCTTGGTTCACTTTATAGGAAATACCAGAAATTAGTTATATGTGGTGATTTCAGTATTAATGTTGTGTATGATTGTGCAAGAAAAATGATTTAAGTAGATCTCCTAAACTCATTTGATCTGATGCAGACTGTGTTTTCTCCAAGTTAGGGTCCAGGGAAACACTAGTGCAGCCATAGACAATATTTTTATTCATTCTTCATTACTAGATGTGTATTCTGATAGTTTAGATTAGATTAGATTAGATTTACTTTCATTCCAATTGATCCGTAGTGAGGAGGTCCTCCAGGATGTGGAACATGTCAGAAAAACAACAATACATGACAAATATTTACAATTAAAACAAATAAGCTAATGTACCATTCCACAGGTCCCAAGTGGAATGATCGTCATTTTTTAATGAACACTAAGAGTAATTTTACAAATACTAATGCACTGAATTTAAAATAAAAAAGTTTTTTATTTATTTATAAGGTAATACAACTACTGTAATACTTATTTACAATGAACACATTACTGCACTGAAATGGTGCAGAAGTTAGATTATACTAACACACACACACACACACACACACACACACACACACACACACACACACACACACACACACACAAATTTTCAATGAACACATTACTGCACTGAAATTGTGCAGAAGTTATGTTGTACTTATATACAAATCAGTTGGTTTTACTAAGAAATTCATCAATGGAGTAGAAGGAGTTGGCCACCAATAAATCCTTTAGGCTTCTCTTAAACTGAATTTCATTGGTTGTTAAGCTTTTTATGGCTGCTGGCAAGTTATTGAAAATGTGTGTTCCTGAATAATGCACACCTTTTTGTACAAGACTAAGTGACTTTAAATCCTTGTGAAGATTATTCTTATTTCTAGTATTGATTCCATGAATTGAGCTGTTGGTTCGAAAAAGTGATATATTTTTAATGACAAATTTCATTAAGGAATAAATATATTGGGAAGCAGTAGTTAGTATCCCTAGTTCCCTAAACAGGCTTCTGCAGGATGTTCTTGAGTTCACACCACATATAACTCTCACTGCACGTTTTTGTGCCCGAAAAACTTTAGCTTGGCTTGATGAATTACCCCAAAAAATAATCCCATATGACATTATGGAATGAAAGTAAGCATAGTATGCCAGCTTTTTCATTTTTATATCCCCTATGTCTGACAAAATTCGCATTGCAAACAGAGATTTGTTAAGACGCTTCAGCAGTTCTGTGGTGTGCTCCTCCCAGTTGAATTTATTATCAAGCTGTAATCCCAAGAATTTAACACTGTCCACTTCTTCTATCTTCTTGTCATCGTATGTTAGACATATACTCTTGGGACACCCCTTACAAGTTCTGAACTGCATGTAGTGTGTTTTTTCAAAGTTTAGTGACAAAGAATTGGCTAGGAACCAGTGATTAATGTCCACAAATATTTTATTGGCTGATCTTTCTAAGACTACATTTGACTTGCTATTTATTGCAATGTTTGTATCATCGGCAAACAAAACAAACTTGGCATCTGGTAATGTTACTGATGAAAGGTCATTGATGTACACAAGAAAAAGTAAGGGCCCCAAAATGGAACCTTGTGGGACCCCACATGTAATTAGTTCCCAGTTGGATGATGCCTGATAGCTTGATACATGCCTCTTTCCTAATAACACCCTTTGTTTCCTGCCAGAGATATAAGATTTGAACCATTTTGCAGCATTTCCTGTTATACTATAATATTCTAGTTTACTTAAAAGGATATTGTGATTTACACAGTCAAATGCCTTTGACAGATCACAAAATATACCAGTTGCCTGCAATTTTTTGTCTAATGAATTAAGCACATTTTCACTGTAAGTGTAGATAGCCTTCTCAATATCAGAACCTTTTAGAAATCCAAACTGTGACTTTGACAGTATGTTATTTGAGATAAGATGGTTATAAAGACGACTGTACATTACTTTTTCGAAAATTTTTGAGAATGCTGGCAACAGTGAAATTGGACGGAAATTTGATGCTATTTCTTTATCTCCCTTCTTAAACAGTGGCTTAACTTCAGCATATTTCAGCCATTCAGGAAATATTCCACTAATAAACGACTGGTTACACAGATAGCTTAATATGTTACTTAGCTCAGAATCACATTCTTTAATTAACTTTGTTGATATTTCATCATACCCACTAGATGTTTTTGATTTTAAAGATTTTATGATGGACATTATTTCTGTTGGGGTAGTGAGGGTCAAATTCATATTAAGGAAGTTACTTGAAATGTCTGGTCTAAGGTAACCCATAGCAGCATCTACCGAACCTGACAACCCCATCTTGTCAGTAACAGTTATAAAATGTTTGTTAAAAAGTTCTGCAACACTATACACATCTGTCACCAATGTATCATTTACTCTTAATGCTATTTGTTCCTCTTCATGCCTGGTTCTACCGGTCTCCTCCTTCACTATATCCCATATTGTCTTTATTTTGTTATCCGATATGACTATCTTTTCCTTGTAATATATTTGCTTTGACATCCGTATTACAGTCTTTAATATTTTGCAGTATTTCTTATAATGTGCTATAGCATCAACATTGGAAATGTTTCGGAGTGACAGATACAGTTTTCTTTTTGTTTTACAAGATACCCCTATTCCTCGAGTAATCCATGGCTTCTTTGTAGACTTTGCTCTAACCTTGGTAAGTTTTGGGGGAAAGCAGTGTTCGAATAAGGTAAGCACTTTATTAGCAAAAATGTTATATTTTTCATTCATGCCATGAACGCTGTAAACATCAGTCCAGTGAATGTCTCTGAGGAGTGTCCTAAAATAATCAATTTTTGGCTTACTGATTACCCTTTTGAGCTCAGATTTAACAGATTTTATATCCTGTTCAGTATTAACATTTAATAGAAGGAACTGTATGTCATGGTCTGAGAGGCCATTGACTATTGGTTTTGTAATATAATTTTGTTCATTGGACTTTTCTATAAAGATATTATCAATGGCTGTTTGTGAGCAAGTGGCTATCCTAGTGGGGAACTTTACTGTGGGAATTAAGTTGAATGATAGTGTTACTAACTCAAACAAGTTCTTATTGGGAGAGTCTTTAAGGAAATCTACATTGAAATCACCAGCAACCACTATTTCTTTGTTTTTGGTTGTTAAATGGGCCAGTACAGCTTCAAGGTGGTTGACAAACAGATTAAAGTTACCTGCAGGTGCTCGATATACACTTAATATTATGAAGGATTTTTTGTGAAATTCTAATTCTGTTGCACATGCTTCCATATGCTGTTCTAGGCAAAATTTATGAATGTCTATGTTCTTAAATTTATGACAGTTCCTGATGAATGTGGCAACTCCTCCTTTCTCCATTTCTGATCTACAAAAGTGAGATGCTAACCTAAACCCTGTAACACTTAAAAGTTAAGGGATGAATGGCCTTTCAGACCATTATGCACAAATTTTAACAATAAAAGGCTTTGTGCTCAAACAAATGTCACATATAATTACAAACTATGTATGAAAGCTAATCCAACGGCACCAATTTTTTTAAAAACCTTGTTAAGGACATGAGTGGCAGGATGTTTATAGTGCCAATAACATAGATGACAAACATAATGCTTTCCTTAACACATTTCTCATGCTCTTTGAGAGTTGCTTTCCATTAGAATGTTCTGAACAGGGTACTGGCAATAAAAGGCAGCCTGAGCAGCTGACTAGTGGGATAAGGATATCATGTAGAACAATGTAGTCACAATCAAGCTACAGTAGTCCATTACAAACAGTATTATAAGGTGCTTAAATATGTTACTAGGGGGGCAGAGAGTATGTGGTACACAAATAGAATAGCTAATTCATAGGATAAAATTAAAACCATATGGTCAGTTGTGAAGGAAGTGTCTGGTCAGCAGCACAATGTCAATGATGCACAGTCAGTTTGCACTAAAAATATTTCTGTTACTGATAAGTCAGATATATGTACAGTATTTAACAATCATTTTCTGAGCATTGCTGGTGAGTTAAATAAAAACTTAAAGTTTCCACAGGTAATCATATAACACTCTTGGGAAATACCTTTCTGAGACTGATGTCTGAAATACTCCCCTGTGATACTGGCAAGAGGGAGATTGAGTCAATAATTAAATCACTGAAGACTAAGGACTCTCACTGATATGATGGGAGTGCCTAGCAGAATATTACAGTATTGTGCTGCACATATTAGCTCTGTACTAAGGCATATTCGTAATTTTTCCTTTAAGAATGGTCACTTTACTGAACTATTAAAGTACTCAGTAGTAAAGCTGCTTTATAAAAAGGGAGAAAGGTATAATGTGAACCACTTTAGACCTGTTTCTATGGAATCAATGTTTGCTAAAGTTGCTGAAAGGCTGTGTATGTAAGGACAATTGATCATTTTATATCACCTAATTTGCTATCAAATGTACATTGGCTTTAGAAGTCATTTAACAACTGAAAATGCTATATTCTCTTTTCTCTGTGAGGTACTGGATGGACTGAACAAAAAGCTTCAAATGCCAAGAATATTTTTTGATTTAACTATGGTGTTTGATTGTGTGGATTGCAAAATATTGCTCCAGAAGCTGGACCATTATGGAATAACGGAAGAAGCACACAATTGATTCACCTCTTACTTTTACAACAGACAGCAAAAGGTCATTATTCACAGTGTTCAGAATGGCTGTGAAGTGGGGTCTGAGTGGGGTACGGTCAAATCGGGGGTGCTCCAGGATCGGTGTTGGGGCCACTCCTGTTCCTTATTTATTTAAATGACATGCTCTTTGGTATTACATGGAATTCTAAAATATTTATGTTTGTTGCTGACACTAGCTTGGTAGTACAGGAAATTGTGTGCAACATTGGCTCTGTTTCAAATAGAGCAGTTCATGACATAAGTTCATGGCTTGTAGAAAATAAACTAATGCTAAATCACAGTAAAACTAAGTTTTTACAGTTTCTAAAAAACAATTCAACAAAACCCAACATTTTAATTCCACAGAATGGGCATATGATTAGTGAAACTGAACAGTTCAAATCTCTAGGTGTTCAGATAGATAGTAAACTTTCATGGAAAGCCCACATTCAGAACCTTGCTCAAAGACTTAATGCTGCCATTTTTACTATTCAAAGGGTACCTGAAGTAAGTGATCGTTCAAAAATTAGTCTAATTTGCTTATTTTCATTCGCTTATGTCATGTGGTATATTATATTTTGGGGTAACTCTTCCCATTATAAAAGTATATTTTTGGCTCAGAAGGGGGCAGTTCGGGCAATAAGTGATGTAAGTTCACAAACCTCTTGTTGACCCCTGTTCACTAGTCTGGGTATTTTGACATTGCCCTCTCCAAACATATATTCTTTACTGTCATTTCTTGTTAACAATATCAACTTATTCCCAAGAAATAGCAGCTTTCACTCAGTTAATACTCGGCAGAAATCCAATCTGCATTTGGATCACATTTCCTTAACTTTTGTGCAGAAAGGTGTGCAGTATACCGCTGCATCCATTTTCAATAAGCTACCAAAAAAATTCAAAAATCTTAGCAGTAATCGATGTGCTTTCAAATAAAACTTGAAGAGTTTCCTCATGGGTCACTCCTCCTATTCTGTTGAGGAGTTCCTTGAAAGATTAATCTGAGTCTTATGTTACATTGTTGATTGCATTTACTTAAACTTATGACTTGACTTTTGTTGGGTTCATAACATTTTATTTTATCTGTTATTACTTTTATGTTGTAATTTCATATACTGGAATGTTGCATGACCTTGGAGATTTGCTCCTCAATTTGGTCCTATGTAATGAGACGTGTAAATAAATAAAAAAAAAAAATCGTAACTTTATGCCTGTATGTAGAGCTTTCTGTAGTTCTGCTCACAATGTCAGCACTATCTAATGCACTTATTTAATTAAATAATAAAAATTTTTGCTTTGCCAGAAAAATAAAAAGTAAAAAATACACACACATAATAAACTCCAGCTTATAAGAGCATGCTGCAACATTTGCTTCTTACAAGTAGTTGCACTGTGCTGCAAATACACCATCTTAAGTTTTTCACGTGTGCAACCTTCAGAATATATTATTGTAACTCTCACATCTACTCGAAATATCATAGTGGTGGGGGAAGCTGGAGTGCTGAGCAAACCTAGCTGCACTCATGGTTGGATTGTGAGTGCGTTCTGAGAGCACAAATCTTAGCCAGGCTGTGCGACACCATTTTCCAGGGCTTTAGAAAGTAAGCAATAAGTTACTAGAGAAAGGGAAGAACCACCAATACAAACTGCAGATAGCTGAAGATAGTATGATGCATGAACATTAACCTGGTGAGTACAAATAGTAGATTAGAAATATACAGCACGACCTCTCTTTTTTTTAAAAAAAAATAGTAAGGTGGGTTTCACATGTTTACAGTTCAATGGTACTATCAAGAATGGATTGATAACTCTACTTTTAAGTATCAGGGTTCTAATCCAAAGATTTGGAGTTCAATCCCTGGATGGTTTCATCCTTTCTCCGCTGATATCTTATATAACTTTACCTGAGCGATGTTTGGTGTACTTAAAATTTTTCATTATTGTTCAGAGTCTATATTAAATAATACAGCCCTACTACAACTAGCTGTGTCAACTGATTTTTCAATGAGGGTGAACTGGAGATGTATTACCATTAATTGAACCAAAGCATCTTAGAGGACAACATTTATAAATTTTAGTATTCTCAGTGCCACAAAAATCCTGACAATCTCTCATGTCTGTAAAATTTTTTCATCTGATTCTTGGGCACAGTAACAGGTTAACAGAACTTTTTTCAAAACTCAATAATATAAGTATTTATATCAGGATAGCTCACTAATTAATACTGGCTAAGTTGAACAGTTGATAGATGGCGGATTCTGAGTAAGAGAAAGCAATAACAAAACAGATAATAGATACCAAAGTACCAATCCTGTACAATCTTTCCTAATCACTGCCTTTTTTTTCATAGATCTCTCTGTTTCACGCATATCTGCTACTAAATGTCTCCTTCATTTGGTGAGTTGTGATGCATCCTCAGATATTTTGTATTTTCCTTAGATTTTTACTCTACTATGTATAACATTGGTTTATCATAAGGTAACAGTGCAAATACAGTGTATAAAGTACTTATTTATGCTTGAACACTGTTATGTTTCATGTCAAACTAATTTCTCTCTCCAACAACACACACTCTAATTGAGCATAGCAGAACACACACACACACACACACACACACACACACACACACACACAAATAAGCCACTGATAAAGAAATATCTAAAAACTAAAAAATAACATAGGAATAGAAGTGTAAGTGGATGAAGATAAGATGGAAAACATATATAAGGATTTGATAGGGCACTGAAACAAGGCCACTGGAGTAGATGACATTCCCTCTGAATTATTGACATTCTTGGGAGAGCTAACAATAATAAAACAATACATATGAGACAGGTGAAGTGCCCTTAGACTAGAATGCAATAAATTCTAAAAAAAAGTACCGATAGATGTGAATATTATTGAAACATCAGTTTAATAACCCATGGTTGCAGAATACTGACACAAATTATTTACAGCAGTTTGCAAAAATTGGTAGAAGCCAACCTTGGGGAGAATGTGCAGCTACAACTTATTTTAGAAGATAGACTCAAAAAAGACAAACCTCCATAAATAGAAGTTGTAGATTTGGAGAAAGATTCTGACACAGTTCATTAGAATACTTTGAAATTCTGAAGGGAGAAGGAATAAAATACAGGAAATGAAAAGTAGTCTGTAACTTGTACAGAAACCAACTGCAGTTTTTGAGCATTGGGGGGGCATGAACGGGAGATGGTGTTTGAGAAGTGAGTGAGATGGGGCTGCAGTCTATCTCCGATGTTGTTAAATTGAGTGAGCAATAAAGGAAGTGAATGAGATAAATGGAAAGGGAATTAAAGTTAAGGAAGAACATATAAATACTTAGGTTTGCCAATGATACTGCAATTTTGTCAGAGATGACAAATGACTTGGAAGAGCAGTTGAAAGGAATGGATAGTATCTTGAAAAAGAGAGTATACAATGAACATCAACAAAATAAACAAGGGTAATGGAATGTAACTGAACTCAATCAGATGATGCTAAGGGATTGAGACAGTAAAAGTAGTCAATGAGTCTTGATATTTGGGCAATAAAATAAGTGACAATGGTCAAATTACAAAGGCTGGCAAATTGTATCTGAGAAAGAGAAATTTGGTTAAAACTGAATATAAATGTTAAGTGTTAGAAAGTCTTTTCTGAAGATATCTGTCTAGAGCAGGCCTAGTCAAACGGCACTCTGTAAGCGCAAATGCTCTGGCCACACTCCTGCCTAGCTCTCAGAGCCCAGCGGCGAATGGTGTCAGCAGTATGGGATGAAGGGGAACAGGAAAATGAAGGCTATATCTGAAAGCTGCTAGAGCAAAGCAGTCAGCTTGTCAGAACCCAAGCACTTTTCTGACAACACTACTTGTATTAAATTAGGTTCTGCATTGGAAATACTGTAGTGTCTATGCAGTATTGCGTTACTGTTCCTATCTTTTACAGCCCATGTAAAGTGCTTACTCATAATACAACAATGCACTATTATGAGCTGCAAAAACACTTATTTGAATGTCACTACAACACAAGCCAAAGAGACAATATGATGCACGTGTTGTCTGACAAATGACAGTGACTGTTAGCTGAACTGAAGGCAGCCATTAGGCAAAAACTGATTTAAGGGTGAGTAGGATGGTGACAAAATCTTTTACACTCAACACCACACATTATCTAAATTCACTGCATATCTTTATGCAAAGGGAGACTCATGTGGGAACGGATATAGCAGACAAAAAGTAATCCTGTGGAAAAATCAGATTCACGTTCATGGCATGGAACATTTCCCACAACTAAGGCAGTTATTTGTAGACCAGACATGACTGACTACATTTCAGTGACAGAAACATTTCATCATGACTGAGCAAAGAGATTCCAATGCACTACACAGCTGAAGAGGAATTTTGATTTATTTGTCAGACCAGTCTTAATTTTGGCTGCTAATGTACCTGATTACCTCCAACTTGAGGTAACATATGTACAGTATAGCACGGACATCAACAACATGTTTGACAAACTCAAGAATTTACAAGACTTTGATAAAATGTTACCTCATAAGCAACATCCCTTACTGCACAGACAAACCACTTAAAGTTATTTCAATGTTTGGGTCAACATGTGTGTCCCAACTTTTTTTTTTTTTTTTTTTTTTTTTTTTTTTTTTATGAAAATAACGGAATCCTGGCAATGTTCATGTTTAACAAATTTTAATCCATGTAAGTCCCTGTGTTTAGCTGTATTATGAACCATAGTTCCAGACATGTTACATATTCTAAAATCAAAATGTACCCCAGATAAGTGAATAAAGTGTCCTGCAATGATATAGCTACAATACTGTAGGTGGGTCATCAGATGAAACATTCATTATACCTACTTAATGTTAAATGGCTGTACGCAAAGCATTTTGTAATGTTTTTTAGCACTATTTAACATACTTATTTAATCAAGTAATAAAAGGTTTGGTAGGAAAATAACAATTTGAAAACAAACACGCGTGATAAACTCTTGCTTATAAAGGTATGCTGCAATATTCCCCTCTTAGAAGCAGTTGCATTGTGTCGCAAACACATCTTCTACATCTACATCTACATCCATACTCCACAATCCACCATACGGTGTGTGGTGGAGGGTACCACGTACCACAACTAGCATCTTCTCTCCCTGTTCCACTCCCAAACAGAACGCGGGAAAAATGACTGCCTATATGTCTCTGTACGAGCCCTAATCTCTCTGATCTTATCTTTGTGGTCTTTCCGCGAAATGTAAGTTGGTAGCAGTAAAATTTTACTGCAGCCAGCCTCAAATGCTGGTTCTCTAAATTTCCTCAGTAGCAATTCACGAAAAGAACGCCTCCTTTCCTCTAGAGACTCCCACCCGAGTTCCTGAAGCATTTCCATAACACTCACGTGATGATCAAACATACCAGTAACAAATCTAGCAGCCCGCCTCTGAATTGCTTTTATGTCCTCCCTCAATCCGACCTGATAGGGATCCTAAACACTCGAGCAGTACTCAAGAATAGGTCGTATTAGTGTTTTGTAAGTGGTATCCTTTACAGATGAACCACATCTTCCCAAAATTCTACCAATGAACCGAAGACGACTATCCGCCTTCCCCACAACTGCCATTACATGCTTGCCCCAATTCATATCGCTCTGCAATGTACGCCCAAATATTTAATCGACGTGACTGTGTCAAGCGCTACACTACTAATGGAGTATTCAAACATTGCAGGATTCTTTTTCCTATTTATCTGCATTAGTTTACATTTATCTATATTTAGAGTTAGTTGCCATTCTTTACACCGATTACAAATCCTGTCCAAGTCATCTTGTATCCTCCTACAGTCACTGAACGACAACACCTTCCCATACACCAGGCATCATCACCAAACAGCCACACATTGCTATCCACCCTATCCAAAAGATCATTTATGTAGATAGAAAACAACAGCGGACCTACCACACTTCCCTGGGGCACTCCAGATGATACCCTCACCTCCGATGAACACTCACCATCGAGGACAACGTACTGGGTTCTATTACTTACGAAGTCTTCGAGCCATTCACATACTTGGGAACCAATCCCATATGCTCGTACCTTAGTTAGGGGTCTGCAGTGGGGCACCGAGTCAAACGTTTTCCGGAAGTCAAGGAATATGGCATCCGTCTGATACCCTTCATCCATGATTCACAAGATATCATGTGAAAAAAGGGTGTGTTGTGTTTCGCAGGAGCGATGCTTTCTAAAGCCGTGCTGATGCATGGACAGCAACTTCTGTGTCTCACGGAAATTCATTATATTCAAAATGAGAATGTTCGAGAATCCTTCAACAAACCGATGTTAAGGATATTGGTCTGAAATTTTGAGGATCTGTCCTTCTACCCTTCTTATATACAGGTGTCACCTGCGCTTTTTTCCAGTCGCTTGGGACTTTACGTTGGGCAAGAGATTCGCGATAAAAGCAAACTAAGTAAGGAGCCAATGCAGTAGAGTACTCTCTGTAAAACCGAATTGGAATTCCATCAGGACCTGGCAATTTATTCATTTTCAACCCATTCAGCTGCTTCACAACCCCAGGGATCTCTATCACTATGTACCCCATATGGGAATCTGTACGAGACTCAAACGGTGTTATGTTTGTACAATCCTCCTGCGTGAAAGATTTCTCAAATGCTAAATTTAAAATTTAACCTTTTGTTTTGGTGTCCTCTGTTGCCAGGCCAGACTGATCAGTGAGTGACTGGATGGAAGCCTTCAACCCGCTTACCAATTTTACATAAGACCAGAATTTCTTTGGGTTTTCAGCAAGATCTTTTGCTAAGGTATGACGGTGGTAGTGGTTGAATGCTTCACGCATCGCTCTTTTTACAACAGCACGAATCTCTACTAACTTATGCCTGTCCTCATTCTCCCGATCTTTCTTGTACCACGAGTGCAACTGCCTTTGCTTCCTGAGCATTCTCCGAATTGCGCTGTTAAACCATGGTGGGTCTTTTCCGTCCGTAACCCACTTTTTTGGCACATAATTGTCCAATATGTGATTTACAATGTGTTTAAAATTTGCCCATAATTCTTCCACGTCCATCGTACCAGAAATAAATGAAGTCGATTCATTTACTAAGTGGGATGCTAACAATTGCTTATCTGCTCTTTCTAGTAAGAATACTCTCCTAGCCTTCTTGACCAACTTTTTAATTTTCGTAACCATAGTCGTAATGACAAAATCATGATCACTAATCCCTGTCTCAACACTGACACCGTCGATGAGGTCTGGTCTGTTCGTGGCTACCAGATCTAAAATATTTCCATTACGCATTGGCTGTCGATTTAGCTGCTCAAGATAGTTTATGGATAATGTGTCAAAAGTAATTCATACAACAGCTTGTCTGTACCACCTGTAATGAATCCATATACATCCCAGTCTATACTAGGTAGGTTGAAGTCACCTCCGACTAATATAACATGATCCGGGTACTTCTGCGATACAGAATGCAGACTCCCTTTGAATGATTCTAGAACTGTCACGGTGGAACCTGGTGGCCGGTAATAACAACCCACAATTAACTTTATTTTCCCTAGCCCTGTTAAACGTGTCCAGATAACTTCACAATCACACTCTACTTCAACCTCAGTAGACACAATATTTTTGTCAACTGCAATGAAGACACCACCTCCTATGGTGTCTAATCTGTCTTTCCGATACACATTCCAACCCTCACTAAATATTTCAGAACTTTCTATCTCAGGGTTCAGCCAGGTCTCAGTCCCGAGAATAATTTGCGCGCCACACGCTTCCTGGAGGGCAGTAAATTCAGCAACTTTATTCCGAACAATCTGAAAATTTACTGCTAATATCGTGATAGCTGGAGTGTCTTTACACTGAGCGCTTCCTGATTCCCCTGCCTGCACGCCGACTGGTGAGTGTTCATCAGGACACCTCGCACTTCTGCCTAGCCTAAAAAACTCCCATGTGCACGCCACAAGTACTCTGCTACCCGAGTAGCCGCTTCCTTTGTGTAGTGCACCCCTGACCTATCTTGGGGTGTCCTACAATTCCTCACCCAATAGCGCAAGTCTAGAAATCTGCAGCCAAGACCATCACAGATATGACGGAAGCCTCTGGTTGAGACCCTCCACTCGGCTCCAAACCAAAGGACCCCAATCCAATCTGGGAACGATGCTGCAAATAGAGAGCTTCCTGCATGTGCAACTTTCTTACTCACACAGCTGCTCTGAATAGTGCAGTGGTGGGTGAAGCCAGAGCAGTGGATATACTCAGCTGCGCTCACAGGATGCGAGTGCACTCTGGGAGCACACATCTTGGCCAGGCCTAACCTAGAGTGTAGCTCTGTACAGAAGTGAAATATGGGCAGTAAGCTGCTTGGAGAAGAGAGACTAGAAGCTTTTGAAATATGGTGGTACAGAAGAATTAGATCAATAGGTGAAGTAAGTAATGAGGAGCAACTACATTGAACTGGAGAGAAAAGCAATTTGTGGCAAAGCTTGACTAAAAGAAAAGGAAAGGACCTATCCTGAGACATCAAGAAATCACCAATTTGGTAATGGAAAGAAGTCAAGTGTTTGTGTGTGGGAGGAATTGTACTGTGTGGGAGACTAAGACTGACTACAGTGAGCAGACTCAAACGGATGAAGTTGGAATAATTATTTGGAGATGAAGATGCATGGCAGATAGATCAACATAGAGAGCTGCAACTGCAACAACAACAACAACAAACAGAAATAAAAAAGTGAGTTATTGTACACAATCTGTAAGACTGTAAGAATAGCGCAGTTAACTGTGTAGCTTACAATTAATCTTTTACCTTTTGATAGAGATGGACCCCAGGTAAGTGAATAAACTGTCCTGCGATGATATAACTTCAATACTGTAGGTGGGCCACCAGACGAAACATTCATTATACCAACTCGGCCCTCAGCAGTTCCATAAGCGAGTCGATCCTCTTCTATAGGATGCCAGGCCAACTAAACATTAAGCAAGAAAATATGTAAGATACATAATCAACATACAAAATGTGAAATATTCACTGTTTACTGTGCATGTGTAAGGAGTGTTCAAGTGAAAAGGTATGAAACGTTATAAGAACCAAACCAGTTGAAATGTGCTTATGTTGCTTTGCCATAACATAGTGAGATGTGTAGGACGCAAAGGTAGTGTTATCGCCCCCCCCCCCCCCCCCCAAAAAAAAAAAAAAATCTAAATTGTGCCCTCAGCAGGCAAGATGATGCTCACTGTCTTTCCCAAGAACTAAGGTCCCATACTCATCGAATTCCTTGAACACAGACAAACCCATGATGTATACTGACCCCACAACCTATGGAAGTCCAACAAGAGCAAACAGCCTGGACTGTTCATGGAGGGAAGGATTCTGCTCCAAAATAACACACGTCTAAATGTGTCCTAAGTCACACAAAGTGTAGTGACCAAGTTCAAGTGGAAGCAGCTTGGGCATCTGCCCTAGAGCCAAGACATGTCACCCTGCAACTTCCATGTATTTGGTCCACCAAAAAAACATCTCCAAGGGAAGCGTTTCAACTAGGACGATGAACTGAAGAACACAATGGAGGACTGGCTCCTGTCATGGCCACAGGGATTCTCTGAACAGGGAATTCTTCAGCTCATGAAACAATGGGATAGTTGTGCTCAATCCTCTGGTGATTACTTTTGAATAAAGACGTCAATTATACCCACAGTGTTGTTTCGTGCCTTTTCTTTTGAAAACCCTTTTGACATTTGCCCACAAGCAAAAAAGCTTTATCAATATAAAGCTCAGCACCATTACTGAAGGAATGCGAACCCATTGGTCACATACAAAGCATATGATCCAGCACACAATGCATGTAGAAGATGGCAGGGAAACAGAGAAATTATTGCGCCAAATCCTTAATAATCAGACACTAGGAATGGCAGTGAATTTTAGCGACTTTGATAAAGGTCAGAATGATGGCTTGGCAGCTAGGAAACTACAAGGCATGTTTATGTGCTCTGAAATGAGAAATGACAAAGAAAAACAGCAAGACATAAACATCTATGGCTCTTCTGTGAATGAAGACAGTGGACAATAACCTGAGACAGCTGAAATCAGAACACAACACCACAGAAACATATGTTCCTGAATAATTTTTAATTGCATTTTGTTAGTTATTTGCCCACTAAGAAAATAACAGGCAACAACCTGTAGTAAAGAATACACCCGGGAAAGGGAAATAACATTTGCCATTTACACTGTTTTATTACTGAAAAATTATAATATGTTGTGTGTGTTCGTAGATTTTCCTGGCGAATGAGATGCTTGAAGGTCTCTCGGGCATGCAGTCGGGTTGACTGGTCATTGTAGAATGAATTTTCAACGGCGTACCATGCCATCATCATCAGGTTACTCCTGTTGACTGACGTCCTCTCCCCTCCACTGACTCCGCATATGGACTGAGGGATGTGCAGGCCATGGTGGTGGGGGTAGCTTGCGCTGACGAGATGACTGATGGGTGTCAGTAGGCATGCTGCCTTCGGCTAGTGTGGTGCCCCGTTTCCGCTGCTCCTGCAGAACTTTTATTGCTGGATTCCATGCTTGGCTGTGTTGAAATCCATTGTCCTTGTTAATAAGGTTTTCATGCAGCTGGATTTCAATTGCTTCCTTGTATACACAGTAACAAAAGCGGGATGTGTTGTGCAGGACTTCTGTGTTCTTGTATTTCATATGATGATTTGTCTCGAGGCAATGTTCTGCGATTGCAGATTTTGTAGGCACCTTTCCTTTCAGTACACCTTTCCTCGATCGTGCGAATGGTTTGCCCCACATATGCTTTGCCACACTCGCATGGTATGAAATAAACTCCAGATTTCCGGAGTCCTAAATCGTCCTTTACTGTCCCTACAAGGGACTTGATCTTTGGCGGTGGGCGGTAGATGCATTTGATGTTATGACGTCCTAGAATCCTTGCCTATTTTTCCAGATACATTGCCTGCGTATGGTATCTAGGCTGTCGCTTTCGGTGGATCATCAGGTGTTGGCTGTGGTGTGGTCTTCTGCTTGAAGGCACGTCGAATTTGGCGGTCAGTCACTATAGCTCTTCTTCTTGAGGTGGTCTAGTTCCGGTTTTAAGATTTCTTCGTATGAGATCACACAAGCTCTGTGAACCAATGTTTTTAGCACTCCTTCCCTTTGTGACGGGTGATGACAGCTGGAGGCATGAAGGTACAGATCCGTGTGGGTTGTCTTCCGGTAGACGCTGTGTCCCAGTGTTCCATCAGGCTTTTTCTGTACCAGAACATCTAAGACTGGTAGCTGCCCGTTTTTCTCCACCTCCATGGTGAACTGAATTTGGGGGTGGATAGAGTTCAGATGTTGTAAGAAAAGTTGGAGCTTCTCTTCCCCGTGAGGCCAAATGACGAATGTGTTTTGACATATCTGTAGAAGACTGTTGGTTTTAGTGGTGCTGATTCTAACGCTTTCCCCTCAAATTCTTCCATGTACATGTTGGCCACCACAGATGACAGAGGGCTACCCATAGGTACACCGTCTGTTCGTAGTAATGTCCATCAAAAAGAAAATATGTTGATGTGAGCACAAAGTTAAATACTTTCGTGAATGTGGGCCCAAATTTCTTCTCAATAAGATCCAGCAAATCCTTGAGTGGAATTCTCGTGAAAAGTGATACAACATCGAAACTGACCATAAGATCTGAGCTGGCCAACTTGAGTTTCCCCATACATTCTGCAAACTGAGCTGAGTTTTTGATGTGGTGCCCACACTTGCCAACCAATGTACTCAATACTGCGGTCAAGTGTTTGGCAAGCTGGTATATTGGCGCTCCTATAGTGCTCACTATCGGTCTCAGAGGAGTGCCCATCTTGTGTACCTCTGGAAGTCCATAGAGTCTTGGTGGTGCAGCAGCATGTGGCCGAAGTTTCTTCGCTGTCTCATCTGTTCAATGTCTATACAAGGAAGCAATTGAAATCTGGCTGCACGAGAACCTTATTAACAAGGACAACGGATTTCAACTCAGCCAAGCGTGGAATCCAGCAGTAAAAGTTCTGCAGGAGCAGCAGAAACGGGGCACCACACCCGCCGAAGGCGGCATGCATACTGACACCCATCAGTCATCTCGTCAGCGCGAGCTACCCCCACCACTGCGGCCTGCACATCCCCCGGTCCATACGCGGAGTCAGTGGAGGGGAGAGGCGACAGGTATATATACCACACCACCCGCCAGCCTAGGATGTCAGTCAACAGGAGTAACCTGATGATGATGGCACGTTACGCCATCAAAAATTCGTTCTACAATGACCAGTCAACCGGCTGCATGCCCGAGACACCTTCAAGCATAATATGTTGTATCATTATATGAGTCAAAACTCTATTTATCTTCGTTCAGTTTAATTAGCTGTGTGTTGCAAATATCACATTTATCTTAAACATTATTATGTTCATATTGTATAACAGTATTCAAGAACAATGCCAACTCTAGACACACAGTGAGGGGCGTATTTGTGGTGGCAATATTATGCCACAGGGGACATACAATTTGGGGTCTTTATCACATGCGGCTAGCAGAAGAGTTGTGAATAATGAATCTCTTCAGATCTATTTTCTACTACACTGAACATTGTGGTTTCCTGCAGGACATTTATCTATGATGTATAGCCAGCAAAGTACTAAAGTGATTTGAGGAGCATATATTTGAAATACAGCTGCCCTGGTCCCCAAATTTGTTAGGTACCATCTCCTTATAATAAATCTGGGTTAGATATATTTAGTTTGCATCATGGAAGGCGCAATACTATATCTCCACTAACAAAATCCCCATTACAAGATTTGGCAGAGAACTGATAATTATTGGATTTCAGCTGTCATTTTATTTCAAGCACCTACTACACACTGGCTTCTTCCATGGTATTCTCTTTGGCTGATCATTTTCACTATATCTCACAACATTTGTTTTCAAATTTCATCAACTCTCCATTCATCCTTTATGAAAAATTAATTATTCTCTCTTCTTCCCACACCCTAAAGTCAATATTTCTCATTCTTTTTAATCAGAGCAGAATTATTGTTTCTTATAGACATAATTTTTTCTTTTTCCCCTTGGCGCAGTTCACCATAGGTAACCTGAGTTCAGAAAAGAGGCCAATGTAGTAAACAGAAAAGTAAAAATAATTTTCACCACCTCTTCTAATACGTAACTCTTCGCAGGTTGTTCCTATTTTTAGTCTCATTTATTTCATGATCATGGAATTTCTTCAGTTACTTTTTAAGAACATGTTAGTTTTGACTCTGTTGTTTATGACTACAAATTCCTCAAAATGGAAACATAACTGAGATCCAAAATTAACCCTTTGACTGCTGCATGGAACAGTGTGTGTGTACCCCAGATACTACATCAGCACACTCCTCGTGCACTGAATGATGAATACTTCCGACTTACTCGCAATTTCTCAACTTGCTTATTGTTCAGACGTTTGAACTGGCACCGGGAAAGTTGAGAGAATTTATTTATGATATTTATAATTTTTATTGTAGTCTGTACTAACAAAACAGTCTCACAGCACAATGCAGGAATGACAGAAAACACACAATGTACACGAAGCATCATCTACTGTATTTACAGTTAACTAAGAAATGTGGTGAAATTTTGCTGAAAGCACTGACATCAGCTTTACAATGAAATCAGGTGCTGCACACTGAATCCCTGCCTGTTGCTTTTATAGCAAAGGTAAATGGTTGGGATGTGCCTACCAAAAATTAGACTGAAAACAAAGCAGTGTATTGTACATTGAAACAGCATCTATTGAATTTACAGCAAATTAAAAGATTTGTTGAGAGTATACCAGAAGTGTATTAAGCAAATGGGCCTTGTATTCTATCATATATAAATGACAAACAAGCATATGTCTCAAAACTTCTACTGCAGTTGACAGCACCATGAGTATGCCAGTGCTGTAGTCAACGGCACTCATGTCACCGAGTGCTTTGACTGTTGTAGCAATCCACTGTAGTCATAGCATTAACAAAAGCGAAAATATTACTTTGTAACATTTATGCCCCCCAAAAAATCAAACTTGCTGATAATACTTTTCATAGTTGCTATGTAAACCATAAAAATATGTCACCAACAATTAGTATTACACAAATATTTAATACTTACTGCTGTTACTTTCCCATTAATCTTCTGCCAAAAGGCGGTAATATCAATCTTACTTTTATTACTGAGATTCCACACACGAATCATTGCATCCCCTACTCCAACAGCGATCCTGAAAATAAAGCAAGACAAAAATTTGTTTGCTTTTTGGATAGTTTCATATTCCAAGTATCATTCATACGATTAATCATAGCGATATGGAACAAGTCATTTCACATTTACAGTACACATTTTTTGTAAATGTGTACGCCTGTTGACCGAGGACCAAGAGCTTTTTTTTCCTTTCTTTGTTTTAAATAATAAAGATGCAAATTAGTATTCTTACCCATGATCTATTTCCTTATTAAATAAACAAAAATTCTTCTACAATACAGGAGGATATGTCAAGGACAACATTTTTTCAATTTTTTTTTGCTGCATATCAGAAATATAATTTCATTGAGTAAGTGATCAACAACTTTTGTAGCAGCACTGTCCGCACCCCTTTTGGGCTGAAGAGATACTTAATGTGGAATAATGAATGCCATTTTTTCTTCTGGTATTGTAATTATGTACTTCATTGTCCCTTCTGGAGTGTAGTGGGTTATTTACATCTAACATATTATTTTCTCAGCACGTGTCATACTTTTCATTGGTGTAGTACTTCCAGACATGTAGAACTGAAACACAGTGAGACCATAAGCAGAAAATCACTCAATAATACTTTTACAAACAGTATTTACCATTTCTTCCACTGTTTTGTATACATTTGGATTGATTACAGTACTAGTGTCATCTGTGAAAAGAAACAATTCCCTTATCAGAAGAATCTCACCTATGTGTCTCAAAATTTTTGTGGCATAAAGAGTATTCCATAAAGTTTTAGGATCACAGTCACATTATGTTGACTTCTTGGCACAGCATTTTGGCTGACAATAATTCCGACATTTTTTGGTGAGTGTTTTGTACTGGGGATTGATAGTTCACATTGCTAACTTTATACCAAAAATTGGGGTGGAGAAGCTTGCATGAAGACAGCCACTACATGAGCGCCCTCTTCGTATATTGCTCCATCTGTGGCACGCTGGCACATGCATAATGGTGAAACTATAAGCATGCTCTCCATCGAAATGCGTGCTCGTGCTCTTTCAGAAGAAATTAAAGAAATCACTGGTTCCCACACCTTACCCAGTTAAGAGTCGCCACCAAATTTTCCCCTATTCCTTAATAACTGATTCCAGAAGGGCTTCACTGAGGCCAAGATTTCCATGGCAGAATAATCCATGGAATGTCCCGTGGAGATACAATGCTTGGCTACGGCTGACTTATCAGGTTGCAAAATTCTCATGTGATGATCATATTCAATGCATCTTTCACGAACTGCACACATTGTCTAACCAATGTAGGCTTTGCCATACTGGCAAGGTATTCCGTAGATTCCAGCCCTCTGCAATTGCAAATTGTCCTCTGCCAAACTGACAAGAGCATTAGTCTCTATAGGTGAGTGGGAGATTGCTTTGGCATACTGTTTCTTTAAGATTTTTGGCATAAACTTAGCGAAATGAACTATCAATCTCCATTGCAAAATATGATATTGGTTGGCTATATCACTAATTCCATAAAACTTCCATTTATCTATGAGCATTCTGTGATTCACAAATACAAAGGCCTTAGAGAGATCAAAGAAAATACCAGTCAGTGCTATCTGGTTACCTAATGCTTGTGAAATTTTGGTGAATGAACACATAAATGGCATTCTCAATTGAGCAATTCTTATGAAATTCAAACTGTGATTTACCAAGGATATTACTGTTGCTCAGGTGTTATACTGTTCTACAGTGTACCACCTAGTACAAAGTTTTGGAAAATGTATCAGTACTGAAACAGGTTGGTAGTTATTGACATCACTCCTAATTACCTTTCTTATAGAGGGTTTTAACAAGCTCATATTTCAACCTCTATGGAAAAATGCCCTCCATGTATCATATACATCAGAAAGGTAGCCCTTATTATACTGAGAACAAGTCTTCAGTGTCCTGTCGGACACACCATTAAATCCAGATGAGCTTTCATTTTTGAGAGAAGATATAATTTTCTTAATTTCAGAAGAAGAAGTGCTTGAGAAATGCACTGATTGAATTTTATTAGCATTTCTTTTTCAACATACTGCTATGATTTTATTTCCTGAATCGTTTGTTCTTATATTTTCTACTACTTCTAAGAAATGATTGTTGTTGTGGTCTTCAGTCCTGAGACTGGTTTGATGCAGCTCTCCATACTACTCTATCCTGTGCAAGCTTCTTCATCTCCCAGTACCTACTGCAACCTACATCCTTCTGAATCTGCTTAGTGTATTGATCTCTTGGTCTCCCTCTACGATTTTTACCCTCCACTCTGCCCTCCAGTGCTAAATTTGTGATCCCTTGATGCCTCAAAACATGTCCTACCAACCGATCCCTTCTTCTAGTCAAGTTGTGCCACAAACTTCTCTTCTCCCCAATCCTATTCGATACCTCCTCATTAGTTATGTGATCTACCCACCTTTTCTTCAGCATTCTTCTGTAGCACCACATTTCGAAAGCTTCTATTCTCTTCTTGTCCAAACTGGTTATCGTCCATGTTTCACATCCATACATGGCTACACTCCATACAAATACTTTCAGAAACGACTTCCTGACACTTAAATCTATACTCAATGTTAACAAATTTCTCTTCTTCAGAAACGATTTCCTTGCCATTGCCAGTCTACATTTTATATCCTCTCTACTTCGACCATCATCAGTTATTTTACTCCCTAAATAGCAAAACTCCTTTACTACTTTAAGTATCTGATTTCCTAATCTAATCCCCTCAGCATCACCCGATTTAATTGGACTACATTCCATTATCCTCGTTTTGCTTTTGTTGATGTTCATCTTATATCCTCCTTTCAAAACACTGTCCATTCCGTTCAACTGCTCTTCCAAGTCCTTTGCTGTCTCTGACAGAATTACAATGTCATCGGCGAACCTCAAAGTTTTTACTTCTTCTCCATGAATTTTAATACCTACTCCGAATTTTTCTTTTGTTTCCTTTACTGCTTGCTCAATATACAGATTGAATAACATCGGGGAGAGGCTACAACCCTGTCTCACTCCTTTCCCAACCACTGCTTCCCTTTCATGCCCCTCGACTCTTATAACTGCCATCTGGTTTCTGTACAAATTGTAAATAGCCTTTCGCTCCCTGTATTTTACCCCTGCCACCTTCAGAATTTGAAAGAGAGTATTCCAGTTAACGTTGTCAAAAGCTTTCTCTAAGTCTACAAATGCTAGAAACGTACGTTTGCCTTTTCTTAATCTTTCTTCTAAGATAAGTCGTAAGGTCAGTATTGCCTCACGTGTTCCAACATTTCCACGGAATCCAAACTGATCTTCCCCGAGGTCCGCTTCTACCAGTTTTTCCATTCGTCTGTAAAGAATTCACGTTAGTATTTTGCAGCTGTGACTTATTAAACTGATAGTATTTATTAGCTGTGACTGATCACTTTCAGCCATCCATTTTAATCATTAGTGATGTTACCCTGTTATGTGATGTACTGTTCTGTCTTGTTTCGCTGCATTTCATACAGACTTAAGTCTGTTGTCAGAATTACTCGCAATTACCCTCTGCCAGGCACTTAAATGTGCTTTGCAGAGTATCCATGTAGATGTAAATGTGCCATGGTGCATGTTCCTTGACTATCTAAAAACTTTTAATTTTGTGTAATTTTTGTAATGTGCAAGTACTACTGGATCTCCACTTTTTCTTGCCAACATATACACGTCTCTTTTCCTTTCACAAGATACCTTAAACCTTTTAGTTATCCATGGATTTTCACATGATTGTTTAATGTCTTCTCTGATTACTTTTAGAGTAAAGCTATTTTCAAATCATGATAAGAATTTATCATTGAATAGATTAAGGTTTATGTCAGCATTTGGTTCAGTATAAATTGCATCCCCAACCATCTCAAAATATTTGTCCTAGAGTCATTAATTATTGAATTTGATTTTAGCTGAGGGAAATCTGTAATGAAAGTCTCCGTGATTTTTATCCTAACAAATTATGCATCACGATCAGAGAGCACTTGTTACTGAGTACATAGTTATTGTTTGCTTTGAGCTCCATCTAAGAAAACATTGTCAATTATAGTCATATTGTCTTTATCCACACATACTTGAAAAATAATTACAGAGAGAAAATTTTAGGGCCCAAATAAGATTATTTTCACATTTAATAATAATAAAGAAGTTGAAGAGGACCTCAGACAAGCACACATAACAGTAAACAATGCAGAAAATAGAACTGAATTCAGGAACATCATCCAAAAACATAAATTTGACACCACAACACAGAAGAGACCAGGATGCAAATGGACAGCGGAGCGAAAAAAACAACACAGTGAACACATGAAGAAAATTTGGGCTCAGAAAAAACATAAACAATCATCATAAAGGAATTCAAGTTCAAACGCTCTCTTAAATGGGAATAATCGATAATAATAATAATAAAGTCATAATAGTTTAAAAATACATCTGTTACATATTGTTTATTCAGACAAGACAGGTACCTGGAATAAATGCATTTATGAGCTTGATAAGTAAAGTTCAGTATAAGACATTCATTAATCCTTCATTGATATACAACTTTTTACTGTAAATGATATTGTGGTGTCTTTCCAACTCCAGGAGTTTGTTACTGATTTGATTGGTTTAAAAGAGGGGGGAGGGGGGGGGGGGGGGGGGGAAGGGACCAAACTGCTTGGTCATCAGTCCCTTGTTCCAAATGAAACAATGTCACAAGGGGGAGAATAAAACAAACAAGACATACAACACAAAACAGAAAGAAAGGAAAAACCACAGGAATAAAGGAAAGGTAACAAATACTAAAATGAACAAAAGAGGACAAGAAAACAACAGAGAGACTAAAGAAACAGTTAGAAGAGAGTAAAACAAGAAAACAGATTACAGTGGCCATGAGAATAAAAAGGGAGAAGCCAGCCACTCTGCAACACATTGAAACCTCCACCATAAAAGCACTAGGGTGGAGGACACGGAGGGACAAAGGACTTGCGCGAAATCTTAGATAAAATGATAAAAAGCCACCCTCATGAATAAAACATAAAACTAAAGCTGCTGTTGAGGCATTGTTGCCCAACAATGAAGGTAGGGTGCTGGGAAAGTTAAAAGACCACCGCAGAGTGGCTAAAAGTGGGCAGTCCAGCAAGAGATGAACGACAGTCCTTTGTGAGCCACAGCGACACCGAGGTGGGTCCTCGGGATGGAGGAGGTTACCATGGGTTAGCAACGTATGGCCAATGCAGAGACGGCAAAGGACAAATGATTCCCTGCGAGAGGCCTGCATGGAAGACTTCCCCACATTCGTATTCTCCTTAATGACACGCAGTTTGTTGTGAGTACTGTTATGCCATTCCATTTCCCAAAGCCGAAAACCTTGTGGCATAAGATAAAAATGGTTAAAATTGCTCTGAGCACTGTGGGACGTAACTTCTAAGGTCATCAGTCCCCTAGAACTTAGAACTACTTAAACCTAACTAACCTAAGGACATCACACACATCCATGCCCAAGGCAGGATTCGAACCTGCGACAGTAGCGGTCCAGACTGTAGCGCCTAGAACCGCTCGGCCACCCCGACCGGCAGTGGCATAAGACAGAACGCAAGTCAGGTTCAGAGAAGCCAATCCCCATAAGTGGTTTCCACGTAGCCTACTTGGCCAGCCTGTCGGCAAGTTCGTTGCCTGGGATTCCAACATGACCTGGCATCTGGGATTCCAACATGACCTGGGGTCCAGACAAACCCCACTGAACGACTGAACTGTTCCAAGGCTGTTCCAGGGCCTGGATGGTTGCTACCATAGGATGACAAGGATAGCACTGGTTGATAGCTTGTAGGCTACTCAAGGAGTCAGTACACAGAAGAAATGACTCCCCAGGGCATGAACGGATGTGCTCAAGAGCATGAGATATAGCCACCACCACTGCAGTGAAAACACTGCAGCCATTGGGCAAGGAATACCGTTCAATATGTCCTCCATGGACATATGTGAAGCAGACATGACCATCAGCCATCAAGCTGTTGGTGTAAAACATTTCATGGCCTCGGTACATGTCAAGAATCGACAGGAAGTGGCAGCGGAAAGCCATGGGGTCAACTGAGTCCTTAGGGCCATGTGATAGGTCCAGGGGAAGCCACGGCCTGCGTGTACACCATGGAGGTGTACATGAATGGACCTCAAGTGTAGGTGGTAAAGGCAAGGACTCCAGTTAGGATAGAAAGGATCAGATGCGAGCTGCAATTGTAAGCCCTGACCTGGGGCGCTGATGCGGGAGATGAACCACCATGGGTAGGGAAAAAGAGATGGTAATTCGGACGCGCAGGAGACCTACGAACGTGTGCAACGTAACTGGTGAGCAGTTGTGCACGCCTAACCTTCAATGGAGGGACCCCAGCCTCCACCAAGACACTAGTCACCGGACTCGTCCTAAAAGCTCCCATCGCTAGTCGAACACCACAGTGGTGCACTGGGTCGAGTAAATGAAACGCTGAGAGTGCCGCTGAACCATAAACCACACTCCCATAGTCAAGGAGGGACTGAACGAGGGCTCTGTAGAGCTGCAGCAGTGTAGAGTGATCTGCACCCCACCTAAGCTGACAAAGGTTAGGAAGCCAAGTCAATCGGGTGTTGAAAACCAGTCCTAAGAATCAATATGTCTCTACTACAGTGAGTGGATCGTCATTAAGGTAAAGTTCTGGTTCAGGATGAATGGTACAACACCAACAGAAGTGCATAACGCATGACTTTGCAGCTGAAAATTGGAAACCGTGGGCTAGAGTCCATGACTGCACCTTTTGATGGCTCCCTGTAACACCAGTACTGGTGGAGCAGTACAAAATTCAGAAGTCACCTGCATACAGAGAAGGTGCGACGGGCGGCCCTACACTGCTGCTAGACTGTTAATGGCCACTAAAAATAGATATACAATCAATACAGAGCCCTGCGGGACTTCATTCTCCTGGATATGGGGGCAAACTGTGGGAATAACCAACTTGGACACGGAAAGTAGGAAGTGACAGGAAATTTTGGATAAAAATCAGGAGCAGGCCTCGGAGACCCCACTCATATAATGTGGCAAGGATATGATGTCGCCAGGTGGTGTAATACGCTTTTTGTACATCAAAAAAGACGACAACAAGGTGTTGGTGTCTGGAAAAGGCTGTTCAGATGGCATACTCGAGGGACACAAGATGATCAGTGGTAGAAACCGCCCTGGCATGAAGTCAGTAGGCCACATGACTAAGACCCAATCTAACCCTGGCACACCATACGTTCTAGCAGCTTACAAAGAACGTTGGCGAGGCTGCTGGGCCGATAGCTATCCACATCAAGTGGGTTTTTGCCAGGTTTGAGCACTGGTATGATGGTGCTTTCCTGCTATTGCAATGGAAAGACGCCATCGCACCAGGATGGCCATTGCTGGGAGTCCTGATGCCCCAGGCTGACGGCCATCTACTCCTTGGCATACACGGGGAGTTAATGGCGCAGGCTTCAGCAGAGCGATCCCTGTGTGGTCAGGTGGCTACAACCAACAGGGTACATGGCGGCCCTACCACAACGGACTGGCTACCGTGCTGGATATCAGGTGTAGCCAAGCAAACATGTCCATTATCATTGTCAGCGCAGAAAACGATACTACACAGTGGATGGAGGAAAATGCTCCCAGGAGGGTGACCTCACCGAACAGCTGGAGAATGAGCGGAAGTGCAGATCCACATCGACAAAGAATGGACGAGGTCTCAGCGCATGATGGACATGATGCACCGTGTAAGGCGCCCTTCCCCAATTGGCTCGCTCTTTGGGAAAATTTGGAAAAGTGGAGGTCAAACCCGACAGTGGACCATCACATAAAGGCCGAAACATGTGAGATTCCTTTTAGTCGCCTCTTATGACATGCAGGAATACCTCGGGCTTATTCTAACCCCCAGACCTTCAGGGGTTTACTGATTTATACAGTATTGTCTTAACTTATTAGTTCTTTATTGACATCAACTCTGGTACAATGTAAAAGAGGGTCTGATGACACTATGCAGATCAGGGTTAATAAATAAATAAAATACAGAAAATATGCAGGCAATGCTCCGAGAAAGTGAACCTTCCTATATTTCACAAAAATCTAGTAATATAACTTTTAATTATTAGTTCTGCACTATGACAGTCATTCTTAAATGACCAAGAATCAGAAACAAACAAAACTGCCTGAAAATTTCAAGGATAAATTCATATTATGATGGTAACTTTTAAATTGTTTAGAAGCCACATTGCAGGCCTTATATAAATACTGGGCTCTGGTGTCTGTCATACATACAATCTCTAACCCACATTTTGCCAATTTTCTTGGCACATGAATCCACAATCTACATCAAACATGAAAAGCCACAACCATTTAATCATTACACACAGTAGAGCCTGGATATTTTTAATGCTAGTGACATTTCACAATAAATATTAAAAATATTTGACACTACAGAGGTTGCATCTTCATTTTGCTTTCTAGCCTCTCATCTGTATGCTAAGAATAAAAACCTTTTCTTACAGTACTGTGAAAATTAATACATCTGGTTCCACCCAGTGACTAAATATTATCTATGGATTCACTGCCATATCTGGTGGTTGCTATGAATATAAGTAAGTCCAAAAAGCTTTCAGTTCATGAAAATCAATATCATATACAAAAGATATGTTCCTTTGAGAGTATCTATACTTTACTGATTTTATTCTTTGACCAATCGAGAATCACATCTAAAACGTCATGGGTAAAAAGTAGACCCCATACTTGTTTTTCATGTGGATTCCTATCCAAGGCATTAGCACTAAACCGCAGAGCAGGAATCTGTAACACTATGTTACGTTTCCTTGTTCTGACATTAGCTGGCAGTTGTGCTTTTCTTGATCTGATTTCCCCATCCACAGAAGTAGGAATCACAGCAACTGTTTTTTTACTCATATCGTCTTCATCATTTGTCCTCCATTCCATCACCACCATCATCCACTTTCTGTTTTGAATCTGTATCGTCATCACTTTCTACCTCGTAATCTGGACCAATATCACTGCTGTCCAAAACTCACTGCTGTCCAAAACTTCATTAGCCACTTATTCCATATTCATTTACTCTCAGAATGAATAACCAGTCTGTTCAGCCTGTTATGAATGCTGAGATGGGCCTGTTAGAGGATCCATATTGTGCAGATTAACTACAAGACACTGTCAATAATAACCATACATTATTACACCAGAATTATCACAATAAACACAAAATGTTGATAAATAAGACAGACAAATAACAACTACACAACTGGTGTCATACGTCACCAAGATGTTATGGAGACTTTATTGTGGATTTACTGAAGGTCAAATAGTGCAATCAGCACCCCACCTTTACAGCAAGAAGCCAGCACTACAGCTAAAAGGTAAGCAGAGGGGAAAGGTCAGCCACCCCTAATGGGAAGTGAACAGGATATTTTGGAGGGACTGGTGCACTACAGTCTGCCACAAGGAAAACAAATGAATCAGAATAGCAATAAGAAATACAATTTAATGTCAGCATTTCCACTATTATGGTAATAAATGTGCATCTAAAAAGCAATGTGAAGCAGCACAGTATGGTAACATACACACATGTATCCATTTAACAAGCACACTGTCACATGGGGAAAAATAAATCTTGAAAAATAAAACTTACAATCTCCTCCTACACAGGGCCAACAAATGAAATGATGGACATGAACACTGAGAAGATGGAATGGGCAGATGGATGATAATGTGTAACTTTAAAAAGAAAAATGTGCAACTAAGGGATGTACAAATAACAGTTACATGTAAACTTTGAGTACCGTTATGCTGTAACAATGTTCATGACACAGGCTTAATAAAAACTACCAGAGTGGGATGCTTTAAATTATCTTATTTTTATTTTTTCTTTCAAAGAACCACAGAAAAAATGTCACACAGTCACTCATTATGGCAAAACATTCAGTGAATGACAAAAATAGTTCATGGAGCACAGGCCTAGGTCTGCTCACTTCTTCCTTAAGGTGTGTCTAAACTGAGTACAAAACATGTTCCACAACAAAACCACTGTTCCACGGCTGTGTCATTACAGATCAAGGGATTTCTGTTCTTGGCCTGCTATCAATAAATGCTGCTACACTGTGCTAGTATTCGTTTTTGCTCTGTCTATAGTGTTGCGTATTGTCTTTCCATGTGGTCCTTGATGAAATGAAGTGGAAAAGAAGCAAAATTTACAAAGTTCTCACACACTATGAGGCAGAGGAATGCCTCTGGAATGTTCAGAGTCATAGTTTTAAAAATATTAAAAAGAAACATGACTCCCTGCAAAATATTGTTTTGTTACTTGGCACCATCAGCAGTGATGTAGATAAAGAAATTAAGTAATTCATCTGTCAATACTGCAGCAACAATTAAGACAACAGAATTAGTTATCTGACTTCAGAAAAAAATTGTTGTCAGGGAGTTAAGTGAGCTGTGGTCCTATAAAAGGTTGGTGACATCGGCAACAACAACAAAAGTACAACACTTCGTATGAGACAAAAATGAACATATGTAGGAGGCAGCAGTCAGTAGGAAACAAAGCCCTGAATAAAGAAAGCAGCGACAACTTTTTAGGTCTGGATTGCCAAAGACTGAGTGGTACCAATGGCCAATTGAACATCACATGGTACAAGGAAGCCATTTTGGACCCGATTAGTATACTGCTATTCGAGGGCAGAGCTTGGTAGTAGGCTTCACCAATTTCCATAAGGTGAAAGGAATGCAGAAACATGCAAAATATACTTGCATCAGATTGGAAGAAAAGATACATTTCCATACGTGTCTGCTAGACTATGAGAAATGACTAAACATTTCTTGTCATGGATTATGTACCTATCATATGTAACATTATCTGGCAATTAATGCTTGCTGTTCTTTGTAAAGTAACTAGTAGAATGCTGGATTTATAATGCAAAGTTCGTAAGATTGATCCTCACTCCTTTTTTTTGCACTCTTTGCTTAATATTACTGCCTTCTTAAGTTTACTTTATTCATAATACAGTTGTGTAAGAGCTTTACATTCTATAACACATTATATTTTGATATCCACAGGAGTGATCCCAAAAGTAAGATCTCCAGGTATTTTTTAATATAAAGAAATGTTTACTTACAATAAATTGTACATAATTTTGAAGCTTGAACATTTTTCTAGTTGTCCACAGAATTGCCATTTCGATCGATACATTTCTGTATGACCATGACATACCAGGCTGCCGTCATGCTATTAAAGAAACATAGGACCTCATATTTCACCTCGCTGTTGTCACTGAAGTGCCTTCCAGCCAAGTGTTCTTTCAACTAGGGAAACAACTGGTACCCACTTGGTACTAAGTCTGGGATACAGGGAGGACAGATGATGATGTCCCATCCAAACTGTAGCAGAAGACCCATAGTTTGATGGGCGATGTAGGGGCGAGCATTGTCATGGGGAAAGGCTTATGCCCTTGCTCAACATTCCTCTTCTTCAGTTCTGAATCACAGAAGTCGATCAACAATATCCCCTTTCGATCCGAAAACATAGCTGCCATGACTTTACTGGCAAACTGTGTTCTTTTCAATTTTCGCAGCTTGGGTGAATCGGAATGCCATCACTCTCGTAATCGTTAGTTGGGTCAGGTGTGAAGTCCAGCACAAGTTTCATCACCCATGACTATTGAATCCAAAAGGTTGTCCTTTTCATCTGCATGGCATTGAAGAAATTTGCGGGCAGTTTCAATGTGTTGCTGTTTGTGGTCTTCTGTCAGCATTCTTAGGACTCATCTTGCGGACAAATCGTAAATCATGGTCTGTAGAAGTATGCCGTTGTATGTGGATTAAGGCTGGAAAAGACCCACCATAGTTTAACAATGAAATTTCGAAAATGCTGAGGAAGCAAAACCTGTGGCACTCTCAGCTCAAAGACAATGTGCAAATGGTGACAGGCATAGGTAAGTGGAGATTCATGTGTCTGTAAAAAGATCTATATATGAAGCATATAACAACTACTGCCATTGTACCTTAGCAAAAGATCTGTTCAAGAACCTGAGAAAATTCTGATCCTATGGAAAATTGCTAAGTGGGTCTAACTCTTCCATTCATTCACTTGTTGACCAGTCTGGTATGGCAGTTGAAGACAACAAAACGAATGCTAAGGTTTGTTTGCGCTTAAGAAATTTTTCATGCAGGAGAATCGCACAAACATACTGTCATTTGACCATCAAAACGACTTCAGTATGGACGACATCCCTGGCATAGAGAAACAACTGAAAAACTTCAAAACAAACAAATCACCAGGTCCGTATGGAATCCCAGTTCAGTTTTACAAAAAGTATCCTATGGGCACTGGCTCCTTACTTAACTTGCACTTATCGTGAACTCCTCATCCAGCACAAAGTTCCAAGCAAGTGCAAAAAATGGCAGGTTACACCTGTATATAAGAACGGTAAATTACAGACCAACAACTTTAACATCAGTTCTCAGCAGAATTTTTCATTCAAATATAATAAATTTCCTAGATACCGAGAATCTTATGTCCACAAATTAAGAAGATTGTACAAATTATTGCTCATGTGAAACTCAGCTTGCCCTTTTCTCACATGTTATACTGCGAACTATGGATGAAGGGCAACAGGCAGATTCCACTTTTCTAGATTTCCAGAATGCTCTGACAATGCCCCACCGCAGACTGTTAACAAAGATACTACCATGTTGAGTAGGTTCTCAGGTAAATGATTTGCTCAAAAACATCTTAGGTAATAGAACCAAGTATGTTGTCCTGTTGTAAGGAAGAGGCTCCAGTAGAAGTAGATGTAGTTAAGATGCAACAGAATCTCACTAGGAAACCAAATGTTGCAAAAAAAGTAAGAGGAAAGTTCTGTTGCTTGGTAGCAGCCATGGAAGAGGTGTGGGAGAGATTTTGCAGGAAAAATTAGGTGACAGGTATCAGGTCACAAACTTTTTCAAGCCAAGTGCATGTCTTAGCCAGGTGGAGGATATATGTTCCTTGAGCAAGGGTTTCTCAAAGCAGGATCATGTGATAATAGTGGGTGGAGTGGGAAACAGTATTGATACGGATCAGGGCTACAGTATTGAGTGTGACGTGGTGAAAATAGCCTCTGCAACGACCCATACCAATGTTGGGCTGGTCCTGCTTTCGTGTGGCATGATCAGCCCCAGTTGAACCGCTCTGTCAGGAGGGTAAATATGGAGTTGGATCAGTTGTGTAGGGCGGCCACTCTGTCAGACATTGGACTGGTTACTGTCGAGGCTGTTGATAGGGGGGATTTCAAAAGGCATGGCCTACACCTCAATAGGAAAGGGAAGGGTAAACTGGCAGGGTTGTTAGCGAAATCCATAAGAGGGGACACTAGTACTCATGGATGTACCTCTTTTTTAGACTAATATCAGTGTCCAATGAGAAGTTCAGGCAGGCAGGTGCTAAAGAGATCCAAAACTCACAAGATTCTCACAACAGTAAAGTAAATAATAATGTTACCATATTTAACAAAAATATTGGTGGATTAAAGAAAAAAGTAAATTCTCACAACAGTAAAGTAAAAAATAATATTACCACTTTTCACCAAAATATTCTGGGATTGAAGAATAAAGTAGATGAGCTCGTGGATTGTTTAGATGACATTGAATCTGATAATGTAATAGATGTACTATGCCTGTCTGAGCATCACGTTGTGCCTGATATGGAAAAGGTAAATATCAGTGGTTATAAACTAAAAATTAATGACTCAACAATTAGAAATTTCAGGGAAAATCTTCAGCAGTTAAACTGGGATGAGGTATACAAGGAACCCGGTGCTAATTTAAAATATAACTTATTTCATGATACACTTGTAAGAGAATTTGAAAACTGTTTCCCCAAGAAAGTAGCTAAATCTAATTATAAGAAACCATGCAAAAAACCTTGGCTTACTAAAGGAATAAAAATATCTTGTAACCACAAAAGGGAACTGTATCTAACAACAAGAAAGAGTAATGACCCAGAAACAGCCACATATTATAAAAACTACTGTGCTACATTAAGAAAGGTTATTAAAAAGTCCAGAAGCATGTGCATTATGTCTGAGATTAATACGTCTGATAACAAAATCAAAACAATTTGGAATATTATTACAAAGGAGACAGGGCAACCAAGAGTACATGATGACGGCATTACCATCAAAGTGAATGGAAACTTGACAAACAAGCCGGAAGTCAAAAACATTTTGAATAATCATTTTTTAAATGTTGTGATGAAAGGCAGTTAATGGAAGAGGTCTTACCCACACAATTTGATACAATTGAAATTCCACCCACCTCTCCTTCTGAAATTAGGAAGATAATAAACTCTCTCAAGAATAAAAGCTCACATGGAATTGATAGCATTTCCAGCAGGATAATAAAAGCCTGTTCCCACGAGATAAGTGGGATTCTTAGCCACATATGTAATAGCTCTCTGAAGCAGGGTATTTTCCCAGATAGCCTGAAGTATGCCACTGTTAAACCACTGCATAAAAAAGGGGATACGTTTGATGTCAACAACTACTGCCCAATCTCTCTTCTGACTGCCTTATCCAAAATTCTTGAAAAAGTGATGTATTGTACAGTAGCTTCACACGTTTGTAGAAATAAAGTTTTAACAAAATGTCAGTTTCGTTTCCAGAAGGGTTTTTCAATGGATGTTGTTGTTGTGGTCTTCAGTCCTGAGACTGGTTTGATGCAGCTCTCCATGCTAATCTATCCTGTGCAAGTTCCTTCATCTCCCAGTACCTAGTGCAACCTACATCCTTCTGAATCTGCTTAGTGTATTCATCTCTTGGTCTCCCTCTACGATTTTTACCTTCCACGCAGCCCTCCAATGCTAAATTTGTGATCCCTTGATGCCTCAGGACATGTCCTACCAACCGATCCCTTTTTCTAGTCTAGTTGTGCCACGAACTTCTCTTCTCCCCAATCCTATTCAATACCTCCTCATTAGTTATGTGATCTACCCACCTAATCTTCAACATTCTTCTGTAGCGCCACATTTCGAAAGCTTCTATACTCTTCTTGTCCAAACTATTTATTGTTCATGTTTCACTTCCATACATGGCTACACTCCATACAAATACTTTCAGGAACGACTTCCTGACATTTAAATCTATCCTCGATGTTAACAAATTTCTCTTCTTCAGAAACGCTTTCCTTGCCATTGCCAGTCTACATTTTATATCCTCTCTACTTCGACCATCATCAGTTATTTTGCTCCCCAAATAGCAAAACTCCTTTACTACTTTAAGTGTATCATTTCCTAATCGAATTCCCTCAGCATCACCCGACTTAATTCGACTACATCCCATTATCCTTGTTTTGCTTTTGTTGATGTTCATCTTGTATCCTCCTTTCAAGACACCATCCATTCCGTTCAAGTGCTCTTCCAAGTCCTTTGCTGCCTCTGACAGAATTACAATGTCATCAGCGAACCTCAAAGTTTTTATTTCTTCCCCATGGATTTTAATACCTACTCCAAATTTTTCTCTTGTTTCCTTCACTGCTTGCTCAATATACTGATTGAATAACATCGGGGAGAGGCTACAACCCTGTCTCACTCCCTTCCCAACCACTGCTTCCCTTTCATGTCCCACGACTCTTATAACTGCCATCTGGTTTCTGTACAAGCTATAAATAGCCTTTCGCTCCCTGTATTTTACCCCTGCCACCTTTAGAATTTGAAAGAGAGTATTCCAGTCAACATTGTCAAAAGCTTTCTCTAAGTCTACAAATGCTAGAAATGTAGGTTTGCCTTTCCTTAATCTTTCTTCTAAGATAAGTCGTAAGGTCAGTATTGCCTCATATGTTCCAACGTTTCTGCGGAATCCAAACTGATCTTCCCCGAGGTCGGCTTCTAGCAGTTTTTCCATTCGTCTGTATATAATTCACGTTAGTATTTTGCAGCTGTGACTTATTAAACTGATAGTTCGGTAATTTTCACATCTGTCAACACCTTCTTTCTTTTGGATTGGAATTATTATATTCTTCTTGAAATCTGAGGGTATTTCGCCTGTCTCATACATCTTGCTCACCAGATGGTAGAGTTTTGTCAGGACTGGCTCTCCCAAGGCCGTCAGTAGTTCTAATGGAATGTTGTCTACTCTCGGAGCCTTGTTTCGACTCAAGTCTTTCAGTGCTCTGTCAAACTCTTCACGCAGTATCGTATCTCCCATTTCATCTTCATCTACATCCTCTTCCATTTCCATAATATTCTCCTCAAGTACATCGCCCTTGTATAGACCCTCTATATACTCCTTCCACTCTTCTGCTTTCCCCTCTTTGCTTAGAACTGGGTTTCCACCTGAGCTCTTGATATTCATACAAGTGGCTATCTTTTCTCCATAGGTCTCTTTAATTTTCCTGTAGGCTGTATCTATCTTACCCCTAGTGAGATAAGCCTGTACATCCTTACATTTGTTCTCTAGCCATCCCTGCTTAGCCATTTTGCACTTCCTGTCGATCTCATTTTTGAGACGTTTGTATTCCTTTTTGCCTGCTTCACTTCCTACATTTTTGTATTTTCTCCTTTCATCAGTTAAATTCAGTAACTTTTCTGTTACCCAAGGATTACTGCTAGCCCTCGTCTTTTTACCTACTTGATCCTCTGCTGCATTCACTACTTCATCCCTCAGAGCTACCCATTCTTCTTCTACTGTATTTTTTTCCACCATTCCTGTCAATTGTTCCCTTATGCTGTCCCTGAAACTCTGTACAACATCTGGTTTAGTCAGTTTATCCAGGTCCCATCTCCTTAAATTCCCACCCTTTTGCAATTTCTTCAGTTTTAATCTACAGTTCATAACCAATAGATTGTGGTCAGAGTCCACATCTGCCCCTGGAAATGTCCGACAACTTAAAACCTGGTTCCTAAATCTCTGTCTTACCATTATATGATCTATCTGATACCTTTTAGTAGCTCCAGGATTCTTCCATGTTTACAACCTTCTTTTATGTTTGTTAAACCAAGTGTTAGCTATGATTAAGTTATGCTCTGTGCAAAATTCTAACAGACTGCTTCCTCTTTCATTTCTTACCCCCAATCCATATTCACCTACTATGTTTCCTTCTCTCCCTTTTCCTACTGTCGAATTCCAGTCACCCATGACTATTAAATTTTCATCTCCCTTCACTACCTGAATAATTTCTTTAATCTCATCATACATTTCTTCAATTTCTTCATCATCTGCAGAGCTAGTTGGCATATAAACTTGTACTACTGTAGTAGGCATGGGCTTCGTGTCTATCTTGGCCACTATAATACGTTCACTATGCTGTTTGTAGTAGCTTATCCGCACTCCTATTTTTTTTTATTCATTATTAAACCTACTTCTGCATTACCCCTATTTGATTTTGTATTTATAACCCTGTATCCACCTGACCAGAAGTCTTGTTCCTCCTGCCACCGAACTTCACTAATTCCCACTATATCTAACTTTAACCTATCCATTTCCCTTTTTAAATTCTCTAACCTACCTGCCCGATTAAGGGATCTGACATTCCACGCTCCGATCCGTAGAATGCCAGTTTTCTTTCTCCTGATAACGACATCCTCTTGAGCAGTCCCTGCCCGGAGATCCGAATGGGGGACTATTTTACCTCCGGAATATTTTACCCAAGAGGACGCCATCATCATTTAACCATACATTAAAGCTGCATGCCCTTGAGAAAAATTACGGCTGTAGTTTCCCCTTGCTTTCAGCTGTTCGCAGAACCACAACAGCAAAGCCGTTTTGGTTAGTGTTACAAGGTCAGATCAGTCAATCATGCTGACTGTTGCCCCTGCAACTACTGAAAAGGATGCTGCCCCTCTTCAGGAACCACACGTTTGTCTGGCCTCTCAACAGATACCCCTCCGTTGTGGTTGCACCTACGGTACAGCTATCTGTATCGTTGAGGCACGCAAGCCTCCCCACCAACGGCAAGGTCCATGGTTCACAGGGGGAGGTTTCAATGGATAATGCTATATATTACACGTGCAAAATTGCTATATATTACATGTGACTTCCGGTTACTCAGAGCATTTAATATTTCATTAGTAAAAGTATATATTTCAATGGATAATGCTATGTATACTTTTACTAATGAAATATTAAATGCTCTGAGTAACCGGAAGTCACCTGTTGGGATTTTTTGTGATCTCTCAAAGGCTTTTGATTGCGTAAATCATGGAATACTTCTAGATGAGCTAAAGTACTGTGGTATGAATGGGACAGCACTCAAATGCTTTAAATAATACCTAACTGGAAGAGTGCAGAAAGTTGAAATAAGAAGTTCACATAATATGCAAAAAACTGGTGATTTCTCAAACTGGGGAACAATCAAGAAAGGGGTGCCACAAGGTTCGGTCTTGGGTTCTCTGCTGTTCTCAATATATATTAATGACTTGCCATTCTATATTCACAAAGATGCAAAGCTGGTACTTTTTGCCGATGATACAAGTATAGCTATCGCACCCAACAGACAAGAATTAACTGATGAAATTGTAAATGATGTTCTTCAGAAAATCATTAAGTGGTTCTCTGCAAATGGGCTCTCATTAAACTTTGACAAAACACAGTATATACAGTTCCACAAAGTAAATGGAATGACACCATTAATAAATATAGACTTCGATCAGAAATCGGTAGCTAAGGTAGAATAGTCAAAATTTATAGGTGTATGCATTGATGAGGGGTTGAAATGGAAAAAACACACTGAAGATCTGCTGAAACGTTTGAGTGCAGCTACTTATCTATTAGGGTAATTGCAAATTTTGGTGATATACATCTCAGTAAATTAAATTACCACGGCTATTTTCATTCTCTGCTTTCGAATGGCATCATATTCTGGGGTAACTCATCATTGAGTAGAAGAGTGTTCATTGCACAAAAGTGTGTAATCATAATAATTGCTGAAGCTCATCCAAGATCATCCTGCAGACACTTATTTAAAGAGCTAGGAATCTTCACTGTGGCCTCACAATATATATATTCACTTATGAAATTTGTTATTAACAATCTGAACGAATTCAAAAGTAATAGCAGTGTACATGGCTACAACACTAGGAGAAAGGATGATCTTTACTCCTCACGGTTAAATCTAATTTTGGCTCAGAAGGGGGTAAATTCAGCTGCCACAAAAGTCTTCGGTCACTTACCTAATAGCATCAAAAGTCTGACAGATACCCATATAGCACTTAAAAGGAAATTAAAAGAATTTCTGAATGGCTACTCCTTCTAGTCATTAGATGAAGTTTTGGATATAGTAAGTGGGTAATTACCCCCCACAAAAAAAAGTTTCATGTAATATTTTGTGTAATGTAATTTATAGACACCTTTTATAAACCTGACATGTTCCACATCATTATGAAGTGTCGTATTCATGATCTATGGAACAAGTACTAGTCTAATCTAATCTAATCTAATCTCTAATGGAAAGTGTTCACAAGAGACAAGATTATTGTCAGGAATGCTCCAGGGAAGTGTCATGAAACTACTGTTGTTTTCTACAGGGTGTTTCAAAAATGACCGGTATATTTGAAACGGCAATAAAAACTAAACGAGCAGCGATAGAAATACACCGTTTGTTGCAATATGCTTGGGACAACAGTACATTTTCAGGCGGACAAACTTTCGAAATTACAGTAGTTACAATTTTCAACAACAGATGGCGCTGCAAGTGATGTGAAAGATATAGAAGACAACGCAGTCTGTGGGTGAACCATTCTGTACGTCGTCTTTCTGCTGTAAGCGTGTGCTGTTCACAACGTGCAAGTGTGCTGTAGACAACATGGTTTATTCCTCAGAACAGAGGATTTTTCTGGTGTTGGAATTCCACCGCCTAGAACACAGTGTTGTTGCAACAAGACGAAGTTTTCAACGGAGGTTTAATGTAACCAAAGGACCGAAAAGCGATACAATAAAGGATCTGTTTGAAAAATTTCAACGGACTGGGTATGTGACGGATGAACGTGCTGGAAAGGTAGGGCGACCGCGTACGGCAACCACAGAGGGCAACGCGCAGCTAGTGCAGCAGGTGATCCAACAGCGGCCTCGGGTTTCCGTTCGCCGTGTTGCAGTTGCGGTCCAAATGACGCCAACGTCCACGTATCGTCTCATGCGCCAGAGTTTACACCTCTATCCATACAAAATTCAAACGCGGCAACCCCTCAGCGCCGCTACCATTGCTGCACGAGAGACATTCGCTAACGATATAGTGCACAGGATTGATGACGGCGATATGCATGTGGGCAGCATTTGGTTTACTGACGAAGCTTATTTTTACCTGGACGGCTTCGTCAATAAACAGAACTGGCGCATATGGGGAACCGAAAAACCCCATGTTGCAGTCCCATCGTCCCTGAATCCTCAAAAAGTACTGGTCTGGGCCGCCATTTCTTCCAAAGGAATCATTGGCCCATTTTTCAGATCCGAAACGATTACTGCATCACGCTATCTGGACATTCTTCGTGAATTTGTGGCGGTACAAACTGCCTTAGACGACACTGCGAACACCTTGTGGTTTATGCAAGATGGTGCCCGGCCACATCGCACGGCCGACGTCTTTAATTTCCTGAATGAATATTTCGATGATCGTGTGATTGCTTTGGGCTATCCGAAACATACAGGAGGCGGCGTGGATTGGCCTCCCTATTCGCCAGACATGAACCCCTGTGACTTCTTTCTGTGGGGACACTTGAAAGACCAGGTGTACCGCCAGAATCCAGAAACAATTGAACAGCTGAAGCAGTACATCTCATCTGCATGTGAAGCCATTCCGCCAGACACGTTGTCAAAGGTTTCGGGTAATTTCATTCAGAGACTACGCCATATTATTGCTACGCATGGTGGATATGTGGAAAATATCGTACTATAGAGTTTCCCAGACCGCAGCGCCATCTGTTGTTGAAAATTGTAACTACTGTAATTTCGAAAGTTTGTCTGCCTGAAAATGTACTGTTGTCCCAAGCATATTGCAACAAACGGTGTATTTCTATCGCTGCTCGTTTAGTTTTTATTGCCGTTTCAAATATACCAGTCATTTTTGAAACACCCTGTACATACATACATGATCTGGCAGACAGAATCGGTAGCAATCTGTAGTTGTTTGCTAATGACGCTGTGGTGTATTGGAAAGTGTGAAAGACGAGTGTTTGTAGGACGATACAAGATGGCTTACAAGGGGAGGCCATGACGCTGGGATCACAGATTTACTTCAAACTTTGTACACCTTTAGTAGGCCATTGAAACAACATGATGTGCTAGTAGTAAGAAGCACTACTCTGGCAATTCCAAGAAATGTTGTGGCTTCCCCTTGATAGACAAAATTTCTAGTTGGAGTGACAAATGGCAGCTGGGTCTAAATGTAGAGAAATGTAAATTGATAAGGATGATCTGGAAAAACAAACCCTTAATGTTCTGATACAGTATTAGTAGTGTCCTGCTTGACACAGTCAAGTTGTTTAAATATCTGGGCTTAACACTGAAAAGCGATATGAAATGGAACAAGCATTGGGAGAATTTTGGGAAAGTGTGGTTCATCTGTAAGGGAGACTGCAAATAGGGTACTGGTGCAACCTATTCTTGAATACTGCTCCTCATGTCTGGAATCCGCACCAAGTCAGATCAAAGGAAAACATTGAAGCAGTACAGAGGTGGGCTGCTAGATTTATTACCAGTGCATTCAAACAACACACAAGTACAGGGTGCGGCAGCATTCATAGCGTAATCTGACTTCCACAGTACCATGACATACTGCAGGAATGCACACCAGCTCATACCGCATTCATGTGCTAATGAGCTGCCATTTCGAGTGTAGCAACGATATGGAGCATTGGAGAGAACAGCATCGTGCTATTGCTATTGAAAGTTATTTCAAGAATAACAACTCTGTTATTGCTACACAGCATCTATTTCAGCAACATTCAAACTTGAGACGTCATGGGAAAGTTTCGGATGGACGGGCCATTGTGAGGTGGGTACATGCATTCCGAACAACAGGTTCTATTTGCAATGGCAAACCGGGAAGAAGTGAAAGAACTGTGTGGACACCAGAAGCTGTGGAAAATGTTCATGCTGCACTATTGCGTAGCGCAAGAAGATCTGCTCGTTGTCATGCGCAAACTGTGCATATGTCCGATCGCTCATTCAGGAGAATATTGCACGAAGATCTCCATTTTCAGTCATATAAGGTGCAGATTGTTCAGGAAATTAGGCCTCGAGATTGGGTTTCACGCAAAACCTTCTGCTTAACCATGCATGATCTCCTTTGCCAAAATCCACAAATGTTGCACACCATCCTGATGTCAGATGAAGCTCATTTCGAGTTATGTGGTTCAGTGAATAAACAGAATATGCATTATTGGAGTGATGTAAACTCGCATGAACTGCACATCAAGCCCTTGCACAGTTCTTGTGTCACAGTGTGGTCTGGAGTTGCTTCTTTTGGGATTATTAGCCCTTACTTCTGTGAGGATGACAGCAGTGTGGCTGTAACTGTCACCAGTGAACGCTACCTAAAGATGCTGCCAGACCTCGTTCTTCCCCAATTAGTTATGGTCGATGTGGATGTGGAGCAATTATGGTTTCAACAAGATGGAGCAACCTCTTACACAGCCAGAATTTGCATGGATTTCTTGTGACAGACATTACCCGGTATAGTAATGTACCGTTTTGGTGACATTTCCTGGCTGCCTCACTCACCTGACCTTTCATGTGCAGACTGTTTCCTTTGGGGTTACCTGAAGCAAGAGGTGTTCTGAACACGTGCCATCATTTCCGAGTTGAAGGATCGCATCAGAACTGCCGTCAGCAATGTCCCAGGGAATACATTACACCGAGTTACGGAAAGCTTCCAACACCGCCTAGATGAATGTGTTGTGCGGAGGGGCATCATTTGACAGGAGTCATATTCAAAACGCAAATCCACGCAATGGACAATTACTTACACATTAGTAAATGGCTTAACTTTAACTATTAATTGACATAAGGTGTAATAAATACAGTTACTGCCTGACTCTGTGCTTTTAATATCCTATTATGAATGCTGCCACACCCTGTACTGCAGAGATGCTTTGGGAACTCAAATGGGAATCCCTAGAGGGAAGGCGGTGTTCTCATGATGTGGCTTGTGGAGCATGTATGTAGATGGAGACGTTGAAGCAGTTTTTAACATTATTAAAATAAGAAAAGGTACTCTGTGTCAATAAAAAACAATTTTTGGAAGTGAAGTTGCCACTGCAAGTACTGGAGAGAGATGCATGTACAGCAGCCACAATACTCTCTTGCAGTATTCCATCTGGTTACAATGTCACAGAGAAAATTGTACATTTATTTTTGACAGCAAGAGTGTATATTATTTTGAGGAAACATAGCCGCAAAGCAGAAATGGATGCCACTGCAAAATGTGGCACTAAAAGTATAAGTATGAGAAATGTAAATTTACTACATCAGGGTGTATACAAGGACAAGGAAAAAAAATTCCCAGATTTTTCAGTTGAAAATACACTTTCTCCCGGGAGAAAATACATTTTTCCCTGTGTTATGTGAGAGTATACTTTTTCTTGGCACAGTAAAACTCATCAGTCTTTTGAATGTTTATGGTTTTGTACGCTGACGTAGAATTTCCCGACACTTTAGAAAACGAAACTTGGGTGGGGACACGTTTCTGAAAGATCTTTGATGCGCAGCAGCAACATGTACGCTGCATATTTTCATGTTACAAAGATATAAATTCGAATTCCACCAAACACTGCATCTTACTATCCAAGGCATTAAAATCGAGATTGCGACACACTTTTGTAAGCCAGTCATAGCTCATGTCATGAGATCTTGCCAGCTGATGACAGCATAGGACACGTGATGTAGTCAGCCAATAGCAAGACCACTCTTAAGTAGCACGAACACACAAATAAGAAAAGTTGATGGTTTAAATTAATACACGTAGTGTTGCTACAAGAAAAACAGAGGTTTCACATATAATCGTAATCTTGAAGATTAATAAGCTGCAAGAGAAGCTAAGCTTCCACATATAATGTTGATCTTTTTTGCGCGTGTTACACTTTAAGATATATCACACAAATGCGCCAGTAAAATTTTTAATAATGACGTAAATGTCTGATCTTCTGGGCTCGAAATTCTTCTAGATGGTCGTCCTCAAAGAGTTGATTTTTAATTGAGAGTCAAACGCTCTGTGATTTAAGAAATTCATCGCACATTCTTGCATATAGTTCATCTTGTGTAAAAGGAAATTTACTTTGAAAGTAATGCATGAGCCCCGGATCTACGGTATTTCCGAACCGGGACAATATAAGATAGTGGCGCCCTGCCACACATCCGCAGCCAGAAGCGGGAGAATGCAATACCCATATGCGACTCACCTGCGCATGCACAATAGCCTGCCTGCAACTGCTGAAATGAATCTAATATCAACAGCTGTCACATCACGCTCATCGGAGGCAATTTGTCATTATGAATCATTGCATAGTCTTTCTAAAGACTTTGACACACTTTGCTGTTGGCAGATGCTTGTACGAGCACTATGGTTTGTTGTTGTATATGGTGGATTTCCTTTGCGACTTAAGTTTTATTTTTTCTTCCTCTTGTTACTGTTTTGTTGCTGCAGTATTATCCTGCAGACGTGGGATACAATAATATCCTTTGTTGGAGTATTGGTTCTTACCAGTCAAAATCACAAAAACTTAACTGAAAACTAAAACAATGAAACATTCCCGGAATTCTAAAAATTTACCGGGTTTTTCCCAGATCTCTCGGTTGTCCCGGGTCATATACACCCTGTACATATTTTTGGGCTAATTAAATTGATAGTTATGCAAATGTAAAGAGAGTTATAATCTGCAAAACAAACAGAAACATTACACATATTTAACATGTAAACAGAAGCAGGTTTAGGTATTTGTGTTTCCATATGGGCTGTAGTTCCCAAATATCTCCCTCCGGCAAACGAATGGTCATTGTACACAATGCTATTATACCTAGAGGATATATTACTTACCACAAAAGTGACTGCTCGCAGATTTTATGCATATTTTGAGAAAAATTAAATGCCATCATTTTATTCACAATATTACGAAAAGGACAGACTGCTACTCACCATATGGTGGGATGCTGAGTCACAGACAGGCACAACAAAAGAAGACTGCTTAACAGTTGAGCTTTTGGCAAAGGACTTCATCTAAACCACACACACACACACACACACACACACACACACACACACACACACAACGTCTCTGGTCGCTGAGGGCAGACTGCAAGCAATTGCGCATGAAACCTGGGTGGTGGAGGAAAGGAGGAGGCTGAGGCGGGGAAGGGGAGGGGAATAGGAGGGATAGCAGGGTAGAAGTAGGGCTGGTAAAGTGCTGTTTGTGGGAGCATACTGGGACAGGTGGGACAGGGCAGGGCAGCTAGGTGTGCAGACAGGAGGTTTGACAGGGGGCATAGGGGGGCTAGCGGGTAAAGAGAGAAGTAAAAACACTGTAGGTGTGTTGGGGGAGCAGAAGGCTGTGTAGTGCTGGAATGGGAACAGGGAAGGGGATAGGCGGGTGAAGCACAGTGACTAACAGAAGTTGAGACCCGGGCCGTTATGAGAAAATAGGACATATTGCAGGGAGGGTTCCCACCTGAATAACTCAGAAAAGTTGACACTGGTAGCGCAGGCTGTGAAGCAGTCACTGAAGTGAAGAATTTTGTGTTGGACAACGTACTCAGCAACAGGGTGGTCTAACTGTTTCTAGGCTGTAGTCTGTCAGTGGCCATTCATGCGGACAAACAGTTTGTTGGTTGTCATGCCCATGTAGAATGCAACACAGTGGTGGCAGCATGGCTTTTAGATTACATGAATGGTTTCACAGGTAGCCCTGCCTATGATGGGATGCGAAATTCTTGTAACCAGACTGGAGTTGCTGGTGGTTGGAGGACATATGGGACAGCTCTTGCATCTAGGTCTATTACAGAGATATGAACCTTGAGGAAAGGGGTGGGAGTAGGAGTGGAGTAGGGATTGTTGGTCGATGTGGGGGAGGGGGGACCAAGCAGCAAGGTCATTGGTCCCAGTGGATTAGGGAAGGACGGGAAAGGAGTCGGCCATGCCCTTTCAACGGAAACATCCTGGCATTTGCCTGAAGAGATTTAGGGAAATCACAGAAAACCTAAATCATGATGGGCAGACATGGGTTTGAACTGTCATCTTCCTGAATGCGAGTCCAGTGGACTAACCACTGCACCATCTCGCTCAGTGGAGAAGAGATGGATGAGGATATTGTGTAGGTTCACTGGGTGGCGGAATACCACTGTGGGAGAGGTAGAAAGGATAGTGGTAGGATATTACCGTATTTACTCGAATCTAAGCCGCACTTTTTTTCCGGTTTTTGTAATCCAAAAAACCGCCTGCGGCTTAGAATCAAGTGCAAAGCAAGCGGGAGTTCTGAAAAATGTTGGTGGGTGCCGCCACAACTAACTTCTGCCATCGAATATATGTAGCGCCACATAGGCATGCTTTGTAGGCACAAAGATAAATACTGGCACCAAAATCTCTGCGTCAGTAAATAAATAAAAAAAAAAAAAAAAGTGGAAGACAAGCCTTTTTCCTCCGCCCAGAGTTTCGATCACTGCATTTTGGTACATTATTCAACGAAGTAAATACAAATTCTGTATTGTTGATCTTCGAATGTAGCAGCATTTCAATGTACTATGAAAATTCGACTGGCGAGACTGTTTGGGATGTTTGTCAATATGGCCAACTCTACGTTCTGAATTTTTTCCTACCTGTGAGAAGAGATGGTTGCTAATAGGAGCTTTTATGAATTGTGAATCACATGTAGTATTCTCTTCGCCATAAGATTAATACGAATATAAACATTTTGCCATGTATTGTTTCGTGTTTGCTACTATCTCATTTAAATCCTGTCTGCCTAATAAACTACGAAACTAGAGTGAGACAACAGCAAACGTGGAAGAATATACATATCATGTCATGTTTATATTCGTATTATTCTTATGCCTGATAGTGATACAGTCAGAAATGAAGCACGGCAACTGACTAGATTTTTAAATCTAAGATGACTCTAATTTCTGTGCAGAATGTAATGAACTAAAGAGGCACCTGCAAAGATTTCCAAACGGAGAAAAATTTTCGCTAAAATTTCGTTCAGATCATCATCTATCATACGCAGTCTAATATTTGGTTCTTGTTGATCATTATCAAAGAAAGCAGTAGTGTAAGTAACAACAAATGTTTCGCTAATGAAACGATTCCTCTCTATTTTTTATTTGTAAGCGGCGGTAGTGCGCACAAAAGCAAGCCACGCCGCGAGCGGCGACAGGCCGTAAACACGCACTATCAGAATGCGACAAACAATGCATGACACAGTACAGTAATGCATTTTCAGCTTAGAGTGACGTAAACACCTATAACAAAGAGAACGGCAATTATCAGATCAAAGAAAAATAAGCAATCAATTCAAACCAGACGAAGCACGTGAAAAAGGAAGGATATCCGTATAAATACGGACGGAGCGCGTGACGCGTAGCAATGGCTACCTGGTAAACCGTAACTGCTAACCTTATGACTCGAACCAAACTACTGCAGCTGTATCGTCATTCATTCGACCTAAATTGTGTCTCATATTACAATTAGACGAACTTTGTTTCGATTTGGAGGTGCGACCTAAAACTTTTCTCTCCCCTTGAATTTCGAGTCTCAAATTTCAGGTGCGGCTTAGATTCGGGAAAATTTTTTTTCCTTGATTTCGAGTCTCATTTTTCAGGTGCGGCTTAGATTCGAGTGCGGCTTAGATTCGAGTAAATACGGTACTCATTTAGTGCACAATGAGAGGCAGTTGAAACCGTGGCAGAGAATGTGATTCAGTTTCTCCAGTCCTGGGTGGTGCTGAGTCATGAGGGAAATGCTCCTTTGGGGCCAGAAGGTGGGACTTTGGGAGGTGGTGGATGACTGGAGAGATAAAGCACGGGAGATCTGTTTCTGTACAAGGATGAGAGGGTAATTTAAGTCTGTGGAGGCATCAGTGAAACCCGTGTTATATTTGGATCCTTGGTATATACATTTGGTATATTTATATATTATTTTATTCACATTACATTTCCAGTAGAAACAAGATAACAATTAAAAACTCTACTTCACTGTTTACTTTACACCCAAGGATGTAATATGCAAGTTAGGTCCCCTCCACTTTTTCATACATTAGAATTTAACAGTTCTGTCTATACTGCTGCTAGAGCCATTCAGATTCAAAATGACAGCCACTGCTGTGTTGGTGGTACTTTCTTTATTAGGCAATTTAGTAAATGTGGATGTGACAGAGGGATCACCAAATGCAGATTCCCCCATCACGTTCGTTGAGAGTTAGAGAGACATTGAGACTGAAGTAGTTTTCTTTATGGAAATGACAATCTGGATCATTTTTAATTTGAAAATAAAAATAAATACATGTTTCAGTGCTACTAAGTAACTGAATTAGGTTTACACAATTCTTCAACCAAACCTACACAAACTGCAGGGACTATCTGAGGTACGGCTGGCTTTCAAATGTGAAATATGCAAGGCTTTTATAGGAATCTACTGTTGCCAAAAAACAAAGAGAAACAGCAACTCTTTACTTCACAGGAACTTCTTTTCAAATATTTATGTTTTTCTTTGAACAACTTATCCCGTAATATTAATTAGAATTTCAAAATTGGATAGTGACAGCCTAGCGAAGTTATGAAAACCAGAACTGTCTTCCAAATTCAGCTAACACAGCATGTCATTCCTGCCACACCTTCTGTAGTATATTTTTATCTACCAACGATGACTGCATTGCTTTCTTCATCTGCTTATTTCATTGAGTACTGTTAAAGCAGCACCACATATCAGTAATTTTTCCTCTTCACTTGTCACACAGTTCTCAACACAAATACGCTGGCAGTTGAGTATAGTAGACAAAGTGAGTACATATGCAGAAATGTGTGATAGTAGTGTAGACGGGGACATGAAAAATGAAAAATGTTGCTAACATGTTGTGAACAGAAACATGTTTTCAAATTCAGTGTAAATGTGGCTTTAGTGATGAAACTGACCTTCATACATAAACAAATACAATTTTCATTTTCTCTGCACCTCCCTGCTTCACCCACACTGTAAGATATGAGTAGATACCATGCAAGGACTAAATTGCACTGTCATCAGTTTCACACCAAAAATCTTTTCCACGTTGACAGACATACTGACCAACCACAAACAAGAACATCTCTCCAATTTCCCTTCTTCCTTCGGTGGCATCCAGACTTGGTACAACTAGATCCGATCCTCCAACAAGGCATTCACTATTGTCCAGTAAAATGAGGAATATCTTTCCCAGCCCCCCTGCGACAGTATTTCACTGCCCACCCAAACAATACTGTCACTGTCCCTGTCCCAACCTCATAGACCACATGTATGTGGAAGGGCTAGGTGTCACATACATCTGCACACCAATACCTGTATCATCCCAGTGACTGACATTTCCTACACAAAACACCTTCACAATCAGATAAATCATAAACCAAATTCATGCAACTGCTGTATAGGTTCTGCATGGGTATGTTCACAAATTAGTCATATGGACGAATGACCATGCCCATGACCACCTCCAAACTATGTCCATAAGTCAATTAAATGACACAGTTGCAGAGGTTCCAATACAGTCCAATCTCCAATGGTCTCCTTTTCTCACACACTCCAATCTTCAGCTCCTGCATCAGCCTCTCAACTTTAACTGTTACTTTCTTAAACCACGTTAAATAAACCACTGTAATCTTTGGCTATCTTTTCCTCCTGGGTATCTTTTACATTTTCCCCATATTTCTTCTTGACATTCCTCCTAGAAGACCTCTAACTTTCATCTGCACATACCAACACGTGCTACCCCCAGTGCAATATATGCTAACACTTTCCCACCCAAATCTTCCTCTTTCCATTACATTCAGCCCCATCAACCATCCGAGCCAGGATATTATTTTCCCACATGCATCTCTGTTACTCAGCACTTCTCCCAATCAAGTGATCTACCCTCAGATACAGTGTGCCCTGTGTAACTAGGTACTTTTACTGGGGGCTGCTACTAGGAGTGGAGGAATCAACAGAAGACAGGAAACAATCCATACCAGCTCAAAACCAATAGGCACTAGTGAGCTTAGTTATCAAACAGTGCTATGTGTATACTGTCTTAAGGAAACATGATGATTGTCTTGTAAATATTTGTCATTGGAAAAAAAAGCACTTGAAATTAAATAAACAGGTGAAAAGGAAGATTTCCTAAATATGTTTAAAATATTTAAGAGAATAAGTGTTTAAAAGGATTAAGAGAAGAAGGGTGTATACGCGGACAAGAAAAAAAATTCCCAGATTTTTCCAGGATTTCCTGGTTAAAAATCCACATTCTGCCGGATGAAAACACACTTTTTCTGTGTTATTAAGTGACAGTATATTTTCCCTCAGAACTGTAAAACTTATCAATCCTTTGAATGGTTATGTTTTTATACACAGGCATAGAATTTCCCGGCACTTTAGAAAACGAAAGTCAGGGAAGAAAACTCCTTTTGGAAAGATTTTTGATGTGCAACATCATGTACGCTGCATATTTTCGTATTACGAAAGTATAAATGTGAATTCCACCAAACACCTCATGTTACTTTCCGAACCACTGTAATCAAGATTATGATATGCTTTTGTAAGCCAGTCATAGCTCAAGTCATGTGATCCCGCCAGCTGATGACAGCGGATAGTCAGACCACAGGACACGTGATGTAGTCAGCTAATAGCAACATCACTGATAAGTAGCGCGGATACACAAAAAGGAAAAGTTAATGTTTTAAATTAATATACATAGTGTTGCTACAAGAAATGAAAAGCATTCACATATAATATTGGTCTCTAAGGTTAATAAGCTGCAAGAGAAGCTAAGCTTTCACATATAATGTTGATATTTTTTGCGCGTGTTACACTTTAGGATATATCACATAAATGTTCCAGTAAAATTTTTAGCCGAGTCCAGTGACATGTCCTCAAAGTTTTCCACAAACAAATTAGCTACTGCAGAGGAGAGAGAGCTTCCCGTAGCACTCCGTCAATTTGCTCATAATAACGACATGAATGTTTGATCTTCTGGGCTCGAAATACTTCTAAATGACTCGTCATCAAACACTCTGTGATTTACGAAATTCATCATACATTCTCGCACATAGTTTAATTTGCATAAAAGGAAATTTACTTTCAAAGTAACGCATTTCAAACCACCATTCACAATATTTTCCTGTGAGCTGTTAGAAATAGGTTCGTTTCAGTAGTCGTCAGAGTGCGCCAGATAACAGGTGCCACCGCGCTTTGGCAGCTGCTATGACACAGGAAGCCCATATGTTCGTACGTGTAAAACATTAAAAGATCTTACATTATGTCATCAAAGAAAAAAAGACATCAGAGGATACTCCAAGAGCATCGGAATTTCGTGAACCACACCAAAATGGCACATTTAAAGTGCATACTTAAAGAGCACATTTGTATGTCCAGATTCACAATGAAGTAGGCCTCGACCTGATATTAAGCTTTACAGTGTGGGTTTTGGGATGTAAATTTTCTTGGAGTACCAGTACTGTATTAACTCATTTTTGATTCTTTCTTGTGGCATAATGCCATACGTGCAAGAATATGAAAACCTGCACTTGAAATGCAGTGAGCAGTTGAAATTAGAAAATAGTGTGGAACTAAACACTTTGTTTCAAACACATTGACCGCCTCAGTGTAATAGATAGATAAAAATCAAATTTCTTTAGCAAACCGACAAAAATAACTTCATTGCTCTACAAGGCGCTTAATGCATGGCTATCAGAAAAGTGGAAGTAAAATAAAATCTGAAACTAATAACGTATATTAGCCTTCTGTAATTATGTGAATGTATTTTAATTTAATTCACTTGATAGCTCCCGACCACAGAAATCCGTTTTGTTTTCATTTGACGTGAGCACAATAAACGAAGAGGAAACAGCAAAATTACTAAATGTAAACATGGGTCACGTGGAGACTACACACTTCCCCACTATAACTCAGACTGCTCTGCACATCAGCCTCGGATCTACGATATTTCCGAACTGGGGCAATACTAAGATAGCGGCGCAGTTGTTACGTCACACTCATCAGAGGTAATTTGTTGTTATGAAGGATTGCATAGTCTTCCTTTGACACATTTTCCTGTTGGCAAATGGTTGCATGAACACTGTGTTTTGTTGTTGTATATGGCACATTTCCTTTGCAATTTACGTTTTATTTTCCAATTTTTCTCGTTCATGTTTTATTGTTGCACTATTAGTCTACAGTAGCAGGATACAGTAACATCCTTTGTTAGAGTATGATTCTTACCAGTTAAAATTACAAAAATTTAACTGAAAACTAAAACAACGAAAAATTCCTGGAATTCTAAAAAATTTACGGGTTTTTCCAAGTTTTCTCCCAGATGAAAAAATTCCAGGGTTTTTCCCAGATCTCCCGGTTCGTAAACACGCTGAATGTTTAAAATTTTGAGAGACAGTGATACTGAAAACAGTGCGATAGCAGAATAGATGGAATGAGGTGAACTACAGTTGAACACGAAACTAAACACACAGCAAGAAAATTCAAGAGACTTTAAGAACATTAATGAAAAATGCAGGGAAACATAAAATTTGAGAATTAGGTTTCCAAGTGACCAAAGTTACATATAAGGCCTCTATCCTCCTGCAATTTCACAGTATATATTGTAATATATGTACATAACAGGTATAAAAATACTTGTCAGGGATTTGTTTATTATCTAATAAAGGTTATCTGAATTCTGTACTAGGTTTAGCCAATAACAAAACAGTAACTGGTAACTGTCTGGCAAGTAAAAACGTTTGACTTCACTTCGTTCATCATAATAAATGTTTTTGAAAAGCCTACAACTATGTCATTCATTATTAAAATAATGAAAATCTGCAACCATTACATATTTTGGCATGTTTACCATGACACACTTTGAGAGGGGGAGGGAGCCGAGAGACGGACGAGGCAGGCCAGGGGGGGGAGGAGGGTGGCCAGGGAGCGAGAGGGGGGGGGGGCAAGCGAGCGAGAGGGGGGGGGGCAAGCGAGCGAGAGGGGGGCAATGGAGCGAGGGGGGGCAAGCGAGCTAGAGGGGGGCAATGGAGCGAGGGGGGGCAAGGGAGCAAGAGGGGGGCAAGGGAGGGAGAGGGGGAGGCAAGGGAGGGAGAGGAGGGAGAGATGAAGGGGGGAGATGGAGGGGGGAGATGGAGGGGAAAGATGGAGGGGAAAGATGGAGGGGAAAGAGGGGGGAAGAGGGGGGGAGACGGGGGAAAGGGGGGAAGAGGGAGGGGAGACGGGGGAAAGGAGGGCGGGGGAGACGGGAGAAAAGTGGGCGGGGGAGTGGGGAGTGACGGGGGGAGTGGGAAGGGACAAGGGGAGTGGTGAGGGACGGGGGGGAGTGGTGAGGGACGGGGGGGGGAGTGGTGAGGGACGGGGGGGAGTGGTGAGGGACGGGGGGGAGTGGTGAGGGACGGGGGGGAGTGGGGAGGGACGGGGGGAGTGGGGAGGGACGGGGGGAGTGGGGAGGGACGGGGGGGAGTGGGGAGGGACGGGGGGGAGTGGGGAGGGACGGGGGGGAGTGGGGAGGGACGGGGGGGAGTGGGGAGGGACAGGGGGGAGTGGGGAGGGACGGGGGGGAGTGGGGAGGGACGGGGGGGAGTGGGGAGGGACGGGGGGAGTGGGGAGGGACGGGGGGGAGTGGGGAGGGACGGGGGGGAGTGGGGAGGGACGGGGGGGGAGTGGGGAGGGACGGGGGGAGTGGGGAGGGACGGGGGGGAGTGGGGAGGGACGGGGGAGTGGGGAGGGATGGGGGGAGTGGGGAGGGACGGCGGAAGTGGGGGGGGACGGGGGGATACTGGGAAGAGACGGGGGATACTGGGAAGAGACGGGGGATACTGGGAAGAGACGGGGGGTACTGGGAAGAGACGGGGGTGTACTGGGAAGAGACGGGGGGGCACTGGGAAGAGACGGGGGGGTACTGGGAAGAGACGGGGGGGGGGGTACTGGGAAGAGACGGGGGGGTACTGGGAAGAGACGGGGGGGTACTGGGAAGAGACGGGGGGGGTACTGGGAAGAGACGGGGGGGGGTACTGGGAAGAGACGGGGGGGGGGGGGTACTGGGAAGAGACGGGGGGGGGGTACTGGGAAGAGACGGGGGGGGTGTCTGGGAAGAGACGGGGGGATACTGGGAAGAGAGGGGGGGTCTGGGAAGAGACGGGGGGATACTGGGAAGAGACGGGGGGGTACTGGGAAGAGACGGGGGGGGTACTGGGAAGAGACGGGGGGTACTGGGAAGAGACGGGGGGTACTGGGAAGAGACGGGGGTGTACTGGGAAGAAACGGGGGTGTACTGGGAAGAGATGGGGGGGTGGGGGGTACTGGGAAGTGAAAGGGGGGGGGGCACTGGGAAGAGACGGGGGGGGTACTGGGAAGAGACGGGGGGGGGTAATGGGAAGAGACGGGGGGGGGGGGGGGTCTGGGAAGAGACGGGGGGTACTGGGAAGAGACGGGGGGTACTGGGAAGAGACGGGGGGTACTGGGAAGAGACGGGGGGTACTGGGAAGAGACGGGGGGTACTGGGAAGAGACGGGGGGTTCTGGGAAGAGACGGGGGGGGGGGGTACTGGGAAGAGACGGGGGGGTACTGGGAAGAGACAGGGGGGGGGGGTACTGGGAAGAGACGGGGGGGTACTGGGAAGAGACGGGGGGGTACTGGGAAGAGACGGGGGGGGGGGTAATGGGAAGAGACGGGGGGGGGGGGTCTGGGAAGAGACGGGGGGTACTGGGAAGAGACGGGGGGTACTGGGAAGAGACGGGGGGTACTGGGAAGAGACGGGGGGGTACTGGGAAGAGACGGGGGGGGTACTGGGAAGAGACGGGGGGGTACTGGGAAGAGACGGGGGGAAGGGGGAGACGGGGGGAAATGGGAGACAGGGGGAAGGAGGAGACAGGGGGAAGGAGGAGACAGCGGGGAAGGAGGAGACAGCGGGGAAGGAGGAGACAGGGGGGAAGGAAGAGACAGGGGGAGGGAGGAGACGGGGGGAGGGTGGAGACGGGGGGAGGGTGGAGACGGGGGGAGGGTGGAGACGGGGGGAGGGTGGAGACGGGGGGAGGGTGGAGACGGGGGGAGGGTGGAGACGGGGGGAGGGAGGACACGGGGGGAGGGAGGACACGGGGGGAGGGTTGAGACGGGGGGAGGGTTGAGACGGGGGGAGGGATGAGACGGGGGGGAGGGATGAGACGAGGGAGAGGGGTTAGAGAGGTGGAGAGGGGTTAGAGAGGTGGAGAGGGGTTAGAGAGGTGGAGAGGGGTTAGAGAGTGGGAGAGGGGTTAGAGAGGGGGAGAGGGGTTAGAGACGGGGAGAGGGGTTAGAGACGGGGAGAGGGGTTAGAGAGGGGGAGAGGGGTTAGAGAGGGGGAGAGGGGTGAGAGAGGGGGAGAGGGGTTAGAGAGGGGGAGAGGGGTTAGAGAGGGGGAGAGGGGTTAGAGAGGGGGAGAGGGGTTAGAGAGGGGGAGAGCGGTTAGAGAGGGGGAGAGCGGTTAGAGAGGGGGAGAGCGGTTAGAGGGGGAGAGCGGTTAGAGAGGGGGAGAGAGGGGGGAGAGATGGGGTAGAGTTGGGAGAGAGAGGGGGTAGAGATATGGAGAGAGGGGGGGTACAGATGGGAGAGAGAGGGGGTAGAGATATGGAGAGAGGGGGGGTACAGATGGGAGAGAGGGGGGTAGAGGTGGGGGAGAGAGAGGGGGGAGAGATGGGAGAGAGGGGGGAGAGGGGGAGAGATGGGAGAGAGAGGGGGGAGAGAGGGGGGAGAGAGGGGGGAGCGATGGGAGAGAGAGGGGAGAGAGAGGGGGGAGAGAGGGGGGAGCGATGGGAGAGAGAGGGGGAGAGATAGGGGGGAGAGATGGGAGAGAGAGGGGGGGAGAGAGAGGGGGAGAGATAGGGGGGAGAGATGGGAGAGAGATGGGAGAGAGATGGGAGAGAGGGGGGGAGAGATGGGAGAGAGAGGGGGAGAGATGGGAGAGAGAGGGGGAGAGATGGGAGAGTGAGGGGGGAGAAATGGGAGAGAGAGAGGGGGGAGATATGGGAGAGAGAGGGTGGGAGATGGGAGAGAGAGGGGGAGATGGGAGAGAGAGGGGGGAGAGATGGGAGAGGGGGGGGGAGAGATGGGAGAGAGGGGGGAGAGATGGAAGAGAGGGGGGAGAGATGGGAGAGATGGGGGAGAGATGGGAGAGAGATGGGAGAGAGATGGGAGAGAGATGGGAGAGAGAATATTTTGAACTTTCAAATTTACCATACCTGTTCGTGTCAAGGGGTGACACAGCAAGACAATATACAAATCCACCCATTGTGGCTATATCAAAAGCAACTTTTCCTGTATGTAGATCACAACCAATAATGTGTCTATCTTGTGCTGCTGTCCATACAATGTGGTTTTTTTCACATTGTTTGGCGTCAGGTTTCACTAAAACAAAAGATACATTTTTGCATTATACAATCATTATATCAAAAGAAATAATTAAAAAACAGTGAAAACTGTAAGACACAAATTGTACTGAATGATTATGAAAGGCATGTTTATGCAATGTCTCACAAATGTAACAACTATGTATTCCATGATACTACATAAGCTTTTGAATAACAATTTAAAAAAAAAGGATCCCATAAAACAAAATACTGACACAGCAATTTTAAATTTATTATGAGCAGTATGTTTTCAATCTGGAACTTCACATCAATTTCAATTAACAGTGCAGCAGGAGCAATTTTAGGTTTGCTTATAGTTCAAAACAGGGAAAATTATAAATCTGAACCCAGATCCCTGCCTTTCACAGAGTATATTACCAATGACACTTCACAAATTAAATTAAGTTTTCACTACAAAAGGGACTCAGGACAAAGTCTGAAGCCAGAAATCTTTCTAAGACAAATTGTGTTATAATGTTAGCAGAAAAGAGTCTATGCTGAAGTTCATCTGCATTACAATTTTTTACAGTACTGAAGTAATTTCATTACTAAAGTAAGTGTTTCACATGGATACCACACAGTAATTATAAATTTAGTGGAGTTTCCCTCAGGAAGCAAAACCTGGCTCATAAAGTGACACTTAATAAATGTATGCACACATAACCTTTCATATGACAAGCTTTAAATTATGTGGCTAAGACTGCTTGAAGGTTTCTTCTGGTTTTTAGCGAAAAACAATTAAAATTTTTGTTACTGCATCACACTGCCTCTAAGATTTCACCATGGGCGTTTCAGTACTACGAATTTTTCCTCTCAAACAAAGAAACTTTAATCTTTATTTCCGTTAATAAATGTCATGTAAATGCCAAGTCTTGCAAAATACATAAACAAACCATTTTATAGCATTATGTTAGAAAAACTTGTATCACATCGTTCAACGTGTTTACGTGCTGCTGCATGGAAACCATACATTTAAAAAATCACTAAGCTGACATTCCATACATACAAAATCTTGAGCCACAGCTTCCAAGACAAATTTGATCAAATGAAATGGTAGAGAATGTCTATGAATGACCTGGCTGTGGAACACTCACAAAAAATTGTGAACTGTTTACCCCTGTTTTTGAATCTGGTTGTTCTCCCCTATTCTTTGAGGTTTCAATTATCTGGAAAAATATTTACACTTTCTTTCCACTGCCCAAAAGGCACTTGTCAGTTTACACAATGATATCAATTGAGGAAAATGTGCAGGTCATATAATTAAGTCTGCAAATAGCAAAGAGGATAAAAAAACTTCAGAAGACATTTCAAGCAGCAGATCACGCACTGAAAGGTAACAGTAGTTGCCATTAACATTGCCCCAAAGAACGTTTAGATCATGTCCATCATACATACAGTATAAATCCTCTGGTAACAATTTGTGTGTCCCCAATAACTGTAGAAGCTAGGAGCAAATGAGCAACAAAATCAAAGCACAGGCAAATGACATCAGATTCTTCTAGAACCAAGACTGAAGGAATGAAACGATCTTCTAGTACTCAGTGGATGGATATGTGTGTGTGTGTGTGTGTGTGTGTGTGTGTGTGTGTGTGTGTGTGTGTGTGCGCGCAAGTGTATACCCGTCCTTTTTTCCCCCTAAGGTAAGTCTTTCCGCTCCCGGGATTGGAATGACTCCTTACCCTCTCCCTTAAAACCCACATCCTTTCGTCTTTCCCTCTCCTTCCCTCTTTCCTGATGAGGCAACTGTTTGTTGCGAAAGCTTGAATTTTGTGTGTATGTTTGTGTTTGTTTGTGTGTCTATCAACCTGCCAGCGCTTTCGTTTGGTAAGTCACATCATCTTTGTTTTTAGATATATCAGTAAGAATTTTAGTAGACATAATATACTCAGTGCTTCACAAACCAGACAGTTGCTTTGTGTTCTGTCCAGACAGTTCAAAGTGTGTTGAACCTTGAGGTCCATGAAGTGCACATACATAATTACACATGAATTAAGATTAAAAATGCCGCACAGAGATAATAATGAACGCTGCCATTTTAACAGAGCTCCATGACTCTTAAGACAGGTAAAACAGTTTGATTTGTTATGAGAGAGAACCCAAAGCCGTTCACCCATTCTATAGCTATTTAAACAGCAAACACCAGATGGCTGAAGCTCTAGTTAGGAACCCATATTGGCATAATCCATTAGATGGACATTAGAAATAACCACCACAGACCTGTTATACTGAAGAAAGCACATTCAACACAAGGTTCCTCTGTCGAGCAAGCAGTTTGTCCAATATAAGACAAAATACTTTTACAAACTTCACAAGCAACTTAATACCTGTCTGTCTTGTGGATTATAATATCAGTATTCATAACCTACAATCTTAGCTGGCAATAAAATATCACTGGAACCTCATGTTTCTTGAGGAATTAGGATAGTTCAAAGCAAGTACTTCCCCTGAACTGGAGAAATGTCATTGTCTCTTATTCATGTTTTTGTAACTGGTTGTAAGAAGTTCAGTTGGAATTTGCTGGAACAAAAGTCCACGAAGTACTGAGTATTCAACACGAGGTCCAAAATTGGCTTGACTATTCACCTCACTGGCAAAATTTATGAGTGTCAGCTACCACAGCCAGTTTTCAAATGAGCTGTTACATTGGAACTGCAGAAAGAATTGCTTTTTGACATAAATTGCATTTTTAATTCAACTACATATTAGCATTCTCTGTAGTACACATCATGTGAAGGAATCTGAGAAACCACAAAATTTTTGGGAATACATACCAAATATTTCTTCACTCCGTGTTCAGTGCATCAATTTTGCTGTTATGAGTACTATGTGTTACCTAAACTTCAATGGTGGCAGCAAAACCTTTCTGAATTGGCCTTATCTCGGTCTCACTCAGTGGACAACAAGATACGAATATTCAATGACAGAGATTCTAAAACGGCTTTTGCACTCAACCAAATCACATTTGACACCATACTCCCCAACTTGGTCGAGTCAACTAGCTGTCCTTTGGCCACAGTTTGGCAGAAGCTCTGCATCTTTGTGCTGATACTCAAATAAAATGTGGTCACATCAAAGTTAGGATATGAAGTTGTTCTATAGGTACTGCCAAATAAATAGGAAGTAGGTGTCAATGAAACAGTGGAAATGTAAAGGGAAACACAGTCAGGCCAGGTTTGGGGAAGGGTCTAGGTATTTGAGATGGGACTAGAGTTTATGCTGCATTTCTGAGACTGGGCTTGTAGGCAGGCCTTTTGAGTGGACATGCTGGACACCTGGAGAAAGACCCTCCATTACACAACTACTGTGATCCACAACAATTATGGTGAGGTCTTTATGTGGTGGGAGGATGCTCAGGTCATGATCAGTTTTGAGGCACAGAATGGTAATTCTTTCTGTTATTGTAAGGTTGGTCTCCTGCCAATTAATCTAGGGAACAAAGATGGGATAACACAGGGGATTAAAAAAATCCTGAAATGTCATCAGGCGATGTTCAGGAGAGCTTCTGTGAAGTTTGGAAGGTAGGAGACGAGACTTGGCAGAAGTAAAGCTGTGAGGACGGGGCGTGAGTCATGCTTGGGTAGCCCAGCTGGTAGAGCACTTGCCCACGAAAGGCAAAGGACCTGAGTTCGAGTCTCGGTCCGGCACACAGTTTTAATCTGCCAGGAAGTTTCATATCAGCACACACTCCGCTGCAGAGTGAAAATTTCATTTCTGAAGTTTTCTTAAAACTACTATAATACTAAAAAGAAAAACAAGTGAAAGAGCTAAGTGGCTCAGTGCTGCAGCTAATATGCATGTATTTAGAAATTGTAGCACGTGGCCGAGGTAAAGTTAACTGAATAACATACATTAATAAGTTTTATAGAGTAATATTAAAATCTTAGAAACCTATTAGAGAAATTGAGCATAAACTCTGGTTAATTGGGCATCCAATATCATAGTTGGGCGAGGTAGCTGCTAGCTTCATATGCCTCCTCTTTACTACATAAAAATATATCTGTTTAACCAAACCTATTTCAAATACTTCACTGAATGTTTGTTCCAGTGAATGCCAGTAATTTCAACCACATAATGACGAAATTTGTTTTTCCCAGCCATTTTCGTTAGCCAGAAGTTCTGGGCTTTTACTGTTTCTTTTTCTGCTCCTGACGGCTGCGGTAACCTGTAGACTCAATCAATTTAGGATTTTCTTCATTAGAAGTTGAAGAATCAAACTGTAATTTCAACTTTTTCTTTGCCGGAGCCCCAACAGTATTTCTTCTGTTAGTGATGTCCTGATTCATTATCTGCTTATGTGCTTTGTCAACCCACTTACTTTGTTTTGCTAATGATTCTGTGATTATCTGTAATTTTTTAAGAGTGTCAGTCAGAATTCTGAGCTTGATTGTAGGACTTCCTCCCTTTTAACCTTTCTCAGCATGGCCTTCAGAAAGAGATACACTCGTTTACTTAGGATAAGACATGTATAGTTGCTGTTCCCTTCAGTAGCTGATGCACTCTGTGCGGTGGACGAGATGGCAGATCTTTGGGTTTGTCAGAAGCGGCAGCATGACAGTTTCTGTTGAAGGATGATTTCTCATTAGGAACATTGACAATGCTCTATCAGAGTTACTTTGAAATTCAGAACTCATCTTCATTGATTGTGAACATATGACCTATTATTTGGCATGTGACTCTAAAACTAGTCATTATATTATCTGGCATGAAGGCTTTTGGATAAGTTTTGTCAAATAAGAGTGTGGCATACTAGATGCAAATGAAATGATTCATTACGAGCACAGCTGTAACACTCTTTGAAGGGACCACGCACTGAATGATGAAGTGTGGTGGAAATGTGAGTGAAATTACACCATTTTTTCTGACATATCTACTGTCTCTACTTGACAAGCTCTATAGTATCCTTTTATCTCGGCCCTAGGTATATGAATGGGAAGTGGTCTTAGATATGAACTTTTACAGTAATTTGCTAATGTGACTGAATTAACTCAAATTCTTGGGCAACTTTCTGATACACTATAACAATAAATACTGCTTTAATTTATACATATAGAGAAAACTATATAGCTTAACTTCGAAGGAAAAAAGGTAGAAATAAAGGCAGGAAATTTTATTTCAACTGAGCAAAAACAAGAAAAATCCTCCACCTCTCTCAATGGCTGCTGAACAACGTCAAAATGTGGATTGTTCAATCATTTTTAAGGCTGCCAACCAACTGCATACCAAAAAGCTGTCAATGGTGATGGTGATTGGTGTACCCATCGTGAATGTCTATTCCCCCTTACTGATAATCCAATACAGTCTGTTGTAAGGAGGCTGTAGTGGCTTGCACACTGTGTCATGTCGTACAGAAACAATCACATCTCCATAGCTCATCAAAAATCATAGGGGTGACAGGTCTGCTGAGCCTCCAGAGCAATGAGACATAGCTGCCGGATTTGTGCATGTAGGTTGCATACAAAGTTTGAGCATTTAATGTGGTCATCTGGCATGTTGTTGAAGAATTCTAAAATGTGGTTGCAACAGTTTCATCAGTAATGTTGACCATAGGGAACATCTCTGATCAGCTTGGGAAATGGTCAATGGCTGTAAGACAGTAGGTAAAGCCTTCCAATGGTGAGAGTGGTCAGACGATTACCAGATGCACATGCTCAAATCTCTAGTTTGACGCAATGAACAAGCCAAGACGTGCCCTCCGATGCTGGCTAACTGTGTTCCATTGGCAGGCCACACTTTGGCACACATATTGCTTACAGTCTTTGTCCATGTTTGGCCATACAAAAGCTCATTACACCATGTTCTTAGTGGGCTGTGCCCCAGGGTGCAACAGGTCATGTAAGGAGATGATGGCCTGCTGCGGATACTCAACAGTCACAAATGGTCATGGTTTGGTTGTTGTGACCTCACAATACAGCAGTGCCTTCGATAGTGGTATTGTAGTACGATAGAGATGTAGGCCTATGGTTGCATCAAAAAGTCTCGCAGCTCGCTGTTTGGTTGTCGCATTGCAGCAGGAGCTTTGAAATCAACTGCGTGACTGATTGCTTCAACCCAAGAGAGAGCATCCACTGGCACTTTCAGGTCTCCCTGGGCATGGACTATATGGGTGATGAACTGTCCGATATGATGGTGCAGCTGACAAGGTGATGCTTCCTCCAGATGCTGGTGGAAACCATATATCAGTGGCTTGTGGTCTGTGACTAGGGTGAACTGCCATCCCTCTAAAATATGGCAAAACTTCTTAACGGAGGTGTATGCAACATGCAGTTCACAGTCACATGAGGACCAGTTCCATTAAAATCCCCACAAATACCAAATCTTCACTTAAATGGTTCAGATGGCTTTGAGCACTATGGGACTAAACATCTGAGGTCATCAGTCCCCTAGAACTTAGAACTACTTAAACCTAACTAACCTAAGGACATCACACACATCCATGCATGAAACAGGATTCGAACCTGCAACCGTAGCGGTCGCGCGGTTCCACATTGAAGCGCCTAGAACCACTCGGCCACTCCGTCCGATCTTCACTTAAATCTCCAAACTCTTGTTACCACAGTAACTGCTGGATGGAACTTGAGAAATTCCTGTTGGTAACTCATAAATACTTGTTAGTATGGTCCCAGATCAACCTCTATGGTACAGCATTCGAATAACAGTTTCAATAAAACTGTCAGCCTGGGATGTAACAGCAATTACTGTATTTGCAACTACTCCCTGGAAGAGTATGACATTAGCTTTTATCCATCTGGATATCCAATTTTAGTAATTTCTGGGGATAAAGACAGCTATCGATATCTCACTTGCCCTTTTATTTTCTTGTATTGACATTGGAAGTGTATTCTATTTGTTCACAAGGCTTCTTGTTTTGATTGAATACACTCAAGAGTGTTCTCTATAAGATCTATGGGTTTGCCTAAGTTGCACTATTTTGCTCTGCTAGTAGCTGCTTCATTGTAAACAATATTTATTCTGGAGTTCTACCTTTTACACGAATTTACCCTAAAAGTCTTAGTAAAAGCACTGGCATACATGTGAACCCTCAATAACCAAAAATCAGACTATATTAATGGTCAAAAACTGTGACTCTTTTCAGTAGAATCCTGAGGCAACTAATGTGGGTCTTTCCCTATGACATCAAAAATTTATATGATGGCTATAAACACACAAATGAAAACACTACACCTATCCAAAATATTGATTCCATCCCCTTATCTGTAGTGTAGCCCTGGTAAATGGAATTAGGTTGAGATGTTTTCTAACTGAAAATAATTAAAAAAAGTGACTGACATAATACAGTTTTAATCATATTGCTTTATGACATACATATGAAAATTGTAAACAAAGGCTTGGCATGTTTGAAGTTAGTTGGTATTACATATCTCCATGGAAAATACGTCATTAAATAAATCTGTAAAATTCTCATGATATTTATAACTCTAGCTATGTAGCCCGCTGATATTCAGTTATGCTTGAATATTGAGTAATACTAAGCAATCATAAAAACAAGCACTGTATTTTTCTTCTCATGGCTGAATTAGAAATTGCTTCCACAGTACAGAATCAGAATGATGATGATGGTGTGTGTGTGTGTGTGTGTGTGTGTGTACTAATGAACTGAAACAATTATCAAATAAAACAGAAGTTCACTCTTTAAATGTTCTGAAATACACAAATTAATTTGTGTCCCCAATTACTGAAGAAGAAAGCGTTTCTTCAACCTGTTCAGGACCTATCATGTTTCTCCTTAATTAAACATCCAATACATGGTGAGGATGGAGAAAGGATGGCAGCACAGAAATGTAATTATCTTTACACAAACACTTTACAACATATTTGTATTGATTCATGAAGAAACTGTTGAAGATTTTGTCTTTCTGAGAAATTCTTTGTCAAAGATTTACTGGAAGCAGTCACCTTCTATTCTTAATTTTACTATCAACAACATATCCACATGTTCATCACCAGTTGATTATCTAAACCAGGGGTCTCCACACTTCAGCCCACAGGCCAACAGCATCCCATGGACACCATCAATCCAGCCTGTGGTAACAGGTCAGAAATGCAAGGTATCTGGCCCACCATAATCTTTTTTATTGCGGTCAAACCTTGCTGAATGAGTGACTGCACGAGTAGAAGAAAACATAGGAAACTGATTTGCGTAATGAACAATATTTTAGATAATGAGTCTATTGGCATTATGTTTTCAGTCTTTAATAACGATTTCAAAAACCACTTTCTGACCTGGATCGTTATCTATGACTTCTAGGTATAAAAAATCTTTCATGTATTCTACTGTAAACTACTGCTCTCATTCTGCAGCTTTTATCACTCACATGTACAACTTCTCGGACTTCCCTGGTAATGCTGCAAATTCTCCAGAAGAATGTAGCAATATTCTCCTCCCCACCCCCCCTTCCCCCTTCACTAGCACATGGCGACCTTTTTCCTTGCAGTATCTGCTTATGAACTCCAATTCCTATTTGTCATCGCTAACTAATACAAATTCATTAAAGATTCCCATAAGGCAGTAGCTATGGCCACTACGAATTTAATTAATGATAATGCTATGCCACTTTTTTGACAAATTTTGAAGCACAGGCATAAACAAAATCTTAAGACAAATTTCTTCTAAAATAGGATGTATGCATTATAACTACAAGATTTTTATAATGTATTACAAATGTGTTCGAGTACCTATATTTTTGGAATGGAATGCATTAGCCTAATCCATATGGATTTATATGGAAAAAGTATTTCACTTAATGACTGTTGATTACGAACATAATTCAGGACTGAATCTTGCTCACTAAGTGATGTAACACTGTACAGTGTAAAATTTATAATGCAAGTAAATCAAAATTTGTACAATAATTGGTTATTTTTATTTTATGACCAACTACGATACACATTACATGACATATTTGAAGTAATTTAACATTTTAACTGTAATTAATCATCAATATCCTCAAAATTTACTGTGGTGAAGTGGCATACATAGGCAGTTCACATAATGAAATCAAGTATTGTAAGTGTTACTAATGAGATTTATGTGACTGTAATTTTCCACTTAACAATTGTTTGCAGATGTGGATGAAGTTGCGGTGGGAAAATAACGCACAGTGCTAATGCCTTATGCAGCTTGCACTACATTCTGACCACTTGTTACAATTTTAATCACACAAAGAAGTAACAACGTTTCATGAAAGCTCATTATAATGACATGAATAGTAGGTATTTTCAGCAATGTATATGAAATGAAATTAAGGCCACATCTCAAGATCAAACAATGAGCATATGACTGCATAATAACTGCTGTGAAGACACTCAATGTCAGCTCGTAAAGACTGGTAGCAGTGGTAAGCATCACAAAAACTTCTGAATTGTACTGAGAAGTTCCGAGCAACACTAGATTATCAGGCCTTAAGAAAACTTAAGAGTGTATAGGTCTTGGCCCTTGGGAATTAGTGGAAGAGCCAGTGTGACCCTCAGGCTAAATTGTTTGAAGACCCCTGATCCAAACTGTGTTTCTGTTCTTGTCCAGACGTATTTTTTCACTATAGTGCTATCTGGGAACATTTTCCTGAACAGGTGAACTGCATGGTCAGCACAATACATTGGCAAATTGTGTTATAAAATAAACTAGGTAAATAAGCATTCAGCATTTATCACTCCATCACTTTCACTTTCGTTATTGTTATTCACACACTTAACATTTTCTGTTTCCGTGATTTTTGAAACATTGATTTTTCCACCATATGATATACAAATGCCACATCAGCAAAGGGTACTAAATCCAAACATTGAACCTTTCACTGACTTGATAATCTACAGAAATTGTTCTGAATATTTTTTCAAGAAAAAGAGTTGTATTTTTTCATCATAATGAAAAACAAAAGACTGGATCAAAATACTACAAGTATGATGATTAAGACACATGATATAACCACTCACACACACACACACACACACACACACACACACACACACACACACACAAAAGCCTTTCAGTGATTCAGATAACAAAATAACACTCATAACCATCCAGCCCAAAAAACATGTCTCCAGTCCAGGCACTGGTTTGATGCAGCTCTCCATGTTACTCTATCCTGTGCAAGCTGCTTCATATCTGAATAACTACTGCAACCTACATTCTTATGAATTTGCTTAGTGTAATCATCTCTTGGTCTCCCTCTATGATTTTTACCCTCCACACTTCCCTCCATTACTAAATTGGTGATCCCTTGGCACCTCAGAATGTGTCCTACCAAGCGATCCCTTATTTTAGTCAGGTTGTGCCACAAATTCCTCTTCTCCCCAATTCTATTCAGTACCTCCTCATTAGTTACATGATCTACCCCTCTAATCTTCAGCATCCTACTGTAGCACCACATTTCGAAAGCTTCTATTACCTCCTTGCCTAAACTATTTATTATTCATGTTTCACTTCCATACATGGCTACACTCCATACAAATACTTTCAGAAAAGACTTCCAGACACTTACATCTATACTTGGTGTTAACAAATTTCTCTTCTTAAAAAATGCTTTCCTTACCACAGTGAGTCTACATTTTATACCTACCCTACTACTTTAAGTGTCTCATTTCCTAAATCTGAGTCCCTCAGCATCACCTGATTTAATTTGACGACATTCAATTATCCTCATTTTGTTTTTGTTGATGTTCATCTTATACCCTCCTTTCAAGACACTGTCCACTCGGTTCAGCTGCTATTCCAGGTCCTTTGCTGTCTCTGACAGAATTACAATGTCGTCAGCAAACCTCAAAGTTTTTATTTCTTATCCATCTTATCTCTTCTGTTACCCACGGCTGTCTACTAGCCCTCATAGTTTTACCTACTTGACCCTCTGCTGCCTTCACTATTTCATCTCTCAAAGCTATCCATTCTTCTTCCACTGTATCTCTTTCTACATCTACATCTACATCTACATCCATACTCCACAAGCCACCTGACGGTGTGTGGCGGAGGGTACACTGAGTATCTCTATTGGTTCTCCCTTCTTTTCCAGTCTCGTATTGTTCGTGGAAAGAAAGATTGTCGGTATGCCTCGGTGTGGGCTCTAATCTCTCTGATTTTATCCTCATGCTTTCTTCGCGAGATATACGTAGGAGGGAGCTATATACTGCTTGACTCCTCGGTGAAGGTATCTTCTCGAAACTTCAACAAAAGCCCGTACCGAGCTACTGAGCATCTCTCTTGCAGAGTCTTCCACTGGAGTTTATATATGATCTCCATAATGCTTTCACAATTACTAAATGATCCTGTAATGAAGTGCGCTGCTATCCATTGGATCTTCTCTATCTCTTTTATCAACCCTATCTGGTACAGATAACACACCGGTGAGCAGTATTCAAGCAGTGGGATAACAAGTGTACTGTAACCTATTTCCTACTCCAAATTTTTCTTTTGTTTCCTTTACTGCTTGCTCAATATACATATTAAATAACATTGGTGATAGGCTACAACCCTGTCTCACTCCTTTCTCAACCACTGCTTCCCTTTCATGCCCCTTGACTCTTATAACTGCCTTCTGGTTTCTGTACAAATTGTAAATAGCCTTTCAATCCCCATATTTGACCCCTACCACCTTCAGAATTTGAAAGACAGTATTCCAGTCAACATTGTCAAAAGCATTCTCTAAGTCTACAAATACTAGAAACATAGGTTTGCCTTCCCTTAATTTATCTTTCCTTAAGCAAAGTTACCTCGCGTGTTCCAACATTTCTACGGAATATAAACTGATCTTCCCCAAGGTCAGCTTCTACCAGTCTTTCCATCCATCTGTAAAGAATCTGTGTTAGTATTTTGCAACCGTGACTTATTAAACAGATAGTTCGGTAATTTTCACATCTGTCAACACCTGCTTTCTTTGGGATTGGAATTATTATATCCTTCCTGAAGTCTGAGGGTATTTTGCCTGTCTCATACATCTTGCTCACCAGATGGTAAAGTTTTGTCATGGCTGGCTTTCCCAAGGCTATAGGTAGTTCTAATGGTATGTTGTCTACACCCAGGGCCTTTTTTTGACTTAGGTCTTTCAGTATTCTGTCCAATTCTTCACGCAGTATCATATCTCCCATTCATCGTCATCTACATCCTCTTCCGTTTCCATAACATTGCCATCAAGTACATTGCCCTTGTCTAGACTTTCTATATACTCCTTCCACTTTCCTACTTTCCCTTTTTTGCTTAGGACTAGTTTTCCATCTAAGCTCTTGATATTCATACAGTTGGTTCTCTTTTCTCTAAAGGTCTCTTTAATTTTCCTCTAGGCAGTATCTATCCTACCCCTAGTGATAAATGCTTCTGCATCCTTACATTTGTCCTCTAGCCATTCCTGCTCAGATATTTTGCACTTCCTGTCAATCTCATTTTTGAGACATTTGTATTCCTTTTCGCCTGCTTCATTTACTGTATTTTTATATTTTCTCCTTTCATCAATTAAATTCAGTATCTCTTCTGTTACCCACGGCTGTCTACTAGCCCTCATAGTTTTACCTACTTGACCCTCTGCTGCCTTCACTATTTCATCTCTCAAAGCTATCCATTCTTCTTCCACTGTATCTCTTTCTACATCTACATCTACATCTACATCCATACTCCACAAGCCACCTGACGGTGTGTGGCGGAGGGTACACTGAGTATCTCTATTGGTTCTCCCTTCTTTTCCAGTCTCGTATTGTTCGTGGAAAGAAAGATTGTCGGTATGCCTCGGTGTGGGCTCTAATCTCTCTGATTTTATCCTCATGCTTTCTTCGCGAGATATACGTAGGAGGGAGCTATATACTGCTTGACTCCTCGGTGAAGGTATCTTCTCGAAACTTCAACAAAAGCCCGTACCGAGCTACTGAGCATCTCTCTTGCAGAGTCTTCCACTGGAGTTTATATATGATCTCCATAATGCTTTCACAATTACTAAATGATCCTGTAATGAAGTGCGCTGCTATCCATTGGATCTTCTCTATCTCTTTTATCAACCCTATCTGGTACAGATAACACACCGGTGAGCAGTATTCAAGCAGTGGGATAACAAGTGTACTGTAACCTATTTCCTTTGTTTTCAGACTGCATTTACTTAGGATTCTTCCAACGAATCTCAGTCTGACATCTGCTTTACCGACAATTAATTTTATATGGTCATTCCACTTTAAATCACTTCTAATGCCTACTCCCAGATAATTTATGGAATTAACTGCTTCCAGTTGCTGATCTGCTATAGTGTAGCTAAATGATAAAGGATCTTTCTTTCTATGTATTCACAGCACATTACACTTATCTACATTGAGATTCAATTGCCATTCCCTGCACCATGCGTCAATTCGTTGCAGATCCTCCTGCATTTCAGTACAATTTTCATTGCTACAACCTCTCGATATACTACAGCATCACCCCACAAAAACCCTCAGTGAACTTCTGATGTTATCCACAAAGCATTTATATATATTGTGAATAGCAACAGTCCTACGACACTCCCCTGCGGCACACCTGAAATCACTCTTACTTCGGAAGACTTCTCTCTATTGAGAGTGACATGCTGCATTCTGTTATCTAGGAACTCTTCAATCCAATCACTTGATATAGATCTATAGTTCTGAACATCTGTTCGATGTCCTTTCTTGAAAATGGGGATGACCTGTACCCTTTTCCAATCTTTTGGAATGCTACGCTCTTCTAGAGACCTACAGTACACCGCAGCAAGAAGGGGCAAGTTCCGTACTCTGTGTAAAATCGAACTGGTACCCCATCAGGTCCAGCGGCCTTTCCTCTTTTGAGCAATTTTAATTGTTTTTCTATCCCTATGTCATCTATTTCGATATCTGCCATTTTGTTATATATGCGACAATCTAGAGACGGAACTACAGTGCAGTCTTACTCTGTGAAACAGCTTTGGAAAAAGACATTCAGTATTTAGGCCTTTAGTCTGTCATCCTCTGTTTCAGTACCGTTTTGGTCACAGAGTGTCTGGACATTTTGTTTTGATTCACCTACCGCTTTGACAAAAGACCAAAATTTCTTAGGATTTTCTGCCAAGTCAGTACACAGAACTTTACTTTCGAATTCGTTGAACGCCTCTCGCATAGCCCTCCTCACACAACATTTCGCTGCGTGTAATTTTTGTTTGTCTGCAAGGCTTTGGCTATGTTTATATTTGCTGTGAAGTTCCCTTTGCTTCCGTAGCAGTTTTCTAACTTGGTTGCTGTACCACGGTGGCTCTTTTGCATCCCTTACGATCTCGCTTGGCACATACTCATCTAATGTATATTGTACGATGGTTTTGAACGTTTTCCACTGACCCTTAACACTATCTATACTTGAGATGAAACTTTTGTGTTGAGCTGTCAAATACTCTGAAATCTGCTTTTTGTCACTTTTGCTAAACAGAAAAATCTTCCTACCTTTTTTAATATTTCTATTTATGGCTGAAATCATCGATGCAGTAACCGCTTTATGATCGCTGATTCCCTGTTCAAATAGTTCGAGTCTGTTTGTCACCAGAAGGTCTAATATGTTATCGCCACGAGTCGGTTCTCTGTTTAACTGCTCAAGGTAGTTTCCAGATAAAGCACTTAAAAAAATTTCACTGGATTCTTTGTCCCTGCCACCCATTATGAACGTTTGACTCTCCCAGTCTATATCCGGCAAATTAAAATCTCCACCCAGAACTATAACATGGTGGGGAAATCTACTCGAAATATTTTCCAAATTATCCTTCAGGTGCTCAGCCACAACAACTGCTGAGCCAGGGGGCCTAGAGACACATCCAGTTACCATGTTTGAGCCTGCTTTAACCATGATCTTCACCCAAATTATTTCACATTTCGGATCTCCATCAATTTCCTTCGATACTATTGCACTTTTTATCACTATAACACGCCTTCCCCTTCACTGTACAGCCTGTCTCTGTGGTATACATTCCAATCTGAGTTTAGAATTTCATGACTGTTTACATCTGGTTTCAGCCAACTTTCCATCCCTAGTACTATGTGGGCATTGTGACCATTTATTAATAAGAGCAGTTCTGGGACCTTTCGATTGACACTCCTGCAATTTACTATAACCTCATTAATATTGTCATTCCCTGTTGTGTTTTGCCTACTGCTACCTTTTTGTGTCTCAGGAGGCTCTTGTCAGGCCTGAGGAGGGAATTCTCTAACCTAAAATACCCACATGTGCACTCCACACACACTCTGCTACCCTTGTACCCGCTTCCTGTGTGTAGTGCATGCCTGACCTATTGAGGCGGACCCTACATTTCTCCACCCGATAGCGGAGATCGAGAAATTTGCACCCCAGATCTCCGCAGAATCGTCTGAGCCTCTGGTTTAAGCCTTCCACTTGCCTCCAAACCAGAGGACCACGATCGGTTCTGGGAACAACACTACAAATAGTTAGCTCAGATTCCACCCTGCAAGCGAGGCTTTCCACCTTCACCAAATCTGCCAACCGCCTGTATGAGCTGAAGATGACCTCTGAACCCAGGCGGCAGGAGTCATTGGTGCCAACATGAGCAACAATTCGCAGTCAGGTGCACCCAGTACTCTCTATCGCCGCCAGCAGGGCCTCCTCCACATCTCGGATGAGACCCCCCGGCAAGCAGACAGAGTGAACACTGGCCTTCTTTCCCGACCTTTCCGCTATTCCCAACCACGCCCGGTACCTGCGAAGATGTCTCAACAGCAGGGACCGTGGGTGAAGCATGTAACACCTGAGGTGTACCATGTGACGCACCAGACTCCCCACTGCCGCTACACTCCGAGGCAGCAGCCTGAAGACAGCTGACAGCAACCATCAGCATGTTCAGCTGTTCGTGAACAGTGGCCAGCTCCTCCTGCATCCGTACACAACAGTCACACATCCTATCCATCCTAAGAAATCAACAATTTACTGTAGAGAGTTAAGTAATCAACTTTTAACTAGACTGCTAATTCACTAAAGGCAGTTGATAGCTGACTAAACTGTGGTTAATAGACACTTCTTGTTGGAAACAATGAAAATAAGCACTAACTGTCTCTGGACTGTATTCAAAACAAACACTAAATCTATGGAACACTATTACCAGTACTCGAAAATTAAAGCTTCCTAAAAGCAAAAACACACAGAAAATTCCACTGTTCATGTCAATCATTCCCTAATGCTGTCTCTGAAACTCTCTACAACCTCTGGTTCTTTCAGTTTATCTAGGTCCAATCTCCTTAAATTCCTACCTTTTTGCAGTGTTTTTCAGTTATAGTCTACAGTTAATAACCAATAAATTGTGGTAAAAGTCTACATCTGTCCCTGTAAATGTCTTACTATTCAAAACCTGGTTCCTAAATCTCTGTCTTACCATTACATAATCTATCTGAAACCTTCCAGCGTCTCCAGGCATCTTCTACAAATACAACCTTCTTTCATGATTCTTAAACCAAGTGTTAGCTACGATTAAGTTATGCTCTACAGAAAATTCTACCAGGCGGCTTCCTCTTTCATTCCTTACCCCCAGGCCTTATTCACCTACTACTTTTCCTTCTCTTCCTTTCCCTACAATAGAATTCGTCTCCCATGACTATTAAATTTTCATCTCCCTTAACTATCTGAATAATTTATTTTATCACATCATCATTTCTTCAGTCTCTTTGTCATCCGCAGAGCTAGTTGGCATATAAACTTGTACTAATGTGGTAGGTGCGGGCTTTGTATCTTTCTTGGCTACAATAATGCATTCACTATGCTGTTCGTACTAGCTTATCTGCATTCCTACTTCTTTATTCATTATTAAAACTACTCCTGGCATTACCATTATTTGATATTTTATTTGCAATCCTTTATTCATCTGACCAGAAGTCTTCTTCCTCCTGCCACTGAACTTCACTAATTCCCACTACATCTAACTTCAACATACCCATTTCCCTTTTTAAATTTTCTTACCTACCTGCCCGATTAAGGGTTCTGAAATTCAATGCTCTGATCCATAGGAGACCAGTTTTGTTTCTGCTGATAAAGATGTCTTCCTGAGTAGTTTCTGCCTGTAGATCCAAATGGGGGAGTATTTTATCTCCAGAATGTATTACCCAAGAGGACACCATCATCATTTAAGCATACAGTAAAGCTGCATGTCCTCGAGAAAAATTACAGCTGTACTTTTCCCTTGCTTTGTGCCATTCTCAATACCAGCGCAGCAAGGCCATTTTGGTTGATGTTGCAAGGCCAGATAAGTCATCATCCAGACTGTTGCCCCTGAAACTACTGAAAAGGCTGCAGCCCCTCTTCAGGAACCATACATTTGTCTGTCCTCTCAACATATAACCCTCCACTGTGGTTGCACCTATCTGTATCAAGAGGCACGCAAGCCTCCCCACCAACGCCAAGGTCCATGGTTCATTGGGCGGGAGGGGGTAGGGAAACAAATCTTTAGTACTCTATCCACCAAAACCAGAGGAGCTTTTACTTCTGAAAGAATGTATAATTTTCTTAATTTCAGAATGAGAAGTGATATAATTTTCCGAGAGTTACTTTTCCAACACAACACTGTGATTTTTCTCTTAAATTGTTTGTCCCTATACTTTCTTTCTCCTATATTTACAAAATGATTATAAAATACATTCATTATCTGTGACTCATCCAGTTCAATAGTGATGTTAACCTGTTCTGTGGCTGGTTGTTTTATCTCTTGTTTCACTGCATTCCATAAAGCCTTAAGCCTGTTCGAATTACTGATTTCTGACATCATGTGCATATTCCTTGATTCTTTTAATAACCTTTCTTAGTAGTTTTGAGTCGTTTTTGTAATATTTTACTACTGTAGGATCTCTAATTGTTCTTGCCAAAAGAGAGAATTTCCTTTTTCTGTCACAAGATACTTTAATCACTCTAGTGAGCCACAGTTTTTACATGGCTATTTAATGTCCTTTCTGATTAGCTTACGGAGAAAGCTATTTTCAAATTATGATAAGAACTTATCATGGAATGGACTACATTTTATGTTACCATTTGGTTCATTATAAATTTCATCCCAGGTTATCTCTTTTAAATTATTCTTAAAAACACTTGTCATGGAGTCATTAATTACTCCAACTCATTTCCACTGAGAAGTATCCATACTGTAAGGCACTATGTTATTTATCCTAACTAACTCTGCATCATTATCAGGGAGAGCTTTTGTTAATGGGTGAACAGTTATTTTTTTATGTTGAGCTTCACCAATGGTCCTACTGCCTATCAGAATTCTTTAGAAAAACTACACTGAAGTCACCACAGACTTAATTGCTTGCTGCTGTCTGACAACATAGTAATGAATCCAGATTGCTCACAGACAGTTTAAAATTTCCCAGTGGATACCTATCTATAGTTATAATTAAAAGGGGTCCTTTTTTGTACAGAATACATAATCAGTCCCTTACAAGTAAGAAGGCTCATAACAATGTCATGTAAAAAGAAAAGATTCAATGGAGAAAACACACTTGTTTCTGAAAAACAATTTAGTTGCAAACGCTATGCTGAGCTGATGTGGGTATTACTTTATTTTTAACACAGTGTTAATCTGGCACTTTCAGAAAAGTGCAAATGAAAAAAGTTAACTTTCCGAGAGTCCTGTCAATTATCTGTGGTTGTTTGGGAACATCTCAGAAAGTGCCTAAAATTGTGTCATGCATATCTACAACTACACTTCTTTACAAACTGTGGACAAAATAATGTTATTACTTTGAAGGGTAGCTAGAGTGTTATAGGCCACTGATTAGATATTGGTGACTGCATTATAAATGAATGACTGTTAGAACGAAGAGCAAGCACTTGGATAGCAGAGCTGGAATTTGGGGAGACGTGCCTGCCCTGGATCGAATACATATTGCAGACTAATGACAAGGTCTAGTGACCCAGCTAGCCTGAATGTGGTTGTAGGTGGTTTCTCACACCCACCTAGATAAACAATGGGCTAGTACAAATGTCCTGCCCCAGATACATGCTGCACAAACATTTAGTTAACATTTCACACTTCAATGTGAGATTTACGCTAAATTTAAACAGATTTGGTACACAAATTTTGTCTCAGGAGAGAGTGGTGACTGCAGGAATGGCATCTGCGCAGACATTTTCTCTTACAATGCCAAAACCCTTATAATAATGCTGACCCCATAGAGAAAAACAATGCTTGAACCAATAGAGAATTAGGAAAACACAAGAAAGAAGAAGAAGAAGAAGATGATGATGATGATGAAAATACCTTCTTTGGGTGATGTAGATATTTCTACAACTTGCTTATAGTTTTAAGTTTCATGTGACGGCTGTCAGGGTTAAATGGAGCAGTAGTGGTATGTAATTAAGATTAACAGTTCAAATTGAATTTGGAGGATTTCAGACAAAGGAAGTCTGCAGTGCCTTTGTGACTTTAGTTTGCTGTGTCTCTGCACAACATTTGCAAGAAAGCTATGACTGATAAATTCCCAACTGTAAAAAGATCTAACTGCTTCATAACAAACTTATGGACTTATTGTGAATTTATGGTAATGCAAATTGTTGGAAATTGTGATCTACAATTATTTCATCTCAAAACAACTACTTTTAATCTTGGTTTCTATGGTCCCCAAGGTAGTCAAGGTTTTACAAATTATGCCTTCATTGTAACTTCAGTATTTCAACCAAATGTGTTTCATTTTATTTCAAAGCTCCGTCAGTGGCTAATTTGTTATCTCCTGACACTGCCAAGAAGTGTTCTCCCAGAAACTGGTGTCAGTCTTCGCCATAAGTAACGTTTATGTACTTGGTTGTATTATATACAGAAATGTACTTCTGTATGTTTGTACAGAACCACAATTTTGGTATCACAGACTCTATACCCCTACAGAAGACTATATCATATTTACATAAATGCTACATAGTGTAGTACTATGAGTAATAAAAACTTATGATCATGTTAAACAAAACACACTTGGACAATTTAAGGAGAGAACAAACTGATTACTGATGATACTCGTAGTAATTTAAAAATTCATTTGGTAGAAAGAAAGACCTACTGCAGCTACCAAAAAGCACCATAGTAAAGCCATTACTTACAACATCATAATACAAATAAATTTCTGACTGTCTAAGTTCAACATATTGAAATGAAATGGCATAAGAGGCTACATTATTTGATTGAGGGCTGTGCCATTACTTCAGTGTTTAGTGGAGCAACATTGGCTGTGCTTGCTCTGAAGTGCGCTGAGAACATACGAGTTCTCAGCAATTGGTTGTAAGTAACCAATGAGAGAGCAACAGACAATTTGTTCACATTGAAAGCACAAACTGTGTCAAATCCTAATGTCAATATAAGGACAAAATGCACAGTGTATTCCAAAACACAGGTATTGTAATCGCAAACTAATGGCCATAAAAATTAAAATAAATTTGTCGCACATCTTACAGCCTTAATGACAATTTAAAGGAATGTGAGATATACGTAACCAGTGATAACTTACCGTATCTGAATAACTACTTCAACTGCGCAACAAATTTATCAAGATACTTGCATTTTAGCATAAAATTTCTTACTTTGCCAACTTACAACTCAACCAAAGCTAAGCTTCAGGCTATGCCTTAAGCCAATCAACATAACCCACATTCTATCAAAATACGTCAAAGTTGTAGAAATGAAAAGATTTCACCCTCAGTGTTTAAAAAACATTGCCTCTTTTCTCACTTCTCATTGGATAACTAACACTAGCCTCTCACTCGCTGTGTGCCATGCTGAGGCTGCCACTATCTCAGTCAAGACTTCAGCCATGATCTACACACACACACACACACACACACACACACACACACACACACACACACACAGCCATCAGAGAAACAAAAATTTCAAAATTAATCACCTTCTTCCAAAGTGTTATTGAGAACTCCACATTCCATGCATGGAATGCACATAATGCTGAATAAACCTCGTGCATGACAGGAATGAATTAACTTCCATGGTTTCCTTCGAGTGCCTTCACCTTTTCTAAACAAAGTAATAAGGACAAATAAATTATTGTACAAATATTATGGAAGGGCTAGATGCCACATTTATAGTTTATTAAGTCTGCAGCATATTATCAATAGGTATATAATTTTGAATTAAATGTAATACTATAAATGAAGAATAAAACTCTGAATTAAAGTATCCCCAAAGTTGGAGAAATATTCCACAGTACAATAAAAACAAAATGGAACACTAAGCTACTAGAATTTTAAAATGGCAGTTTTTTTCCCTCTTATGAAGATTAACACTTGCAAAAAGGTGACAGCTTATAAAGATATTAAAAAGAAGGCATTAATACTAAGTAACATATCTTCCTATAGTGTTGCTAATATAACAATGAAAACAATCAATTATTGATAAAATTATTTAATTGGATGGATAAAAAATTACTCACAAAGCAGTGGAAGAATACACAACAGTCTTTTATGTGTGTGTTCTGCCACCACTTGGTGAGTAGATTTTTTATCTATCTGACTTCCAGCCTTGCCTCTCAATCCTTCTTAAAAAACCTTAATCCTACTCCCAACATCACCACTGCTGAAGCCCAGGCTATCCGTGATCTGAAGGCTGACCGGTCCATCGTCATTCTTCCGGCGGACAAGGGTTCCACGACTTTGGTACTTGATCGTCGGGAGTATGTGGCTGAGGGACTGCGTCAGCTTTCAGACAACACCACATACAAAGTTTGCCAAGGTAATCCCATTCCTGATGTCCAGGCGGAGCTTCAAGGAATCCTCAGAACCTTAGGCCCTCTACAAAACCTTTCACCTGACTCCATCAACCTCCTGACCCCACCGACACCCCGCACCCCTACCTTCTTCCTAAAATACACAAACCCAATCATTCTGGCCGCCCCATTGTAGCTGGTTACCAAGCCCCCACAGAACGTATCTCTGCCTACGTAGATCAACACCTTCAACCCATTACATGCAGTCTCCCATCCTTCATCAAAGACACCAACCACTTTCTCGAACGCCTGGAATCCTTACCCAATCCGTTACCCCCAGAAACCATCCTTGTAACCATTGATGCCACTTCCTTATACACAAATATCTCGCACGTCCAGGGCCTCGCTGCGATGGAGCACTTCCTTTCACGCCGATCACCTGCCACCCTACCTAAAACCTCTTTCCTCATTACCTTAGCCAGCTTCATCCTGACCCACAACTTCTTCACTTTTGAAGACCAGACATACCAACAATTAAAGGGAACAGCCATGGGTACCAGGATGGCCCCTTCGTACGCCAACCTATTCATGGGTCGCTTAGAGGAAGCCTTCTTGGTTACCCAGGCCTGCCAACCCAAAGTTTGGTACAGATTTATTGATGACATCTTCATGATCTGGACTCACAGTGAAGAAGAACTCTAGAATTTCCTCTCCAACCTCAACTCCTTTGGTTCCATCAGATTCACCTGGTCCTACTCCAAATCCCATGCCACTTTCCTTGATGTTGACCTCCACCTGTCCAATGGCCAGCTTCACACGTCCGTCCACATCAAACCCACCAACAAGCAACAGTACCTCCATTACGACAGCTGCCACCCATTCCACATCAAACGGTCCCTTCCCTACAGCCTAGGTCTTCGTGGCAAACGAATCTGCTCCAGTCCGGAATCCCTGAAGCATTACACCAACAACCTGACAACAGCTTTCGCATCCCGCAACTACCCTCCCGACCTGGTACAGAAGCAAATAACCAGAGCCATTTCCTCATCCTCTCAAACCCAGAACCTCCCACAGAAGAACCACAAAAGTGCCCCACTTGTGACAGGATACTTTCCGGGACTGGATCAGATTCTGAATGTGGCTCTCCAGCAGGGATACGACTTCCTCAAATCCTGCCCTGAAATGAGATCCATCCTTCATGAAATCCTCCCCACTCCACCAAGAGTGTCTTTCCGCCGTCCACCTAACCTTCGTAACCTCTTAGTTCATCCCTATGAAATCCCCAAACCACCTTCCCTACCCTCTGGCTCCTACCCTTGTAACCGCCCCCGGTGTAGAACCTGTCCCATGCACCCTCCCACCACCACCTACTTCAGTCCTGTAACCCGGAGGGTGTACACGATCAAAGGCAGAGCCACGTGTGAAAGCACCCACGTGATCTACCAACTGACCTGCCTACACTGTGATGCATTCTATGTGGGAATGACCAGCAACAAACTGTCCATTCGCATGAATGGACACAGGCAGACAGTGTTTGTTGGTAATGAGGATCACCCTGTGGCTAAACATGCCTTGGTGCACGGCCAGCAAATCTTGGCGCAGTGTTACACCGTCCGGGTTATCTGGATACTTCCCACTAACACCAACCTATCCGAGCTCCGGAGATGGGAACTTGCTCTTCAATATATCCTCTCTTCTCGTTATCCACCAGGCCTCAATCTCCGCTAATTTCAAGTTGCCGCCACTCATACCTCACTTGTCATTCAACAATATCTTTGCCTCTGCACTTCTGCCTCGACTGACATCTCTGCCCAAACTCTTTGTCTTTAAATATGTCTGCTTGTGTCTGTATATGTGTGGATGGATATGTGTGTGTGTGCGAGTGTATACCCGTCCTTTTTTCCCCCTAAGGTAAGTCTTTCCGCTCCCGGGATTGGAATGACTCCTTACCTTCTCCCTTAAAACCCATATCCTTTCGTCTTTCCCTCTCCTTCCCTCTTTCCTGATGAGGCAACAGTTTGTTGCGAAAGCTTGAATTTTGTGTGTATGTTTGTGTTCGTTTGTGTGTCTGTCGACCTGCCAGCACTTTCATTTGGTAAGTCACATCATCTTTGTTTTTAGATATATTTTTCCTACGTGGAATGTTTCCCTCTATTAAAACAATTAAATAATTTATATCTTAAAACAAAGATGATGTGACTTACCAAACAAAAGCGCTGGCAGGTTGATAGATACACAAACATACACACAAAATTCAAGCTTTTGCAACCAACGGTTGCTTCATCAGGAAAGAGGGAAGGAGAGGGAAAGATGAAAGGATGTGGGTTTTAAGGGAGAGGGTAAGGAGTCATTCCAATCCCGGGAGCGGAAAGACTTACCTTAGGGGGAAAAAAAGGACAGGTATACACTCACACACACACACACACATATCCATCCGCGCATACACAGTCCATGTGTATGGAAAAAAGGACAGGTATACACTCACACACACACACACACATATCCATCCGCACATACACAGTCCATGTGTATGTGCGGATGGATATGTGTGTGTGTGCAAGTGTATACCTGTACTTTTGTCCCCCAAAGGTAAGTCTTTCCGATCCCGGGATTGGAATGACTCCTTACCCTCTCCCTTAAAACCCACATCCTTTCGTCTTTCCCTCTCCTTCCCTCTTTCCTGATGAAGCAACCGTTGGTTGCGAAAGCTTGAATTTTGTGTGTATGTTTGTGTATCTATCAACCTGCCAGCGCTTTTGTTTGGTAAGTCACATGATCTTTGTTTTTAGATGTATTTTTCCCACGTGGAACGTTTCCCTCTATTATATTCGTATCAATTAAATAATTTCATATAGTGTTGGATGGTTAACCACCATTGTCAAAAGCAATGCAAACTGGAATCAATAAGGGTGTATTTAAGAATCAAAGATTTATAAACCAGACCAAAAGTTTTATTGCTAAATCACGTACCTGTTAGCTGCAGCGATCTTTCGTACATTCCAACTTAGGAGCTCTCCCCATAGTGAATTAGTCAACAGTGTGTCTCCAGTTGGCCAGCACACAGAAACCCAGTTCACTGAACCACCAGCAGAGGCAGAAGGTCCCTTTCTTTGGTGGCAGGAAAGGAAAGAAGAACATATTACAAAACACTCATCATTACATGGCACCTACACAACTTAATGTTTTAAGTCCTGTGAGTGAACTGTCACTAAATGACATTTGAGACTCATTTAGTACAACTGATATCCACTGTCGAAAATGTCATAAATGAAGGGACGCAAGTGAATTAACAGTAATACTGATCAGTAGATCATGTAACTAATGAGGAGGTATTGAATAGGATTGGGGAGAAGAGAAGTTTGTGGCACAACTTGACTAGAAGAAGGGATCGGTTGGTAGGACATGTGTTGAGGCATCAAGGGATCACAAATTTAGCATTGGAGGGCAGCGTGGAGGGTAAAAATCGTAGAGGGAGACCAAGAGATCAATACACTAAGCAGATTCAGAAGGATGTAGGTTGCAGTAGGTACTGGGAGATGAAGAAGCTTGCACAGGATAGAGTAGCATGGAGAGCTGCATCAAACCAGTCTCAGGACTGGAGACCACAACAACAACAACTGATATGGTCCACAGTTTTCAGAGTGACTTCAATAAAAACCAAAGGTCTCAAATGACCTTATATTTTACTGTTTATCTGTCTCTTACCTATCTTCTTTTTACTTTAAACTGCAGTACCAGATTATGATGGCTTTGCTCCAGGAAAATGGCAATGTCATCAAGCAAATGCTATAGATTCACCCGCAGATTTTTTCTACTATAATAAAATAAAGACTGCAGAAAGTGGTTCTGATATCAAGAAATGGCCTACTTATTCAGTGGTTTAGTTACAATTCAAAATATGGTGCAGAAAAACAATATCTATCATCCTTCTTGCACAGTGCTCAGGAAACAAAAAGACGCCTATCTTGTCTTCCTCAAAAAAGGCAGCAGTGATACAACTGCTGAAAGTAGCATTCTACCCAAAACATACTCTCACCAAACAACATAATCTCCTGTGAAGCTAAATGGAAAGCCTATTGGCGCATTCTGAATCAGCTGACTGCTTATCAGTCTTTCAGGATAACGCCAGCTATAACAACCCGATGTCACAGAACATGCACCCTTGCAACTTCAACAGCTGATACAACACCAGGCTGATCAACTTAGCCACAATAGTAACAAAACATTTATCGAAGTGCCATATAAGCAGAAAATTTCCATTCACGAATTTATTTCGTCTGTCAGAAAGAGAAGGCTACACAGCAGCACAAATACACTCCTTTGTACATACTCACTATTTGTTTTATGTTAAGCGATTAGGGTGTTTATGAATATAGTTCAATCTCGCTGTGAAACTTGCCTTATCTACTTATACAGAAATGTCAGCATTATTAGTGTACCCACAAAGTAGCCTGGCAACCTGCGCAAATGGCACTGTCGGGAAAAGGAATCGATAGTGGTGCGGGGTTGTGATATAATTGACCACTGCGCATTTTGGCAGTTGAAGCCTACGCACATGTGCATCTCACATAAATGTGAGCTACAGCTAGCATACCTGCAAAGGTCTACATTAACATGTTATGTCAGTACAACCAATAATTTCACAAATACGGATGTTGAAGGTCAAGTTTTGCACTAGAATACTGAAAAAGAAATGATTGGCAAAACAAAAAAAGTGTAAAAAATGAAGTGTTGCATATGATGCTTACTACAATATCGAAAATGTGAAAAAAAGAACATAAGTCAAACAGAAGATAAATGTCCGTCTCTTGACAATCTGTTCATCAATATTACCTAAATATAAAATTCCCCTTCTCTTTTTCCACGTCTTTCCTGGAGTGAAGAAGCCTTGGGAAGTACTTTTAGATATGTTTTTCTTCTCCAACTCCATTCTTGTTATTGTGTGATATAAAAGTTAGTGGTTACTGCAACTCTCTCAAGCACATTTTTAATGAAATTTTTGTGTCCTTATTTGCCTTTTCCAATGGGATAGCATATAATCGCACATGCCAAATTCTAAACAACTTTCCCGGCAGCTACGGTGCATGAGGACTCCAGTGCACTGCAATGTAGTTAAGAAACTGCAAATTCTAGAATCCTCGAAGTGTGCAGGTCAGCAGACGACAGTTAACTGAGGGATGGCCTCGGTCACAGCTCAAAATCAAAATGTGTTTCTGTGAAGGCATTATGCTATTTTTGTGCGAGCTGTAACAAAGACTTGTGGAACATGGAATACACATGCAGGAGAAAATGGAGATAAAAGTATTTGAGGGAGTGAGGCTGATAGTGTTAGGACCAATGGACACAGAAAAAAGAAGGTACAAGGCATGGGAACACTAAAAAATAATTCTGTATTCACATATAGTGGAGTCAGTATCAAACAGACAAAAAATGCAAGAGTAGTATCAACAATGCACATGGGATCCAAGTTTAGAGCTAACATCTTCCATCGTGTTGTATGGTACTAATTATGATAAGAGGAATGTGGATAAAGAAAGGTACTATGAAAAGCTTCAGAACACAGTGAATAACCCTCTTGCAGAAGTTATAACATTAGAAGACTTCAAGGTTAGAATTAGAAATTAGCCGGAGGAGAAAATGGGGCAGCTGGTAGATAAAGAGAGCACAGAGTTATTCAAATTAGTTGAAAATTAAGTGGCTAATGACCAAGCAGTGACAAATAGGTTTTCACACCAGTGGATCCACCAACAGGAAAACAAGAATTCTGACATAATGACCACTTTTCTAACAATAATTAAGATAACAGCAAAAAATAATTATTTTAACATGGAGAAGAATTGTACAATTTATTAATGTTTTGAAATAAGGAGCAACCAATATTTGCTGATACGTACATAATATCAACAACACGGAGAAAAGGAAACAGTCAAGGAACAATTAAAAAAAAAAAAAGGTGAAGAATGAAATTTGCCAATATGTGATTGTTAATGTAAGTACGACGAAGTGTTAACCTCGGGTGTCGGGCTGCCACATTTACTGGCTCACATAAATTTTGTTACAGTCCAATTCAGGTGATTTTTAAGGTCACTTCATTATTTTGTCATTAAATTAATTTCAATTTTATTGAGTACAACAACATCTCTGGTTTGGTTTGACTGCTAGTAATTGATACTTGAACATAAATCATAAACAATTCTCATTTTGTCATTCCAGAATCCAGAATACTTTTAACAAGAAGTGAAACTAACTTTTTGTTTGTATTTATGTAAAGGACTCGTGTACATGGCTGGCTGGTTGGCTGGTTGATTCCGGAGGGGAAGGGGGTGCACGAACAAACAGTGATGTCAATTGGATTAGGGAAGGATAGGGAAGTGAGTCGGCTGTGCCCTTTCACAAGAACCAACCCAGCACTTAACTGAAGTGATTTAAGGAAATCACAGAAAACCCAAATCAGGACGACCAGATGTGGGTTTGAACCATCATCCTCCTGAATGCGTGCCCAGTGGGCTAACCATTGCGCCACCTTGCTTGGTCATGTATATGTTAGCAAAAGCTAATAACTCTCATGATATAAGCGACTATGTAAAACACATTGTTAGTGAACACTGTTTGTAAATTTCAGTATTAGAAACTAAGAGTCAAGTACAACTTCATGTTGGAGCACGGTACGAGAGAATTAATGCTGAGTACTATCAGTCTGTAAACCGCCAACTGGTTTTTGATTATAAATTTTAAATTTTCTGTCTGTAATAATGCATGATGTCACCTGAAATTATTGGAATGATATGTAAGCAGTGGCGATTCAGTCACGAGGGGGTCATTTTTATTAAAATTTTTGAGTGCCAGTTTTGTTATCCCCCCCATGAACCATGGACCTTGCCGTTGGTGGGGAGGCTTGCGTGCCTCAGCGATACAGATGGCCGTACCGTAGGTGCAACCACAACGGAGGGGTATCTGTTGAGAGGCCAGACAAACATGTGGTTCCTGAAGAGGGGCAGCAGCCTTTTCAGTAGTTGCAGGGGCAACAGTCTGGATGATTGACTGATCTGGCCTTGTAACATTAACCAAAACGGCCTTGCTGTGCTGGTACTGCGAACGGCTGAAAGCAAGGGGAAACTACAGCCGTAATTTTTCCCGAGGACATGCAGCTTTACTGTATGATTAAATAATGATGGCGTCCTCTTGGGTAAAATATTCCGGAGGTAAAATAGTCCCCCATTCGGATCTCCGGGCGGGGACTACACAAGAGGACGTCGTTATCAGGAGAAAGAAAACTGGCATTCTACGGATCGGAGCGTAGAATGCCAGATCCCTTAATTGGGCAGGTAGGTTAGAGAATTTAAAAAGGGAAATGGATAGGTTAAAGTTAGATATAGTGGGAATTAGTGAAGTTCGGTGGCAGGAGGAACAAGACTTTTGGTCAGGTGATTACAGGGTTATAAATACAAAATCAAATAGGGGTAATGCAGGAGTAGGTTTAATAATGAATAAACAAATAGGAGTGCGGGTTAGCTACTACAAACAGCATAGTGAACGCATTATTGTGGCCACGACAGACACAAAGCCCATGCCTACTACAGTAGTACAAGTTTATATGCCAACTAGCTCTGCAGATGATGAAGAAATTGATGAAATGTATGACGAGATAAAAGAAATTATTCAGGTAGTGAAGGGAGACGAAAATTTAATAGTCATGGGTGACTGGAATTCGAGTGTAGGAAAAGGGAGAGAAGGAAACATAGTAGGTGAATATGGATTGGGGGTAAGAAATGAAAGAGGAAGCCGCCTGGTAGAATTTTGCACAGAGCACAACATAATCATAGCTAACACTTGGTTTAAGAATCATGAAAGAAGGTTGTATACATGGAAGAACCCTGGAGATACTAAAAGGTATAAGATAGATCGTATAATGGTAAGACATAGATTTAGGAACCAGGTTTTAAATTGTAAGACATTTCCACAGGCAGATGTGGACTCTGACCACAATCTATTGGTTATGAACTGCAGACTGAAACTGAAGAAACTGCAAAAAGGTGGGAATTTAAGGAGATGGGACCTGGATAAACAGAAAGAACCAGAGGTTGTAGAGAGTTTCAGGGAGAGCATAAGGGAACAATTGACAGGAATGGGGGAAAGAAATACAGTAGAAGAAGAATGGGTAGCTTTGAGGGATGAAGTAGTGAAGGCAGCAGAGGATCAAGTAGCTAAAAAGACGAGGGCTAGTAGAACTCCTTGGGTAACAGAAGAAATATTGAATTTAATTGATGAAAGGAGAAAATATAAAAATGCAGTAAATGAAGCAGGCAAAAAGGAATACAAACGTCTCAAAAATGAGATCAACAGGAAGTGCAAAATGGCTAAGCAGGCATGGCTAGAGGACAAATGTAAAGATGTAGAGGCTTGTCTCACTAGGGGTAAGATAGATACTGCCTACAGGAAAATTAAAGAGACCTTTGGAGAGAAGAGAACCACTTGTATGAATATCAAGAGCTCAGATGGCAACCCAGTTCTAAGCAAAGTAGGGAAGGCAGAAAGGTGGAAGGAGTGTATAGAGGGTTTATACAAGGGCGATGTACTTGAGGACAATATTATGGAAATGGAAGAGGGTGTAAATGAAGATGAAATGGGAGATAAGATACTGCGTGAAGAGTTTGACAGAGCACTGAAAGACCTTAGTCGAAACAAGGCCCCGGGAGTAGACAACATTCCATTAGAACTACTGATGGCCTTGGGAGAGGCAGTCATGAAAAAACTCTACCATCTGGTGAGCAAGATGTATGAGACAGGCGAAATATCCACAGACTTCAAGAAGAATATAATAATTCCAATCCCAAAGAAAGCAGGTGTTGACAGATGTGAAAATTACCGAACTATCAGTTTAATAAGTCATGGCTGCAAAATACTAACGCGAATTCTTTACAGACGAATGGAGAAACTGGTAGAAGCGGACCTCGGGGAAGATCAGTTTGGATTCCGTAGAAATGTTGGAACACGTGAGGCAATACTAACCTTACGACTTATCTTAGAAGAAAGATTAAGGAAAGGCAAACCTACGTTTCTAGCATTTATAGACTTAGAGAAAGCTTTTGACAACGTTAACTGGAATACTCTCTTTCAAATTCTGAAGGTGGCAGGGGTAAAATACAGGGAGCGAAAGGCTATTTACAATTTGTACAGAAACCCGATGGCAGTTATAAGAGTCGAGGGGCATGAAAGGGAAGCAGTGGTTGGGAAAAGAGTGAGACAGGGTTGTAACCTCTCCCCGATGTTATTCAATCTGTATATTGAGCAAGCAGTAAAGGAAACAAAAGAAAAATTTGGAGTAGGTATTAAAATTCATGGAGAAGAAGTAAAAACTTTTAGGTTCGCCGATGACATTGTAATTCTGTCAGAGACAGCAAAAGACTTGGAAGAGCAGTTGAACGGAATGGATGGTGTCTTGAAAGGAGGATATAAGATGAACATCAACAAAAGCAAAACAAGGATAATGGAATGTAGTCGAATTAAGTCGGGTGATGCTGAGGGAATTCGATTAGGAAATGATACACTTAAAGTAGTAAAGGAGTTTTGCTATTTGGGGAGCAAAATAACTGATGATGGTCGAAATAGAGAGGATATAAAATGTAGACTGGCAATGGCAAGGAAAGTGTTTCTGAAGAAGAGAAATTTGTTAACATCGAGTATAGATTTAAGTGTCAGGAAGTCATTTCTGAATGTGATGTATGGAATGTAGCCATGTATGGAAGTGAAACATGGACGATAAATAATTTAAGCAAGAAGAGAATAGAAGCCTTCGAAATGTGGTGCTACAGAAGAATGCTGAAGATTAGATGGGTAGATCACGTAACTAATGAGGAGGTATTGAATAGGATTGGGGAGAAGAGAAGTTTGTGGCACAACTTGACTAGAAGAAGGGATCGGTTGATAGGACATGTTTTGAGGCATCAAGGGATCACAAATTTAGCATTGGAGGGCAGCGTGGAGGGTAAAAATCGTAGAGGGAGACCAAGAGATCAATACACTAAGCAGATTCAGAAGGATGTAGGTAGCAGTAGGTACTGGGAGATGAAGAAGCTTGCACAGGATAGAGTAGCATGGAGAGCTGCATCAAACCAGTCTCAGGACTGAAGACCACAACAACAACAACAACAACACCAGTTTTGTTATGCCTTTGAGAGAAACAGTTTTGTTACAGTTACAATAATCTTTTAACTATGAAACTGAAACATCGTGTCAAAACTGTTTACTTAAAATTTCTCTTGGCATAATAAATTGTTAGACTGACTGATCAGCTTAGGAAGTAGCAGCAAATTTGTTGGAGCAGATAATAATCACACTGCTGCACTGGACTTCACTGAAAATGAAGACAAGTATTTCAAATAGGGGTAATGCAGGAGTAGGTTTAATAATGAATAAAAAAAAAAAAAAAATAGGAGTGCGGGTAAGCTACTACAAACAGCATAGTGAACGCATTATTGTGGCCAAGATAGTCATGAAGCCCACACCTACTACAGTAGTACAAGTTTATATGCCAACTAGCTCTGCAGATGACGAAGAAATTGAAGAAATGTATGATGAAATTAAAGAAATTGTTCAGATAGTGAAGGGAGACGAAAATTTAATAGTCATGGGTGACTGGAATTCGTCAGTAGGAAAAGGAAGAGAAGGAAACATAGTAGGTGAATATGGAGGTAAGAAATGAGAGGACGCCGCCTGGTAGAATTTTGCACAGAGCATAACTTAATCATAGCTAACACTTGGTTCAAGAGTCATAAAAGAAGGCTGTATACATGGAAGAAGCCTGGAGATACTGACAGGTTTCAGATAGCTTATATAATGGTAAGACAGAGATTTGGGAACCAGATTTTAAATTGTAAGACATTTCCACAGGCAGATGTGGACTCTGACCACAATCTATTGGTTATGAACTGCAGACTGAAACTGAAGAAACTGCAAAAAGGTGGGAATTTAAGGAGATGGGACCTGGATAAACAGAAAGAACCAGAGGTTGTAGAGAGTTTCAGGGAGAGCATAAGGGAACAATTGACAGGAATGGGGGAAAGAAATACAGTAGAAGAAGAATGGGTAGCTTTGAGGGATGAAGTAGTGAAGGCAGCAGAGGATCAAGTAGCTAAAAAGACGAGGGCTAGTAGAACTCCTTGGGTAACAGAAGAAATATTGAATTTAATTGATGAAAGGAGAAAATATAAAAATGCAGTAAATGAAGCAGGCAAAAAGGAATACAAACGTCTCAAAAATGAGATCAACAGGAAGTGCAAAATGGCTAAGCAGGCATGGCTAGAGGACAAATGTAAAGATGTAGAGGCTTGTCTCACTAGGGGTAAGATAGATACTGCCTACAGGAAAATTAAAGAGACCTTTGGAGAGAAGAGAACCACTTGTATGAATATCAAGAGCTCAGATGGCAACCCAGTTCTAAGCAAAGTAGGGAAGGCAGAAAGGTGGAAGGAGTGTATAGAGGGTTTATACAAGGGCGATGTACTTGAGGACAATATTATGGAAATGGAAGAGGGTGTAAATGAAGATGAAATGGGAGATAAGATACTGCGTGAAGAGTTTGACAGAGCACTGAAAGACCTTAGTCGAAACAAGGCCCCGGGAGTAGACAACATTCCATTAGAACTACTGATGGCCTTGGGAGAGGCAGTCATGAAAAAACTCTACCATCTGGTGAGCAAGATGTATGAGACAGGCGAAATATCCACAGACTTCAAGAAGAATATAATAATTCCAATCCCAAAGAAAGCAGGTGTTGACAGATGTGAAAATTACCGAACTATCAGTTTAATAAGTCATGGCTGCAAAATACTAACGCGAATTCTTTACAGACGAATGGAGAAACTGGTAGAAGCGGACCTCGGGGAAGATCAGTTTGGATTCCGTAGAAATGTTGGAACACGTGAGGCAATACTAACCTTACGACTTATCTTAGAAGAAAGATTAAGGAAAGGCAAACCTACGTTTCTAGCATTTATAGACTTAGAGAAAGCTTTTGACAACGTTAACTGGAATACTCTCTTTCAAATTCTGAAGGTGGCAGGGGTAAAATACAGGGAGCGAAAGGCTATTTACAATTTGTACAGAAACCCGATGGCAGTTATAAGAGTCGAGGGGCATGAAAGGGAAGCAGTGGTTGGGAAAAGAGTGAGACAGGGTTGTAACCTCTCCCCGATGTTATTCAATCTGTATATTGAGCAAGCAGTAAAGGAAACAAAAGAAAAATTTGGAGTAGGTATTAAAATTCATGGAGAAGAAGTAAAAACTTTTAGGTTCGCCGATGACATTGTAATTCTGTCAGAGACAGCAAAAGACTTGGAAGAGCAGTTGAACGGAATGGATGGTGTCTTGAAAGGAGGATATAAGATGAACATCAACAAAAGCAAAACAAGGATAATGGAATGTAGTCGAATTAAGTCGGGTGATGCTGAGGGAATTCGATTAGGAAATGATACACTTAAAGTAGTAAAGGAGTTTTGCTATTTGGGGAGCAAAATAACTGATGATGGTCGAAATAGAGAGGATATAAAATGTAGACTGGCAATGGCAAGGAAAGTGTTTCTGAAGAAGAGAAATTTGTTAACATCGAGTATAGATTTAAGTGTCAGGAAGTCATTTCTGAATGTGATGTATGGAATGTAGCCATGTATGGAAGTGAAACATGGACGATAAATAATTTAAGCAAGAAGAGAATAGAAGCCTTCGAAATGTGGTGCTACAGAAGAATGCTGAAGATTAGATGGGTAGATCACATAACTAATGAGGAGGTATTGAATAGGATTGGGGAGAAGAGAAGTTTGTGGCACAACTTGACTAGAAGAAGGGATCGGTTGCTAGGACATGTTCTGAGGCATCAAGGGATCACCAATTTAGTATTGGAGGGCAGCGTGCAGGGTAAAAATCGTAGAGGGAGACCAAGAGATGAATATACTAAACAGATTCAAAAAGATGTATGTTGCAGTAGGTACTGGGAGATGAAGAAGCTTGCACAGGATAGAGTAGCATGGAGAGCTGCATCAAACCAGTCTCAGGACTGAAGACCACAACAACAACATTTTCTGCTAACCACAACACATAGACAGTCCTGTGATACTTTAATTTTGATGGAGAGTCTGGGATTATGGCTGTCCAGTCTGGTATTATGGCTGTCCTGCTAATGAGGTTTTGCATACAGAATTCTGACTTTCAAATCAAAAATCGATTCAAATGGCTCTGAGCACTATGGGACTCAACTTCTGAGGTCATTAGTCCCCTAGAACTTAGAATTAGTTAAACCTAACTAACCTAAGGACATCACACACATCCATGCCCGAGGCAGGATTCGAACCTGCGACCATAGCTGTCTCGTGGTTCCAGACTGCAGCGCCTAGAACCGCACGGCCACTTCGGTTGGCTTTCTGACTTTCAGTGTGATTTATACAATAATGGATGATACAATGGAAAATTTAAAAGAAAGCACTGGCATGGAAATCTGAAATGGATTATATATTGACACCAGAAAGTGAATAGAGAGACGAGAACTGAAAAGTGGACACAAAAAAAAAAAAATGTTTGAGGAGTGGAATTATGTCATCTGTGACAATTAGGAAAAGTACTTTGATTGTTATTCTTTTTCATGTGTGGTAAAAAATTTTGTTTGAAAACTAGAATTTTAGTGTGAGGACCGAAATTTTCATTCAAAGTATTTAGCACTGTGTTTGTTTATCAATATGGCAAGCAAGAGTAAGCAAGGCATTGTACCAGCAGAAAATCAGGAACAGGTAGTATACAATGTTTCGAGTTTGAACAACAGCATTACCGATAATTAAAGTGAAAGCAAAGTTAACAATGAGGTAGCACACACACAGATTTGTTACAGTGAGCAGCAGGAAGTGGTAATGTGAGTGCTTGTTCATCATTTCTTGGTTTTGACATAACTGAAGCTGCAGGCTTGAACGGTGGAATTGTAGAATTATTGTCAAGGTTAATAGGTGAAACAAAGAACATAACTGGTAGAATTACTAAAACAGCTGTAGCTTTAGGTGGCAGAATTACCGAAACAGCTAATAGTTTAACTAGTACCTTATATGGTCAAATTGCTGAAACAATACACTGAAGAACCTTAAATCACAACTGGAAAATAGCAACACAAGAATAACTAAAAACAAAGAGGAGCTAACAAAGCTTATAAATGAAGAAGAAACAGATTGGAAAAAGGTTTTGTGTTTGTGGAAACTAAAGATGGTACTCCTGACACAACTCATCATGGAAATTACTCGTACTGAACACAATTTCATAGTTGATCAGAAAATTATGAAGAAAATTACTTTTTAACAAAAAATGTAATAAATAAGAGGAAGTCAGAAAATTAGACAATCACTGTAATAATAGTATTGGATTAGACTCCAAAGTCACTCAGGTAAAAAAAAAACTTCTATCTACCAATACAGCTGCATGTAGTAGTAAAACAAACGGTATGAACAAGAAATTTATTGAGTTGCAGGAAAATGTTGTAGCTGAAAGCTTTAGTAACAATCGTGCTTGCTTTTGCTTAAGCAATTTCCAGGTGACAGTACAACTGACCCTACTGATTTTTTACCCAATGTGGGGGAAACTTTGTAAGTAGTACGACTGAGGATTTAAAAATCAAATTTGTAAAGAAGTTTTTGGATAAGTAGGCACTATCATGGGTAAATCAAAATATTAATACTGATATGTTTTATGATGAATCTAAGAGGTATTCTTTTAATACATTTTGGTCTGAAACAGAGCAAGTAAGAATAAAGAGTGAATTTTTGAATGGAGCGATTTATAGAAAGGGGCAGGCAAGAAATTTCATTTTGCAAAAAACAACTTAGGAGACTAATTCATTTAAACAAACCATGTAATGAACTCACTCAAATTGATGCATTGAAAAGGAGATTTCCAAATAGAGCACAGCGGGGACTTGTGTATGGACTACACAAATTTGCAGAGTAATTCCGAAAATACATGGAAAAAATCAACAGCACCTTAGAACGAAATGGAAAGCAAAAGACAGTAACTTTCGTATGAATTAGAGATATCAACCAAACTGGTGGAATCAGAGTAATAATCGGGATAACTATATGATGAGCGATGGGAATGACTTCAGAAATGAGAAAATAGAAGGGACAATCAATGGAATGATAGAGACATGAAGAGTAACAGAGAAATAGATAACAGGAATAGACCATGGGAGAGAGAGGAGGGAATAACCATAACTTGAGACAAGACAACAGAGACACTGATCAGGACGACTGAAGGTTACCTCAATAGGTGTCTGTCAGTTTGGAGTGAGAGAAAACACTGGAATCAGGCAAAACACTATAGGACCAAAGACGGTAATGTGAGATCTACATCTACATCTACATCCATACTCCGCAAGCCACCTGACGGTGTGTGGTGGAGGGTACTTTGAGTACCTCTATCGGTTCTCCCTTCTATTCCAGTCTTGTATTGTCCGTGGAAAGAAAGATTGTCGGTATGCTTCTGTGTGGGCTCTAATCTCTCTGACTTTATCCTCATGGTCTCTTTGCGAGATATACATAGGAGGATTCAATAGTAAGGGGGCTCAGCAGATGGGTAGATTACATTTTGATAGAAATTTTTTGAAGGCAATGAAGTCTGATACATGCAATAGGAGAGATTTAGAAACTGGGTGAAGATATGAATGTAGACTAAATGTAGAATGTTTTCATAATCTACACAGTGAAGAGACGAGTAAGAATGTTGGGGGGGAGGAGGGGACGAAAGCGTTAATGATGATGATGATAACTTTGATCTTTATGATACAAATAATATGATGAGTAATGAATATATGGGAAGTGTGTGTGAATCTATTTGTACTGATGCTGAAACTTTTAAGTCTGGTGATCTTGCCAAGGGGGGAACCAGAGAATGTTAATTGCACTGCTGAGGCTAAGGAGGTTCACAATGAGTCTAAGATTCTTTTGTAGGGCTGCTCCTGTGGTGAAAAATAATGGATTCACAAATAATGCAAACTCATACCCAACAATTAGGAAAGTTAGCAGTGCAGCTTGGACTAGATTTTCATTTTATTTTTCAAATTGTTCAGTTGTTTATGGAGTCTACTCTATGTTCCTTTTGTCATTTTTCTTACATCCCTCCAGATAGTCATTTAGAAAAGTTTTGTTTTGTGTAGCACATTCAAGAAGATGGTGAAGATGTAGGGTGTGCCAAGAAATGGTTGCAATTGATTCACTATTTCTGGATGAGGTGTTTTTACAATGCCTGATACTCTCTCCAAGTCTGGTTTGACACCTTCTGGCTTAATAATGTAGCCTAAAGAGTTTATTTTCTGAGTGCCAAACAGACTTCCCTACTTTAATCTTCAGACCATAGTTAGCAAGATGTTCAAAATGAGTGGTTGGATGTCGCAAGTGTTCTTTTTCTGAACTTCATGCAATGAGAATGTCATCTATGGACTGAGCCATAAATCAGTTGCCACTACATCTACATCTACATTTATACTCCGCAAGCTACCCAATGGTGTGTGGCGGTGGGCACTTTACGTGCCACTGTCATTACCTCCCTTTCCTGTTCCAGTCGCGTATGGTTCACGGGAAGAACGACTGCCGGAAAGCCTCCGTGAGTGCTCGAATCTCTCTAATTTTACATTCATGATCTCCTCGGGAGGTATAAGTGGGGGGTGGGGGGTGGGGGGGAGAAGCAATATATTCGATACCTCATCCAAAACGCACCCTCTCGAAACCTGGACAGCAATCTACACCGCGATGCAGAGCGCCTCTCTTGCAGAGTCTGCCACTTGAGTTTGCTAAACATCTCCGTAACGCTATCACGCTTACCAAATAACCCTGTAACGAAACGCACCGCTCTTCTTTGGATCTTCTCTATCTCCTCTGTCAACCCGACCTGGTACGGATCCCACACTGATGAGCAATACTCAAATACAGGTCGAACGAGTGTTTTGTAAGCCACCTCCTTTGTTGATGGACTACATTTTCTAAGGACTCTCCCAATGAATCTCAACCTGGTACCCGCCTTACCAACAATTAATTTTATACGATCATTCCACTTCAAATCGTTCCGCACGCATACTCCCAGATATGTTACAGAAGTAACCGCTACCAGTGTTTGTTCTGCTATCATATAATCATACAATAAAGGATCCTTCTTTCTATGTATTCGCAATACATTACATTTGTCAATGTTAAGGGCCAGTTGCCACTCCCTGCACCAAGTGCCTATCCGCTGCAGATCTTCCTGCATTTCGCTGAAATTTTCTAATGCTGCAACTTCTCTGTATACTACAGTATCATCCGCGAAAAGCCGCATGGAACTTCCGACACTATCTACGAGGTCATTTATATATACTGTGAAAAGCAATGTTCCCATAACACTCCCCTGTGGCACGCCAGAGGTTACTTTAACGTCTGTAGACGTCTCTCCATTGAGAACAACATGCTGTGTTCTGGTTGCTAAAAACTCTTCAATCCAGCCACACAGGTGGTCTGATATTCCGTAGGCTCTTACTTTGTTTATCAGGCGACAGTGCGGAACTGTATCGAATGCCTTCCAGAAGTCAAGGAAAATGGCGTCTACCTGGTAGCCTGTATCTAATATTTTCTGGGTCTCATGAACAAATAAAGCGAGTTGGGTTTCAAATGATCGCTGTTTCCGGAAACCATGTTGATTCCTACAGAGTACATTATGGATTTCCAGAAACGACATGATACGCGAGAAAAAAACATGTTCTAAAATTCTACAACATATCGACGTCAGAGATATAGGTCTATAGTTTTGCGCATCTACTCGACGACCCTTCTTGAATACTGGGACTACCTGTGCTCTTTTCCAATCATTTGGAACCTTCCGTTCCTCTAGAGACGTGCGTAACACGGCTGTTAGAAGGGGGCAAGTTCTTTCGTGTACTCTGTGTAGAATCGAATTGGTATCCCGTCAGGTCCAGTGGACTTTCCTCTGTTGAGTGATTCCAGTTGCTTTTCTATTCCTTGGACACTTATTTCGATGTCAGCCATTTTTTCGTTTGTGCGAGGGTTTAGAGAAGGAACTGCAGTGCGGTCTTCCTCTGTGAAACAGCTTTGGAAAAAGGTGTTTAGTATTTCAGCTTTACGCGTGTCATCCTCTGTTTCAATGCCATCATCATCTCGGAGTGTCTGGATATGCTGTTTCGAGCCACTTCCTGATTTAACGTACGACCAGAACTTCCTAGGATTTTCTGTCAAGTCAGTACATAGAATTTTACTTTCGAATTCACTGAACGCTTCACGAATAGCCCTCCTTATGCTAACTTTGACATTGTTTAGCTTCTGTTTGTCTGAGAGGTTTTGGCTGCGTTTAAACTTGCAGTGAAGCCCTCTTTGCTTTCGCAGTAGTTTCCTAACTTTGTTGTTGAACCACGGTGGGTTTTTCCCGTCCCTCACAGTTTTACTCGGCACGTACCTGTCTAAAACAGCATTTTACGATTGCCCTGAACTTTTTCCATAAACACTCAACATTGTCAGTGTCGGAACAGAAATTTTCGTTTTGATCTTTTAGGTAGTCTGAAATCTGCCTTCTATTACTCTTGCTAAACAGATAAACCTTCCTCCCTTTTTTTATATTCCTATTTACGTCCATATTCAGGGATGCTGCAATGGCCTTATGATCACTGATTCCCTGCTCTGAGCTTACAGAGTCGAAAAGTTCGGGTCTGTTTGTTATCAGTAGGTCCAAGATGTTATCTCCACGAATTGGTTCTCTGTTTAATTGCTCGAGGTAATTTTCGGATAGTGCACTCAGTATAATGTCACTCAATGCTTTGTCCCTACCACCCGTCCTAAACATCTGAGTGTCCCAGTCTATATCTGGTAAATTGAAATCTCCACCTAAGACTATAACATGCTGAGACCATTTATGTGAAATGTATTCCAGATTTTCTCTCAGTTGTTCAGCCACTAATGCTGCTGAGTCGGGAGGTTGGTAAAAGGAGCCAATTATTAACCTAGCTCAGTTGTTGAGTGTAACCTCCACCCATAATAATTCACAGTAACTATCCACTTCTACTTCACTACAGGATAAACTACTACTAACAGCGACAAACACGCCACCACCAGTTTCATGCAATCTATCCTTTCTAAACACCATCTCTGCCTTTGTAAAAATTTCGGCAGAATTTATCTCTGGCTTCAGCCAGCTTTCTGTACCTATAACGATTTCAGCTTCAGTGCTTTCTATCAGCGCTTGAAGTTCTGGTACTTTACCAATGCAGCTTTGACAGTTTAAAATTATAATACCGATTGCTGCTTGGTCCCCGCATGTCCTGATTTTGCCCCGCACCCTTTGAGGCTGTTGCCCTTCCTGTACCTGCCCGAGGCCATCTAACCTAAAAAACCGCCCAGTCCACGCCACACAATCCCTGCTACCTGTGTAGCCGCCTGCTGTGTGTAGTGGAGCTTGAAGTTTTGTTAACTGTTGTTATCTGAGAAACAATGAACAGAAAGTTAACTACACAACAGTGTGCACATTTGTTTTGCGAACAAGATAGAAACATGGTCATAATTACAGTGATTAGTGTGATTTTTTAAGAATGTTTTCCAAACATCCAATCTCCATCTTAACAAGATATCTGCAAATTGGATTTATTAAGATTTGAAGAGACTGTGTCAATGGTGGAGCTTCCTCATTTAGGTAAGCCAAAGTTTGCTACTGACTAAACCTTAAAGAAAAGTGTCCAAGGATTATGGAATTGCACAACCAAGCCCACAGAGAATTCAGAAACACCTGAAAGAGATCATATAGGCCCACTTTACTTCAAACCCAAAAATGAAGATGATCAAGATAGGCGTACGGAATTCTGTATTTTATACACATTGCGACAAAAATCGAGATGCAAATTGTGCAAAAGTATTCATTGGAGTGACAAAGCAACTTTTTAGGTGAATGGCAGAGTGAACAGACATAACTGTGTCTACTGGGATTCTACAAATCCACTTGTGGCAATGGAGAATAGTCCATTTTTAGAACACAGGAAAGTTTATGTAGTGACAGGATGGGGCACCCCAGCACTATGCAGTTACTATCACGGACTTTCTAGATGAAAAATTTGATGAACGGATTGGCAGACAGGGTACTTAACGGATGGCCCTCACAATCCCCAGATATATACCATCATAACTGTTAACATCTACATCCCATTGTGACACAAGACAGTCAATGGCTACATGGCAATGTGTTTGCCATTGCCTACAGAATCATGATTATACTCAGGTGTGCAGCTCTTTGGAGCAAATAGAGAGCCATGAATGTATTTCTTCAGAGCTCCAAACATATGGAAACCACATGGGGAGAGAATGGACCCTTATGGAAGACATTTAATGGCTTCCAGCAAAACTTCTGCAGCATATTCAATATATCCTTGGCAACATGTGGGCAGGCATTATCCACCAAGAGAACGATGGTATCTGTCAACATTCTTGAGCATTTGGACTCAAGGGCAAGCTTCAATTTTTACAAAGTGTCCACATGCTACTGTGCATTAAATGTGGTGCCGTGTTCCGGAAAGTGGATGAGAAACAGGCCCTTGCAGTCGAAGGAGGTCATGACTTTCCAGGAGCTGGTATGCCTGTTGTTTCAACTACTGTGCAGAAGTTTTGCTGGGAAACCCTTACACATCCTCCATAGTCCTGATCTCTTCCCTTGTGATTTGCAAATTTTTTGTGCCCTGAAGAAGGACATTTGTGCCCACTGACTTGCGTTGGACAAAGAGATACACCCTTGGGTACAATCATGATTCTGTAGGCAACTGCAAACTTTTTGCCATGAAGCCATTGACAATTTTTTCTCACACTGGAACAAATGTATTACAGTTACATTTACTACATTTGTAATAATAATAATAAACAGTTTACTTACTTTTTTCAGTCTGTTTGGTTTCCATTTGACTGCCCATTACACATATACATACAGGGTTACCCTGATGAAATAGTCAATTTTCAGGGATACAGCAGGAACAACCAACTGAAGGAAAAAACTTCATATGAATATGTTATGTTCTATTCCAAATTGTTTCTGAGATAGAACACATTTTACAAACGTCATCATTTTTTCTGTATTATTCAATACATTGTCAGGTTAAACATTAAACCATGTGCTTTAAAAACTATCAGCATGTGTTCGTGGGACATAGATTTGCACAGAAAGTAGCTGTGTTGCGGTAGGTGGACCACACTGCACCATTTCAACAGTGTGTTACGAAAAATCGGAACTTGAAAAAAATACCTGTTTCATGTAAAGCTCTAGTAAACTCTCTATGACCAGGAATTCCAGAGGTCTGAAAGTGCTGACAGTATTCTTCTTCAGCAGCAGCAGTACAACCATTGCACAAACCATAAACGTCTGCCATATCTGCATAATCTTCATTAATAAAGATGTGTGGAATTTTAACCAGTGAATGTACAAACACAGTTAACTGATGCTTCCCACTGATACACTCTCAATCCCTCGCACTACTTCACTCACATCACAGTATGGATGAAAATGCATTCAGCACACTAGTTCCATGGCAGAAAGGCATCCTGAACAAAGAGGTTCCAGGCAAAAAGGTAGGTTGGGCTCAAATAAGAAGCCACAGAGTTTGGGTAGGTAAAACACATATATGCATATCATTATATCAAAAGCAAATGTACATTAAATGTTTCCAGTTTTACATTAAATGTGTTCTATCTCAGAAACCATCTGGAATAGGGCTTATGTCCACATGCTTCAAACAAGCATTCCTGTCATATCCATGAATATTGACATTTTCCTCCTCTCTCTCTCTTCCACACACACACACACACACACACACACACACACACACACACACGACAATCATCACGTCCAGCGATTCCGTACGTTGCGGCAACGCCTCAGTGTGCAGTTATACTTGTAAACTCATGTACTCGCTCTCCTTTCTAAGCAGATTGAGTCCGCTTGTACCTGACAACAGGCTAAAGTGATGAGTTTTCAGTTAAATGAGCAGTAGCAGAGGCTTCTAAATTGAATATCCAAGCACACAGACACAAAGTTTGGCAATGACATCACAGAACCTCACTGGCGAGTTTAAAGTTAATATATAAGCTGACTCCTGATCTATAACACAAACAGATGAAGAACATGGATGTAAATATTTGATGGGATGTAAGAGTGCAAAAAAGATGCAAGGAGAAGCAATAAGATACTTCCAAAATTGCAAAACCAAACTGGCATAGGTAAGTTTCAAAACATTGTCATTCGGAAAAACTTAAGTGAAAAGGTGCTAGCGAAAACTTACACAAGCAAGTACTGAAGCGGTCTGGACATTTCCAGTAAATGTCAAAAGACTGCTTGCTAAGGTAAATGGAGGAAGGAAAAGTGAGAGATAAGATAGGACTAAAGCCCTCAAAAATGACTTTTTAAGGCTGATCTGAAGATTCACTGCAGGAGAAGGGACTACTGGAGAGAGAGGCAGTAGGAAAAGTTCCATATGGCAAAAGATTGATGTGCCTCATTGTCCTCTACACCACAGGGTAGATGAACACCAGTTTAACTATACAGTAAATGTTACACAAATGAAAATTGTCACCTAGGCAAAATGATCACCCTGAAATGCTTGGCAGAAATCTATAATAAGGCACTAAATTTCAAACAGTTCTGTATTCAAAATGATTTGATACTTTCCAAGATTTTCAGATAGACAGCTGCTGTGCACGGCACCTTTATCAGATCTGATATGTCTTTTCCTAGATTAAACTTTTCACATTTGTAACCAAACTGTAACAGTTACCATTATTAGCAGAAAACTATAAGAGATATCACTATTACCAGAACCAGCACAATGCATTAAAAAAAATTCACTCAAATGAGAACATATCAAAAGTTGCTTATTTTACAAATAATAATCTTTTTAAATATATTGGTAAATTTCGGCAACTGCAGAAGATTCCAAGCTTCCAAACCTGTGTTGACCAGTTAAAGGAGCATCAGGTAAATTCAGCAACAGCTCGTAACGGCCATCACCTCCAGCACGCCAGACGTAGACTTCTTTGTCTTTTCCACCCGATGCAAGCAACATGTCTTTGTTCTCCTCTTGCTGACTGCACACATTTTGGCTGACAGGGCACCATGATAATGATACAACTTCTGTCGAATGACCACGCATTCGGTACAGAATTTTACCATCACCTGAAAAGTGCCAAAGAAACTATTTTAGATGTTGTAACAGCCGTATTGAGTTGGGTAACAGTAAAAATTGTGAAACAAATATGATGTTCAAATACTGGCACATTATTTTGCATTTCTGTTAGATGTATGTTTGCAAGCTTTCTTTGACAGATGCTCCTGTCACACTTTTCACAAATAGGCCACTTCACTGTAAATTAACTTTCCCCGTTGTGTACTATAGTGATTGTGTGGGAGTTGATGATGTGGTTGTAGAGATATGAGTGAAGTGATCACCATCACATCCTGGTGGTCACTGGGGTATCATTTGTCTTTTTTTCGTCAATATACATTTCATGGAAAAAATATGGGACTGTTCTATAATGTTCTCAAGCTTTTATGAATATTTCTCAGTGTTAATGAATATTTTCAAATGTTCTACAATATTCTTGAATGTTCTGGGATGCAACTTGGAAATGGTACATATCACATTGATCTGCACTCTGGAAAAATTGTCTTACCCAATGAGTTGTGCAATATAATAAAGATAGCTGCGACTACACAATAAGCAGTCATGGACCAAGGAAAAATAAAACCAAATCAACTTTATGTCTGTGTTGTAGCAAGTGGCAAAGTCTGTTCACCAGTGGTGCGGCTGAAATTTATATTCTGGAACTAACCCTTCCAGGCTTAACATACTGAGTTCACTCAATGAGTCTACTCAATCCCACAAGATTTCAGGTACAATCACCACGGAGCATTTTGATAATCACAGTATTACCCCAGGTGGTCAATTCACTGCCAGTATTACTGCCACAACTGGTCTTTCGGATTCTGGGGCGGCCAGGTTAAAATGCAGTGTGACTCAACAGAGGGTGTCCGAGTCTCTGGTCAACTTAAAACTGAAAGAAATAATGTTTTTGCAACACTTAACATATCAACACTTTTGCAACCAGGTAAACTTCATAAATTGGGAGATACATTAAAAGAATAGAATATTCAAATTCTGCCAATTCCAGGAACACAAATGATGACAATAACACTATGGATTTCAGCAATTATTGTCTTTTTAAAAGTAAAACTGATAAAAAAATACTTAATAATATACGACATCTGGGACTTGCAGTCTCCAAAAATATTTTTAAATCAATAATGGAGGTAAAACCAATTAATAGCAGACTAATGACAATTTTTCTTGAATGTGCAAATAAGGCACACATTTTAATTAATGCCCATATGCCAGTCAATGAGGATAACCATAAAAAACCTAAAGAAGTTAATGAAGTTTGGGAAATGTTAGAAAGCATCATCTTGAAAACTCCCTCAAACAATGTTATAATTTTAATGGGTGATTTTAATACTCATAACAGAGGGTGGATTTCCAGTGTGTAAATGGATAAACCAAAATGGCCAAGGACTTGCTGAAATATGCAAAAATTTTCCTTAAAATCATGTCACCACAGTTTGAAAAGAACCCTTCCAAACAAGAAACTTGGCAGGCACCCAATACATTTATTGGGGAATTTTTTTCAAATCTATCATGTAGCAATTTCATACTCTAACTACAGAGAAATTTTAAACGTCCAAGTTAGGAAAGGGGCTAATATAGATTCTGACCATTATTTAATGCGAATAACAGTAAAACTTCAACCTCAAAAACTCTTCAAAACAAAAATTGTTATCCCAAAATTTGACACTGCTAAAATAACCCTAACTCTAACAAGCAAACTTGACAAAAAACAATTCACTAATTGGCAAAGCCTAAAAGAAAAGTTCATCACAACAGCACAAAATTTAATTCTGCTTCGAAAGAAACAAAAACACCCTTGGTGGAAAGCGGATTATGAAACTGCAGTTAAGTCTGGGCATACGGCATTCAAAAACTGGAATAGCAACAAAAGTGAAAATATGTACATCATCTTTCTAACAGTAAAAAAAGAAACATCTAAATTAATCTGACAGACTAAAAGAAACTACAAAAATACCCAACTTTTAGAAATCGAAAAAGACTTCCAAAAGAACAATATAAGAAACTTTTATAGAACATTCAAAACAAAACTAACTGGTTACCTACCTCAAAGTCTTTGCTACAAAAATGAAAATGACTGTTTGGCTCCTAACAACCAGGAAAATTGTAAGGTACTTGCTAATTATTTTGAGAAACAGAACCAGCAAATAAATTCCAACCACTGCAAATTAATGACTCCAACTTTAACTCTAAAGAACCCATCAAAATCGAAATAATTAAACAAATTAAGAGATTTAAAAACAATAAAGTATCTGGAGAAAACTGTTTTGTTGCAGAACTACTAACTTCAGCTGGTTCTAACACTAGGAGAGAGATCACTCAACTAATAGGACATATCTGGCAAATTGAGAAAATACCTGAGAACTGGAAAACTGCCCTAATTGCATAAAAAAGGGGATAGAACTGCTGTTAATAATTACAGAGGAGTATCTCTTTTCCTGGTCACATAAAAAATTCTCTCGCATTATTTACTCGATCAAGCAGAACAGTTACAGCCTAAAACTGGTGAATACCAAGTAGGCTTTTGACCACACAGATCCTGTCCAAAACAATTTAAAACTAATCCTCAGGCACCAAAGGATTTCTGGTAACAATGTTGTATGTACATTTGTGGATTTTAAAAAGGCCTCTGACTCAGTTGATAATGAATCTCTTTTCCAAATTTTAAAGGAGCAAGGGCTAGATAATAAAACTCTAACACTGAGTAAGGAAACATTAACTGATGACATTAGCACTAGACTTGAATTCATGGCAGAAATTTCTGAACCATTTGATACAAAGACTGGTGTTAAACAGGGAGATGGACTCTCCCCATTACTGTTTAACTGTTTTTTTAGAATAGGTGATTACAGAATGGCGAGAGCAAAAGTCGAGTCAAACCATAGATCAATCAATCAATTTAGGCAGAAGTAATATTAGAGTAGATTGCCTCACCTTTGCAGATGATCTAACAATCTTAACTAGGGATATTACCACAGCTCAAAACAATCTGAAATTCTTAAAGAAGTTGCGGAAAAAGTAGGACTACAAATGTCATTCGAAAAAACGGAATATATTCATACATGCAACAAACAAGCACCAAAGTTTTTGAACACAAAATATGGAAAAATAAAAAGGGTTTTTCAGTTTGAATACTTGGGGGAAATCATACAAGAAAACACTCTGGAAAAAGTTGTGAATGAAGATTGCTGACAAAAAATGAAAACTGCATTCAGATTAATACAAAATATTTATAATAAAAAAATCACTTTCTACATTCAGTAAACTTAGGCATTACAACACCGTAATTAAACCTGAATGTCCTTATGAAACAGAAACATTAAATAGAAAGAGGGATATTGAAGAAATTGAAAAGGAAAAAAAAAAAATATTATTAGGAAAATATTAGGCCCCAAAATTACTGATGGGGAAACTTATAGGCTGAGAAGTAATAAGGAAATAGAAGAATACGCAGGCATAAATGGTGACATGAGAAAACAAAGATTTAAATATTATGGACACATTAACAGAATGGCACCCACTAGGTTGACAAAACAAATAGTAGAATTCTACGAAAAAATAAATAAAGTCAAAACTGAGCCAATTAAATGGATCACTGCTATTAGGGAGGATCTTAAAGTAGCTGATATAGCTCAAGCAGATGTTACAGATAGAAAAACATTCAGGCAAAAGATATTTGCTTGGAAAGTTGAGCAGAGGGAAATTAGAAAACGGACTGGAACACCATGGTCTGGTGAAAGAAACTTCATTCTGAAAGAATGAAACAAATTTGGACACAAAGGAAGGCCAACCATCAAAAGTGACCTTGACGGATTGTATCTCGAGTGGTCCTTATGGGCCCGTATGTGAATAATAATAATAATAATAATAATAATAATAATGATGATGATGATGATGATGATGACGACAATGATGGATTCACTCAGTGTTCCGGGTATGTCCTCACAAAAATGTTTCTAAACAACATCATAGAAGTGAAAATACTAATCAGAAAAAAAGGCAAATCAGAGTTCACATCATGAATTCCACTCGTTTCAACTAACTTACCATTCAGCTTTTGAAGGCTCCACTTTCCAGTAAGACTAGTGACTATGTGACTATCAAAAAAGTTTAAAGGAAAACATTCTAATGTTGCACGGTGAATTTAAAATAATCACATTTTTACTACAGACAACTCGTGTAGCATGTTCTCACGTTGAAGGACCGCAAAACTTATTATTATTTGCAATCGAAAGCAAAACAACAAACGTGGTTTATGAGAATACACTCTGAACAAGTTAGTCACTCTGATAGAGCACTTCCTTTGCAATCCAGAAAACAAATTGACGTAAGGAATAAGCAAAACTGGTTCTTTTCAGCTAATAATAAGGGCAGTTTAAGACTTTGATGGATGGTCAGAAAATGAAATAAACAGGAAAGTAAAATCAGCCTACAGTACATTTGGTAAATTACTTTTCAAAATTAAGCTTCCCAAGTGCCCATTACTGAAAGTTGTGCCATTTGTGACTGCGAGACATGGACTTTTAATGTGATAAACTATCTAAAACTGACTGAAGTTGGAGACAGAATTCTGACTCCAATAAAAATGAAATGGTGGTGGACAGTACATGTAGCTGTATGTATAGATGCTAGATGGATCAAGGAAGTTTGTTGTTGGACTCCAAAAAATAAGAAAAGACTGAAGAAAAAAAAGAAAAGACCTAATGGAAGGTTGGTAGATGACATCAAAATACATACAGCATCCACATGGATAAGTGCAGCTGAATACATTAGTACATGGAGACGCATATAAGAGCTCCTTATCCAGCAATAGTTTTCTAATGCATGGTAATGATGATGGAAGGTAAAGTGAATGAACATTCAACAAACACACACACACACACACACACACACACACACACACACACACACACACAGACAACTCCAGCACAAGTATCTTATTAATAAAATCATTCTATGAATGAAATTAAAATATGTTCCCCGAGATTGGACCTGTTGAATATCTAGATTGGCACCTGATACCATTCCTGGAGGTCTCGAATTTTGTCACTAGTGTCAGTAGGTCAGCTCTTGTGCAAATCCCACATGTGAGGGAATTTGAAAATGTTGGTTCCATGGCTCGGCATTCAACCAGGTGAAATACTGGTGATTATGAGTCTGACAAGATCATGCCTTTCACACCATCAGGAGTTGCTGCCAGATAGGTAGTAATTACTCACCAGATGTAGTAAAATATTTTGGTATGAAGCTGATCCTGTAGGCACCATTGGCAAAACCCATCCCCTTACGGTGGATGGCATCCAAAATCTCCGAGCAAGTAGGACTTCTTGAAAAATACAACTGGAACGCATAATGCAAACCACTTTTAAAACTACCTTTTAAATTGGATCAGATGAACTCTGCTCCCTATAACCTGCAGGTAAGATACTTCATGATGTTAGATAAGGAGCAATTCAATTCAATCTACTAACAGATGGTTGGTTTAATCATTAAAGTGACCAAACTACGAGGTTGTCAATCTCTCCTACCATTAACAGACAAGTCAACAAAACTAAATACCAAAGGAGGACCTAGTGTGCAAAACCAAAGGAAAGAAACCCCATCTACATTGATACTCTGCAAATCACATTTAAGTGCCTGGCAGAGGGTTCATCGAACCACCTTCACAATTCTCCATTATTCCAATCTCGTATACTGCGCAGAAAAAATTAACACCTATATCTTTCCGAGCAAGCTCTGATTTCCCTTATTTGATTATGGTGATCATTTTTCTCTACGTAGGTCAGCGTCAGCAAAATATTTTCGCATTTGGAGGAGAAAGTTGGTGATTGAAATTTCATGAGAAGTTTCTGCCGCAGCAAAAAATGCCTTTGTTTTAATGATGTCCATCCCAAATCCAGTATCATTTGAGTGACACTCTCCCCTATTTCGCGATAATACAAAATGTGCTACCCCATGATCTACTGAAGGTCAACAAAGCCAAGAAAAGGAAGAAGAAAAGGAGGGAAAGGAAGAAAGGCAGGTTAGATGCCCCACCAAGGGAGCAGCCGGGGGCCACCAAAGGCAGAAAGTGCAACGGCGGACAACCTCCCCCACTTACCAGAGGCACCCCACCTGACAACACCCAGAAAAGACTAGCGACACAAACAGGGTGAAAGAAGCACAGGAAAACAAAGGAAGAACATCAAGTCAAACATAGTACATGAGAAGGGGGCAAAAGAGCATAAGAGCAGATAGGGCGAGGGCTGGAGTGGACCACTGTGGCATCATCTGCAAACACCAAGGGTAGTCATGATCAGTTTGTGGGGTGCTCAACTGCGCGATTATCAGTCCAATCTCGCCACTTTGATGAATGATGATGAAATGATGAGGACAACACAAACACCCAATCATCTCGAGGTAGATGAAAATCCCTGACCCCCCCGGGAATCGAACCCAAGACTCCATGCTCGGGAAGCAAGAACGCAACCGCGAGACCATGAGCTGCGGATGCATGTCAGGAAGATTATAAGTCTGGCACAAAAATCAGAACTTCATGGCATAATACTGATCGATGGTCCAATGTCGGAAACTGATTGTGAGGAAGTTTGCCAATAGTTAATTTAGTCAGTCCGTCAGTGATTTTGTTCCCCGGGACCACAATGTGACCTGGGGTCCAGACAAAGACTACTGAGCGTACACATTGTTTGAGGGCAACAAGGGAATCCAGGAAAATCAGGACCAAGGGATGGAAAGGGTAATACTGGTCAAGAGTTTGTAAACTGCTCAAAGTGTTACTACAGATAAGGACGGAGTCAACAGTGCAGGAATGGATACGCTCAAGAGCACGAGAGAGGGTTACCAATTCCGCAGTGAAAACACTGCAGCCATAGGGCAAGGAGTGGAGTTAATTAAATCCCTCATGAATGTAGGCAAAGCCGACGAGACCAGCACACATCAAGCCATCAGTATAGACTACTACTGAATCCCAGAATGCACTGGGAATGGAGAAGAACTGGCAGTGGAGGGCTGCAGGATGAGCAGAATCTTTTGAACGTTATCATATGTCAAGACAGATCTGTGGATGGGGGATGCACTACGTAGGTATACGTGAGTGGGCAAGATGAAGAGATGTTAGAGGGGAAATCTGGAGTTCAGAAAAAAAGGGTCCAGATGCAGATGGCGATTGTAACTCCATACCTTGGCTGCCATTGTCAGAATTAGATTTCTGTATCTCAAAAGAGGAGATGGTAGTTTGGGTGCTCTGGGAAGAAGTTTATGTGTAACACATACGTGATTAACTGTTGTTGGTGCGGAACCTGCAACTAAAGGCACCAGTTGCCAGTCATACGTCACAAAGGTGTATCGGATCTAGTATTTGTAAAGTCATAGGTGATGCCAAGCCATATGTGAGACTCCCATAATCTTGATGGCACTGGACCAATGCTGTGTAGAGCCATATCAGAGTAGAGTGGTCTGCACCCCAGTTGGTGTTGCCAAGGCATCAAAGAGCATTGAGATGTGACCAACATGTCCACTTTACCAGACAAAGATGGAGAAGCCATGTCAACCACACATCCAAGACCAATCCCAAAAGGTGGTAAGAGTCCACCATGTTGAGGGATTGGCTGTCAAGGTTGAGATGTGGATGGGGATGGACTGGACAGTGAAGACAAAAATACATAATGCAGGTCTTGGAAGCCAAAAAATGGAAGTCAAGAGTTAGAGCCTGAGATTACACTTGGTACATTACTACCTGCAGTCTACGTTCAGCAATGCCTATTGTAGATGAACAAAAATAAATGCAAAACTCATCAGCATACAAAAAGGTGGACAACATAGGCCCCCACAGTCATCAGCAGACCATTGACAGTCACTTGAATGAGAGGGGCACTCAAAACAGAACCCCGCAGAACCCCACTCTCCAATAGATGGAAGTTGCTATGGAAGGCACCATCCTGTACCTGAAAAGTGCAGAATGAAAGGAAGTTCTAGAGAAAAATCAAGACCGGCCACCAGTCACTCATGTAAGTTGGCAAGGATGTGCTGGCGTCATGTGGTACCATAACCTTATACAGCTCAAACAACACTGTGTTGCTGCCGGACAAATGCCATTCGGATAGCAGACTCTAGGGTGGATTAAATTATCTGCAGTGGAGCTGCCTCAGTGAAAACCACCCTGAGTCGGAACCAAAAGATTCTGGAATTCAAGGATCCAATACAACCTTTGACACATCATACATTCAAGTAACTTTCAAAGGACATTGGTTAAACTACTCGGATGATAGCTATCCATCTGACAAAGTAGTTTACCCGATTTTGAAACTCAAATAATGACACTTTCTCTCCACTGGGAAGGAAATCCCCCCCTGCTCCAGACACGGATGAAATGGGCAAGTACACAAAATTGACTAGTCACCAAAATCTGTTGAAGCATTTGGTTTTGTACCTGATCTGGTGCAACAGTTTGCACCTGGTATGGTCCAGGAGCCAAGTCAGGGTGGACAGCAAGGGCAATGGCGAATTCCCACTCGCAAATTGTGTATTGTAAGGCTCCCGGTGGCGGGGAATGCAAGATAAAGGGAGTCTGTCTAGAAGGTGTTTGAGAAGACAGAATGTGGGAGAATAGTGGACGACACTGAGGCCTGGGTGAAATGCCAAGCAAAATGCTCAGCGGTAAAATCCAGGCTGGTGAGAATAACACCATTCAGGGAAATTCTTGGGACACCAGTAAGAGAGCGGCGGCCAAAAATGCGCCTGATCTTTGCCGATGTCTGCAAAGAGGGAGTGTGTGGCACTATGACAGCGACATATTGTTCTCAACAAATCGATTTCTGGCGTTTAAGAAGGTAACGGGCCCGGGCATGAGGCTGTTTAAAGGCCAGGAGATGTTCGAGAGATGGATGCCGTTTGGAGCCTTGAAGGGCACTAGGGTGCTCTTTTGATAGGTGCAGCAATTTGGGGGTACCACCCAGGGACACTCTTCCATCGGGGAGAACCCGAGGAAAAAGGAATCGCCAAAGCAGCTGCCAAACAGATGGCGTCAGTCAAACTCCATATGCAGTCATCAATGTTGTCGTGTGGTGGAGCGGTTGAGATGTCAGCCAAGGAAAAGGCTTCACAAACCACATTAGTAAAGGCCCACCTGGGAGGACATCCAGGCTAGTGATGCCGAAGGGAAGATAAGACAATCAAAAAATTATCACTGTCGCAAAAATTGTCACGAACTCCCCACTGAATGGAGGGAAGGAATCCTTGGCTACAGATGGAAGTTCAACTGGCTGAGAAAGTTCCATGTGCCACACTAAAGTGTTGTGGACTCCAATGTTGAGGAGGCAGGTTATCAACAATCCTGCCCTAGTCAGTCATCACAGTACCACCCCACAAAGGGTTGTTGACATTAAAATCTCCAAGGAAAAGGAAGGGAGAGGGAGTTGTAAAATGAGGGGCAAGAAAAGAAGAGCAGGAAGTGTAGGAGGCCAGTCGGGGGGGGGGGGGGGGGGGTGAGTTGTACATGCGGACCAACATAAAGACAACATCAGAAGCTCCCAAATGCCCAATACAGTGCCAGCAGAAGACTTGGAAACCACAAACAATTGGCAAATGAGTATCCACAAACCAAGGTTCCTGCAACACAACAGTAGCTACAGAGTAGATAGGAAGAAGAGATTGATTGAAGGAGAGTCGTACAAGACGCCAGATAGATCCTAATTGACAGGGTGGGGGTGAAACCCTTGAGGCGTTATGTGGTTGGCAGGAGGAGGAGGGGAATTTGTTCCAAAAGACTTAAGGATCTTCTGTTTCGGAGGACAAGAAGAGGTACAGTTGGGACAATAAGAGAGCAAGTCGCAGCAATATCAGGACCTGTAAGATAACAAGCAGCCTTGAGGCCCACAGAACATGAGTCTCACATCCAACTCGAAGTAAGAGGCTTCTTGTGTCTGAGACACCAGGGAGGGAGGTTCCTAGAGTGAGTCCCATACCCAGCAGGTACCAGATCAGAGAATATCTTCTCCAGCTGAGGAGAAGGAGCAGTTCTTGAAGAGGAGGAAATGGGGAACCATTAGGGAGAAGGAAAGAGAAGGGAAGGGAAGATAGACAGGAGGGACGTAAGGAAGGTCCAGGAGGAGGGAAGTATGCAACAAAAGCAAAGATACACATTAAAGATACTGGCTGGAGATGGTCAAATTTCTCTTGGGCCTCAGAGTAGGATAGACGATCAAGAGTTTTGAATTCATGATTCCTCTTTTCCTTTTTTTATAGAGTGGGCAATCTGGTGAGCGAGGAGAATGTGGGCCAAAACAGTTCACACAATTGGGCAGTTGGGTGCAAGGAGTCCACACATGAAGCGGGTGTCTGCTAATAGGATTCACCTCACATTGCAAATACGTGTGACCACAATGGAGACACTGGAAACAACACATGGGAGATGGGATACAGGGTTTCACGTTACAACAGTAAATCATAACACGTTCTGGAACGGTATCAACATCAAAAGCCAAAATGAAAACAGTGGAATAAACTTGATTGTCCTTAGGACCACTCTGGACAGGCCACACAACACGAACGTCTCACTGTTCCAGGGAAGTCCTGAGTTCCTCGTCAGGCTGAAGAAGGAGATCCCTGTGAAAAATAATGTCCTGAGTCACATTTAAAGACTAATGAGGAGTAATGTTCACAGGGATGTCTGTAAGTGCTAAAAGAAAGTCAACTGACTGGCAGAAGTTTTAATCAGTAGGGAACCAGATCACATCTTGCTAAGTGAGTCAATTTCACCAAAATTATATTCTCTGTATATCCGTTTTTTCTGACTTTCTGAGCTTATCTGCAATAGGTTCTACAAAAAAAAAAAAATAAAATAAAAAAATAAAAAAAGGTGCGGATTGGTAGTGGCAAAAGTTTCCCAATCTGTCTTAGAACAAAGCAAGTAATGTGGAAATGGTTTCGTCCCAAACAGCAGGCCTGGCACTCCTCCCAGGGGGTGGTCAGGGAGGGGGAATGCTGAGTAAACAGAAGTAGGAGCAGAGAGAGAACCGTTCCCACCTCAAGAGATGGCTGCAGAAGAGCAGCCAGAAGTACAGAGATTAGTACACTTCATTTGCAGAGTGTCCACCCTAATACACCCACTCTGATCAGGGGTTCACCCTGTGGGCACCACCCAGCTGCGGCAAGGGTCACTTGGCATGGTGGCCTTTGCCAAGAGTTCTGATGCCCAAAAAAGACCAGCAACCCTTCCTAGGCATACAGGGGACAGTGACACCTCAGGCACCAGAAGTATGATTCCTTTGTTGTCAGGAGGCTCAGCCAGAGGGGGACATAACCCACCACACAGACTGGCTACATGTGCTGGCAACCTTGCAGGGAGGGGGAGGAGAGGGGGCTACAGCAGGGTAGGGAGGGGGCAAGGAGGAGGGCTCATATGACAGTATCAGAATTTAGAAAGGGAAGTCAAAGCCCAAGGGGGAGGAGTGAAAATATGAGAGACAAGCCAAAAAGGCATAGTGGAACTGAGGGAGTAGCCAGGTCATCATAACAGGAGGAAGAAAGAGCGGGGTCGAAGGCAGGGAGGGAGGGTAGCAGGGATGGACGGTCACAGAAAGGTGAGGAGTTGGGATGGGAAGGAAATGCAGTCCAGGAGAGAAGAAAGGCTGCAATAGCTCGCCCAGTGCATGCAATATATGCACCCACAAAAGAGCTGGGGGAGCTAACACATGGTAATCATGAAGATTCATAATCTAAGGAACATACATGCTCAGAATTATTTACTCAGTTGCAAAACGCAAGTACAAATGCGTCAAGAACAGTTGACGAGAACAAAGTCTTTCACGACAGCACTGTCGCATAAAACATTTTCGAACTTCTTGCCACATCAATTCAGAGTAAAATCTCAAGCTTTCATTTTTGCCAGCAACAATTGACTGTCAAAACTGCTGTTGTGGTAACGTAGCCAACAGACAGCTCCCAATTGGTCGGTAATTATGCAATGCTGTCGCTGATGGTGTCAACGTCTGTGCTGCTGGTGCCACCACTCCAGCCATCGCGTAAACATTGTGATTAATATCTCTGGCTCTTCTCTGCACTGAGAGCTCGCTTCCATACACCGCTGAGATTATACCCACTGCCACAGTTGGAGATCTTCTCACATATTCTTACTTCTGAAGCCTCTCTAACTACAGAATCCCAGTATGTAGAAGCCTGGGACAAAACTAATCTTAGCCCACCCGGTTAGCCATGTGGTCTAACACTGCTTTCCGGACGGAAAGGCGTGCCAGTCCTCGGCATGAATCTGCCCAGCGGATTAGTGTTGAGGTCTGGTGTGCTGGCCAGTCTGTGGATGGTTTTTAAGGCGCTTTTTTATCTGCCTCACAGAATGCAGGCTGGTTCCCCTTATTTTGCCTCAGTTACACTATGTCAGCGATTGTTGGGCAAACACTGTCTCCACATACACGTACACCATAATTACTCTACCACGTAAACATTTGGGGTTACACTCGTCTGGTGTGAGACGTTCCTGGGAAGGGTCCACTGGGGGCCAAACTACACAATAACCCTGGGTTCGGTGTGGGGCGGCGGTGGGGTGAGTGGACTGCTGTAGCCTATTGTGGGGCTGTGAACCACTGAGGGCTAATATGACGGTGACGAAGCCTCTCTGTCATTTCTAGGTCCCCAGTTCAGTTGGTTCAGTACAATACTAATCTTCAAACTTGTTGCTATTTCATTCACACTTAAGCGTCTGTTCTCCTTTACAAGCTCCTTTACTAATGCAATGTTCTCATCCGTCGCTACACGGTGAGCCTTCCCCGTTCTTGGGGCAGCCTCCACAGAAGTTACATGGCTTTTAAACTTCCTATACCACTCATACATTTAGAGCAATGATAAGCATGATTCACGATACTGCACCATCATTCTGCGAAAAATTTTGATTGGTTTAACATCTCCACTAGACAAAAATGCATACTGCTCAATTACAGTGCATGTAGACAGTGGGCTGGCCATCTTGTTTGGATGCTGCTGCCTTTTCCTGTGTTGTAACATTACTCTGCCACCTATGTGTCACTTTCTGAACCTCAAGAAACACTAATACCACCTACCAACTCTACTGCACAACTCTTCAAAATTTCGTGGATGTTTAAAGATTTTTCACTTGAATTACCATAATAAAATACTATATGACGAAACCAAAATTTTGTCCTAGGCTTCCACAAACTGGGATTCTGTAATTAAAGAGGCAGCAGGAATAAGAATGTGTGAGATCTTCAGCCTTGGCAGTGGATATAATCTCAGCGGTGCATGGAAGCAGCTCTAAATGCAGAGAAGAGCCAGAGACATTTGTCGCAATGTTTATGCTACAACTGGAGCAGTGGCGCCAACAGCACAGACACTGACACCACATGCAGTAACACTGCGTAATAATCGACCAATCAGAAACTGCCTATGGGCTATATAATGCCACCACACCAGCCATTTTGACAGTCAGTTGCTCCTGTTGAAGACAATGGAGATAATCATCAAAAGCTCAAGGTTTTATCCTAAATTGACGTGGAAAGAAGTCCAAAAAATTTTTTATACGAGAAAAGTTGATACTGATGCACACTGGTAATTGTGTTGAGAACCAAACGCTAGTGCACTGTATTCATTGCTTCAACATGGTAATGATCTGTAACTTGTGAACTGCTGCTGGAGGGTCAGAAGAGAGAGTGAATTTATCCATATATAAATAACACTGAAATGGCCTCCTAACAGTGAATGAAATACTTCCGATGGCAACAGCTCTTCATAATACTGAAAACAAAACCTTGAGGGACTCCATTCTCTTGTCTGAACAGTTCCAACCGATTTCTCCATACTGACAGCGGAAGAAAACTGCAAGAGAAAGGGTCATAATGAATGTGCATAAATATTCTCAAAAGCTCATTGGTGGAACACTGACAAAATACACCTCCATGTATTACTGCACACCTTTTCAAGACTGAAATAGATCCTAATGGGTTGTTGCTTGCATAGGAAAGTTGAATAGCTCCCTTCAACAATATCAAGGTATCAGCTGTAGAAGGATATACCCTGAAATAAAAACTGAAAGTGACTTAGGAACTGCCTGCACATGAAAGAACAAAGTGGTACACAATCGGTGCCACAGGCCTACTGACAAACTGGGATGAACATTGCAACAAGCACTAGGGGCACTAAAGGATTCCCTTGGACAGTTGGTTGAGTTTCCTTTATTCCAAATACAAATGAATAGGGTAAGGAGGGTATTTATAGTTGTCCTTGTGAAGCACCATTAAGGGCACATCAAATTTTCTCATGACCAGGTGTTGTGTCACAAGCCACAGATAGTGCCTAATGCAGCTGTCACACGGATAAGGGACTGTTGTAAGGTTTCTTGGTAATGGAACTCGTGGAGATTAGTGGTGGTAACCCCTTGTGCAATGCTCTCTGGCTGGTCTGGAAATAATTTCTCATTAAGCCAGTGAGAAACTCCCACATTAGTCATAAACCATCGAACATCTCCCATAGTAATGTAATCTTTTTAGTAAAATGTATGAAGTTCAGGAATCATTTCACAATATCTTCTTGCTCTCCTTAATAATTAAGGAAAGCAAGTTAGAGTAATTAAAGACTCTATGACACATTTTTAAGAATAGTTCACAAAAAGATTACTTGGGATGAAATTTATAATGAACCAAATGCTAACACAAAATTTAATCTATTCTACGATAAATTCCTATCATCATTTGCAAATAGCTTTCTGCATAACATAATCAGGAAGAATTAAACAGCTATGTAAAAAACCATGAATCACTAGAGGGATTAAGATGTCTTGTGAAAAAAAGAGGAATTGTATAGATTGCAAGAACAAGTAGGAGATCCTGCAGTAGTTGCGCACTACAAAAACAACTCAAAATTACTAAGAAAAGTTATTAAAAAATCAAGGAACTTGCACATGATGTCAGAAATCAGTAATTCCAACAGGCTTAAGGCATTATGGAATGTAGTGATTTGAGAGAGAGGACAACCAGCCATAGAATAGGATAACATCACTACTGAACTGAATGGAGGGGCTATAAATGATGAGCCACACATAGCAAATATATTAAATGGTCATTTCTTAATATAGGACAAATAGTTCAGCACAAAACTCACACAGCATGTTGAAAAATTAACTCTCATAAAATTTAGTAATATAAATGTAACATCAACATTTCCTTCAGAAATTAAGAAAATTATATACTGTCTCAAAAATAAAAATGTGTCTGGCTTAGATGGTGTTTCCAATGGAGTACTGTCCGCCCACAGTAGCAGAGTGGTCAGCGCGACAAAATATCAATCCTAAGGGCCCGGGTTTGATTCCCGGCTGGGTCAGACATTTTCTCTGCTCAGGGACTGGGTGTTGTGTTGTCCTAATCATCATCATTTCATACCCATTGACGCGCAAGTCACCAAAGTGGCGTCAAATCGAAAGACTTGCACTTGGCGAACGGTCTACCTCAAAGTGCCAATTGTTATATGCTGCAAGCTATCTAAGACATTAGACTGTGTGAATCACAGTATTCTCATACATAAATTGTAGTTTTATGGGATTGATGGTATAGACAATCAATGGATAATGTCTTATTTAACCAAAAGAATGCAGAATGTTGTACGTAGTAGTTCAACCAATATAGTACGGGGACGTATTTCTGGCTAGAGAGAAATTAATCTTAGATCTGCTTTGTTCCTCACAGATTTAAACTATCTTCCATCTTATAAACAACAAGCAGAAATAGTTCTTTTTGCAGATGACACTAGTATTGTAATCAATCCAAATATACGTACAAAAACAGAAATAATGGTAAACAATGTTCTTAAAAGTGTCACTGACTGGTCCTCTGCGAATGGTTGCATCCTCAATTACAAAAAAATGCAGAATATTTAGTTCCACATATCTAGGGCTACTACAGCAATGATAAGTGTAACACATGGCGAGGAAATAATAAACAGGGCAGAAGCTTCAAAACTGATGTGTGTCCTTAATGATGAGAATTTAAACCAGAAAAAGCACAATTTTGAAACTCCTAAAACAACTTACTTCAACCACATTAGCACATAGAACTCATTGCAAATCTCGGGGAGAGAGAAATCAGTAAGTTGACAAATTTTCATTCATTAATGTCATATGGGATAATGTCCTGGATTAAGAATAGATGTCTTTATGTTACCAAGGTACCATGTAAGAGCAAAACCAGTTTAGTCTCAGCTTAATTAAACAATGACAAAATAAACTTACTTTATATGAGCTAAGTCACTGTTTAATCAAAAAAATAATGTAAAAAATTTTCGTTATATCACTCTGTTGTCACGTACAATGTTACCCACTGTAACGATCAACTCAAAGCATTAAACAGCACAGTTGCAAGAGATCCTAACCAACTGCTTATTAAATTGCTAATTATCTTGTAAGCAAACACCTCACTGTAGGAATGTGCTGCCATCTCAGAAAGTGGATCATTTACTTGACAGATCGTAAAATTTTTCTCAGCTAGTTTGTGGTTTATTTTATAATACTGCTGCTCACTTGAATGTACAACAGCACAACATCTCACTGTGTAGGCTGAAGGAATAAAATTAAAAAAAAAAAAAAAAAAAAAAAAAACAATGGAATGGTATAGACAATGTTGTTTGTGATTGGCACACTTTATACATAAGTGTGCCTTCTTGAGGGTTAAGAAAGAAAGCCTTCACCGCTCAAAAATGTGCCATAAGAATATGTGGTGCTCACCCACAATCATATTGTACAAATCCGTTTAAAGTATTAGACATTCTGATTACTGCTTCAGATTATATTTCTTCCCTCATGTATTTTGTTGTAAATAATACACTACAGTTCATACAGAACACCAATGCACATAATTACAATGCCAGAAGGAAAAAAAAATTTCATTACTCCACATTAAGGTTGTCTTTGGCACAAAAAGGGGGTGCACAATGGTGAAACCAATTTCTGATAACCTCTTTGGAGGACACGGTGTTCTCTGCAACTACCTTGATTTTGGAATGGATGCATCAGCAATTATTGGATCACGGTCATGATGTGATCCACCCATCCTGTCACTGAGGTGTGTAAATGCAGCCAACTGGATAAATAGTGACCAGTTTGTGTTACTCAGCATACAAAGTGAGGGCTTCCTTACAAGCACTGCTCAATAAGCTAAATTTATTAAAATGGTGATACAGAGTGCCAATAAACAACCACTTTCTGCAGAGCACTGTCTCTACAGGTGGAGGAGAATATTGAGAGGAAAATGATAAGGATCTATACAATTGCTCATGTAGCCCCATCCACAAAGATAATCTTTCTGAAGGTGTAAGATTCCCCAACAGTTTGCTCATGGGGTCGATGAAAGAGTGCCTCAGCGCACGTAATATGCATTAGAAAGTCCCCAGAAAGGAAGAACGAATGGAGCATCTGTGCAATAAAAATTAGTGACTGTACATATTCTTGCTCCGTAAGATGTACACATTGCTGAAATAACTGTAGCAAGGCACTGAGAGGGGCAAGAAGCAGTATTCATTCTTGAGAAAATGTTTATATTATCTTAAAAAGATATTCTTTCTGTGAATGCTGTTAAGTGGTGTCAGGCTCATTTTTCCATGTGTCTCTCATAGGCACAGATGTCTTCTCTGTGTTAGGAGTTAAAGTTCCTCCACATGAATCTTGGCCACATTTAGATTCAACTGAAGTAAGTGAGTCATTTTATTGCAGAGGCTTTTCTACGTACACCCTCTCATCTTGCTGCCAATACTGTAAGCACATACCAGGCCACACCATCTGCAGCTTCTGTACAGATGATATTTTGCATTCCTTTGACAGTATTGACGGAACATGTTCCATTTTGTCAGCAAGGTTTTTCTAAGTATGCTCCCTCATCTTGTTGCCAATATGTAAGCATACAGCATGCTACATTGTCCACTGCTTTTAAGAGATCTTCCAAAGTCCTTTGACAGCACTAGCAAACATGTTCTGATGGCTTTTGAATCACCTCTTTCTTTCTAGTTCTTGATTGAGCTTTAGCTACAGAGCATTGGTGGTGTGTATTTTGGTGTTCTTTGGATGGACCACCCCTTTTTGTTTCGTACTGTCACTAGTAGCTTCCCATGTGTTCCACTCCTTGCTGCAGCTAGTTAGATGGGTATTGGAATGAAGGCAATAATGTAAAAAGTTCACAGTGATGAACATGTATTTGCACTTGTTACTTTGTTGCATCCGGATGGCTGCATAACATTTTGTCCCAGGCTACACTACCACTGACATGAAAGGTAGAGAGAGGGTATCATGAATGGAATATCATCTAACATTTTATGCAGGTATACATGTGAGACAACTGGCTGACTAGTCTCTTGACAGTTACCCCGTTACACAGAAATTTTCACTCCATCTCTGGGATGAATAGTTCCATTAACATACTTGCTTACCCTTTTCAGTTATACATGAACTATAATTATGTTGTCAAATTCTGAGGTGGTGCGGGGAAAAAAAAAATTAAATTATTCGGTAGCTTAATCATGTGTTTCTCGGGCACTTGTTGAAAGTATTTTTGTGAAAATACTCATCTTCATTTGCTAATTTTCTTTGAATTTCTTTAATTAATGTAGTTTCAGAATATGAATCATCCTTGCAGATATTGTACACTGTAAATCATGTGGAACTTATCTTGAGGATCACTTTCTATGCAGTCATACGATTTGTCCCATTTCCACACCACTGAATATTTCAGTGTTCTGATCAACACAAAGTTCACTATTAAGGAAATGCACTATTCAAACTAAAAGATACGTACTGGCAGTACATAAAAAGGAAATATTGGAATGACAGTAAGAGAGACAGAGTGAAGTCAGCAATAATGATTTAATGACATGAAAGCTCTAGATTGATACTGAGTCCAATTCTCTCTCCCAGCTGCCCAGAGGTTTGCAAACACACTTTCAGGCTGTTGGGTAGAGACAAGTTTAACTTTGAAATTGAAATAAGGATATGAATAGCACTTCTTCACACCCATTAAATACTGTACCTACCACTTTTCACAACCTGTGAAATTTAAACAGGTTTGTGTGCATTACTGTGATTTGTGCCTACATATCTGGTGATTTTCTTTACAGTATGTTTACTGTAAGGAAGGCAATGGCAAAAGAACTCCACTAGGACCTTGCCTAGTACGACGGTGCGGGCCTCCCGCATCGTTCCCCTACGCTCTGTCAAAGAGTATGGGACTTCATCATCAAGTTTACTTCCACACAAATAAATAGCTGAACAAATGTTTACAAGCTAGATTCAAATAATTTACCCTTTAAGTAAAATGGAATGCAAACTACTGCTAAAATTTGGCAATGTTTCTTTCTTTTTCATGTACCCCTAAGGGAACTTTTTCACTCAACTTTATACCCCAAACAATATATCAGCTAAACTAGTAATGCATTAACTGCATCTGGAACAATTTAATCCACAGCAATTTATTAATCAATTGCAAATTATGAAAAGAAGAAATAGTGTATGTTCAGTACATAAGTAAATGAACATGTCTGATCTGGCTTACTCCCTGAAATGTCATCACAGCCCCCCCCCCCCCCCCCCCCCCCCGCAGCGGCACAGGTATCCTTTGGGGTATGTGTACTCCAACCCTGTATCACTGCTGTAGTTTAACATATGGAAGTAGTACAGACTGTGTTCATTCATAAGAAATGAGTAATAATCCAACCATATGCACTGACTGGAAATAATATGTTATTCCCATAGACTGGTTTTGCTCAAATAAAAAATGAGTAACTCAACTTTTTCATTAAACTAGAAGCAAATGAGCTGACTGTTTTCCAACAAACGACTGAACAACTTTTTGTTTCACTGTTCCTATCATTATTTAATCTAACCTGGCAAAATAAGTGAATCACACAAAATATACTGACATATTGTATAGTTCAACATATGGTATTCATCTAACATTTTACACTCGAGAGCAGTTCTGATTGCTTCAGTTTATGATTCTGCAAGTGATAATTCAATTCTAGAGGCATCTGACAGATCTTAAACTTATACAAATGCATTCTCAATATATATAGGGTGGAGAAAATTGTGTCACAAAATTTTACCTTGGATAGCTGATACCATTAGGAACCAAAATTACTAATGCTGTGTAGGTCGACAATGCACAAATTTTAAACTACGGAAACTTGGCGCCACACGCTCTGATTGGCCACGGGATTGCCCTGTTGCTGGATGCTCTTCACAACGCATGACTGGGAATGCTTTACCTGCCAGAGATCACGATGTATCCAAGGCGGCCCACAAGCTCATTACTGGCGCGCCAGCCTTCCACTCTGACGGCAAATCCATCAGGATCCTGACACATTCACTACAGTTTCATGATGAGATGTACAGGGACAAACCCGTCGACAGCTGTTAGACAGCATACAGGAAGTATTTTATAAATTGTGCTGGTCCTGAAATGGACCTTTTCTGTAGCTAGGACATTGTTTACTTAAAGCAGTTGCTTGAACTGGTGACCCTCTGATGTGAAAAGCTTGGTAACATCGAACGGTGTTTTGCCGAACTCTTTCAAAGATTCCTGGAATTGCCCTGATGTGCTTGGCGGCATGTTAAACACGATCCATTAATTCCTGTTTGTTTCTAGGAGGTTCACGTCTGGGTGGGTGAATCGAACCTTGAAGAATCCCCACAGGAAAAACGCTGGTGGCTTGAGATCTGGCGATCGCGAGGGCTATGTCCTACGAGCACCTCTGCCAATTACTCAGCCGTCGAAGAGTTCATTTAAATATCTGCAAACAGCATGACTTATGTGCGGGCGCAACATCATGCTGCAACCACATGCGTAGCCGTATGTCCAGGGGAACCTCTTCCAGAAGGCCAGGTAGTTTCTTGCAAAAAAGTAAAGGTAATTTGCCCCCACAAGTTGAGGAAGTAGACGGACCAGTCCAATCAGATTGTCACCAACAATCCATGCCCAAATGTTGAGCAAATATCATTCCTGGTGTCCATGGACATATATGACGTGAGGATGTACCCCTGCCCAGTAATGAACATTTCGAGTGTTGTATGGAAGGTGCACTCGTCGGTAAACAACACAATGGCGGGGAAGTTGGGATCTCGTGCAACACGTCGCAGAAGACACCAGCAAATGTTCATAGTCCGCCACAGGATTTAGGTCTTGGACAGGGTGGAAACTAAATGGATGCTGACCATCTCGCTCAAAACCGCCAAGACTAACCAATGAGTGAACCCCATCTCATGTTCAACCACTGGAGTACTTGTCGTAGGTGCTTCCTCGAAGCCCTTGAGAACAGTCTCTTCAAATGTAGCATCCTGTCATGTTTGAGGTCTTCCAGCACCACCATATCCCCCTAATGAGCCTGTTTCGCCAAGTCGTTGGTGAACTGCTGTAAACGTTTGCAGGTGGTGTCTTGCTGGGTACCATTCCTCATACAACTGTCAAGCTTCATGCACATTACTGTTGGCTAGTCCATAAACAAAAGCCGTATCTCGTCGTTCTTCAAACAAATACTGTGCCGCCATGCTTACTGTATGACTAAATCACAGGTGATGTGTGCATGCTCCGAAGTGAAGCTTATGCATGAATGCCTCCGACATGAGGAGGAGACGAACAGCAAGACCTATTCGACACGTGTGCGTATCATGTTGGGGCAGTAGCGGGGCAAGGGACGTTTCTACGTGTGAACTGATAACCATAGCACTGCCCGTCAACCAACAAACGGCAACAGGGCAATTCCACAGCCAAATCGTAGCATGTGGCGCCAAGTTTCCATAGTTTAAAAATGGTGCATTGTCAATCTACACAACTTTAGTAATTTTGGTTCCTAGTGGCATCAGCTATCCAGGGTTAAAATTTCACGACAATTTTTTTCCACCCTGTCTAAGAATTAACCTTCTAGAACGTTTGTTCTTTCTTTTTCTTTAGAATGATTATCCTTTACTACAGACTTATTCTGTCATTACTGATATGTTTAATAAATGTTTTATTATAGTCTACAGTTGCATTTTTTGTACAATGATAAGTTTTGTTCAGTTACAGAACATCTTTGGATTAATAGTAGTTGCAGCACAACCAGCAATTTCAGATTTTTTTATTTTTATTACAGTTTCTATGAGCCACACTGTATACAACCCTCAAAACAGACTGGTAACTGTGCAACTTCTACTGATCCAATGTCGTCCTGTGGCCATACCAAATCAACTGACAATGTGGATAAAATGAGACAGTACTCCATAAAAAAGGATATTTTAATAATCAAATTGTTACAGGTTTTTCCACTCAACAGTATGTGCAGCTTTCATCAGCAGTTTAGTCTTTAACTACTGACAACTATGGAGGAGTAGAAAATCGAGGACTCTTAGATGGCAGTTTCAACTGACCTATCAAAAGAATTTTGAGCAATTTTGGAAATAAAAATCAAGTTGAGCACAGCCCTGCATACCTGCAAAGATGTTGATCAGTTCAGGAATGACCCACACCCAGCTAAAGCTACCCAAATTCCTCGGGGAACTGACCATTCAGAACTACACTGGTGTCCAAAATTAAAGCAACAAACCACTATTTTCCCATCCTGTGTCTAATTCATGACATAATCATACAAAATGTCAACATATGTCTGTATGATCATGTTGTGCATGGAAGATGGCATTCTGGTCAACAGACAACCACGCCAAAAATGTCAGGGCACCTGTCAAGCATTACAGTGTTTGCCAGGTAGTCCCATATCCACAATCGCTGTAGCCCAATAGCTTAATGTGAATCGTTCTGTTGATTTTGGATGTGGCGACCCTTTATAGAGATCGAAACTGTCCTGAAGACAAGGGCTGGGCTGATCATGTGTAACATCAGGAAGAGAGACCCATTATTTGGCTGTAAGGTACCGCCTTAGTACTGAATCTCGTTGCATCCACTGGATGCGTTTAAGTGCGGCAAACAGTGTACAGAAGGCTTCAGCAGAGTTGGCTTTATTGTTGGACGTTTGTTTCTTCACAGAAGAGAACATCTCGAGTGGTGCCATCAACATGCTACCTGGACAGTTGAACAATATGCCAATGGCCTTTTCACAGATGAGTCCCATTTTGGGCAGGACAGTGGTTCTCGATGGATTCGTATATGGAGAGAATGTGGAAAATGAATTCGGAACCCAACCATTGTGTAAAGAGACTGGTATCTAGGATGATCCCTAATGGTGTGGGCAGTGATTATGTTCACCATTCAAACACCTCTTCATGAAATTGTATGGTTAAGTCGGCAAAGTTTAACTGCTGTCAGGTATCGTAATGATATCTTGGGACCTCACACGCAATTCTTGGGAGGAGCTGTAGGCAAAGACTTCATAATGCTGAGGATAATGCTCGACCTCATAGAGAGCAGGTGGTTGATGTTTTCCTGGAAACGGAATATATTGCATGCATGGCTTGGACTGCTTACTCTCTTGGTCTGAATCCCACTGAGCATGTCTGGGATGCACGAGGGACATGGGTTGCATCACGTCAGCACCCACCAAACCCTCTCCAAGACCTGCAAGTAGTGCTGCAGGAAGAATGGGCATTATTAGTTCAACATGAGATCGAAGGCATCATTCACAGCAGGCCCCATCATTTGTCAAGTGTGTATTACTGCCAGAGGTGGTCACACTCCACACTGAATGCATTAACCAGTTGTCAGAAAGTGTACGTAAATCCGTTACATTAGGAAAAAATGAAAAAAAAACTTTTGTCTCCCATTACACATGTTGCAGTTGTTTACATTCTGTATTCTCTATATTATTTCTGTTTCACTATCACCTGATAATACTGTTTTGTGGAAAAATAAATGCAACCTTGCAAGATTTCGGTTTCTTCCTTTAATGTTGGACACCAGTGTATTTAGGAGGCACTTAGCTTTGTGAAATGCCTATACATTGCAAGCAATACCCACAATTGTACAAGCAACAAAACATCTGTGCAATGGTAAACGGTAAATCTTTGCATGGGCTCAGTGCTAGTATTAACACGTAATGTAATAATTGAATACCAGCAAAATAGATAACATGTGAGCAACTGAGACAAAACAGAATACAACAAAAACATAAAATAAAAATACAAATGAGAAAAACAGCAACAAAAGTGTTAGGTGCGATGTTTGGAAATTAAAGGAAAATGAAATAACATGGAAAGTCGGCAATATAAAAGAAGCAATAAAGCAAATGACCAATTAGTGGGGCTATCATCAGTGGCGTCAGACAAGGAAAATAAGAATACTGAGAGGTCAAGAAATTAATAAGAAACGGAAGGGATGTTATACATTTAAAATAAAATAAAGAAAAACTGGGGACAAATTGGTATACTGAGCAGCAGGAGTTAAAAGGACATTTTAATAATTCATTTATTGCAGGTTTCTCGATTTGACAATGCATCAAGTTCCCACTAGTAATTCTGTTGCTGACTACTCTGCACAACACTCTCTCTGAGAGAGACATCCCAATTCAGTGCTAATACATCATGTAACCTGCAGTTCCTACCTAAGTTGTAACACTACTTCAGGCTTGTGTCGAGTTATCCATGGACTTAGAGGTTGCAAGTTTGTAAATAATAAGTTTGAAATACACAGCTAAAGTGCATATTTTCTCAGATTTGTTGAGTTTGCCAGCTAACATGAAAGCGAAATGGCCACTTGTTTTGATAAGAGTAAGCTTTAGCTCAGCCTATTTGAAAAAATCTCCACTGAAATCATGTTACAGTCATCATGTTGTTTATGACATTTACCGCACATTTCAGACAACACTGGTCAAACCGAAGGACTACTATCAGATATTCCTTTTTATCCGCAGTATGCTTACTGCACACAGTGCAGTCAGACAAACAGAAATTGAGTTATGCTTTGTCCATCACCCCATTCATCTATGAAAGTCAGTAATGAACCAGAGTAATTAATGAATAATGTCTTGTAGAGCCTAAATTAAATATCATATGATGTTGAACAGTACACAAAAATGATTAACAGTGGCTTCACCCGTCTGAAATCTTGGTTTTGGTGACACACTAATCTTCAGCATAGCTCGAGGTTAAGTTTAAATGCGTTTGAGAGTTGACAAAGTATCAAACACTTCAGCTAATCCAACAATTGCGCATAATTTAGGGCATCAATGTATCCCAACAAGTGGGAACATGCCTAATGCAAGAAATATATTTAAGTGTAATTTATATCTCTGTCAACAAATTTAGTTCAAACCATTACGTGCCTATCAGAACATATGGTCTTTACACTTTCAGGGGCATTACAACACAAATCACTACCATAAACTTTACAAGTACGTATGTATTTTGTACATATCTGGAGAATCTATAAATGATGGAATTTGAAATATATTTAAAATTAACTCTTTTAGTTTTGTAGACTAAGTACAGAGTTTAAAATCTGGAACAGAAATCAGTGTCTACAAGCAACTGAATTGTCAATTGTCCACATTCTAAATATATATTTCATTTTAGTAACCTATCACTGCATTTAACTACGAAGAAAGAAAAGGGCAAATCAGAAAACTAAACTATAACTTTTCAGTAACATTGTCATGTCTTCTTGCTAGACACCAACATCAAAAGCACCTGAATAAAAGTTTTGTCAACCAACAATGCCAAGTTTTGCCTCATGAACAATTTCATTTAACATTTATATTTTTTAGCGGAAGTTCTTGCATTGACACACTAGATGACATGTGGAATATGAAAATTGTAGTAAAACAACAGACTGTATTTCCCCTACCTCTTATATCAACAACACATACTAATCCGTATTTTGTGCCTAATGCAACAATAGATTTTTCATGCCACGAACAGGAGAGGCTGGTAGGTAATAACTTTCCAGGTTTGACACAGCGTGTTGTGTTGCTTTTCAAATCCCAACAAAATAAATTCGATTCGTCGGCAGACACAACTAAATGAGGGTCAGCCGGTGACCAATCCATGCATGTTATCTTGTCAGCCATCTGGAATTCCAAACTCTCTCATTATACGGTGAAAACATGTTACACAGTGTACTATGTGTTTATAAATCTTACGTACTCCATGAGCGTTATGAGCCAAAACAACTGTACACAGGTTTGTGTCCCACATTTTAACTACCGAATCGCCGCCGACAGAAGCCAGCCAGTTTGTGTAGCTATTATTCCCAACAGACTTACAGAAAGTTATAGCATTTACTTTATCTTTATGTGCTTCACATATTATCTTACAGTCAACAGTAAGTGCTGCTGGAGTGTTAACTAAAACTATATTATTCCGAGAAGCGTAAGCAATGCGACCGGACTCCCCGCAGGATATCACGTTACTAGAATACCAATTCGGCGATGGGGGAAATATTTGTTCATCCATATCTCAAACATACAACACGAAATAAATACGTAAAAAAGTTCAATATACAAAATCGACAAGCTCTGTAACGCAAAATATCGTTCACTTCTTGCGAAATAACAGCTGTTTTTATGCAAATGGGTTAGTCACTTCAAGCCCTCAAACCACATTTTCAAAACACTTGTTAGTCGCGCAAATTGACATAGCATAGATATTAAAACACTGGATGACTGAAACAAATGAATGCATTCAAATTCGCCCGTCAGAGTTACTATCCCTAAAACCACCGCGAACCATAGAGTAAATATCTCTGGAGTCTGGAGTGAGCATTGCGTTCTGCGCATGTTGTCAAGTTGTCAACATTAATCCAGGATTGTCACGTGTTTTCGGGACTTCGCTGTGCGTGTGTGCTTCCCTCAGAGTTTGAAGTTTATCATATCAAGAGTTGTTGTTGTGTTTTCACCGTTTGTTGATAGTGTAATAGCGATGGTGAATTGCTGTTGTTGCTACGGATGCAAAGAAAAATATGTGAAAGGAGGGATAGTAACTTTTCATGGGTACTATGTTTAAAAATTTGGAGACGCATTATAATTATTGCTTGATTCTGTAGACCTATTTTTCTACGATTTTATGTCTATAAGATAGATATCACGGCTCGTACAAAAGCTTACAGACAATCGCTTCCACTCGTAAATTTGCTAGTGGAACAGAAATGGTTAGTTGTTTCAGCAAATAGTATCCTCCATGCATTTATCAGTGACTTGTCGATTATGTATATAGCTTTGAAAGACGGGAGACAGGTAAATTCAATAGAGTGGGAGTCTGTAATTGTCTTCGTATAATATGTGTGTCCAAACATTTTTGTTTACGATAGTTACAGTAGGAGACCATGTTAAGTGTGTAGGACATGGAGAATGATTATCTGTGATTTATATTTTAGTTTCTCGAAGGATGAACATGAAGTAAAGATGTGGCTCCAGAAAATAAGGAGGAGTAATTTTGTCCCCACAAAATATTCCAAAGTATGTTCAAAACACTTTGAAGAGTATGTTTAGATAGAGAAAAATTTGGACGTGTGTGGCTGAAGGTAGATGCTATACCAACTGTTTTTATTTTTCCACAGCACCTACTACCAATTTCTAAATTCAGCTTAAATACATTTTCTGCACAAATCAAATAAAAAACACAATAGTGTAGCTAATCAAAGTAGACATTCATCTTCTTTGGTGTATTTTGCCTTCAATTTATTTTCTTCACCATTTGATTAAGAAGCGTAAAATATTAGTAAACATTCCCCAAACTCTTTCATTTATGTCACTTTCCACATCCCTTAATGGTGTTATATGGGTTGACTGTTACATGACCAGCTGCATTTGCTTTACAGTACATTTATTCTCCGATAGCCTTTTTCCCCTTCTTACTCAGTCCACTATTTATTTAATAAACTGGGAGCAAGTACGTAAAATGCGTTAAATAAACACTTCAAAGCGTCACCAGTAAGAAAAATTGTGCTTTAGGTCGCAAAAACGAGAAAATAAATACGCAGAAATGAGGTCGAATCAGCAGGGATATAATCGCTAATGTGTGGCAAATTCGGTGTTTTTTGGACACTTGCAAAAGTTCTAGGGCGTACTGTCAAATCGTTTTGCAAGACCATCACGGAAAAAATATACGTCAAGCTCTGTAATACTATAAAGTGCCGTATCATACCGAAAACTACCAAAAATCGAGTGCATCTGAACTGTGACAATATCGCAAAGAAGCAGAATGCAATATCACTTGCCCTTTAAAGTTACGTAGCTGGTTTATTCCCGATACTGTTAAAATGTCTGCGCAACATATATAAATAATACATGACACGTACGAAAAGGGATGCAGTGACATTCGAAATATACAGGGCGCTATACGGACAAACACACGACGTCCGGAGAACACGTGACCAGGCCGGCAATGTATGTTCAGTTGACAACACAATCTGATCTGCGCTTGTGAATGCTCACTCCAGAGATATTTACCATAGGGTATAGATTAACTTGTGTCTAGGGACAGCATATCTTGGTGCCGATTGGGTGCACTCGGCTGGCTTCGGATAAGCAGCTCATAGCGCTCTCTGGTGGCAGACAGCGAAAGCTTACAGACAGTTGTCTTCTCATTCTGTGTCCTGTCCGCGTGGTTTCCTTTTGTACATCTGTTTACGTTAAGACAGCTTTCATTTAAAAAATGAAAAACTATAGGAACAATCTGTGCAGAGCATCATAAAGACATAACAATAGCTTTTATCATTAAACTGACCAAGATACAGGCATGTTAATCAAAATTTTTGTAAAAATTAAGGTAAAAGTTACGTATTGGAATCTCCCCCCCCCCCCCCCCATGCTGCAATTTTCAATATGACACGGACACAGACGTAAACATTAGGCTTCAGTAGCTGTCAATTTGTCACCATAACGAGATTTTCTGCTTTCACATAATTTGGCTTCGCCTACTCATAACCAAATTGTCATCTTCCACTCTAACCTAGATCTCGGGCTGCACTGCAGATCAGTCTGTCAGCACAACCAACATTTCAGCTGGGGTCTAATGCATAATTTGAGCCAAAAGTAAGAATACTTACAAATGGACGTAGCTTCTTTCTTTACTTTAGGAGAGTGAAAGTCACTTGAGAAGCTAAGGGAATACAGATTTCTACTTAAATTTCAAATCCTTAGTACCGTTTACATTTAAAGATTATTCTCCCTAACTTTCAATCTTGTATGTTTCAAATCTTGCTAACCCACAAAAGTATGGAAAGAACAATGTTGCCATCTTCTACTCTCATACCAAAGAACAATGTTGCCTTCTTCTACTCTCATACTAAATATTAGGCTTATCATATGTGTAATTTATGTCCTTCCATTAAAACTGAAACTGATGAAATGAAAAAAAAAATTTGGAACAATCTGATATATAATGTCTCATTTGTTGTATGTGCAATTTAAAATCTCATTTCTGAGACGTTCCTAAATTTCAGACTGTATCAAAGAAACATACCGTCACCTACTTTGTCATGGTTCTCAACATAAAAACAGAGCTGTGAGAGCTTGCTTTATTTGTTAAGTTATTTTCATTAGCAGTAAAAATTTTTTGTTTTCTTTTTATTGAGCAGCAAAAATACTGATGGCAATCAGTCAGTGCTGCAGATTTTATTCTAAACTCATACTGTTGATGGCACTAAAGTAGGCTTCATAATTAAAAACACGAACTCCTGCAAAAGTTTGCATGTTACTAGCAATTTCTGCATCTGTCACATCTTTACCAAGAAAATTTCGTTTGTCACCCAGCATACCCACTATAAAACAGTTCGTCTAATTTTAAAAATATTTCATGCAGTGGCAAAAACTATGTAAACACGATACTGCTTAGAAGCTGCTCCAATAATACATACAGTTCCGCTACTTAAAGATCAAATTCAGCTCAAGGTTAATGAAGGGAACCAGTCTTCATGACGTCTGTGCAGCCATCGGCAGTAAACATGGGATGCAGACCAATCCATGAGTGTATTACTCTATAGTCAGAAACGCATAGTGTTAGTCAGTTAATGTAATAAGAACTGGAACACTTTTCTCTTGAAAAACTATTGGTATTTTTTGGAGGACTTACCTATGTTTTAGGCTATGGCAAAATTTTCCAGAAATTTTTGTATAGTTCTTCATTACTATAAACAGTAAGTCCTAAAATCTGCATAAGTGGCCAAGGCACTTTGATAGATTGTGATGGGAAGACTGCGACAATGTACATGAGCTTTAAATCTTCAGTAACACATACAATTTTGAATTGCGCTCGGAATCAACCAAACAGCTTCTTGATCGAAAGGCGATTGTAAGCTTTCACACTATCAACAGGAAGTGCTATGAGTTGCAGACCCGAGGTTAACTGAGCTCAACCAGTTGGCGCACACTATCGGCACCAAGATTTGCTGTCCCTAGATCCATCGGTTTAGAGTGGTCTAGTAACTGTTTTGATGTAGGAGTAAAATCTCCCTATCTTACAATGACATCATTGTACTGTATGCTGAATGTGTGGCAGTGGGACTTGAAGTCGCCTACCACCATCTGATGGTGGGAGTTCAAGGTTGCCAATAAGATGTGATACAGCTGCATAGAAAGCTATAGTGTTGGCTGTACCAAGGATTTCATATAATGAGTGACCATATCAAAACTGACATATTATTAGTGGCTGTACCAGGATTATCATTAGCTGTATCCAAATCCGAGTCCTTGAAGATGATAAGAGGAACAAGGTGGCGGTGCCAGAGCTGGGGAGTTGTAGTGCCAATGTGTCGCAACCCATCGACCATTTCGTGCAGTCATTCACATTGTCATAGAGTCGCCTTACCTTCTCTCGAACAGACACCTTTAGAGAGACGATGTTTGTCTCCTAGTACAGTGTTACAATCCTTACGAGTTGAGGGGCAAGTAGGTTCCACCAAAGCACCTTATTCTGCAGGCGATGGAGGGTCTGCACCTAGGAGACACTAGGCCCTCACAGTGGACCCATAGGTGAAGGAAGGGTGAACAACCATTCGGTACAGACAGAGCACGATGTCTAAGATCACTTCTCTGTTGGTGAAGAGGGGGCACAATGTTTTATCAGCTTCAGCCCCTTTTGGGTGATGTACTCTGCATATCGGTGGAAAAGTAGTTTGTTGTCCATCCGGACTCCTACACATTTGGTATCCAGGGACCATGGGACCTGGACGCCTGCAAAGTGATGTGATGGAGGATAGGGTGCCATTTAACACAGTAGACCACTTGGTTTTGTTAGCATTGAGGGAAATCTTGTTTCAACAACACCAAATGACCATTGCATCCACCTACCTCTGAGACAAGCAATGAGATGGTCTGGGTTGTGGCCAGTCATATAGAGCGCCTATCATCAGCATATTGCGCCAGGTGGCGCTGTGGGATGATTGGCATATCATTAACATAAGTGTTAGAGGGGGATGGAAGACAACACAGAGCATTGAGGGGTACTCACCGATGTGTGACATATGCTCAAGCATTTGCCTTTCTGAATAATCAGGAAGGTCTTGTCATGAAGGAAATCATCCACGATCGTCTACGTCAGCATTGTGTACACATGATTGTCCTGCCTAATCCGGCCATAAGAATTTTATAGGTCCAGGTATGACATGGATTCAGAGTCCTTACTGACTTGTTCTGTGACCCTGAGAACTTTTTGTTTGGCCATCGAGTGGGAAGTGACACCAAGTTGTTCTGAACAGATTGTCCCACCCACTGCCAGAGGCTGAGAAATGTTGTGTAGAATCAAATATTCCAGGACTTTCGCCATGGTATTCAAAAGGCATTAGTTGTTGGTTTGGACCATAGGCTCCTTCAATGGCTTGAGGACTGCAATCAGTTTTTCCTGCTTCCGCTGTCAAGGGAAATGGCCAGTCATGAGATGTTGGTTCAGAACATTGGTGAATAAGACCAGTGGCTTCACAGGAGCCAACCGAGGTGTTTGTTTAAGATGTTGTCCAGTCCAGGAGCTGACTGCCCACACTTCTGCTGGAAGATCTGTCGGACTTCTGCCAGGGTCGTAAGGTGAGAGTCAGTAAGATTTGGACTGTTTCTGAAGGCAGCAACTGCCTTCTGAATAATGTGTTCATTCTGGAGTTCATCAGGCGTGAGGTCCTGGACGAGCAGTTGATTTTGGTCTTCAAATGCTTTGGCCAGAGTTCCCACCACACGGAGGACATCAAAGTTAAGCCCTCTGCCATGCAAATGAGATGACTGGTTGTCACCATGGACAACCTCAGGGCTCAGACAACAAGCCATTCCGACTTATGATGGAAGAGAAAGGTGGTCATCTTGCCCTCCCATTGTTCCATGTTCCAATCAGGGAGGAGGTGGCAGAATTCGCGCTGCAGATGCCTCATGTGATCATGTCCTGAGGGTCAATGAACTGCTTCCACCACTGCAGCATTGGTTCTTCTGGATCTTCAGTTTGTGCAATAGGGGAGGCAAGTCATCCAAGGGGGTTAAAGCCTGGTTACAATGGAAGTAGAGGCCTTTATTGCCTTCTGGATTTTCTGAGTTGAGTAATCAACAGCGCTAACCAGATTGGCAGGTGTTGTCAGGTTGAGGTTTTGCTGGATGATGATGTTGAGGACTTTGGCAAATTTGTCCTGAACTGTGATGGTCAAGGCAGAATGGACGTCTAAGGACAGAGCTACATTGGTAAGGTGCAGGAGAACTGGGATGTGGTCAGATGTTTGTGGAGAGTTTCCAACGAAAACGGCGCCGCTATGTTCTCCAAAATGGACACATCCAGAACATCTGGCTGGCAGTTGGAGCGGACTGGTACATGTGTGGGAATCTGTGAGCCATAGACAGATAATGCTGGAATATCTTCCAGTTCAAGGAGGAATCTGCACTAGGGATAAGCAATGTGTGAATGTCAAGCCGAATGCTTGACATTCAGATAAACTCTAACAATGAGTCTGTCAAATGACGTCAAATGACAAGTAGCAGGTTAGAGCAGCTGCAGCAGAAATAGTGGCTCCAAGGTGGGCAAAGACAGTGGCCACTGTGAACCCTACATATTACAGTGGTTGGATAGTCTTGTGACTGTGGGTGAGTGTCTTATGTAGGAACTGTGACCCCATCTCGGCGATGGAGGCCGTCTGTGCGATAGCAGACCATCCTGTGCAGACGAAAATCGTCGGCCAGTTTGAGATGGGGTTCTATAACAAGTAAAATGTTCACATGGTGGTCGTATTCATCTGTTAAACGCCCTTAGCATTAAAAAGACAGGCTACTGGAACCCAAGGGGACTGGTGGATATGTGGTTGGTGATCTGCCACTATAACAACATCCAGTTGAGTCCTTCAACACTAAGGAAGGGATTCTATTTGTGTTTATCTGCTCTGCATAGAAACTAACAGTTCTTGATCGTTAGGAGAGAAATTTATTTTGTACTTATTTGCTGCGCTTAGCTTTTAAATAGTTTTTCTGGGAAAACCTAGCGTAGTTTTCGCGTCTCGTATTTCAGTGAGTGTTTCTTGATTATCAGAGTAGCTCATCAGAAGATTATCTTGGGAATTTGTCACCGTATAGAGTAGGGTAAACATAGTCATGTGTAGGGACTGTGGTTGTTGTGAGCGGACGCAAGGAGAATTGGCCACTCTTCGGGGGCAGGTGGAGGCTCTGTCTGTTAGGCTCATCGAACTTGAGGCGCAGGCGTCGGCTCGTAGTGGCGTTGGGGCAACTGTGGTGAGACCTATGCCTACTTCGGTGGCCTTGGAATCACATGGAACCCCTGATGTCGCTGCGTCTTCCGGCAGTGAGCATCTTACCGGTCAGCCATCACTCCAGGGTGAATGGCGGACAGTGGTGGGCTCGCGCGTGCCTGGCCGAAAGGCGAAGGTGGGATCTGGCCGCGTGGCAGCTGCCTTACCCCTTTCCAACAGGTACGGGGTGCTTCCTAGTGGTGATGACATCGTTTCCGAGCCACCACAGGATGCCTCGCCTGTTGGGCCAGTGGCCGATTCTCCGGCAAGGTCCCGACAGTCACAGAGGGCGGGCCTATTAGTTATAGGGAGCTCCAACGTTAGGCGGGTTATGGAGCCCCTCAGGAAAATAGCGGGTAGGTCGGGGAAGAATGCCAGTGTGCACTCGGTGTGCTTGCCGGGGGGTCTCGTCCGTAATGTGGAGGAGGCCCTTCCGGCAGCTATTGAACGCACTGGGTGTGACCGGCTGCAGATAGTAGCACATGTCAGAACGAATGACGCCTGCCGCTTGGGTTCTGAGGCCATCCTTGGTTCCTTCCGGCGGCTGGCTGATTTGGTGAAGACAACCAGCATCGCACGCGGAGTGCAAGCTGAGCTTAATATCTGCAGCATAGTGCCCAGAGTCGATCGCGGTCCTCTGGTTTGGAGCCGTGTGGAGGGTCTAAACCAGAGGCTCAGACGACTCTGCGACTATAATGGTTGCAAATTCATCGACCTCCGTTATTGGGTGGAGAACTGTAGGGCCCCCCTAGACAGGTCAGGCGTGCACTACACACCGGAAGCAGCTACTAGGGTAGCAGAGTACGTGTGGCGTGCACACGGGGGTTTTTTAGGTTAGAGGGACCCCCCCTTGGGCGAAACGATAAAATACCTGACGGCTTACCAGAGAGAACATTATCATCGTTGATAAAGAACGTCCGTCCTCAGAGACCAAAAACAGGAAAAGTTAACGTAATATTGGTAAACTGCAGGAGTATCCAGGGCAAGGTTCCTGAATTAGTATCTCTTATTGAAGGAAATAGTGCGCATATAGTATTAGGAACGGGAAGTTGGTTAAAACCGGAAGTGAACAGTAACGAAATCCTAGACACTGAATGGAATATATACCGCAAGGATAGGATAAACGCCAATGGTGGAGGAGTATTTATAGCAGTAAAGAATTCAATAATATCCAGTGAAGTTATTAGCGAATGCGAATGTGAAATAATCTGGGTTAAGTTAAGTATCAAAGGTGGGTCAGATATGATAGTCGGATGCTTCTATAGACCACCTGCATCAGCAACCGTAGTAGTTGAGCGCCTCAGAGAGAACCTGCAGAACGTTGTGAAGAAGTTTCGTGATCATACTATTGTAATAGGGGGAGACTTCAATCTACCAGGTATAGAATGGGATAGTCACACAATCAGAACTGGAGCGAGGGACAGAGACTCTTGTGACATTATCCTGACTGCCTTGTCCGAGAATTACTTCGAGCAGATAGTTAGAGAACCAACTCGTGAAGCTAACGTTTTAGACCTCATAGCAACAAATAGACCGGAACTTTTCGACTCCGTGAATGTAGAAGAGGGTATCAGTGATCATAAGTCAGTGGTTGCATCAATGACTACAAGTGTAATAAGAAATGCCAAGAAAGGAAGGAAAATATATTTGCTTAACAAGAGTGATAGGGCACAAATCGCAGAATATCTGAGTGACCACCATCAAACGTTCATTTCTGAGGAAGAGGATGTGGAACAAAAATGGAAAAAATTCAGAAACATCGTCCAGTACGCCTTAGATAAGTTCGTACCGACTAAGGTCCAAAGCGAGGGGAAAGATCCACCGTGGTATAACAATCATGTACGAAAGGTACTACGGAAACAAAGAAAGCTTCATCATAGGTTTAAGAGTAGTCGAATCATAGCTGATAAGGAAAAGCTGAACGAAGCGAAAAAGAGCGTAAAGAGAGCAATGAGAAAAGCATTCAACGAATTCAAACATAAAACATTGGCAAACAATCTAAACAAGAACCCTAAAAAGTTTTGGTCATATGTAAAATCGGTAAGCGGATCTAAATCCCCTATTCAGTCACTCGTTGACCACAATGGCACCAAAACAGAGGACGACCGAAGAAAGGCAGAAATACTGAATTCAGTGTTCCGAAACTGTTTCACTGCGGAAAATCGTAACACGGTCCCTGACTTCAGCCGTCGCACGGACGCCAAAATGGAAAATATTGAAATAAACGATATCGGAATTGAAAAACAACTGCTATCACTTAGTAGCGGAAAAGCATCCGGACCAGACGAGATACCCTTAAGATTCTACAGTGATTATGCTAAAGAACTTGCCCCCTTTCTATCAGCAATTTATCGTAGATCTCTGGAAGAACGTAAAGTACGTAGCGACTGGAAGAAAGCGCAGGTCGTTCCCATTTTCAAGAAGGGTCATAAATCAGATGCGAATAATTATAGGCCTATTTCGCTTACGTCAATCTGTTGTAGAATAATGGAACATGTTTTGTGCTCTCGTATTATGACGTTCTTAGATAATACAAATCTCCTTCATCATAACCAACATGGATTCCGCAAACAGAGATCATGTGAAACTCAGCTCGCCCTATTTGCCCAAGAAATTCACAGTGCCGTAGACACTGGCGAGCAGATTGATGCCGTATTCCTGGACTTCAGGAAGGCATTTGATACGGTTCCGCACTTACGTTTAGTGAAAAAAATACGAGCTTATGGAATATCGGACCAGGTTTGTGATTGGATTCAGGATTTCCTAGAAGAAAGAACACAACATGTCATTCTTAACGGTTCAAAATCTGCAGATGTAGAGGTAATTTCGGGAGTACCGCAAGGAAGCGTGATAGGACCTTTATTGTTTACAATATACATAAATGACTTAGTTGACAACATCGGTAGCTCCGTGAGGCTATTTGCAGATGACACGGTTGTCTACAAGAAAGTAGCAACATCAGAAGACTCGTATGTACTCCAGGAAGACCTGCAGAGGATTAATGAATGGTGCGACAGCTGGCAGCTTTCCCTAAACGTAGATAAATGTAATATAATGCGCATACGTAGGGGCAGAAATCCATTCCAGTACGATTATGCCATAGGTGGTAAATCATTGGAAGCGGTAACGTCCGTAAAATACTTAGGAGTTACTATCCGGAGCGATCTGAAGTGGAATGATCACATAAAACAAATAGTGGGAAAAGCAGGCGCCAGGTTGAGATTCATAGGAAGAATTCTAAGAAAATGTGACTCATCGACGAAGGAAGTAGTTTACAAAACGCTTGTTCGTCCGATTCTTGAGTATTGCTCATCAGTATGGGACCCTTACCAGGTTGGATTAATAGAAGAGATAGACATGATCCAGCGAAAAGCAGCGCGATTCGTCATGGGGACATTTAGTCAGCGCGAGAGCGTTACGGAGATGCTGAACAAGCTCCAGTGGCGGACACTTCAAGAAAGGCGTTACGCAATACGGAGAGGTTTATTATCGAAATTACGAGAGAGCACATTCCGGGAAGAGATGGGCAACATATTACTACCGCCCACATATATCTCGCGTAATGATCACAACGAAAAGATCCGAGAAATTAGAGCAAATACGGAGACTTACAAGCAGTCGTTCTTCCCACGCACAATTCGTGAATGGAACAGGGAAGGGGGGATCAGATAGTGGTACAATAAGTACCCTCCGCCACACACCGTAAGGTGGCTCGCGGAGTATAGATGTAGATGATGTAGATGTAGAACAAGATGATGATCCTTGTGAGTCTGTCCTGTGACCGATGGATCTTCTGAGTTGTTTCACGAGTGACAGCTCTGATGTGGGACTTCATGAACAGCGAGATGACCTAGAGGATCTCTCACATGTCACCCTGAAATGAAGCATCTGTCTGACCCTGGGTAGGCTGCTTGACCCTGAGGTGGGCAGGCGTTGTGATAGTTGGAGAAGGTGCCACAATGGGGGGTGGAGTCACTTTGACAGGTTGGCGTTGGGAGGCAGAACATGGTTTTTCTGTTTGGTGGGCGTTGGTATTCATCACAGGAGACGAATTAGCGGAAGGATACTGAGCTGCACCAGCAAAAGTAGTTATAGCAGATGGAACGAGGAGAGGTCTCTGTGTTGCAAATGTGTCAGGCACTTCATCATATGTGATTTGATGATTGTTGGGTTGGCTCCATAACACAGGGAAATGGGTGTGTGTCTGTGGTGGCAATGGTGGCTGATTCGTCCTTGGTTTCCTTCTTGGAGGATGGGAAGACTTCGTCGCCTTTTGATATGTAGAACAAACCTTCGAGGAGGTCATATGGTGGAGTTCAAGAGAGGTGCGGCTGTGAGTTTGCAGTTCTCTGATGCTTGCAGGCTGGCACAGTTGACACATTGTAAAGACAGTGGTGTATTGCAAACGTTGACACCTATGGCAGAGGAGTAGTTTGTTGCTCTTCATATGATTCAATACGCACCTTGGTATATGAAAGACCTGATTTGGCGGATACATTCGACATCTTCTCTCCTAGTATGAAAGATAACATGAGCTGCTTCCTGTTGTTATGTTAGTGGACCAAAAGGTCGAGGAACTTGAGACGGAGTATCCCTAACATCTGTTTCTGTAACTTTTGTCACTTGAAGCCTGATGTGTGTAGTAATTTATGGTCTTTGACTTCACAAATTTGAGGACTGTGAGACAGTCGCCCTTTGTGTCAAGCAGGTACTTTACTTGGTGTTTCTGGTAAAGTGCCTGCAGCTAACTTGTAATAAGGCGTTGCAGTTCAGTGTTCAGTTTAATGTAATTCATGGAATTGTAAACCATGATAATAGGTATCTTCTCCCTTTTTTGGTGGTATTGGAGATTGATTCTGAGAAGTGGGATCGAGAGGGGGAACCGTGACCTGGTCCATGGCACCAACAGGTGCAGATTCCTGTGGGAGAGATACACCTAAATCCCAACTACAGCCACTGTGAAGGGCATGAGTGGATGACCATTTGGATGTCCAGTCAAGGGGGAGGGGTGACCAACAGGGGTAGTGTCCCCAGAAGGCCCACTGGGCCATCGAGACTGTGTAGCTGAAACAGGAAACAGCACTTGATAGGGTGTCCACATAGTGGTTGGTTGCATCAGCGTTTAGTGCCAACATGACCTGAGTTGTTGAGCATGAGGTCTATCACCAGGCAGCCATGCATGTCATCGAATGACAAGGTAGAAGATTGGTCCCTTATGAGGGGCTCGTGAATTGGTATCACTGTCAGTGGTTACTGGTGACTTGTGGTGCAAGGCAAGGTGAGCTCAGTCCTTAACCCATTGGAAGGTGTTGGTACCAGCGCCTCTGGTATCATGCCAGGGTGGACCTCGATCAGCAGGCGTCACATTGCCATGTGGAGGGGTATCGGAAGATTCGTACAGCTGTGGAATCCTGTCCTTGGCACTATTCACAGTCAGCAACGACCTGACTGACATAGCCAGAGCCCTGGCTGACAAATACCCTAACTCCTGTCGCCTATAAATTCCATTTATTCCGAGACACCAAAAACAAGTGTGTTAGGAGGCAAAAAACAAATCAAAGTCGACTCAAGTACTACGACTAGCAACACTCAGCAGAACTCACAAGTATTACAAACGACATTCACGCACTCACAAGTAAACACCGTCAGAGCTCCAACATGACTGCCACCTAGATATAAGTTATACATTGTATATTTATACTCCATGGTCTCGACACTCTCTGATGCGAAAGTTGTTTCTGTTAGACAAAGGGGCTACTCTAGCGCTCCAAGCGGTTAGAAAGCAGACAGTTGTATGTCTTGTAAGGCTAATGCTTTTTAAGGGTTTTCTATTCAATTAACGAAATAATTTGTATTCCATGCAGTGGTAAATTACCAAGAGACATACATTATCGCGAAATAAACGTAGAAACAGCCGAATCTCACTTATTCAATGACATAATCAACAACTTATTCATGGTGAAATATTTTAGAATATATGTATGAATGCAGCTTACTCTGCTGATAGCAGTGGAATATAAGATTCTACTTCATGCAAGCGAATTATATATTTCTGTTTTTGACTGTTCTTATTATGATAGGCATTTTCCTTGACATGTAAAAATTTTTTTATGTGCCCTAAAGATTTACCAATTCTTACATCTCACTCGACTTTGTCCAGACACGAATATTTTTGTAAAAAATATGTAATGGTGAAATTGGTTTCTTCATGTTGGAAAACACTTTTATAGGTTTTGATATTTTATTATCATGTCTGTGTGGTTTTCCCTTCAGCTACAGGAACAGTGTTTTATTTAGTAAGTCAACTAACATAGGTATTACATTCCACATAGGTTTCCTATGTTTTACATTCACTGATTTCGCTGGAAGCGTAGTGAACAAAGCTTGACGTTGTTGGGTAGACATACTGTACGTGTAAACTTAGTTGACAGTCGGTGTGTTGGCTGATAGGAGCGACTGTAAAGCCATTTCCCATTTGTGGATGTTCCCAGCAGCCATCATGCTGATTGTCAACTTAGTCTGCACGAACAGTACGACGTCTTTCTGCAAAAATTCTGGTATTCTTGTGTTTTGTCCATTATGATTACCCGGGCTGTTATGCCGTAGTCGGTTGATGAATTTTGTCTCAATTCCCAACGTTTCGTTCCCGTCTGCGGGAGACATCTTCAAGGGGGTCTGTAGCTCAATGGAAGGTCCAACACACCCCTGGCTCGCTACTGACTGCCGCTAAATTCCGTGTCCGTGCGCTCCCGCGCCGCGGCGTGACGTCACGAGTTTTGAAAACGTCAGTGCAATTGGCCTCTGTCCACTGCCGTCGATCGCCGTTGCCATCACCCAGTAGTGGACGGGTGGTACACATCTTCTTCAACACCGGCATCCATATACCGTTTAATTTCACGCCCTCCTCCTCTCGATTGAAATTATTAGGGTGTTTAGCGATTTCGATTGCCTCCCTGTAGTGCCTTTCGTAACATCCACTTGTGGCAGCTAGTACTTGCGTCTCCTCGAAACGAATATGGTGGTTCCCTGGCTGGAAAGCATGCTCCGCAACAGCTGATCGTTCCGTTTCTCCTCTTCTACAATTGCCCTTGTGCTCTTTCAAACGTTTTGAAACAGTTCTTTTAGTGGTACCCACACAAACATCTCCACAGTTGCATGGGATCCTATACACTCCAGCTTTTTCTAATGGTTTACGAGCGTCCTTGGCAGGCTTAAGGTATTCCTGTATCTTCCTGGTGGGCTTGTAAATTACGGTAATATTCCAGTTCGTCAAGTTCCTCCCTGTTCTTTCCGTTAAATTTTTAACAAACGGCAGGAAAACCTTAGATTTTGCAGTAGCCTGTACGTCACTATGATTTCTGCATGGCTGTCTCAACGCACGTTTTATTTCGGCGGACGAATATCCGTTCTTCATTAGTGCATTGTGGAGATGTTCCATCTTCGCGTCGAACAACTCAGGTTCACAAATGTAAATGTAAATGGCGTGTGACGAGGGCCTCCCGTCGGGTAGACCGTTCGCCTGGTGCAAGTCTTTTGATTTCACGCCACTTCGGCGACTTGCGCGTCGATGGGGATGAAATGATGATGTAAACTGAATTCTCGAGTTCATACTATTCAGATGTTCGTGGAACCGGCATACTTCCTCCCTGCCATGTCTCCACAGCACAAACGTGTCATCCACGAATCGGAACCATACGTTTGGTTTTTTGCTGGCAGTACCTAAGGCCTGTTCTTCGAATTTCTCCATTAAGAAGTTTGCAATTACGGGACTTAGGGGGCTTCCCATAGCCACGCCATCCGTTTGCTCATAAAACTGTTCATTCCACTTGAAGTATGTGGTCGTCAAACAACACTTAAACAGTTCTGAAATGTCGGCAGGAAAAATTCTATCCAGCTGTTTCAATACACCATTCAGTGGAACCATGGTAAACAGCGATACCACATCGAAGCTGACCAATATGTCCTCCGGCTGGACCACTATACCATTCAATCTGCTGATGAAATGTGTCGAGTACTTGATATAAGATCCCGAACGGCCCACATGTGGTTTTAACAGCGTAGTCAAAAACTTGGCTACCGAGTAGGTGGGCGAACCAATAGCTCTTAGTATCGGTCTTAACGGTACATTTTCTTTATGAATTTTGGGCAATCCATAAAGCCTCGGTGGTAGCGCAACCGAATTGCAGAGACCTTTCTTTCCTTTTTTTTTTGTTTTTTTTTTGTTTTGGTTTTAGGGCGCAAAACTGCCATGGTCATTAGCGCCCGGTCCGTGACTTAGGAAACAGTAAAAAACCGAAAATGAAAACCAGCAGCAATGGGAACGAAAGTCATAAAATTGGAGAAACTAAAATCAGAAGGAAGGCTTAAAAATCCACTACAGAAAGGGGTTGGTTGTCCCCAAAAAAAGCTTCAAATGACTGACGTCATTTCACTGGCACTAATAAACTCGAGAACGCGATCGGCCGATCGCGTGTCATCTGCTAAAATGGACGATATATCAGGCGACAGCTTTAGACGGGCGCGTACCGGAGTAAAATAGGGGCACTCAATTAAAAGGTGTCTTACCGTCCACAGCTGACAGCAGTGGGGACAGAGTGGGGGAAGACCGCCGCTTAAAAGATGTCGATGGCTAAAAAGACAGTGCCCTATCCGGAGTCTAGTTAAAATTACCTCCTCCCGACGACGCGTCCGAGAGGAAGAGATCCAAGCACAAGGAAGAGCTTTCACGTCCCGCAATTTATTATGGGGAAGTGTCGACCAATGTGCGTGCCATAAAAAACCAACACGACGACATAAAACGCTCCGTAGATCGCGAAGGGAATCGATTGAATAGCTGGCCGAAGAAGAGAGACGGCAGCCTTGGCTGCTATATCGGCCGCCTCATTTCCACAGATACCAACATGTCCCGGGAACCAGAGGAACGCCACCGAGACGCCCCCCAGGTGGAGCAAGCGCAGACAATCCTGAATCCGGTGGACCAGAGGGTGCACAGGGTAAGGAGCTTGGAGGCTGAGGAGAGAGCTGAGAGAATCTGAGCAGATAATGTACTGTATCCGCTGATGGCGGCGGATGTAGTGGACAGCCTGGAGAACAGCGTAAAGCTCCGCAGTATAAACCGAACACTGGTCGGGAAGCCGAAAGTGATTTGGGGTGTCGCCAACAATATAGGCACTCCCTAAACCTAACGGTGTTTTCGAGCCATCGGTGTAAATAAATGTGGCTTCCGTCATTTGTGCACATAGAGCAGCAAATGCCCGACAATAGACAAGTTAAGGGGTACCATCCTTGGGAAATCGACGAAGGTCACGGAGCAGGCAGATCCGGGGACGGAGCCAAGGCGGTGCTGTACCCCAAGTTGTCAAGAAGGTTTTAGGAAAGCGGAAGGAAAGAGAATGGAGCAGTTGACGGAAGCGGACTCCCGGTGGTAGTAGGGAGGAGGGGCGGCCTGCATACCCTACATCAAAGGAGGCGTCGAAAAAAATGTCATGGGCTGGATTAGCAGGCATGGAAGACAGATGGCTAGCATAATGACTCAGAAGGACTGCTCGCCGATTGGACAGCGGAGGTTCAGCAGTCTCAGCGTAAAGGCTTTCCACAGGGCTGGTGTAAAAAGCTCCAGACACTAAACGTAATCCACGGTGGTGGATAGAGTCGAGACGCCGAAGAATAGACGGCCGAGCAGAGGAGTAGACCATGCTTCCATAGTCCAATTTCGAGCGCACTAAGGCGCGATAGAGGCGGAGAAGGACCACTCGGTCCGCTCCCCAGGAGGTACCATTCAGGACACGGAGGGCGTTGAGGGATCACAGACAGTGAGCCAAAAGATAGGAAACGTGGGAGGACCAGCACAGTTTTCTGTCAAACATAAGACCCAAGAATTTAGCGACATCTGAAAACGGAAGGTTGACAGGTCCTAGATGTAAGGAGGGTGGAAGAAACTCCTTATGTCGCCAAGAATTAACACAAACGGTCTTACTGGGAGAAAAACGGAAGCCGGTTTCGATGCTCCAAGAGTGGAGGCGATCGAGACATCCTTGAAGACGTCGTTCAAGAAGGCTGGTCCATTGAGAGCTGTAGTAGATCGCAAAATCGTCCACAAAGAGGGAGCCCGAGACATCAGGAAGGAGACAATCCATAATTGGATTTATGGCAATGGCAAACAGTACAACACTCAGCACGGAGCCCTGGGGTACCCCGTTTTCTTGGGAGAAGGTACGGGAGAGAGTAGTGTTCACCCGCACCCTAAATGTGCGCTCTGCCATAAATTCGCGAAGAAAAAGGGGCAGCCGACCTCGAAAGCCCCAAGAGAATAGTGTGCGGAGGATGCCTGTCCTCCAACAGGTATCGTATGCTCTCTCCAGATCAAAAAATATTGCTACCGTTTGGCGTTTCCGGAGAAAATTGTTCATGATATAAGTGGAGAGAGCAACAAGATGGTCAACTGCAGAACGATGCTTTCGGAATCCGCATTGGGCAGGTGTTCAAAGACTGCGGGATTCCAGCCACCAAGCTAAACGGTAGTTCACCATACGCTCCAAAACCTTACAGACACTACTCGTGAGAGAAATGGGGCGATAACTAGGAGGGAGATGTTTGTCCTTTCCAGGTTTCGGAACAGGAACGACGATAGCTTCCCGCCTATGGGTTGATAAATGCAGCAACATTTGGACGTGGATACCATCCGGTCCTGGGGCGGAGGAGTGAGAAGAAGAGAGTGCATGTTGGAGTTCCCGCATGGAGAAAACAGTATTGTAGCTTTCGCGATTTTGAGAGGAGAAAGCAAGATGTCGCACTTCCGCTGCACGTTTCTTCGGGAGAAACGCTGGCGGGTAATTTGAAGAGCTCGAAATCTCAGCAAAGTGCTGACCCAATGAGTTAGAAATTGCGACGGGGTCCACTAATGTATCATGCGCGACAGTGAGCCCAGAGACCGGGGAGAAACTAGGCGCGCCTGAGAACCGTCGAAGCCGACTCCAAACTTCCGAGGAATGAGTGAAGGTGTTAAATGAGCTAATAAAGAATTTCCAGCTTGCCTTCTTGCTATCGCGGATGACACGACGGCATCGCGCACGGAACTGCTTATGGCGGATACAGTTGGCCAAAGTAGGATGGTGGCGGAAAACGCGAAGAGTACGTCGCCGCTCACGTATTGCGTCACGGCATGCCTCGTTCCACCAAGGAACTGGGGGGCGCCGGGGCAATTCGGAGGTGCGTGGTATTGAACGTTGCGCAGCTGTAAGAATAACGTCGGTAATATGTGTGACCTCATCGTCGACGCTGGGAAAGTGACGGTCATGGAATGTCGCTAGAGGCGAAAAAAGTGTCCAATCGGCTTGGGCAAACTTCCAGCGTCGCGGGCGCATATATGGCAGTTGAGGCTGCAGTCTAAGGACACATGGAAAGTGGTCACTCGAGTGTGTATCATCAAGGGCGAACCATTCGAAGCGCCGAGCTAGCGGAACAGTACCGACCGCAAGGTCCAAATGAGATAAATTTGTCGTGGAGGCAGACAAAAATGTGGGGACCCCAGTGTTGAGGCAAACTAGATCCGCTTGGTGGAAGACGTCTAGCAATAGTGAGCCACGTGGACAAGGATGTGGAGATCCCCAAACGGGTGGTGGGTATTGAAGTCCCCAACCAGCAAATAGGGGGGGGGGGGGGTGGAAGCTGACCAAGAAGATGAAGGAGATCAGCTCGTGCCATTGGTGTGGACGATGGAATGTATACAGTACAAAGAGAGAACGTGTACCCAGAAAGGGAAAGACGGATGGCGACAGCTTGGAGGGAAGTGTTTAAGTGGAGTGGGTGATAATGGAGAGTATCATGGAGAGGAATTATGAGTCCTCCATGGGCTGGTGTGCCTTCAACAGAGGGGAGATCATATTGGACGGACTGAAAATGAGGGAGAACAAAGTGGTCATGGGGACGCAGCTTTGTTTCCTGAAGACAGAAGATGACTGGCGAGTAGGATCGTAAGAGGATCGACAATTCATCCCGATTGGCTCGGATGCCGCGGATATTCCAGTGGATAATGGACATAGGGTGAACAGAAAATGGAGGAATGTGACCAAAGTTGCTGTCAACTCAACGACTGCTCAGAGCTTGCGACCGACAGCATGGTATGGCATTCAGCCGAAGGCAGAAGATCCTGATCCATAGGTTGTTCAGGAGCAGCTCCTGCCACCAGCGATTGGCCGGTTGATCGGCCGTCAGCAGTGCGCCTCGGCGACACAGAACACGGCCGAGGGCGATTTCCGCCAGGTGGTGCTGTAGATGGGACACGCCTTGGCGGAGAAGCAGATGAACTGGGTTTCTTTGTAGCCTTCTTGGAAATATGATGTTTAGAAGAAGGAGGAACCGATGGTTGTGAAGTTGGGGTACGTAAAAAATCTTCACGAGTATACTCTTTTTTCGAAGTCTTGGTGTCTGACTTTTGGGCTCGAGATTTAGCAGAACCCGATGAAGGGTGAGCCATAGAGTGGGCAGGCGAAAGTGGTGAGGTTGAACGGGCGATCCTTTACACTGGCCGATCTGACGACCGTGGCACTAAAGGTGAGGTCGCAAGTCTGCGTGGCCGCCTCCTTTGTTGGCCGAGGAGAAGCAAGGACAGTGCTGTATTTTCCTGTCTGAAGCACGGTGGGCTGTCGACTGGCGAATAATTTTTGAGCAGCAAAGGTCGACACCTTTTCCTTCACTCTGATTTCCTGGATGAGCTTTTCATCCTTAAAAACGGGCCAATCACGAGAGGAAGCAGCGTGGTCACCCATACAGTTGATGCAGCGAGGGGATGGAGGTGGACAAGCACCCTCATGGGCATCCTTGCCACACGTAACACATTTGGCCGGATTGGAACAGGACTGACTGGTGTGATTGAACCGCTGACGCCGATAGCAACGCGTAGGGTTTGGGACGTAAGGGCGAACGGAAATTATCTCATAGCCTGCTTTGATTTTCGATGGGAGTTGAACTTTGTCAAATGTCAAGAAGACAGTGCGGGTTGGAATGATGTTTGTGTCAACCCTTTTCATAACTCTATGAACAGCCGTTACGCCCTGGTCAGACAGGTAGTGCTGAATTTCTTCGTCAGAAAATCCATCGAGGGAGCGTGTGTAAACGACTCCATGCGAGGAATTTAAAGTGCGGTGCGCTTCAACCCGGACAGGGAAGGTGTGGAGCAGTGAAGTACGCAGAAATTTTTGTGCCTGGAGGGCACTGACTGTTTCTAACAACAAGGTGCCATTCCGTAATCTGGAACAAGACTTGACAGGACCTGCAATTGCATCGACACCTTACTGAATAATGAAGGGGTTGACCTTTGTCAGACCGGGAAACAACAAGGAACTGTGGCAACGATGGAAGAACTGTCTGTGGCTGAGACTCAGTGAACTTACGCTTGTGAGCAGACATAGTGGAAGGTGAGGAAACCATTGCGGAAGAATCTCCCATGATTACCGGCGTCTCCGATGGCGCGATCCTCCCTTGTGGGGGCCCTCTCTGAGGGCACTCCCGCCTTAGGTGATTGTTCACACCTCAGGTCACACCTCCCGACAAACGGACGGAGGGACCAATCGGCACTTTCGGAAGGTATCAGCTCGGGTAATCACCCCTCCCTGGGCCTGGCTGTTACCAGGGGGTACGTACGTGTCCTACCTGTCTACCCAGGGCGGGGAATTACGCGTTACCCCGTCACCGGCTATGGACAAAAATGCGTGGGTCGGCCTTCAGACACGCACAGGGAGGAAGAAAGAGAAAGGGAAGAACAAAGAAAGAGAAAGGAAAGAGGAGAGGTCTCAAACGCCGCAGTGGAGAAAAGGGTAAAGAGAAGAGGTAAGGAAAAGAGAAGGACAAAGGAAGGATGAAGTCATACAAGCAGAGAAGGTGAAGAATGCGGTACATTTACGAGCGTCCGTCTCCGGACATAGGCACAAACCATACTCCCAGAGGGGGAGAAAGGGAAGGAAAGAGCCAGAGCTGAGGGGAGGAGGGGCGAAGATGGGGGAGAGGGAAGGATGCGGAAAAGGAAGGTATGCAGCCCGGAAAGGAAGGAAGGCCACATTAGCTCGGGGTTCCGTGCTCACTACGCACGTATCCACAAAAGAGTTGTGGACCCTCTGGGGGGGGAGAGACCTTTCTGTACACTTTCCTCAATAGGAGGACTTTTTTTATTAACCGCGACACAGTTCTAAGAACGTTGTTAGTGGGGTCCTTATTCAGCTTCCTATATGCTTGCGGATCCAGTAGATCAGTAAATTATCAAACTTCTTCTTCTGTCTATTAGACGTTGTCAACATTCGCTACCCCATGGTATCATGCAGTAGTCTATCAATTTTATCCCAGTCACCGCTGCACAGCTTATTACTGATAGTAATACGGAGAGACATTAATTTACAGTTTGTGCTTGCTTTCCCTCGAGTTACAGACCCCCTTGAAGATGTCTCCCGCAGACGGGGACGAACCGTTGGGAATTGACACAAAATTCATTAACCGACCACGGCATAACAGCCCGGATAATCATAATGGACATGACATTTCCGGCCGTGAAAGTCTACATTTTAGTATCATACACTTCTACGGGGAGGAGATGTCAAGAGAAGTGCGACGCCTGGAATGACTCCAAAAGGAGAGAGTGCAGCTTTTGTGTTCCCTCACATTCCTGTCTCGTTGCAGAGCCGTTGGCGTTATAGCGAAGTTTCTGAAAATAAAGCGACTGTTCTATTCGGGAAAGGCACAACGCTTTTTCAAACGGACTGAGGAGGTTTTGTATTGTATTGTATTGTATTGTATTGTACGTTAACCGGGGACCTAGAAACGACGAAGAGGCTCCGTCCCCGCCGCAGCCGCAGTGGTCCACAACACCACGACGACTACCGTAGTCCACTTCACCCCTCCGCCGCCCCACACCGAACCCAGGGTTACTGTGCGGTTCAGCCCCCGGTGGACCCCCCCCCCCCCTCCCAGAGAACGTCTCACACCAGACGAGTGTAACCCCTATGTTTGCATGGTAGAGTAATGGTGGTGTACACGTACATGGAGATCTTGTTTGCGCAGCAATCGCCGACATAGTGTAACTGAGGCGGAATAAGGGAAACCAGCCCGCATTCGCCGAGGCAAATCGAAAACCGCCTAAAAACCATCCACAGACAGGCCGGTTCACCGGACCTCGTCACAAATCCGCCGGGCGGATTCGTGCCGGGGACCAGGCGCTCCTTCCCGCCCGGAAGAGGAGGCCTTACTACGAGAGCGCATTCAGCAGACCCAACAGGACTTGGCAAGCACAAACTGTAAGTTAATGTCTCTCCATATTACTATCAGTAATTAACTGTGCAGCGGTGACTGGGATACAATTGATACACTACTGCATGATACCATGGGGAAGCGAATGTTGACAACGTCTAATAGACAGAAGAAGAAGTTTGATAATTTGCTACTAATCAGACTGTTCGGCATTTAGACGTTTCTCAGACCGTTATTAATTTATCCAAACGTTCGTTACCTGACGATGAGACATCTGTGCTTACCAAGGGAGGAAATTTTGCTGTTAGTCGGCGTTTTGTGCCCACTGAAGAAATTATAGCCAGTGTAGAAGCAGGAATTCGCAGTGTAGATTCTGTAACAGCTGAAGAAATCCGTATAGAAACAGTGAGAATATTAGCCTATGCAAAACCGCCGAAGAGTAATATAACGGTGGGTGAGAGAAGAGCTTTAAAACTACTAAATGACGAAGATAGTATTTTGATTCTCCCAGCTGACAAAGGAAGCGCAACGATGGTTATGGATGTGGCCGACTATCAGAGTAAAATTACTGATCTACTGGATCCGCAAGCATATAGGAAGCTGAATAAGGACCCCACTAACAACGTTCTTAGAACTGTGTCGCGGTTAATAAAAAAGTCCTCCTATTGAGGAGAGTGTACAGAAAGGTCTCTGCAATTCGGTTGCGCTACCATCGAGGCTTTATGGATTGCCCAAAATTCATAAAGAAAATGTACCGTAAAGACCGATACTAAGAGCTATTGGTTCGCCCACCTACTTGGTAGCCAAGTTTTTGACTACGCTGTTAAAACCACATGTGTGCCGTTCGGTATCTTATATCAAGTACTCGACACATTTCATCAGCAGATTGAATGGTATAGTGGTCCAGCCGGAGGACATATTGGTCAGCTTCGATGTGGTATCGCTGTTTACCATGGTTCCACTTAATGGTGTACTGGAACAGCTGGATCGAATTTTTCCTGCCGACATTTCAGAACTGTTTAAGTGTTGTTTGACGGCCACATACTTCAAGTGGAATGAACAGTTTTATGAGCAAACGGATGACGTGGCTATGGGAAGCCCCCTAAGTCCCGTAATTGCAAACTTCTTTATGGAGAAATTCGAAGAACAGGCCTTAGGTACTGCCAGCAAAAAACCAAACGTATGGTTCCGATACGTGGATGACACGTTTGTGCTGTGGAGACATGGTAGGGAGGAAGTATGCCGGTTCCACGAACATCTGAATAGTATAAACTCGAGAATTCGGTTTACAATGGAGGAAGAGGTAGACGGAAAATTACATTTCCTCGATGTGCTGGTTTTTAGAAACGAAAATGGTAGTTTGGGCCACTCAGTATACCGCAAACCCACGCACACGGACCTTATTTGCACCGCGATTCGAACCACCACCCACAACAGAAGCGGGGTGTTATCAAAACGTTAGAGGATAGAGCTAGAAATATTTGTTAACCTGAGTTGCTTGACGCGGAGGTGGAACATCTCCACAATGCACTAATGAAGAACGGATATTCGTCCGCCGAAATAAAACGTGCGTTGAGACAGCCACGCAGAAATCATAGTGACGTACAGGCTACTGCAAAATCTAAGGTTTTCCTGCCGTTTGTTAAAAATTTAACGGAAAGAACAGGGAGGAACTTGACGAACCGGAATATTACCGTAATTTACAAGCCCACCAGGAAGATACAGGAATACCTTAAGCCTGCCAAGGACGCTCGTAAACCATTGGAAAAAGCTGGAGTGTATAGGATCCCATGCAACTGTGGAGATGTTTATGTGGGTACCACTAAAAGAACTGTTTCAAAACGTTTGGAAGAGCACAAGGGCAATTGTAGAAGAGGAGAAACGGAACGATCAGCTGTTGCGGAGCATGCTTTCCAGCCAGGGAACCACCATATTCGTTTCGAGGAGACGAAAGCGGATGTTACGAAAGGCACTACAGGGAGGCAATCGAAATCGCTAAACACCCTAATAATTTCAATCGAAAGGAGGAGGGCGTGAAATTAAACTGTATATGGATGCCGGTGTTAAAGAAAATGTGTACCACCCGTCCACTACAGGTTGATGGCAACGGCGATCGACGGCAGCGGACAGAGGCCAATTGCACTGACGTTTTCATAACACGTGACGTCACGCCGCGGCGCGGGAGCGCGCGGACACGGAATTTAGCGGCAGTCAGTAGCGAGCCAGGGGTGTGTTGGACCTTCCATCGAGCTACAGACCCCCTTGAAGATTTCTCCCGCAGACGGGAATGAAACGTTGGGAATTGAGACAAAATTCATCAACCGACCACGGCATAACAGCCCGCATAATCATAATGGACATGACATTTCCGGCCGTGAAAGTTTGCATTTTAGTATCTTCTTGTGTTTATTAACAGTTTTTTGTTACTGGTGAACGAAATTCTTCAGTAAATATCTGTATATTACAAAAGAATAGTAATGGGCCTGTCCTGTAACGCACTATTTCGTATTTCCTACAGTCCTTCAGAAACTAAACAATGACATATGTGGTGTTATTTTTAGTTGTTATCGATTTTTATCGCACTTCACGATTCCTATTCTAAAAGTGATGTTACAAATCAATACAAGACATAATATTCACATTCATACGATACCAAACCTCACGTTACCTCACATCAGTTTACTTATCCCAGGCCGGCCGCGGTGGTCTCGCGGTTCTAGGCGCTCAGTCCGGAACCGCGCGACTGCTACGGTCGCAGGTTCGAATCCTGCCTCGGGCATGGATGTGTGTGATGTCCTTAGGTTAGTTAGGTTTAAGTAGTTCTAAGTTCTAGGGGACTGATGACCACAGATGTTAAGTCCCATAGTGCTCAGAGCCATTTTGAGCCACTTATCCCAGTACCAAACAGTGAAAGTGAGCTTAAGAGTTATCACCTGTTAAGACCAATTCACACTGGACATCTTGTCATATGAAGGGCTTATTTCAATAGTGATACAAGTCCATTTTTGTTCATTTTGAGATACAGAGTCCTAAAGTTAAATGAGCGCTGAAAAATCTGCAATTGAGATACCAGAAATATTCAAGCAAATGGCTTCTTGCTAGAGATGAACCTTTCTTTCTGTTTGTTTGGCTCGTTAATTTGAGAAACATTATAGACAGAAAAGTGGAGGTAATTGACTTTTACCACTATTTAAATAAGCCCTTCATATCATGTCAGAACATTCTGCAATGCATTTCAAATAACGACACCCATAATGTCTGTCTTGTCGTATCACATTATTATCTAGATTCTAGGTTCCTCAGGTAAAATGTTTGAATGACGAAAGATTATCTGAAGCAGAGAGTCTGAATTGTATGATACGAGCATATAAATTACTTCTCCTGTACTATATCTATTTAGTGGACACCAGTTCCATTTGAACGTCTTACAATGGAATGGGTTGCAATGTCATTGCAACTTGAAGCTAAAAAAGTACTATGGGTAGAATCAGATTAGTTAGTAAATGGAATTTGTTTGTATATTGTCAGGCACTTGTAGTATATGAAAAAGAAATAGACTGAAGCCTCAGACACAACAACAGTGGAAAAATCCTTTTTTGTGAAGTATCCATTCAGTAATATATTAGAGTTGTTTGCTTAAATATGTGTTTGTGGCAGTCTTATTTATTGTTAATTAGCTCTCTGGATTGTGTATGAAACCGTTTTGCAAGCATCCATGGTCAATATTTAAGTGGTTTTAGTAGCTAACCCCTATAGAAATAAGGCACTTGAACTATTAAATGTCAAATACAAGAGTTAAAGAAAACCAATAAATCTTGAAGGAAAAGGTATTGAGGGAGATACGAGTATTGCACAAAGCTTTGTGACGGACTGGCAACTAAATTTAATATTAAACTAGTTTTTCATGGGGTTTAATGGAAGCTAATAACACCATGTTCCTTTTGGTAATTCTGGATGCAATTTGGCGGAAAAATGAAAAAAATAGTGTTTCGACTTTCTAAAATGTTTATAAAATATAGATTGTTCTTCCTTGAGCTCTTAGAGTGTATGAAGCTCCCCTAATGTAGCACATAATGACACTTTTCAGACCCACATCCTTTTTTTTTGCATTATTTCGCACTCATGTCTCCCTTCTGTAATACACAAGCTGCCCCAACAAGCCACAAAACATTTGTGTCCTGTAAATACCATTTTCTAAAATATTGGCTCAAGCATCCATGTATATAAGCTACTGTATCGTATATGTGCATTTCTCGCATAAAAATGGTTAAGAATAACCTTGTCATGACCGCATTTCCTGCAAAAATGGAAATTGAGGACAGTGATGCAAGTAGAGATCACGACTGACTTGACTTGACATGACATGACATGACATGACATGCAATACTGTGATGTGATAGACAGTGTGAATACACCTCGATGTGACGGTGTAATGACATGACAGTGCCGTGACACTCAGTGTGAACAGGCCTTATATAGAAAGTCGCAGTATGTTGTCAGAATCAAGGAACTAACATCGATAAACTTAATTAATGACCGAAACACTTCATGATATACATTCTTGATTAGTTTTATGTGGTGAAGAGCTGAGAATTGATACAACATTTAAAAATATCTACATTTGTTTCCTAGTGCAAATACATAGATACAAACACATTAAACAATGTTTATACATGAATAAATGGACCCTATTTACGTTATCCATTATGTTTTCTGTTGCGTAACAAATAATTTCATAAATAACTTTTTTCCCTTTCACCACAGCTGACTATTTCACTTAAAATGTTGTTTAATTAAAATCGCTCCATCAACTTATGTTCTTATTGTATATAATATGGGTTTCAGCTCTGTTCTCTTATTGTAAAACCTAAATAATTTTTCACTTTCAGGTACCTGACCTCACATGTGAAAGGACAATGAATGGGAAAACAGCCAAGTCGTCATGGAACATTTGTAATTTGTCACAAAAACAATGCATAACAATAAAATAGAGATTGAGAAGACACAAAAGGACAAAACCAAGCACTATAATTTGAGTCAGTGTGGTGAAAATAGGTTCTTATATAACAGATGACGACACCATCAAAGATTTCTTCCTGAGAAACCTTGATGTGATATGAAGAGATGGTCTGTTGATGATCTGTGTGAATGCCGCTATCTGAAATACGTTGTGGACTGCTTTAACGTGGCATGATACGATCAGTGTGGATTGGCCTTCACTGTCACTGCCTTTACATATGATAACATTACTGAATCAGATATTTGTTGTACAGATTTTAATGTATCCTATTTAAAATAAAGGAAACATCCCCCAGGCTGTGGCTAAGCCATGTCTCCGCTATATCCTTTCTTTCAGGAGTGCTGGTTCTGCAAGGTTCGCAGGAGAGCTTCTGTAAAGTTTGGAAGGTAGGAGACGAGATACTGGCAGAAGTAAAGCTGTGCGTACCGGGCGTGAGTCGTGCTTCGGTAGCTCAGTTGGTAGAGCACTTGCCTGCGAAAGGCAAAGGTCCCGAGTTCGAGTCTCGGTCGGGCACACAGTTTTAATCTGCCAGGAAGTTTCATATCAGCGCACACTCCGCTGCAGAGTGAAAATCTCATTCTGGAAACATCAAACTGCTTAAATCTTCAGATGCAGGCATGCAGAAAAAGTAAAATGCCGAAATATATTTGTTGAAAGGTGATAGCATCGAACTGTTCAATCTTTGGAGGCAATTGGAGGAATAAGGGAATGAAGGCAAGAAGTTTTTGAAACATTTGGATACAATGAAACAACCGCTACAAGAAAGAAGAAGGAGCTGTACCACAGAACAAGATAAAAGATCAAACAGAAGTGACATCACAATTTGCAGCAGCCACCAACAGCAGAAAATACAGATTGTCACAAGTTGCTGTAGGCCATTAACAAAAATTATTGCTGTAGAAATAGTTTAACAGTACAGCTTAGCCATGGAAGTGATTAAAACTGCATATGTTGGAAAGTGATACTCCAGAAATTTTAATATTGAGGAAAATCACATAATATTCAGAAAACACAAAAGTAAACCTACAATTTAAAAGAAATTGACTCAAAGATGCCAAAAGATAAGATAAAAAACGAGTGTCTCAAATGTGGACAAATGTCAGTCGAATATAGAGGAATGAAACAATTTCTATATGAACATGAAATCAAACAAGAAAAAGAGGACAGGAAAATATAGGAAGCTTAGCTGCACTGCAAATGATAAATGCAGGAAAATGAACACACCCAGAGCAGAAAGGCAGGGAACAGTAATGGCGAGCAAAATAGTAGGACTGACATGTTTATAGATACTTCAGACCCAAGGGTAGGAACTGGCATCAACCTGAAGCAGTTAATGTAAGCATTGAGAGGAATGTTAAGGAAATAAAATGAAAATATTGGTAATGAACTGGATAAACAAAAGGAAAATATTGGAAAATTATTACGGAAGGAACGAATGGAAATAAAAGGTTAATCAATGTATTTGAGTCAGCAGTACTACAGAATATGGACAAGAAATTGAAAAAAAAAAGAAACAAGAGGAGAATTTCAAGGAAATATTTAAAATATGGGAGGAAGGGATGGATGAAAAAATAAAGAAAGCAAGGGAAGAACAAAAGCAAATAACTGAAGAAATAAAATCTCAACTATGAAAACAGGAAACAGAAATCAAGAAAACAGAGGGTACATCAAAAACAGCAGCATGAGAACATAATGAAAGAAGTAGATGCGATAGCTATTCTGGAAAATATAAATGCACAAATAAAAGAGTAACTAGTAAATGCATAAAGGAGATTGAGAAAAAAGTAGCAGTCGCAAACCAAGTGGTAGGAGAAGTAGAGAAAATACAGCAAACTATTGAACAGCAGGTTGAATAGGCAGTATACAGCAAACTACAAAGTTAAGTAAAGTCAGTGGCTGCCCAAAATGCAGTGGTGGCCAAGATGGACCACCCAGAGGAATGGGATGATAAACAGAAATTGCTAAGATCATAAATTAAATGCATAGCAAAGCACACAACTGGGGTGTGCTGTTAGAAAAAGAATACTTAAAGTATGCAGAATTCGAGAAAATGTTCCTAAAGAAATATTGGTCCAAGAGCAGCCTGGTCGATATTCTAATTTCCACATGTAATTATCCGTGTAGCAGGAGCAGAAGGAACTTACGATGAATTCTTGGAAAATGAATTCGAAAGAAGTCAATACCTTGACACTTCATGTGACAAAAGAAATGTGGTGCGATGGGTGGTACAAAGATTGCCATGTGAAGTATGTAGCCATTTAATATGACAAATTATTGACTCAGATGAGCAGGCTAGGATAAGGCTCTGAGCACTATGGGACTCAACTGCTGTGGTCATAAGTCCCCTAGAACTTAGAACTACTTAAACCTAACTAACCTAAGGACAGCACACAACACCCAGCCATCACGAGGCAGAGAAAATCCCTGACCCCGCCGGGAATCGAACCCGGGAACCAGGCTAGGATAATATTTTCGCAATCAGAACTTGAGGACAGGCAGCCTGAAATGTAAAGAGATGACTTCAGTAACGCAGCACTGCAGCATGGAATGCACCACGAGCAAGAGTGGCGAAAATAAGAATGTGGGAAACATATAGGGGTTTCAGGATAAGACCTGTTAGAGAAAAAGATATTATAGTGAAGGATAGGCAGTAATCACTCCTATAATCGGGATTAGTGGGCATGTGACTAAATGGTTAGTTGACTGAGGAAGCCAACTGTGCCATCGCAAAAAATGTGTACCACGAATTATCAACATCCAGAAATGAAATATGAGTTTGCCAGTTAGTAGATTCAAAATAAAAGGGGTAGTGGGTTAATATGGGAAAACCACTAAGTATCAGGTAATGCTGCAGGAAAAAATAGAAGGAGAATTGTATAGAATACATGTTGTGATCATACCTAATTTGCAAGAGGAAATCATTACTGTCTCGAATTGGTTGATGGAGAACGTAGATTGTGAAATGAAATGAGATTATACCATGAAGAAAAGGAGAAAAAAGTAATATTTAGTAACAAAACGACAGAAGATGGACAAGAAGGTTTTTTCCACATTTACCAATAGCAGCTTGTGGAGGGGAAGTAGAATAGGAGAACTTAGTAAATCCTACCCAAAGTGGTACATCTCCGATTAGGAAGAAGCATATGAGCTAAGATGCGAAGACATTAACAGCAAAATAAATGGGATTAATAGCGTCGGGAATGTAGCAGTGGGACAGCTATCCTGATTAACTGAAATATTCAGGGAGGTTTTTGAAAAAATGGAAATAATAAAAGCCCCACCATATTGTTTAAAACAAATCCGCAAAAACCATATTTTAAGTTACCATATGCCAATCCACGGCCAAAAACATACTGAATACAGGAGTAATAGAACTCGAATTCGGTACAATAATCTTTTGATCATAGTGGCACAGAAAAACGGAAATGTGTGGCTTGTGTTGGAAACAAGTCAAACCAAAAATGTATTTGAACCAGAAAGGGATTGACCAGTGAGCATATATGAGCTAATTCAAAAAGTGAAAGTATTAACAATATTTATAGGTCGTGATTTAGCAGATGGATACCACCATGTTCTGCTTGACCCAGATTAAAGTCAGTATACAGCATTTTTATGTGAAGGGAGATGTTTTGGATTGAACATATTGGTATCAGATTTTATCAGGACACTACACCTAATGCTATGAGATGACTTGCTGAAAAAATTACCATGTACGCAGATGAAGTGTAGACAGCCAATGAAACGTGCTAGAAACACACAAAAATATTTGGAGATAATTTAAAGAAGTGTCCACTTGCAGGCACAAGACTTAATTTTCTAAAAACTGGATTTGGAAGACTTAAGACCCCTTTCCTAGGGCATATTATAGGGCCAGAAAGGATCAAACCCGACGCAGTAAAGTGGGCTGGCATAAGGGATTTTCCAATACTAAGAAACAGGAAGCAATTGAAAAGCTTTATCGGCCTCTCCAGATTCTGTCGATGGTTCATCGATATTAATAAACTTTGAATAGCGAGACACTGCATAGAGTACCGAAGAAAAACAGTGCATGGTTTTGCACAATGGAATGTATGACAGATTTTGAGAAAATACACAAAAGCTCTGTAACATTCCCATACCAGCTCATCCTGATATGACAAAAATATTCTACTTAGGATGTGAATCATTGGGTTATGGTCTCAGGTCCGTTTATATCCTGTAGAAGAAGAAGAAGAAGAAGATGGAAGAGAAGTGACAAAAAATTTCCTTTGTTAGTCAGCTATTAAGTGTACACCAGAAAAAGTATTCCATAAATGAGAAGGAGACGTTGGCAGCAGTGTTTGGATTTGAAAAATTTAGATACTATCTGGCAGGGCGAAAATCACTTATGGTAACGTATCATAAGGCACTGTCTTTGATACATACATACAGTAATTCTTATTCCGTAGATCATGAATACGACATTTCGAAATAATGTGGAACGTGTCACTTTAACATAAGTTTTCTTTACACAAAATAATTAATTAATTAGTTTTTTTTCAGTTACTACTTCATATCTAAGAATTTATCTATTGAGTAGAAGGAGTTGTCATTCAGAAATTCTTTTAATTTCCTTTTAAATGTTGGTTGGCTATCTGTCAGACTTTTAATACTATTTGACAAATGACTAAAGATTTTTGTACCAGCATAATTCACCCCTTTCTGTGCCAAAGTGAGATTTAATCCAGAATTGTGAATGTCGTCCTTTCTTTTAGTGTTGTAGCTATGCACTTCCCTGTTATTTTTGAATTGGGATGGGTTATTAATGACAAATTTCGTAAGTGAATATATGTATTGCGAAGGTACTATGAATATCCCGAGTTCCTTAAATAAATGTCTGCAAGGTGATCTTGGTTGGACTCCAGTTATTATTCTGATAACACACTTTTGTGCAATGAATACTTTCTCTCTTAATGATGAATAGCCCGAAAATATGATGCTATATGAAAGCAGTGAATGAAAATAGGCATAGTAGGCTAATTTACTGATACGTTTATCACTAAAATTTGCAATAACCCGAATAGCATAAGTAGCTGAACCTAACCGTTTCAGCAGATCATTGACTTGTTTCTTCCAATTCAATTTCTCATCAGTGCACACATCCATAAATTTCGAGTATTCTACCTTAGCAACAGACTTCGGTTCATAGTCTATATTTATCAATGGTGTTATGCCATTTACTGTACAGAATTGTATAAACTGTGTTTTCTCAAAATTTAGTGAGAGTCTATTTGCAGAGAACCACTTAAAGATTTTCTGAAAGACATTATTTTGAAATTTTCTCAGCTGATTCTTGCTTCTTGGATGTGATTACTATACTTGTATCATCCGAAAAGGAACTAACTTTGCCTCTTCACGAATATAGAGTGGCAAGTCGTTAATACATATTAAGAACAATTAGGGACCCAAGACTGAACCCTGTGGGACACCATTCCCCAGTTAGAGGACTCTGCTGGTTTTTGTAGCCTATCTGTACTGTTAATTTCACCCTTCTGCATTCTACCAGGTAAGTTTGAATTGAACCATTTCTGCACTGTCCCACTCATACCACAATACTTAAGCTTATATAGAAGAATTTCATGATTCACACAATCAAAAGCCTTTGAGAGATCACAAAATATCCCAATTGGTCCAGAATGAGATTTTCACTCTGAAGCAGAGTGTGCGCTGATATGAAACTTCCTGGCAGATTAAAACTGGGGGCGTCAGTCGTGCTTGGGTAGCTCAGTTGGTAGAGCACTCGCCCGCAAAAGGCAAAGGTCCCGAGTTCGAGTCTCGGTCCGGCACACGGTTTTAATCTACCAGGAAGTTTCATATCAGCGCACACTCTGCTGCAGAGTGAAAATCTCATTCTGGAAACATCCCCCAGGCTGTGGCTAAGCCATGTCTCTGCAATATCTTTTCTTTCAGGATTACTAGTTCTGCAAGGTTCGCAGGAGAGCTTCTGTAAAGTTTGGAAGGTAGGAGAAGAGGTACTGGCAGAAATAATGCTGTGAGGATGGGGCGTGAGTCGTGCTTGGGTAGCTCAGTTGGTAGAGCACTTGCCCGCGAAAGGCAAAGGTCCCAAGTTCAAGTCTCGGTCCGGCACACAGTTTTAATCTGCCAGGAAGTTTCATCCCAGTGGGTGATATTCAGTTATTCATTGCATTTAATATTTGATCAGTGAAAGCATACATAGTATTTTCTGTTGAAAAGCCTTTCTGAAAACCAAATTGACATTTTGTTAGTACTTCATTTTTAGAAATATGTGATGCTACTCTTAAATACATTACTTTTTCAAGAATTTTGGATAAAGCTGTCAGAAGTTAGACTGGGCGATAGTTGTTAGCATCAGATGAATCACTTTTTTATGCAGTGGTTTAACAACAGCATATTTCAGTCTATCTGGAAAAATTCCCCGTTTCAGTGAGCTACTACATATGTGGCTGAGAATCCTATTTAGCTTTTAGTACTCTGTTGGAAATGCCATCATCTCCATGTGAGCTTTTACTTTTGAGTGGATTTATTATTTTCCTAGTTTCAGTAGGAGAGGTGGGTTGAATTTTAATTTTATCAAATTGTGTAGGTACTGCCTCTTCCATATACTGCCTTGCATTTTGTAATGAATAGCTGGAACCTATTTTCTCTACAACACTTAAAATATGATTATTAAAAATGTTTTCTACTTCTGACTTGTTGTTAACAAACTTTTCATTGTGTGTGATAGAAATACAGTCTTCCTGTGCTCTCTGTTGTCCTATTTCCCTTTTTACAATATTCCAAATTGTTTTAATTTTATTATCAGATGTGCTAATCTCAGACATAATACACATACTTCTGGACTTTTTAATAACTTTTGTTAATACAGTGCAGTAGTTTTTATAATGTTTCATTGTTTTGGGATCATTACTCCTCCTAGCTATAAGATATATTTCCCTTTTCTGTTTACAAGATATTTTTAACCCTTTGGTAATCCATGGCTTTTTACATGGTTTCTTATAATTATATTTCAATGTTTTTTTAGGGAAACTGTTTTCAAATATACTCACAAAGGTATCATGAAATAGGTTAAATTTTAAATTAGCGTAATGTTCCCTGTACACCTCATCCCAGTCTAACTGTTGCAAGCTTTCCCAAAAATTCTGAAGTGTTAAATCGTTAATGGAACACACTATTTTGGAGGACTGTTTTGCATTATTGTATGGAGCTATATCATATACAGTAACTAGCTGTGCATCGTGATCAGACAAACCATTCTTAACAGGAAAAGTTTTTATTTGATTGAATTTATCTTGGTATATGAAAACGTTATCTATCAGTGTGCTGCTTTCCTGTACCACCCAAGTAGGAAAATCAATAACTGATGTCAAATTGAAAGAACCAAGTAATACTTCAAGGTCAAGCTTTCTATCTGACTCTTTCAAAAAATCTACTTTGAAATCCCCACAAACAATAATTTGCTTTCCTTTGTCTGACAGGTAGCACAACAAAGAATCCAAGTTTTTCAAAAATAGTTGAAAGTTTCCCAATGGGGACCTATACATAACTACAATTATAAAAGTGCCTTTATTTAGTTTAAGCTCACATGCACATCCTTCTATGTATTGCTCTATGCAACAATTTTTAGGTTCCAAATTTTTGACACTGTGACTGATTTTAACATATATGGCAACTCCTCCTCTCTCCATAGTGTCTCTACTTACATGTGCTGAAAGTTATATCCACCTACATTTACCATTTCCCTACCTGTGACTATATGATGTTCAGACAGTCATAGTACATCTACTCCACCCTCCGTTTCTAAATCTTCTATACAAACAAGAAGCTCATCTACTTTGTTTTTTAATCCCCTGATATTCTGATGAAATATATTAACATTATTTTTTACTGTGCTTTTATGTGAATCTTGTGACATACTAACATTATTTTTCACTGTGCTGTTATGAGAATCTTGTGATTAATTTCAATCAATGTAGGATGACTGGATACTGATCTTATCCTAAAAAAGTACTCCCATGTGTTTCAGTGCCCCCCCCCCCTTAATGATTTTGCTATCATCCTAACCAGTTTACCCTCCCCTTTCGTACTGAGATGCAGGCCATGTCTTGTGAAGTCCCACCTACCAATACCATCAACAGGAACGAAACCTATCCCTGACAAAGTAGCCACCGAAAGCAGCTGATCTAGCTCCATATTGAACCTCCTGACAGAGCTGTTCCAATGGGGTTAGTCATACCGCATGAAAGCAGGAACCAAGCCAACATTTGTATGGTTCGTTGGAGATGCTATTTTTACCAGGTCACATTCAATATTGTAGCCCTGATCACTATCAATACTGTTTCCCACTCCAACCACTACCACAACATCCTTCTTTGCACGATGGATGCGGAGCAATGCCTCCGAGGTGGAGTCGGAAGTCCTGCCTCACTGGCATGACTCGAAGTGCAGGAGCGGTTCGGTCCAATCGTCGCAGCCATAGCAAAACTGTCCTGGCGCCCGGGTACTCGACTCACGGACCTTTACAATGCCGACCCTTGATGTCCATATGTGCCTTGTCATGCACACACGAGGAGGCAGATCAGCTGTCGACATTGGTGGCTGACGGCTGGGGAAACACATCTCTCAGCACTGCATCACACAGATCATATTACTACTGGTGGGAGCGGGAAAAACAATAGTCTGGGCTCCTCAATGTTAGGGGTCTCCAAGCCTGATTCCAAGACGCTCGACCCACAACCAATAAAAGAGGACTGAGTTCAGCCTTTTCAGCACCACAATGTTAACGAACAATTTGACTGGTAGCACAAGGGCGGTTGCCATGCCAAGGTCATTGCTCTATGCTCCAATCAGAGTCAGTCATGCGGCAACAACCAAACATTATAGTTCACCTCCTAACACAAGCGTAATGCACGAGGCTGTCACTAGAGACCGTCTCTTAACTATCTCGGCGCATCGGAGGTGCAGCACGATTTGCATAATGCCGGTAGTGACCACTAAATAGTTCCTAATTACATTCTTTGAGAGCCACAAAAAAAAAAAAAATTAACTGAGAACTGCAAAGCAACCAAACGCGAGAAGCACAATTTTTCACTGCAGAGCGTCTTTGTTGTGCCACGCGAGTGGAAGACCCGTGACTGCCCCGAATTGTCCACAGGTCATCGATTAATTTCCTGTCACGGGGGTCACAGCAGATTACGGCATGGCGCCGCGCGCAGTGTTTCAGAAGTCGCCCTCGACGATCCGTTCTCGCTGCCACGGGTTAGTCACTTAGGCGTCCACCAGTCGGCCCCTACTGCTGACTGCGCGCGGCGGCTGGCCTCACGGGGCGGGCGAGGGTCGAATCGGTCGCAGCGCTTGCGTTGACAGGTGCCCGGCTGGCGGCTGAAGTGGGCGATGCCGGGCCAGCTGTGCCTCCGTCACTCAGCTGGGCGGCTGTCGGCGGAGCCGGCCGCTGTGGGCGCTGGAGACGTGACGAGCCAGCACCCCCTACAGGGGGTGCTGGACGAGCCCCCAGCTGCGGGCTGCCTTGGCTCGGTGTTGCCACAGCTACGCCGCCATGGTGCGAGCAACGGAAAGCAGGTGAAGTGGCGGCCGCACGTCGCAGGCCGCAGCACCACCCCTCGCTGCAGGAGCGCTGTTCCCTTTGCCTCGACTGCTGGCCACTCCTGCACGCAGTGCTTTTGCTCCGGTGACATGCAACAATGTTTTCAGTGACAAATGACAGTTTCATTCAAAGCCTTTACAACTGGTACACTGACCTATGAAAGTGGGTTACATTTAGGAAAAAAGGGTTACAATAAGGTTCACAAATAAAGAGCAATAGCCTCTGGCTTTACACTTAGGAGTGCCCAGATCATTCCATGGGTTAACAAAGGTCATTTTTACCTATATGAGAAAAACTACACACTAAGGGAAGAATATAACAAAGGTCATAAGATAGTTGACAAATTATAGTCTTCTAAAATTCACTTGGAGCATTGGTCTTGTAGCTTTTACAATTAATAGGACCCAGCTCATTTACATTGACAAAGTCTGACACAAAAACTTTATGGGTACACAATATTACAAAAGGACCTATCCTGACGCAACAGGACCATAGCATTGTCTTACTTCATAAAAACCAGTCACAGGTAGGGAAGGTGATGTCACACAGGATCTTTAGGGAGAGCATGCACTGTGTTAATTCTGCCACCAGTACTACAACCGTTAGTCCACATGCAACAACAGTCTTCATACAAGAGGATAATGCATATGATGTCATACTCCCTGGTCATTCTCGCGGCCATTACCAAAGAAATTTAAATTAGGGCCATCCCTCTAGATTTACTTTGATGGACGTGATTTTGGCTTCTGTAGGTTTTCCTCCCTCTCTCTCTCTCTCTGTCCAGCATCAAGGTGGATTTGGCAAATAAAACCTCACATAACTTAGGTGTCTGAAACATAGCGCGAAAACTAGTGAGCACAAGGACACAAGATACATTCACTACAAGGGGACACAGTGAATCTAGCTTAAGTAAAGGTCAGTCTGCTTACCGGTCGGCGTGTTTACTTACTGCTTTATAATTATCATTCCATAAATACAGGGATAGTTGGTGCTTCGGTACAGGTTGTCGTTCGCTCAGTACTGTACCTTGTCTGCCCCACTGGGTTATCCTCTCTGACAGGTTCCGATTCATCATTGCTTTTCTGGAAAAAGGACTAGTGCATTCATAAGTCAACGGCACGGCACTATCATACCCCGGGCCGGCAACACAAAGTCATACCCAGAACGATTCCACACGTCTGGCAGAGCTAACTGACTCGAATTCTTAGCCCTTCCCGTCACAGACAAGATTTCTCTTCTGTCGAGCGGGAAATGCGCAGTAAGAACCAACTCAATCCAGCACTTGCGACGGAAAAGCATCAACCAAAACGGTGACATTTAAACCAAAACAAACAACATTAAGAAGGGAATGCAAGGACACAGTAAACAACCAACTACACTAGATCATTCTAAACACGCTAACGACAAAAGGCTAGTTTACAGCTCCTTGAACTTCTTCTGGTTAGTTACGTGGTGCATACCTCGCGACCCTTTAGTTGTCAGGGTTTCTGTTTCTACACCTTAAGTTCCACGTAGTGGCTTTCCATGTTAAAAAAAAATGGTTCAAATGGCTCTGAGCACTATGGGACTTAACTTCTGAGGTCATCAGTCCCCTAGAACTTAGAACTACTTAAACCTAACTAACCTAAGGACATCACACACGTCCATGCCCGAGGCAGGATTCGAACCTGCGACCGTAGCGGTCTCGCGGTTCCAGACTGTAGCGCCTAGAACAGCTCGGCCACCCCGGCCGGCTTTTCCATTTTAAAGCTTGCACGATAAAAATGGAGGGAGTTCAGTCCTAATATTACCTCGACTGATAGGTAGGAAACCATTAGAAAGTTTGCACACAAACGCACCGATTGGCATATGAAATCAATCAAAACTTGTTTGGTGGCAGGCACTGTCTTGCCTCCTATTGCACCCCGAATTTTCGTCCTTTGAAGGGGCAATACGGGCCACGCCTTCTCATTCATGCAACTTTCAAATACGTTCTCATTCATAACTGAAACGTAACTTCCTGTGTCTAGAATACAATGAATACATTTGCTACTGATATTTACACTAAGTACTGGGTACGAAATAAAGGAAACGTCCTCTGGCTCCCGCAACAAATCTTCTCTGATGCCCTCAGTATTCATGTACAGGAGTGGAGGCCAATCATATTGCGAATTGCCGCCAGAGTTGGCCGGTTTTAGTCAGTTGTTGGCCTGGTTAACTATTTCCCGTGGCGCATTATGCCGGGGATCAGGGACCGCGAATTTCCACACTATTATCGGCCGGCAAACCATTGGCCGACCCGCCGTTTTGCGTCCCATTCCGACGCCTATTTGAGCCATTGCGCGAGAACCACTGGTTATTGCGGTTCCAACGCGAACCATTTAACCTCGGCTGTGGCTCCGATTGATCATTCGTGTTGAAATTGTCCTGTGTGCCACCGGCAGTCTGTTGTGGCCCGCGACTGTCGCCACGCCTCTCATACGCGAGTTCTGAAAGGACTTGAGATCACTCATGTCCCTTCCGGCAATTATGATATCGCGCTGAAGACGTTGTGGTAGTTCCGCCAAACATATGCGGATGAGTTCCGGCGCGTCATATGGTGAACCAACGAACTGATTTCGCTGAATAAAATCCCTGAAGTATGTGAGTGGACTATGATGGCTCGGTTCAAGGAACGGTTGCGTCATCATGATCCCTAATTTTACGCGATCTCGGTCGCCCTTCGGCCAAGACTCGTCTAGGAATGCATTCCTAAAATCGTGATAAGAGTGACAGTCGCGCATAAGAACTCGCATTCGTGCCGCCGCCTCATTGCCCACAGACAAAGTTTATCTTGAGCGCAGAGCTCCAGGAAGACGGGAACACGCCCTGAAATTGATCTATATACGTCTGAGGGTGAACCTCGACGGCCGGATCAGGAAACGTGCTGTATCTTTGCACGGAAAGGAAGTGCTTTCTATTTTCATCTTCTTCATCGTTTAGAGAAACCTCGCGAATCGAATTGCTTGCGTTATCCCACCTACGTAACCGGCACAGTCTATCTTCAAGAGCCCTCACATCACCGCCACTGACTTCTCTAGGCGCGCGGTCGTCGCGGACACAGTGAAAGTTCACTGCATCATCGGCTGTTCCCTGTGCCGCATTCTCGCGCCCAGCAGGCGAGTGCAAAACACGTGCCGGCTCTGGACAGGCTCGGTTCATTGCCGCGTGACGCTCCGTCACCTCGGAGTGGGAGGGGGCCGGTGCTCCAGCCGGCTCTACCGCAGGATGTGTTCGGTCTGAGGCAATACTGTTCCTCGCCGACAACTGCTCTACGGCAGTGGCTAAAGATCCCAGTTGCTCGTTCACGCGGTTCACTGCTTCCTCGTTGCGTGACACTCGTTCACATACGTTTCGTACTGCTGCCGCTTGCTCCTTGTTGGCATCACTAACGACCTCGCGAATCTGTTCCAGATTGAATGGTGCTGCCTCTGAGCCACTAATCGTACTACCTTCCACCGCGCTCAGTTGTTCCTCTACTCGCTGGTTGACACTCGATTGTTTCTCTATAACATGTCAAGCTGCTCTATCCAGGACTCAATGGCTGCAAGACCATCCTTCACAAGATCTACATCGTACCAAGTCCAGCTGTTATGCCCTGTACCTCTGCTATGAACGAATCTGTCTTTTCTTTCTGTTCGTCAATTTTATTACTAAGAGTTTTTATTTCTTTCCGCTGTCGTTCTTCAGAAGCTTCGATTTTCTTTCCTAGCTGCTCGGCATCTGCCTTCAATTCATTACGTAGTTGCGCTACCGTAGCCTGCTGTTGCTCTGCAAGTGGTTTCTGTTGCTCCGCGTGTGTTTTATTCTGCTTCTCGGCAGCTGCCTTATTGCGCTCTTCCATTGCCCTCATTTCATTTAGTAAGATCTGGAGCAGGGCGTGGCCGCTCCGTCGGCACTCTGGCCTTCCCCTGGAATCGTTAGGTCAGTAGCCGCAGCCACCGCCGGTGTAGGAAGCTGGTTCGCGCGCGCGGGTGCGGGCTCATTGAGCTGTGGCGAGGGGTGGGGACAAACACCGGCACCTACCCGCTCGACCACGTGGTCCGCGCGGGCTGGTGCACCCTCCTTTCTCCCGCGCAGTGGTCCGCCCGCCTCCGCTGTCCTTGGCGCCCCTCCACTGCCACTTCCACCTCAGCCAGCGCGACGGACGACGCCATTCGCCATCCCAGTTGGTGTTATTTCCTTTCCCGCTTTGCCAATGCGACTAAGAAATGTCGTTCTCCATGGTCGTTCCCAAACTAATAACGCGACCCAATTCAGGCACTTCTTCACCTCACATGCCAGGACGCTTGTACGTAAAAGACGTGGTGTCTTGCCTTTCATTTCTAGTCGACACGGGGGCCGAGGTTAGTGTGATACCTTTGTCTGCAGGTATTAAATTCGAGCGTCAGCCTTGCCCCCGCTTCCCGCCCCCCAATAAGTCCCTGATCCAATTTCATGGAATAACTAATTTAAGCCTTAAACTGCAGGGCATTAATACCCCCTTACTGTGGACTTTCGTTATCGCAGAGGTGGATGAACCTGTGCTCAGGGTAGTATTTCTCTTAGCCCACGCACTGTCACCCAACCTGCAATGAGGTACACTAACCTTTAACTCGATAGACCATACCATCGGTTCAGGTACTTCTTCCCTCTCATCTGAGAGCGCCAATCTATTGTGTGAGCTAGCTGAATCCGCTGTTGCAGTGCTCTCTCCGCTTACGCATCGCATGCAAGTCAAGCTCGTGGACGCTCATAAGCAGGTCACCCAGCAGTCACACACAGCCACGCCCCCAACCCCCGCGCCGCTTCCTCGCACCCGCCGCCGTCGCCGCATTACATTTCTACTGCCGGACAGAAGATGTGCCTGCGACACTACCAAGTACCCCACCGAGCTCTACCACAAGCACTACCAGTGGATCACCGCCACTGCTGCTGACCCGCCGACCTGGGACACATAAGCGTGTGGATTACAGGTTAGTCATAGTGCATCGGGTGCAGGTCCATTATCACCATCAGTGTTCGCGATCAACAATGGTACTGTCCACAGAATCAATACCACAGAAGGCCCACCAGTACGTGCAAAGGCTAGGTGTTTAAATCCAGAAAATCTTAAACACGCCAAAGCTATTATTCAGGAACTTTTAGATAGTAAGACTACTCGCCCTTCTTCTAGTAGTTGGTCATCACCCATTCATTTGGTGCTCAAGAAAGATGACACTTTCTGCCTCTGCGGTGATTATCAGGTTCTTAACACCAGAACAATTCTAGATAATTATCCCATCCCAAATATTCAAGACTTTGCTTCCCAACTGCATGGGGCACAAATTTTCAGTGTAATAGACTGTCACAAGGCGGATCACCAACTGCCAGTGGCACCGGAGGACGTTGAAAAAACCGCTATCATCACCCCATTCGGGTTGTTCGAGAATTTGTTTATGCCGTTCGGCCTTAAAAATGCTGCACAGACGTGACAACCATTCCTGGACTCATTGGTCGGAAAACTGGATTTTGCATATGCCTACCTGGACCACTTGGTAATTTTTTCTTCCTCCCTCGAGGAACATGAACTGCACTTAAATACGGTGTTCCAACTATTAAAAGCAAACAGTGTCACAGTGAACAATGCTAAATCACAACTCTGCCGCACTAGTGTAACTTTTCTGGGCCACAGGGTTTCTGTCGATGGCATCTGCCCCCTACCCGAACAGGTCGAGGCCATTAGTACAGTGCCTTTGCCCAGCCATTGACAGGTTTACCCGCTGGGTAGAGGTAATTCCTCTCACTACCGTCACAGCTGATGGAGTGGCCTGAGCCCTTTTATTAATGTGGATCTCGCGCTTCAGCTGCCCAGTTTCTATCACTACTGACCAGGGTCGCCAGTTTGAGTCCGCCCTCTTCTGACAGCTTTGTGAACTGTGTGAGGTGAAACGATTTAGGACTACAGCATACCACCCAGATAGCAATGGGCTTGTCAAACGCTGGCACTGAACCATTAAAGCTTCCCTGCTGTGCCACAGAAGTGAGTGGGCCGACGCCTTACTATGGGTAATGTTAGGCGTTTGGGCCATGTACAAAGAGGACCTTGGCGCATCCCTGGCAGAAGTATTGTATGGAGAACCCCTCACACTCCCGGCAGAGCCAGTCGAGCCTTCACTTCCTCCCGATCAAATCTGCAACTCGACATTCGTTGGGCATGTCAAGGAGCTAATCGCTAACATTCGAGTGCCTCCTCCTCAACCGCACTCGCTCCCTCCCATATTTCTGCATAAGGACTTCGCGTCATGCACTCACGTCATGGTGGGCGATGACACTGTCCGACCGACACTCAGACCTCCATATTTGGGCCGACACAGAGTCATTTCGTGGCGTACCATCACGTTCAAAGTGCTCATTAACGGCACACTTCAAACGGTATCTGTCTGCTGCCTCGAACCGGCGTGGTCTCTGGGAGAACTGCCCGATACCCCATCCAGTCAGCCGTAACCCCCTGCTACACCTGCTTCGCATGAGGCATCTACCGACAGTCCACAGATGAGTGAAGCCCATTCCCGCATGTGTGACGTTACCCACTCCCAGTCGTGTGACAGTGCTACATGTGCATGTGACATTCCCATACAGAGTGGTGCTTGTGATAACTACCCCTCCTACAGGAAGCCCCCCACCTCTCCCCTGTTAGGATTCAGTGACATATCAGGGACCAGCCTCGGAATGTGTGATGTTACTGCCAACGACTCATGTGGAGATTTGGTCAGCCCGTATGTAGAAGTGGTAGCGAATCTCAACACAGATTTTATTTGCAGCTCTAAAGTGTTTTTTGTTATGCAACCCGATAATGTGTGTATCTTCTACGAATGAGCCAGCTCCCCGAATGACAACTCAATCCACATTCATCTTCTCCAGTCTGTCCCCTTGCCTGTTGGTACTGACCCATTAATGGTAAAGGTACTATGTACCACAGTGGGCATTCAGGTCCGCTACCCTGGCCCCTCACAACCCACTGTCCACTACCCGGATCCCTCGACTGCTGTATGAGGATTTACCCAGTCAGGCAGGACCATCTGCTCCTTTGCTAGCTCGAAGACTTCAATTACTAATGTAATGTAAGGTATGGTTTCGGTTTAAACACCCTCTCCCTCCCCCATGGGTGTTTCCTTTACATGTATGCCCTAATATTTATGTTTTGTGCTCCACACTCTAATGGGGGGGGGGGGGGGGGGCTAATGTGGCGACTATCGACCAAGTTGCGTGTAATATCCTTGTTTTCCCAAGCTATTTGCGGCAGTCTGTGGCCGCGCGCGAAAGTGAACACATGTGGGCAGAGAATCAAGAATGTATATACTGTATATGTGTGCTTTCAAGTAATAAAATAGTGCTTATTGCACACAGTTTAGTGTGAATCATTGGATTCGGCAATCCTACAACACTAAAACCCATACCTCCATTATCCAGTTTTTTGAAAATTACTGGGAAGGATATTCTAGCCAACTATCTGATCCCTCAACGAAAGTCTCATTCGCTGTGTGCTTGCAGATCACACAATCATGTAGCAAAACAAAATTGTGAGTTTTGAAAATTCACTTGATAATCATGTTTTATATGGAAACTTTACACAATCCGTTCCTGCAACACAGTATGGACTTTTTAAACTACAATTGTAGTGCTGTCGTGGAAGGGAAGGGGAGTGCAAGTAAATGTGCACAGAAGCCTACAGCTGGAACGCAGGTAGGACTGGGCTAGCTGTTTCAGAGTATTTTCCTACAGAGACAGATTCAACAACAGTTCATGGCACAAAGCATTCACACTTTCACCACGAACAGAATTAGTGTGTCTAGTGTGCAATCAATGAAGAATCAAAGTAAATAGCATGTCACTGATTACAAATACTTTTCACTGATATGTTTATATTACTGAATACTTGCACTACACCAAACTTTTTTGTTTTGGCTTTCTTGTTGGCATTAAACAGAACAGATAGCCCAGTGATACACTTCAGTGAGAATAGTGAATTCATAGGCAACACAAAAAGTGCCAACTTTGAACTTCATGTTTATTGAAGAGCTGTGAGACTGTGTGAAATCTGAATATCTGGGAAAGTTATGTAGGACAATAACTATATATAAAAAGAAAAACAAACAAGCACTATCTTAACATGTCTTAAAGGTTGAACAGTGCCAACTGGCCAACGTGTCATCCTCAGCGCTTCGTTGTCACTTGATACAGATAGGGGGAGGGATGTGGTCAGCGCACCACTCCTGGCCTTTGTTTTCGTGATCATTGTCGCTACTTCTCAATCAAGTAGCTCCTCAATTTACCTCACAAGGTCTGAGTGCACCCCATTTGCTAACAGCACTTTGCAGACCCAGACAATGACTCATCCAAGTGATAGCCAAGCCCTACAGTGCTTAACTTCGATAATCTTACGGAAACTGGTGTTGCCACTGAGGCAACACTATTGACTAATGATACATATAAGAGTAAAAAATGTCTAACAATTTGATACATGCTCAAAAAGCTACCTCAGCACACTTTTTACACTGGGTTCATCATGTGACTGATGTATATAACGTTTGTGAAAGAACAGTGCACTGATGACGAAACAGGACATCGGCTTTTCAAGTCATAATATTAAAATAGAAGTATTAGTGCATGAGTAATACCGAAGATTACGACCTGAGGTTTACTGTGAATTTCTGGTCCTATGTAGTAACACATTCTTAAGACAATGATCTATGCTCTTGAAAGTTAATGGGATAGAAATTCTGGTGAACTATGCATATCCTTGAACAACAGTGTCACTGACTACATTCCTAGATACCATACAACTATGTATAAAGCAAATTCCACAGCTTGAAATCTCACTTCATAATCATATCTCATACTTATTCTTGACACAATCCCTTCCTGCAACACAATATTCACTTCTTTAATTACAATTTTAATGCTGTTGTGGAAGGGGAGGGGAGTGCAAGTCAATGTTCACAGAAATCACAGCTGAAACACAGGCAGGATTGTGCTAGCTATTTCACAGTTATGTCACTTTTTCCCTAGAGGGACAGATTGAACAACAGTTCACTGCACTTAGCATTCGACTTTCTTACCCTACACTGTCTACCAACAGGCTTTCTTTGAGATTGTCATAAGCAGCACACACATTACCAAGCATAATACGCTGTTCCCAGACTTGTTTTTGAGATAAGCCCACAGCATAAACGATAACAATTTCATTTCCGCCTGTATTCTAACTTGTACCAGATCCACGATTTATAATAGCATTAGCACCCTGGCTGTTTGAACTGAAAATAGCATAATCACTTTCATATGACTGAACATCCGCTTCCTTCTGTACGTTCCCTGTACACTGTGTGCCTTCCCTGGTACTCTAGATTACCAGTTTCGATTTTCTGAAACGAAGACTCCATAAGAGCAGAGTAGTGCCAAAAATCCGTTACACACTCAATAAGTGTTTACCTCGACATGTAAATCATTACTTTTTATCTTTTCATTTCCCCAACTGGAGGCTCGTTGGCAGCAGCGATGTTGCCACTCTTCAGTCTATAGTTCTGAACATAATAATGTAATGCTTTAAAACATAGACAAGTGAGCAAAATATGAGTATTGAAAACTGCTGAATGTTATCGATGTGGTCGAGTTCACAATTCATGGTGAGCTGATCAAGGCCGATGAGTTGCAGGAGATGATGCTGGTGTAGCATCTGCTCTAGGTAGACCGAAGAGACTGCTGTAGCATGGTGGAGAGTGACATAAAACAGAAGATGTAGCGCTGGCACTGAAGTTGTGTTGGAGGAGAAAGGTTGTTGGTGTGGTTGTGAAAGGGGTGATGATGGAAGGGATCTAGGATGCTCTCGAGCGGGGCAGCTGCTCAAGGGCGAGATGGAATGTGTTAAAGGAGGGTATCTACACTCATGCTCATACATTAAGGATAATTGCAGAATGTGGTGCACACAACGAGGCACTACACAAAACTAGCGCTAATAGCATAGGCACATAGGGAACACACACAACACTGATTTGTAAGTCCACGGTATTGGTGATAAGTTGAGAAAACCGTCCCGAAACACATGTGCTAGAAAACGCCACTGTTTCCTGCGCATATACTCCAACATCAATATGGGATATGATCACCATGCACATGTACACATGCCGCACAACAGGTTTGCGTACTCTGGATCAGGTGGTTGAGCAGCTGCTGGGGTATAGCCTCCCATTCTTGCACCAGTGCCTGTCGGAGCTCCTGAAGTGTTGTAGGGGTTTGAAGAAGTGCTTCGATACGTCGACAGAGAGCATCCCAGACGTGCTCGATGGGCTTTAGGTCTGGAGGACAGGCAGGCCACTTCATTAGCCTGATATCTTCTGTTCCAAGGTACTCCTTCATGATGGCAGCTCACTGGGGCCGTGCGTTTTCAGCCATCTGGAAGAAGGTGGGACCCACTGCACCCCTGAAAAGGTGGACATACTGGTGCAAAATAACATCCCGATATATCTGACCTGTTACAGTTCCTCTGTCAAAGACATGCAGGGGTGTACATGCACCAATCATAATCCCACCCCACACCATCAAACCACGACCTCCATACAAGTCCCTTTCAAGGACATTAAGGGGTTGGTATCTGGTTCCTGGTTCATGCCAGATGAAAACCTGGCGAGAATCACTTTTCAGACTATACCTGGACTCGTCCATGAACATAACCTGGGACCACTGTTCCAATGACTATGTACTGTGTTCTTGACACCAGGCTTTACGGGCTCTCCTGTGACCAGGGGTCAGTGAAATTCACCTCGCAGGTCTCTGGGCGAATAAACCATGCCTTTTCAGGCGTCTGTAGACTGTGTCTGGAGACAGCTGTTCCAGTGGCTGTGGTAAGGTCCCGAGCAAGGCTCACTGCAGTAGTCTGTGGCTGTCTGCGGGCACTGATGGTGAGATATCGATCTTCTTGTGGTGTTGTACACTGTGAACGTCCTGTACTGTAGCGCCTGGATACGTTTCCTGTCTGCTGGAATTGTTGCCATAATCTTGAGATCAGACTTTATGGCACACGGAGGGCCCGTGCTACGACCTGCTGTATCTGATCAGCCTCCAGTCGCCGTAGTATTCTACCCCTCGTAACGTCATCAATATGTGTTCTTTGAGCCATTTTCAACACACAGTCACCATTAGCACGTCTGAAAACGTCTGCATACTTACCCACTGCGCCGAACTCTGACATGCACCAACACCTCTGCGTATGTGGACTGCTGCCAGCGCCACCGTGTGACGACTGCAGGTCAAATGCACTGCATGGTCATATCCCAAGGTGATTTAAACCCACAAACCGCCCATCAGAGCGTTGTTTCACCATGTATCAGAATTATCCTTAATTTATGAGCATGAGTGTACTTGGGGAAAGATGAAGTGGCAGTTGTTTTGGGAATATGTAGTTGTGGAATTTAAATGAAATATGGAATGTGCTGCTAGAGTGACCTGAGAGAGGATATGTGAATGCTTGAATGGGTGGATGTTTTTAAGGACTGTGATGATGTCTTTAACAGTAGGAGCAGGACATAGGAATTTACTTGGGTAGAGTAGTGCATCAATAGGGTGGATTGGCACATCAGTTGCGGTTTGATAACAAGGGTTTGGCTGTACAGTAAGATGAATAAGTGGGATGGGACTGGTTGTCTGTATGCCGGTGGTGTGGACTGGAGGTTGGGACAGTGTTGGTACAGGTGGCTGTGTCTGCAGTGGGGGAAGGTGGGAGGATTTTTGCAGTCAGAAGTTAAATGATCACTGTAGGTGAGGCAATTGTTGCTATTATAGGCTTGGGCTTGGGATTGGGAAGACTCAACTTTGTGTTTGCGGTGATACATGAAGACTCCATTCTGTAGGAGGTTATCTATGATTGACAGATCTTCAGAAAAGACGCAAATGAGGAATGTGGACCCAGAATGGTGATGAATTACAAGGGCTTTTCGGATTTTGAGGCCTGTATTGTAATTCATCTCCCACTCAACTTCCTCTACTGTAATCTAAGCGTCCATCCCCTTTTCACACCAGTAAGAGTCAGTGGGCAGCTTTGGTGGTGGGGGTGGGGGTGGGGGAAGGGGTTGGTTTGTGTGGGTCATGGTAGGCTGAGTGGCAGCAAGGGGCATGGGAACCAAAGGTGATGGAAGGTACTCACTGTGGTAGGTGGTTTTGGAAATCAGGATGTGGGGATTTGATGATTAACTAGTCTTTGTGGAACATCAGTTATGATATGTTGACGTTTGGAAGGCACTTCTGTATTATGAGGTAAAGTGTTTTAAGATTGAGGAATATTACATTGAGGTGTGATAAGATGAAGGAATGTGTCAGAGAAGATGTGTTGGATGAGATGGGATCAGACTCCATAGGTCCTGGTGAGTGGGGCTGGTGGGACACCAGTTGGATATCACAGACGGGTGGTCTATCTGTCCTAGGTGAGTTACAGGAATCGTTTGAGGATGGGATGTCAGAGGGTATTGACTGTGGAGTGCGAAGGGATTTTGAAAGGCTTTTCTTAATTTTTCGTACCTGGAGCTGGTGTATTGAAGCTGCTGCAGATGTGGCTGATATGGGCACAGCTGCACTACATGTTGTTGATGCTGGTCTGGTCTTTGCTGATGATGGGGGTGGCAGTGATCATGGCAGTGGCGGTGGCAATGGAGCTGCAGTATATGCTGGAGTGTTGAGATCTGCACATGGGGAGTTAATTAAGTCTGAGGATGCTGTATGCGACAGTGGGAAGGTAGGTGCGGTTATCTGAGCAGTTGGTAATGAGGGAAGAGCAGGAGTGGACAGAAAGTAGGTGTTAAAGTAGTAAGTAGAGGTAGGAGTGGAGTATCGGTGTGAGTAGATAATTGTGGATGTTTTTGTAGGTATTAGTTTGATACAATTAACTGGTACAAAGACTTGGAATTCTCTATGTTTCAGCAGGACAGCGATGATGCAGCTGCTCCTTCATATGGTAGACGAGCTGGTGATAGATTATTAGAATTTCTGTCCTTACCATATGTTGTATGAGTTGCTGCAGTAGAACTGGCGTAATAATCACTTACTTTACTGACAGTCAGTGAAGTACCTTGACCCATACTGTAGACAATTCCTGTTGTACAGTCGTGATGTGGGCAGTTACTTGGTCATACAATTTAAAGTAACTTTTATTTGTTCTAATTCAGATTTTCCCGATTTGTCAGTATTGCCTTGCAAGGATATGGCTCCTGTGACCTTTCAGCTACGACATGCTCTAGCTCTGAATTTAGTTTGTCATTTACCTCTACATCTTTTTGCAAAGCCTTCATGAAAAATCATTTACAATGTGGTTGCATTGTTCATTTAACTGTTTTTGAGCCTATATTCCTTGCTACTCTACGGAAGTATCGACTTCATTTTCGTACTGCACAGTGGTAGCTTTTAATATTCTTTTTGAACTTTAGACAAGGTCTGTACAACTTCCAGACCACGATAAGTTTTCTTTAATCCTGATATATCATTTGCTTGAGTTTCGTACCGTAATGACAATGTGTTGAAATTAACAGCCAATTTCTCTATGTTACTAGATTGTTCTCTTTTTTTCAAACCGTTAGGATGTTATTGTAAGTCTTTGGGTTGGTTCTGTGATTCTCTGGATTGTTTATATGTTTATTTATTAGCCATTCAGCATGCTTACTCTGCAATTGGCTGCGTCAAAATACATTTTACATATTCATAAAAGTATAGCTGTTATTGGTTTTGTTATTCTTTGGAGTGGTTCTCAAAATTGCAAGGTTGTGGCATTCCTTATTGCCTTAAAATTTTGTGACAATAGTGTGATGACATCATTTGGTTGGCCAGCTATTTTTATGTTTGTTTCACGTGAAATATCGCCTCTTGACATGAAACATTATCATCACATTGGCGAATTACACTACGTGAAGGATCACCTAAATGAGCGTCATTTCCACGCAATGAATTATTTGTTTAATTTCTGCATCAGTTTCAGAGCACAATTCCATGTCGGTTTCCAAATTGCATGCATTTTTAACTTCCATGTTAGCAAACTCATTCTGTTCTTCGCTAAGCTTTATACTTCTATTTGCCTGAGTAGTCATTTTAGAAATCTGTCCTGGTTTCACCATAACATAAATGTAAAGCAAAAATATTTTTGCTAAAATTTTGAATAACTACGATCCGAAAAAAACATCTACTAGGTAACAATATCCAACTCACGATTGCTGCTACAACAAAGCAGCATACTCCATTACTGAGAAATTTTTATGGAGTCAGCTCTCTTGTGATTTACATTCACTTCATCTCACTGACGGCAATGCCAACACAGAAGATACTGTTAATGAATAATTTGGACGAAAATTTCAGTATTACACATGATATGCAACATGAGAAGGCAAAACCAATCTCTGCAGTTTGACCTTACCTCACACAGTGATGCGTTGACACTCTCAAAATGTTACCTGAATCTAATAAATAGAGTTCTCTAGGTTAAATCGTGATCTTCCTTCTTTTTTATTGTTTTCATTTTTCCCTTTTTATATGTAAACTCGCCTTTGAGATACAGTACATGCAACATAGAAAAATAAACAATGTTATGGTAGATGATTATAAGTCCTTTCGCAATCTCACGATTTGTAGTCTGTCTTTTCGTTTAGTAAGTTGTTAATACTGATTGTAAGAATATGAAAGGGAAAAGCAAAAAAGGGCGATTATAATAATAAGGGGAAGGACGAAAACCGGTGAAGCCTATGTTGTAGGCCTTTTTCTGACACGATGTATAACAGTAAAAAGATAATTAATCAGTTTTGTGAGTCAGACTTAGCTTTGCAGTAGAATGACGCTAATAAATCGGCATCGGACTTCATTATCATGGAATCAGAAAAAACAGAAAAAAAGTTCTTTATCTGGAACGCGCTGCGATCACTTGAGACTGGGACAATAGCTCCTGATTCATATTATCATCGTATTAAGAGGACCAACCACAAACATTTTCTGAAAAACATTAAAAATAATCGGAAGAGGACAAAGAGGAAATTAAGTAATATCAATGGATAAAGTAAATATTCATATTAGTGTAATTCAGCTTATTTAAAACAGCATCATAAAACACCACCTTTTAGTCCATTCATTGACTAAGAAGGCTATGACAAGAGAGTGCAAGACAGTGTTAAGACACCTAGCATATGTCCTAAAAACAAACTCAGGGCAAAAGAAAGTCATAGGACATATCTCTGACATCAGGAAGCTGTTACAATTATTATAAATTATGGGATTACAGCTAGCAGCACACTGACCTGTAATTGCAACCCGATTTCAGATGCAGGACTGTGCTCCTGTCTGCCGGTGTTTGAGACATATGTCAAGTAGAGCGCAAAAAATCATGTGCAAACGTAATCAGTCACATGTTGTGCTACTTGTTTAACTAGTCAGTGACAACAGAGGTGTTTCCAGATAGACTAAAACATATGATAATGATGGCATTCCACAAAGGTGGAGAAAGGAATGTAGCATTCAACTAACAGCCCATCTATCTGCTGCCAGTGTACTTAAAGGTATTTGAGAGAATAATGTATGATAGGCTTTATAGCCAACTATTACAAAATGTCTTACTGACACAAACAGTTTGGCTTTTGCGACGGAATCTCTACAGAGAGAGCTATAGTTGGCTTACAAGATGAAATTTTAGGTGAAATAAATTTCAGAAGGTACTAAATGGGGATCTTTTGTGTCCTTACTAAGGTATTCTACTGCATAGATCGTAACACATGGTTAAAAATGTTCCACATTATGGAATCAAAGACTAATCTTTCATCTGTCTAGAATCTTATTTACACAATAGGAAACAAAGAGTTTCAGACTGTGGGACTGTAAAATATGTAGTACCTCAGGGCTAGAACCTTGAGCTGCTGATGTTCTTGATCTACCAGTACATTAATGTTCTGTCAGTTATAATTAAGTACAGGTTATAATTGTCATATTTGCTGATGATACCAGCATTCTGATCAAAGGCCCCAACTCCGTAACACAGGGTACCACCCTGATGGTCACAAACCTAGTACACAAATGGTTTACAGCAAATAGTGTAAACCTAAATTTTTCAAAAACTAATATGAGACAGTTTCAGGCAACAAATGAAAAACCTTAATTTCCTGAATGGGATATTAACAATCAGCTAATATTTGAAATCACTCATACAGAATTTCCAGGAATCCAGATAGATAGTCAGCTAAGGCTGAAAGAGCAAATTGATCAGCTGATCAAGAAACTTAGCTGAGAATCCTTCACACCAGGAGCCATTTCTTACTTTGTTGGCAGAGAAATAATGCTATTGCCATATTTTACATGTTTCCATTCTATACTCTGCTGTGATATAATCTTCTAGGGAATGCTGCAGGAGCTGAAAAAGCCATCAAATTTCATAAACAAGCAGTGAGATCAGTGAATGGATTTTCTACCAGAATATCCTCCAGGGATCTCTTAGAGTCTCTCGGGTTATTTACTATTACATGTTAATGTATCTACCCACTGATGATATTTGTAGCCTACAAAAGGGAATTATTTCAGAAAACCATTAGTATGAACAACCACAACAGAAGTCAGTGCAATATTTCCACCAAGCCTCTGCAATTCTCACAAAAGTACTCATGGAATTAGTCAGTTCGGTGCAACTGTACAACATAAACTTCCCATCAATACGAAAAGGAAATTAATAATGTACAATTATTCAAAAAAAAAAGAACATTCCTCATTGAACCAAATTTTTATAAAATGAATGAGTCCTAAGAGTTATAGAGCATCCTTTAGTGTAAGAACAGAAGAAACCGCTTTGCTAAAAATACACTCTTAAATAAAAAATGTTATATTTAGATCAAGATGAAAAAATTTTGTATTTTAACTCAAATTATGAATGTAGGTGTGAATTTGGTTTATGTCATTAGGATAAAAATATATACTTTGTGCTTCCATTTATTTTAATAATTTAATCATTTACTTAAACCTATGCAAATAAATTGCTGGTTTTAATATTATAAGCATAGAACTGTTCTTAGAAAATATGTAATATATGTATGTCATACGTAAAATGTTCAGATGATACTGTATTATCCTACTTTTCATATATTAATATTACACTACTTGCACGAAGTCTCACCAAGGCCAGGCTGCTCTCTGCTGCGCCACTCAACAGTTTAATGGGGTGCCCAGCCGGCTCTCGACTTGCAACACATTACACTGTGTAGCCACAGCTCCTTTCTTCTACAGCCGCCTGCACCTGCCACACCACCTAACAAGTGTCGCAAGTACTGGGCGCATCCTACCTATCTTCCCATATTACTGTGCAGTCTAAGTGCCTGTGTAACTGAATATGTTCGAAGCAACCTTAACTAATCCACAACACAAGTTTACACATATAACACTTCTTTATCATTGTTCAATAAAACAGTCAAGATAAAGACATGCTATTGTCCTTAAAAGAAGCAAATCTAAGAATAGCCACACATTACTGACACTATTCATTTCTAACAGTCACTTATATAACCCTGACGTCTTATTTTTTCAACATTCTTAATTTCTTGTTCTATTTTTCCCTTCTTCCTCTCCTCAGAGTGTCCAAGACCTTAAAAAAATATTTCTTTACATTGTCAGTATCTTCATTGCCATAGTGCTTACCACTTTATTCTTCAAGTTAGGATGTTTCAAGTTAGGATGATTCAATGCTATTATTTTATATGGTCCCTTACATACACAGTGGAACTTTATTATGTCATTTTCCTCCTTCTTTGATTGAATATGAGTATGTATTAACACCTGATACCCCATTTTATTAATTATGGGAAACACTAGTTTATCACATCCTTTTCTTGCTTCAGCCCTCTAACAGTCGTTTGTTCAACCCTCTCGATCTTTTCTTCTCATATAACATCTTAATCTGGAGTGTTTTGTAACTTTTCTCTAGTTAGCTGCTCACAACTTAGTTAAAGACCATCTCCACTGGGGCACAACCCATCAAATCATGAGGGACATTGTGGATGAACTCTTCAAATGTGCTAATCCATTGTAACCAATTGCTACGTTAGTTGTGACAATATACTCCGCATAACCTGCTGATTTCCTTCATTACTCTTTTGGCAGGGTCTGAAGCAGGTCAGTATCATGATGTATATAATGGGACTACATTATATTGTTTCAATACATCGTTCTCTACCTTACTAATGAACTGACTTCCATTGCCACTGATAATGCTATTAGGCAAGCATATCTTGCTAAAGGAGTCTTTGTCCATCTACTCAGCCATCTTTCTACTAGTGGCTTTCTTTGATGGGTGTAACCAAACATAATGTGAAAATATTCAATGGCCATCAATATATAAGCTATTAACACACCTGATTTTGGAAGGGGTGTTAGGAGGTCTTCCACAATGTTTCTTTTGGTTCTTTTGTACTGTAGTAGTCCTTATTTTTTGCCATATTTCGCATTTAAACAAGCATTTTCTTATTTGACTCTCCATATTCAAAAACCAACAATCTTGTTTAAGGTTTTCCATACATTTCTTCAGACCAAAATGCCTGCAACTTAAGTGGGTATACCTTGTTCCATGATACACATTCTCCATTCCTGTTCATTTGCACTGGTTTGGTCGTACAATACTCTATCATTCACAAAGTGATATCTTTTGATTCTATCTTCCTCTGAATTGTTACATTTTCTCTTGATTAGCACTATCTCTTCGTTTTCATTTTGTTCTCTCCTAATGTTTCTTAACATTCTTTGCACCACTCCTTCGTGAGTCACCTCTTTATAAGAGAAATACTATTTTCCCTTGGTGGAGGTGGTGCTGGTGCTTCCTCTAGCCCTCTAGGCAGACATGAAAGGGCATCCGGCACTAGCTGTTGAATACTGGTTCATAATGAATATCAACATCAGCATCCACCTTATCAGTCTGGTGTGCCGAAGTCTACATGTTAGTAGTTGGCAGCACTGGCGCATATCGCACATGCTTGAATATTAAGCTCGTCAAGATAAGTAATTAATTCTATAATAACTGTCAATTAAATTAATATTACACTATAACGAAGTTAATTAGAGTCTGTTTTATATTATCTATTGAAGGTTTCACTTGTTTCAAAGTATTAAAAAAAAAAACAACATAAGGGCCAGTTTCCACGTTCTTTATTTAGACGTAGGTTTACATACAAATTTAAGACATTTCATTAAGTATTAAGTGACGAATTTAGGTTGTTTTCATTACACATATATTTAGTAGTACCGTATCTACTCGAGGAATTAAAGGTTTTAACTCCTATCTATTGCCTTTCAAAACGCGTAAAGTACATATCTCGCTTACACGATCTTAGGCCAAAGTTTTCGGGTATACAAGTTTTGATTTTTAACGTTAGATTAACTGCATTACGTTACTATATTAATAGTATACACATATATTAGTGTTCCACATAACTTTGGTGGTTTTCATGATATGTAGTTAATAGAATATTATTGTTATTACCTGGATAAATTTTGTAAAAAATGTTGTAAACAACCATGAGCAAGAAGTGTTTTACCTGCCATAGGAAAGTCAGTTCTGGGTTTCTGTGCAGCTGTTGTGGCAGATGGTTACATTGGGGTGAATGTAGTGGCATGGGAATCAGGGAAGTAAATGGGTCTCTTCCATGATATTGCAGATTATGTTCAAGGGATAGGAAAATAGCAGAAGTGGAAGGGGAGATTAGAGCCCTTCAGGCTGAAATGGACAGTGCTAGGGAGGAACTGATGAGGTTAAGGGGGGAGGAGGGTGAAGACAGGTGGGAAGTGGTAGCAAGGAACAGGGGCCACACAAAGAGAACAGTATCAGACAGTTTCATCATTGGCACAAACAATAAATTTGCCTTGCTACCTCAGTCAGCTAAGGAAGAGGCTCAAGTAGATGTAAGTGTAGTCAGCACTCGACAGACTTTCACTAGGAAACCAACTGTTGAAAAAAAGTAGAAAGTAGGAGGAAAGTTCTGTTGTTAGGTAGTAGCCATGGAAGAGGTGCAGGCCAGATTTTGCAGGAAAAATTAGGTGACAGGTCACAAGTACTTTCAAATGCAGTGCATGTCGTAGCCAAGTGATAGAGAATGTTGGATCATTGTGCAAAGAAGGATCATGTTGTGGTAGTGGGTGGAGTGGGAAACAGTATTGATAGTGATCAGGGCTACAATATTGAATGTGACCTGGTAAAAACAGCATCTCCAACGAACCATACAAATGTTGGCTTGGTTCCTGCTTCCATGTGGTATGACTGACCCCATTTGAACAGCTCTGTCAGGAGGTTCAATATGGAGCTAGATCAGCTGTTTCGGGTGGCTACTTTGTCAGGGATAGGTTTGGTTCCTGTTGATGGTATTGGTAGGTGGGACTTCACAAGTCATGGCCTGCATTTCAATAGGAAAGGGGAGGGTAAACTGGTTAGGATGATAGCAAAATCAATAAGGGGGGGGGCACTGAAACACATGGGAGTACTTTTTTAGGATAAGATCAGTATCCAATCATCCTACATTGATTGAAATTAAGCTTAATGAAAAGTTCAGACAGGCAGGTACTAGTGATGTGAAAATATCATGAGAGAATCACAAGATTCTCATAACAGCACAGTGAAAAATAATGTTAGTATGTTACAAGATTCACATAAAAGCACAGTAAAAAGGCGGTGTCAGCAGCAAATTGAAGGAGGTGAACAGATGGGGGAGGTTTGGGCATATCGGCAACTTATAGCAGATAGAGCAAAGGGGAAAGGACAGAGCCTTGATGCACTCCAGTGATGGGGAAAGAAGGTGTAGGAGTCGGTATAGTGGATAGTGACATAGAAGGGAAGACAGGAAAGGAAGGAAGCAACGAGACGGACGAAATCGATGGGAAGAGCAAAGTTCTGGCGTTTGAAGGGTATCCTGGGTTGCCAGCCATGGTCGCGTTCTGGATGATTGAGGGAAACAAAGACAGCGGAGCAATGGGAGTTAAAATGGAGGAAAAATTGGTAAGGTTAAGGAACTGGCCATCGGTGATACATAGTACTTACTGGAATTAAGGAAAATGTGGAAGGGAGGGCACACCAGTATAACTTTGTTTTCGCACGCCCTGTTCATTTAACAATATATAAACTGTGTTTCACAGATAATCGAAGCATTTAACCATAAAATTTTCTTTAACAAAATGAAAAAAATTGCAAAATTCTTTTGACCTTAAACCTTAAGTTGAATAAGGTTTTAATCCTTGCAAAAGAAATCTGCAGTGCTGTATTGTAAAACAGAAAACAATATGACAATGAAACTTCCTGGCAGGTTAAAACTGTGTGCCCGACCGAGACTCGAACTCGGGACCTTTGCCTTTCGCGGGCAAGTGCTCTACCAACTGAGCTACCGAAGCACGACTCACGCCCGGCCCTCACAGCTTTACTTCTGCCAGTATCTCGTCTCCTACCTTCCAAACTTTACAGAAGCTCTCCTGCGAACCTTGCAGAACTAGCACTCCTGAAAGAAAGGATATTGCGGAGACATGGCTTAGCCACAGCCTGGGGGATGTTTCCAGAATGAGATTTTCACTCTGCAGCGGAGTGTGCGCTGATATGAAACTTCCTGGCTGTGAGGGCCGGGCGTGAGTCGTGCTTCGGTAGCTCAGTTGGTAGAGCACTTGCCCGCGAAAGGCAAAGGCCCCGAGTTCGAGTCTCGGTCGGGCACACAGTTTTAATCTGCCAGGAAGTTTCATATCAGCGCACACTCCGCTGCAGAGTGAAAATCTCATTCTGGAAATATGACAATGATTACAAGATGGCCAGACCTGCAGCCCGCCCATAATTTCAATCGCCAGTCAAGGTGAGACCAGATCCCAACCCATCCCTTCTGACAATTTTATTTTGACTAAAACCGTGGCGACAGTTAGCTGTTAATATTTTCAAAGTTAAACTGAATGTCAGTTATTAAGACCGCTCTGAAGGAACGTCTTAAAACATTACTTATTACAAGAAAACTCACTTGGTGGAACCACAAAATCCATCTAAAATACACCAATAATGACCCAATCTTCACAGAAACGAACAGCTTAGTACAACAGCTTGTTGAGGTTATAACTAATGACTGAGAAATGCAATTACAATCAAAGAATTGAACCAGTTAACAGCTAAATCTAACCACAAGGTCCCTCTTTTGTTTAACAGCAACTTGTACCTTAGTACAATTGTTCCGGTTGTATTTACGACCAAGAGCTGAGTAATTAGAACATTAATGATCTGATACAAACCAGAAAGGAAAGGCAGTATAATACTGGGACAAATTTTCAAAAACATCTAGTGGCTTAGTTCAATACTACTGCCAGTATTTACGACCAAAGAGCCGACTGAGTAAAACTCTGAGGGTCAGGTACAAACCAGGAAATAATAAGGAGGGCAGGTAGACAATGAAATAAATGACCACGAGGATTACAGGATGTTACTCCCCTTTATCAGCAAGCAGTTCCATGAATCCATGATGCATCACAGCAGTTACTGAGTGATGCTGATGAAAGCCAGGTAGAAGAGGGCAGCCAGAGCATGAGTGGTCGGCTGACACAAATGTTGCCAACCAACTGATGTGATGTTGGCCTGCTGCTTGTTGTCGATGCTGACACCGGTGAAGTACTCTGGTATCTTCACTCTGTGCAGGCCCTCATTGCATAGCTCATGGCTTCGGCTGTTTGGACCTCATAACCACTTCTTGTCGTGTCACTACCACTAATCCCCAAACTTCATGCCTCACCTCATGGGCCATGGATCCCTGTATATACATCGGGAAATAAAGACGTTCTAATGACAGAACCCTCAGATACCAACTCTTCCTCATAGATAATGGCAATGGGGCCGCAAGAGGAATAGTCGATACTACACCTGAGCCAGTGGCGCCAGAGAGAACAGTCTACTAACTGAATGGCGCTACAGCTAAGTCTGTAAAATAAGGCAAGAAGCCACACTGGGTAAGAGGAAGGAGGTGGTGCTGGTTAAGGTAGGGATGAATACAGTGGGGTAGGATGGACTCATAGACTTTACTGAACATGGGGGTGAGGCAGGTGGGAGCAGGTGTCAGAGGGACGTTGTTGGATTTATCGAATAGCAGGACACAGGAAGTCTTCCACTATTCAGGGTAAAAACCAGTGGAGAGGAGGACATTATACATGGTAGCAGAGACAGCTAGGAATGAGGGGGGAGTCCTTGAGGTGGCAGTAGGTGATACCATTGTGACCAGGTGCGGTGTTGCATTTGAAACGTAGTGTGGCATGGCGGTGTTAAAATAGCTCACTAGCACTGAGTGAAGCAAGTGGCAAATTAAAATTCACCTACCTCAGAATGGTGTCTGCTCAATGTCTCTTCACTCGGCAATGTAGATACTTAAAAGATGATGTGAAAGAAGTATTGATGAAAAACACCAACTAATATCCACAATTACTGAGGCCGCAAAACTCTAGTTATGAAAGAAATTTCTCTAGAAATACAGTACTAAAAATATAATTGGGTGGTAATAAACTGGATTGACTTCTGGAAAATAATGTTCAAAATTTCCACACAAAAATGTTTATTTTGTTTTTCATAGCCAAAGAAAAGGTACTATTTAGTCAACATTTAAAATATTGGCTATTTCCTTCCAGTTCACGATTCACATGCACAGCAGCCAGAAATCTGTCCAAACCCGACCTGAATTAAACAAAGTTTTCACAGTCATTAATCTCACCACTAATATGAGTTATTACATTCGGTCCTTCTTGTGGATTTCTAAAAATCTGCTCGCCAAAAAGTGCTCAGTGGTCAAATACTGAAACATGCCATGCAGATACTATGAAGGCCAATATTTCACACGCAAATATCTGTCAACAGATTTAGACAAAATCTCTGAAATTTTGCCAAGCAGTCCTCAACAACAACTGCTATCGACTTAGCTCACCAATAGCTCCAACACTAAGTAATTCTTTATCTTACACATTATTTTGACGTGCACTAGTAACATGACCGACTGCGTTCAAAGCTAGCCAGCAGCTCCCTTCTTCCAGCCTCACTCCCAGTATAACTATTAGGTAACGAGCGGGAACTGTCTCAATCCTGATTGGCTGACCAAACTCGCTGCCAATCAGAATGCTCGCTCATGATCAGACTCTCGCCAAAACTGACCCGCACCAATCCTTACACACAGACGCATTTGCGTCAATCTGACATACAAATATTAAAGTAATGTTTAGTAAATGAAAACGAAAAGACAATAATACTTGAAATACTTTTTAGATACAGATTTTACTCCAGGTGACTTTTTGGCTGCTCTGTTACAATGGTAATCACACCTAGACTTACGTCATCAGCAAAGTGGGTAAATCCCCTAGTATCATTTTTCCCGCGACAGGCTTGTGTAACTCTTGCAGGTTGCTAAAGACGGTATATAATGCAACCTTAAAATTTTACGAATGTTCCACGTACACACTCTCATTTACTCACATTTACTCCTACAACAATATTAGACACAAATAATAATTTTGTCTGATTTTTAAAATACGAAAACGAAAAATAATTAAAATTTTAATATGAATAGGTCGGTAGATGTCAGCCTCCGAAATTACATGCAGCAAGCTATCCTAAAACAAACGTTCGCTCGGAACAATTTGCGATGCTACACACCCCCTACGAACCTAAAACTTCTTTTAATTACGTGTTATGGTTCTTACTGCATCCAAAGTTGAATTTTTAACTACCAAGACACTGTCAATCAACATTTGTTTTCCTCAGTTAACCAAATATGTAAACTACATGATAGTATTATATGCAAATACGTTGAATATCAAAAGCTAGGACTGAATAGCATACAATCAAATTAATTTACAAAAATTTCCATCTTTCTCCTAAATAACATTTTTCTCACAAAATTATACTCTTGAATATTTTTGCCAAAACCGAATTAGCAGAATATTTACATTGAACTCTTCTTGAAACTACCATTTTCTCAGAACTGAAAGCTCTCTATCTTTCACATTGACTTTAAGCACAAATAGTAATTTTATTATGTCGCTTTATCAGCATTCAGAAATTTAGTAAAATACAATTGATCCAGTGTGTAGGGTGACCTATCCTGGACCTTAACATAATATATTCACTTCGATATGTGGGTCGCCTCTGAACTTCTTACAAAATCTTCACGTCGATATGGGGGTCGTCTCTTTTTCTTAACACTTTTTTCACAGAACTTCAGGGTCCTGATAACTGTCTTTGATGAAACAAATGGATTCTAGTTACTTCAGATCAAGACTTACATATCGGTAGCATTACGTTTTCGTCATTGGGGTACATAATCCAGCTCTCAGTCATAGATTGGGGTTCTCTGTCGGTCATGTATCAGGTTCTGTACAGTTTTTTCGTACCTGCATAATACAGTATTTCTAAGTGTCCGTACTTAACATCTACATCGTAAGCTAACACCCAGATATACTGTAGTCAGCACTTGCTCCTCTCCATTCAAAACTGAAGAACTCCACGAAAAATTTTTCTAAAACTTTACTGTCCTCTACAATTTACTTCTTACTTACACAAAGCTTTTTTTCAGACAAATTCATTTTCTGAAAAATCCATCACCTTATATACAGTAGTGAAATTTAATACCAACCCTCTCAGTAAAAAGCTAATTAACTGTCCCTAAAAAAAATCAGCAGTACCCAAAATTGCCACCAACACTGTTTTTTTTTTTTTTCAAAATCTATTTTAATCATTAAGCAGGTTACTGTTACAAATTCTGCTGACTCAAAATATTACTCTTTCTTAACTCTCTTTCAGAAAACAAAATTTACTACTTGCCTTCACACAAATAAGCTATTATACACAAAGAACAAAATACAACATCATAAAATATCCTGCAAAGTTATCTCCGGCACCATCAGCGGCTCTGAAAAACAACATTACACATTACAAAAATACAAAATTATTGAGCACTGAAAATCATTCAGCCCACCTCTTACAGTCCTGCAGCACCACCTATATACATCATACAAAAAGAGAAAACAATTTTATCACGTTACTAAAATTTGCTTCTGTCGGCTTCAGTAGCTCCGAGGCACATCTTACATACTGCTAAATACAAAGAATACCTAGTCTATAGAAAGTCCTTATAAAATCTCTGAAAAATATCCTTGCCTTCATCTGTGGCTGGAGCAAAGTCCTCACATTTATCCTACTCAAGAAAATTAAATGATCCTTATAGAACAGTACTGAACCTGGTAGCCAATTACAGTGGCTCTTCATCATCTCATGATCAAATTACAATATATAGGCCTATACATACAAAAAAGGTCTCTATAGATAAACATTAAGCACGACGTACGCCAACTAGTGTGGCTCTCCAACCAGAGGTGTACATGTTCCGCTTTTAACCCGCCCATGCTTGCCTGGTGGCCAGGCAGGCCGCCGCGCGTTGTCAACAGAACGGGCAGGCTGCTTCACTCCCAGCCAAGCCAAGCAGAACCCAACCCGGGCAGGCTGCGGGAAACTTGCTTGCCTGCCCATATTACTGCTGAGCTGCGCTACGCAGCCGTTTAGTCTGCGCGCGTCATTGTATTATGAACGTTAATTAAAAGTTTTTATTTTACCTGAGCACCAAAAGACAAGCCCTAACATTATATATATATATATATATATATATATATATATATATATATATATATATATATATATATATATTAATTTCAGGTCAAAAAATATTGGGTTTTATTTGTACATTCTTCCTTTACGCGTATGTTTCGGGTTTATTATCTATATAAATAAAAATGAATTGCCAAATGCGTTGATAAGTGTAAAACTCGAGAACGGCTGGACCAATTCGGCAATTTTTTTTTTTTTTGCTGTGTTCGTAATTCTCAGCACAAGGTTTTTATGAAATAAAATTTTTCGAAAATCGACCGAAAAATTGGAAAATTTGAGAAAAACTGAAAGTGCGTTTTCATTGTGTCCGTGTGTTTGTATTGCATACAATCTTGATGAAATTTTGGACACTATACCTTGAAACCAATAGGAAGGTCACAGTATACTTAAAATTTCGTAGGGTGCATGGCAGAGGTTACTTTACCTAACGGAATTCGACAAATTGTACGTTTTTATTCCGATCTTGATGAAATTTGGCATACTTGATATTCAAAGCAGGATGAAGGGTGCTGTCTTCTTAAAATTCTGAATGGTGCATGGCGGAGGGTACTTTACTTACACACTTCTACACCAACCTACAGTTTTATTCCGATCTTGAAGAAATTTTGCACACTTGACCATCAAGAGGAACATTACTGTCTACATAATATTTCGGACAGTGCATGGAATAGAGTACCTTACAAAAGATTTTGACATCGTTTGCGGGTTACCATGAAATCCTTCTCCCTCTATACTACTAAATTGTCTCAGGTCCTTAGCACACATTTCGACGCCCTTTTCGGCCACTAAATCTTTGTCCTCTTTCAAGATATTTCCGGAGTGAGGGAACTGCTTGTCAAATTTGCACACATGTCGTAACATACTCGAGGTTCCTGAATAAGTACTTAGGAACTTTTTACATAGTTTGCATTGAGACACACCTACCGATTTATTTGAAGCGGCCTCATAAACACACGAAAACGTTTCCTATGTGGCACTTGTGCTCTGTTTCGTTACCAGCATGTATTCGCCAGTTGTCAACTTTTTTTCCAATCTCACTAAAGTCCGACCTATTCATTGTGCTGCCCCCATCGTTGCGATAAATGAACTGCGGGCTAACTACCTGGCTACTCTAGTCACGGTAGCTTGACAGCGCAACCTGTTGTCAAGCGCAGCAAGCTGAGCGGGTCCCGTGAAGCTTGGCAGGCCTGCGGGAACCCAGGTAGCCCGGGCTTGCGGGAGCCCAAGTCGGTCGCATTACCCACTATGCCTCAGTACATGCGTACTCTTGTGTTTACGTCGCGGCAGGCTGACCGGCATGAATGGTTGCAGAGGAGCTAGGGGCAAGCAGGCTGCAAGGGGAATTTGTACACCTCTATCTCCAACACATCCCATTCACTATATTCAAGAAAACATACATTACTGACAGACAATATTAAATACACTCAAGTCCACCTGTCTGTGGCTTTCAAGTCATGTCATTTATCTTTATGTTAGTTTTGGTCAGTATCTTAGTTCACTATTACAATTCATGTGTCAATGTAAATCTGTGCTGTTTGGTTGAATAACTGTTCTGCCGATCACCTATGTCAAGGATAGGAGGGAGGAGTATTGTTGCCAAAGTGTTCACATCACTCAACAGGTCCATAACTTGTTGGTAGTACTGAGTGGCAATATAAGGAATTGCAATGGATGGATAGAAAAGTGTTTCTTCCCCACTTCCAAAGGTGGGAAGCACTCCGTCATCAGGCCACAAGTGGCCCATCGGGACCATCCGGCCGGCGTGTCATCCTTAGATGAGGATGCGGATAGGAGGCGTGTGTGGTCAGCACACTGCTCTCCCAGTCGTTATGATGGTTTTCTTTGACCGGAGTCGCTACTATTCGGTCGAGTAGCTCCTCAATTGGCATCACGAGGCTGAGTGCACCCCGAAAAATGGCAACAGCTCATGGTGGACCTGATGGTCACCCATCCAAGTACTGGCCACGCCCGACAGCGCTTAACTTCGGTGAGCTGACGGCAACCGGTGTATCCACTGCGGTAAGGCCGTTGCCTAAAGGTGGGAAGAAAGGTCGCATAGATTAAAGGGACAGATAGGCGACCGGTTTACGAAAATGAAAATTGAGGGAATAAACCGACCAGCTGGGCGCTCTGCGGGAGCTAACCGCAACGTGCAAGACACATGGCCCTGGAGGAAAAAATCAGGATGGAGAATAGGGTAGTAATCCCGTGTAGTTACTACGGTTTTAGACTTCCTTCTAAATCACTAACGTTTCTTAATTCAAAAAGTTTATGTGATTTCACATACTCCAGTCTATAGGCATTAGCATGCGGCTTTTCTATACCTCTAAAGGGTCCTACATACTCGTCCGTAAATTTCTTAGTTTCAGCCGTAAGTTTCTTAGATTTTTCCTTAGTCTTTACTAGCACTAGATCACCAATCTGAAAGCTCGTTGGCGGCCTCCGTGGCCGAGCGGTTCTAGGCGCTTCTGTCGGGAACCGCGCTGTTGTTACGGTCGCAGGTTCGAATCCTGCGTTGGGCATGGATGTGTGTGATGTTCTTAGGTTAGTTAGGTTTAAGTAGTTCTAAGTCTAGGGGACTGATGACCTCAGATGTTAAGTCCCATAGTGCTTAGAGCCATTTGAACCATTTGAAACCTCCTTGGATTAGCTATCGCATCATGTCTCCTTTTTCTTTCCAACACCTTTTTTCTAATATTGGCATGAGCTACCTTCTTCTTTTCTTATATAGCCGATTCTGTGATTTTAGGGAATTCTACTAAATGAAATAGGATGTTGTTAGGTCCAATCCCTTCCATTAATTCTACTGGAACAAAACCTTTGGCTTCGTGTTTTAAATTATTAATTACTTCCTCAAAGCTCCCCAAGTAATTAGCCCATGCTGAGTGCTTCTTATGACAGTATGTCCTACAGAGACGGTTAACGTATTTCATGATTCTTTCATACATGTTTCCCTGTTGAAAATACGCCGAAATTTTGATGTGCTCTGTGTGTTTCTTACTTAAACATTCTTCACAACCCTCAGATATAAACTGTGGACCATTATCGGACAAAATAGCTGTTGGCACACCAATGTTGACAAAATAGTCTGTCTCTAGTTTACTTACAAATACCTAAGAGTTAGCCTTCTTAAGCGGATAAAATTTCACATATTTAGTAAATCCATCCACCAGTACGAACACATACTGACAACCTCCTCTTGAAACTGGTAGTGGGGCGAAAAGATCTGTTGCTACTAAATCTAGTTTGTTTTGGGGTTCCACAAAGTATATCAGTCCCTGTATAATTCTGTTACTAGCTCGTACCTTTTGAAACCTGTCACAGCATTCCAGCCTCTTCTGCGCTCTGCGCCACATGTTGTCAAATATCACAACTTCACTTATCTGTCAATGTATTTACGTGCTCCATAATGCCCATATTTATTATGTACAAAATCAATTAACAGATCCACATGTTGTTCAGGGAAACAAATACGCCAATCCTCGTTAGTGTTCTTTCTCCTCCTAAAAAGAATATCTTTGTAAACTTGGAAATATTATGCTAGTTTTGGAAAATCGGGGTGACCTATTCTACTTTTCACCAATTTAAAATTATCCTTTTGATTCCGTTCTCGTCTAAGGTTCTTACATATACGTTTAATCGATCCCTCTTCCTGTGGTTGAAATACTGCGATCAATATCTCATCACAATTTTTGTTCGTTACTGGATCCACTCCCTACTCCTTATTCTTTAAACTTCTGGATAGCACATCTGCCACTACGTTTTCAGCACTCTTTATAAACTGCATCTCATAGTTAAATTGTTGCAAATACACAGACCACCTCCTGAGTCTACCATGTTTGACCTGACAAGTATTTAAATAAATTAGAGCACTATGGTCCGTAAAAATCAACACTTTATGCCCTAACAGGTATTGCTCAAACCTGTGCAAACCGAAAAGAGGCTCTAAAGCTTCCAGTTCAGAGATGCTGTAATTTTTCTCCGCTTGTTGTAACGATCGACTTGCAAATGCGATCGTTTTGTGGAGCTGTTCTTCTCCAACCATCTCAATCTGGAAAAATTCTAACCCCAGACCATAACTAAACAAAAAGGTTTTGAAAAGTCAGGATGATTCTAAATCTGGCTGTTCACTAGTGCTTCCTTAAGTTTTTCAACAGAGGTTTGAGATTCCGGGTTCCACTTATAGGGAACATTTTTCTTCAACAATTCCCTTAAACAAGGATCGTTAAATAATTGCCCTGCCACAAATTTGCGATAAAATTGAAACAAACCGAACATTCCTTTTAATTCCTTACGTGTGGCCGGTGCTGTATAGTCACTAATAGCATTTATTTTACTTGGACTGGGCATAATTCCTTCCCCGCTTACTATATGTCCCAGGAATTTAATTTCTTTTTTCACAAATTCTGTCTTATCTAACTTCATTTTCATCCCTCCCCCCCCCCCCCCCGTTTTAATAGCATTTAACACATTGTCTAACAACAAACAGTGCTCTTCCCAAGTGGGAGGCGAAACCAATACATCGTCCACATAAATAGTAATTCGCCTCAATAACTGAGCACCTGAAACCTGAGAGATTGCCCTGACAAATGCACAAACACTGATATTCAACCCATAAGGCACAATATTATACTGGTAACATCGTCCTTTAAACAGGAACGCTGTATACTTTCTGGATTCCTTAGCCAGAGGTAGATTCCAGTATCCGTAGAAGTAAAAAATTTAGCCCCTTTGAACTTTTGTATAGTTCTTCAATGTTTTCTGGCCGGTCACTCTGGTAAAACAATCTTATTCAACGCCCTAGCGTTTAAAACCCGCCTAACTGAGCCGTCCTTCTTAGGTACTACAACCAATGGGTTATTGTATACACTAACAGCCTTTTCAATTATCCCCCAATCGAGCATTTTCTGTATTAAGTTCCGAACGGCTTCCTTATGCACTTCTGGAACGGCAAACGGTTTTTTGAAAATATATGCATCTTCTTTCAGGGATAAATAGCATTCGTAATTTCGAACTAATCCAAGCTGAGCTGAAAATAACTCACAATGTTTATTCAAAATTTGTCTTAAATTGTCCTTTCGCATTTCAGTTAATTCTGTAAGTTCCTGTAATTTCTCCACGTTCCTAATTCTGACACTAACTCAGAAGGATCCACTTCTTTTCTTTCACCATGTTAATTATACCCTTCGATCAATGTAGCCACCTTACAGTATCGTATTGGAAAGTCACTTTGTTGCCGGCCGGAGTGGCCGAGCTGTTCTAGGCGCTTCAGTCTGGAACTGCGCGACCGCTACGGTCGCAGGTTCGACTCCTGCCTCTGGCATGGATGTGTGTGATGTCCTTAGGTTAGTTAGGTTTAAGTAGTTCTAAGTCCTAGGGGACTGATGACCTCAGCAGTTAAGTCCCATAGTGCTCAGAGCCATTTGAACCATTTTTTTTTGTCACTGTTATTCGTTTACACTCTGTCTTTTTCCAATGAATGGAATAACTGCAGGTTTTCCACTGATTCCTATAACTACATCATTGGGTCCAAAATTAACCATCCTTCGTTTTTATGCAAGAAGTCGGCACCCACCCTGAGTCCATTTATAACTGGAAAATTCTGTTTTATGGCAACCTCACTTACAGTTATGGGTAATAGGACCACGTTCTTAGTTTTTCCAGTAGCTGCAATAATGTGTAAACCAGTCTCTGGCATGACAACTTCTTCTTTATTCTTTGAGAGAGTATTTACCAAAATCTGTAATACAGAACACACTTCCGAACCGGTATCAATTAGACAAGGAACTTTTTCTTCAAACAACATTACTTCAATAATCAGTTGTCCTACATACTCTCCCCTAATTACATACTCAGGCTCCTGTAACAAATCCTGCACCACTTCTCGTCTGTCAAATCCTACCTTCCTTGTGGAAATCATACTTACATTTACTGGGTCCTCCTTTTGCTTATTATTAGTAGTGACAGCTTCCACAAGTCTGTCCACTATTGACGACTTAAAATACTCCTCCAACTTCTCACCATAATTTTTCTCTGACTCTGCAACCCCTTCCAAGATATTGTCAGAAATTTCTACACCACTTTCTTTTTCCCCTTCTTTCGATTATCCATTCTCACTTTCAGAAATTATTTCAATTAATTTACTCAAAACTTCCTCGACCCATATTCCCGCATTAATTCCACAATTCATTGGTAGCCTCTCATCTGTTCAACAGTGCTGATTCACCCCCATTTCCTCATCCGAATCTTCACTTAAATTTATTTGTTTCTTATGATTATGGTCCTTATGACCTTTATTTGCACTATCTGTATCATATAATGCTACTTTATTTACCGGATATACCTTTAGTTTCTCCGTGTCACTCTCCTCTGCTCTCTCAGTGGCTAAATCATTATTACCAATATTTTGTTTTGTAGGCGCCTTCCTTAGAAAGGTTGTCGCTAGCGGGTTTAACCTGTAATGTTTTCGTCTGCGAGCGACAGCTTCATCGCAGACAGCTAACAGTTTTCCTGTCGGGTGTTGTTACTATGTCTAAAATGCCTGTCATTGGGTGGGCATCGCCTCTCTGTTACATCAGCCAACAGCTGATGGCAGTCATAATACTGAACCCGTTCGTTGAACCTATTCCCATTAGAATCTCCTCGTCCTCTAAATCTACCTCTGTATCCATTATCTCTTTGGACGCTAATTCTGTTTACATTAAATTCAGCTCTATTATCATTCTGTCTGACAGTAAGCCTATATTCTCTCCTAGCATTTTCTTCTTCCTTTAAAATACTTTCTACCTTTTCCAAATAGTGGATAAATCTATTAAGATTATCTCTAGGAACTGAAATTATTTTGTTTCTCCATTACAACGGCAGCTTATTTTCTATCCCCATAATTATTTGCTCAGTTTCTACTTTTGAACTTAGATATGATAAAGTAGTTACCCATTTTTGTACAGACCTTTTAATATTATCTTTCTTGGGATCGTATCTCTCCCCTGACCAAAACTTATTCAAAACATCCATGTTTCCTCTTGCCCCAATATTCTTCAAAAAATGCCTGTTTGAAGTCCGCCAACTCATCATACTTATCAGAAATTACCCCAAATTCTAGCTTCTCCCATAAAATTAGATGTAATAAAACCTATTTTTTGCTTGTCATTCCATACTTTAGGTAACACACCATCGAAGTCGCTCCAGAATTCTTTCGGATGCACATTCCTGTTTGTATCAAATTACAAAAATTGTCGATGAGTTGCATATGCTATTTCAGATGAGTCTATTACACTGTTAGATAGGATACTACCACTCCTGCTGTTGACACAAGGTTCTACTTTTGTTAGTCTACTGTCATGTTCACACAACTGTTGATTCACACTGGTACCTAACTGACTAATGTTAGTTTCTAGGTTAGTGATTTTATTAGCCACTTGTGCTCCAAACTTTGTACACCTGTCTTTCCCTTCTTTAATTCTACTTTCTAAGGCAGCATGGTTAACCTCACAGTAATTTTCTACGAGCTCTACATGTTCATGAATTTTATCCTCTTCGGAATTTATGTATGCTTTGAACTGTTCGCTACCCTCAGCAACCTGCTTAATTTGGGAAGTTAGTTCACTTTCCACTGTTACAATTACAGCATTACATTCTAGTCTGACCTGATTAATATCGCTCTTAATATTATTGCCAAACAGAATCAGGTTATTTGTCCACAGTTCCCTCAAATTCGAAATTTTATTTTCCATTTTGGATTCCATTTCTACAACCTCACTGTGTAACTCATTTATATCCAAACCTAGTTTATTCATTTTAGTATCAATGTGAGAACTTATTGAAGCTTTAATTTCTGAACCCATTTGACTCATTTTAGCGTCAATATTTAATCCCATTTTATTTATTTTTTCGTCAATATCAGAACTCAAGGACGTTTTAACTTCGCAACCCAAACCATTTGATTAACTATTAAAATCTGATCCCATTTCTTTCATATGGTGGAGCATATTCACAAACATATCTGAAACACATCCGAACTTTACTACTGTTTTTTTGCGGCCGATAAAGCACAAATTGCGGTGTGGTGGTGTTAAAATGTTCTCTAGCACTGACTGAAGCAAGTGGCAAATTAAAATTCACCTACCTCAGAACAGCGTCTGCTCAATGACCCTTCACTCGGCAATGTAGATACTTACAAGATGATGTGAAAGAAGTGTTGATGAAAAAGACCACCTAATATCTACAGTTACTGAGGCCTCGCAACTCTAGTTATGAAAGAAATTTCTGTAGAAATGCAGTATTAAAAATTTTATTAGGTGGTAAGAAAATGGATTGACTTCTGGAAAGTAATGTCCGAAATTTCCACACAAAAATGTTTATTTTATCCGTGATAGGCAAAGAAAAGGTACTATTCAGTTCACATTTAAACTATTGGCTATTTCCTTCCAGTTCACAATTCATACACACATTTTACATGCACAGCAGCCAGAAATCTGTCCAAACCCGACCTGAATTAAACAACGTTTTCACAGTCATTAATCTCACCACAATTATGAGTTATTACAGTCAGTCCTTCTTGTGAATTTCTAAAAAAAACCTGCTCGCAAAAAAATGCTCAGTGCTCGAATACTGAAACATGCCACGCAGATACTATGAAGGCCAATATTTCACACGCAAATTTGTGTCCAACAGATTTAGACAAAATCTCTAAAATTTTGCCAAGCAGCCCTCAACAACAACTGCTATCGACTTAGCGACTCCCTTCTTCCAGCCTCACTCCCAGTATAATTATCAGGTAATGAGCAGGAACCATCTCAATTCTGATTAGCTGACTATACTCGCTGCCAATCAGATTGCTCGCTCATGATCATACTCGCACCAATCCTTACACACAGATGCATTTGCATCAATCTGACATAAAAATATTAAAGTAATTTTTAATAAACGATTACGAAAAGACAATAATTCTGTAAATATTCTTTAGATACAGATTTTACTCCAGGTGACTTTCTGGTTGCACTGTTACAATAGTAATCACGCCTAGACTTACGTCATCAGCAAAGTAGGCAAATCCCCTAGGATCATTTTCCCACGACAGGCTTGTGTAACTCTTGCAGGTTACTTTAGACAGTATATAATGCAACATTAAAATTTGACGAATGTCCGACATACACACTCTCGTTTACTCAGATTTACTCCCACAACAATATTAGACAGAAATAATAATTTTATATGAAGATATCTATTAGGTACATTACGTATGTAGATTGTGGACAGTTGGGAATGTGGGTCTCACGGGAAGTGGGCAACGGATAAGTCCCTGCAGTCGCGCTATTCATCTGTGTCCTCAGTGGCTCAGCTGCCGGCACAGTAACTCAGCATGTTCGGTCAGAGGGTTAGGTAACCGCTGTAATAAAAAAAACTGAGTGAACGGATCAACGAGGAACATGAACAGGTGTCACCGGACGTCCGCCCTGAATGAATTGAACGAACAATATAGAACAAAATGAGATAAAACAGATGGATAGAGCGTCTGCCATGTAAGCAAGAGATTCCACGTTCGAGTCCCGGTCGGGGCACACATTTTCAGCTGTCCCCATCGAGGTATATCAACTACACCTGTCGGCAGCTGAGGGTTTCAATTAATAAAAATTTTGTATGAATTTTATATTATGAAAACGAAAAATTATTAAAGTTTTAATATGAAAGTCTGAATTAATTAATTCTGCACAGTGAGAGTTCTGTTTGTGCTTTTTTAAATGATACCAAAAGATAACCTATTATAGTTCATAGCTGAATTTAATTCCTTAAGTGTTGGTTTTTGACTTTTCAAGAAATTTTTTCTGTCTCCGAAACTATGATAGTTACATTGTGAAATTTTTATACAATCTTCTTCTGAATAACAAAAAGAAGTGTACCGATTTTGAAAATGATTGAATAATATTTGATATCGTTCATTTAGGCTCTTATAGGTGGTGAATGTACGTGTTCAGTAAGAGACATTGAATAGCTTTCCCATGGCAGGCAGTGCCAGGTGCACAGCTAGATGTCAGCCCCCGAAGTTACATGCAGCAAGCTCTCCTAAAACAAACGTTCGCTCGGAACAACTTGGGACGCTACAGTAGGAGGGGGTTGATGTCGTATGCGGCAATGGGAGTGTTTTGTCTGATGGGGGTAACTGATCCAAGTACTGGAAAGTGGGGGCGAGTGGCAGGACAGAGGTATCGGCGCGTTGAAGGACTGTGGGGAAGAGGGAGTAATCAAAGTGGGGATCGTTGGTAATGGAGAAGACCTCTGAGAGGTGGGAAGCAAAATGGTTAACCTTACTGAGGTTGTCAGGGAAGGGGCCGTCGTCGTGGAGAAGCAGGTAATGCGGGTTGGGATGGCTATCAGTAAGGCAATGGGAGGCAGACCAGTACTTGGAGGAGTTTGCACGGAGGGTGGAGATGAGGCATGTACATGTCTGGCATCAGTTTCCACGTTTCTTTGGTGTAAGGAAGTTTGGATGTGTCGATGTAATTTCCTTTGGCGGAGGAGTGTTTTCTGTCCACGGGTATGGAGGAAGGAGAGGTAGAGCCTGTGGGATCACGGAGAAGAAGGAATGCCTTTGGAGAAAGAGTAGGGCAGTGAGGGTGGATGGGTTTGGTAGGAACATGGGCCTCCACAGCGTCAGGTGTGGTGGAAGGTGAGGAAGTGGTTTCGACCTGTGAGGCAATGGATTCCCAGTAGGCATCCCAGTCAGCTCGGGGGTAGTCGAAGTCAGACATTAGTGGGGCAGCTGGGTGGGGGCTGCATCATGCAGCCATCACGTCATGCATATCTGATACAAATTTGTTCTCCTTCAAATGTATAACATTGGATTAAATGGTACCTCAATTTGAGGAAGCATTTTGGAAAAAAATTGCATCAATTTCTTTGTAATTTTTTAATAACCCTAAGCAGGTTCAAAAATATTCAAAATACTTTTAATTTGCTTAGAAAGTGTGCTGAACTACCTGATATCAACAAAAAAATCTATACATTACATTATAAACAGTGCCTGAAAGAAATAGATGTTGATTTTTACATAATATAGAGCTGGAAAAGTACCCTGTATCCTCAAATGAGAATACTTGGTGCGAAATTGTGTGAAATGTGAATCTGGTGCAAGCTGGAATACAGAAGAAAAGGAACTTCTTCTGTTTTACGTTGTGGACTTATCACTAAACTAGGTCTGGAAACCAGCAAACGCCATGATGAAACGAGAACTCAAAGAATACAGCTCAGAAATGTGCGCAAGCGTATGCCAGAATCTTGACCACAACTGGAACACATTTAAAAAGAAGGAAGGATTAACTCGCACAGCAGAACCTCCATTCCTCATTGAAGGAAAATCACATCAGGCGATAGTGATAAAGCGGATACTTTCAAAACTATTCTGTTGGAGATACGTCAACACCCAAGGGATACAAACTTCAAATAAGAACGTGAACAACTCGTAAACAGAAGCCTGGAAAACCTACTACCCACCCAAAACACCCCAGCTGAAGAGGAATCAAAACTTAGAGCTACAATGACGCAAGAAGGACTCGAACAATCATTACTAAAAGTCAGAAATCCGTACAGTCATTCGATCATAATTAAAGGACCTGCACACGCTTAACGACAAATCTCGTTGAAGTTTTTTCCGTTCCTTCTTGTCATTTGGAGATCACTATCGTTAAGAGTCGTTACTTGAGTGATGGTATCGTCTGTGGTCATAAAATGACGTATTCCTGAAACCCGAAGTGTGATGTAGCCTCTTAACTTGGTAGTTGTTCTTGACTTGTTTACGCTACAGAAGCGGTCGCTTTGGAGTGTGTCAGATAGCTGATATGAACGGCTCATATAACAATCGTAGTGCTATGCAGTGCCAGCCAGAGAGATGAAGTCAGCCATTGCTTTGTTCCTGCTAGCTGCCGCGTGCAATGCTGCGCCCTCCGTGAGGCATCGCCCTCTGGGACGCCGTCCCGGCGGGCGTATAATCTCTGGTGATATGGTGGACATCTCGCAGCACCCGTATATGGTCTCGTTGCAGTATCTGAACGAACACGCCTGCGGCGGCTCCATCATAAGTTCCGCGTACGTGCTGACTGCTGCACACTGTGTCTATGGCGTCGGCTGGAGTTATTTCTCAGTGCGTGCAGGAAGCTCCAAGCGCGAGAGCGGTGGGACCGTGTACGAGGCCTCTGGTGTTTTCTGGCACACCGGCTTCAACCTCGCCACGGGAGAGTACGACATCGGCTTCGTCGTGTTCTCCGACCCTATCTCATTTCAGGTATGAAAACCAGAATATCTTACGATCATTTCCAAACTCTAATGAGGTTCCCTGTGTCACACTGTAACGTGTCTGCCCCCCCCCCCTCCACCACGCCTTTTCACTAATCCGTTACTGTGGTAATTTGATTATGTTTCGAGTGCATCCAACAGAAATTATTAAATTTTGAATAAGGCTGCCATTTCCGAAGAAATCTGACACCGATTACAGGGAAGATGTGTTCAACAAGCTGTTTTAAAAAATAACTTGTTCCTCTCCTAGCATTCTGCTGCTATTATACTTTATGTTGTCTCAGTTGATAATTAGTGCAATCGCTCGCGTGAAATACTAATAGGAAAGGGGTATCATAAGGATCGGCTAGGCCATAACAACTCATGCGTAATGATTTAAGATAATTAATAATTACGGTCACCAGCAGAGTAGGGCATTTACTGCTCGATAAATTAGTAATGGCCTGAATAGCAGTCGCTCGAAACAATATTGAAATAATCACATGGCAGCAAAAGGTGAACACAGGCATAGTTGAAACTCCAAGAAAAACAAAAGTGAATACTGCCAGAAATAACTTAAGATAATATAATATAGTTAAATGAATTAATTAGGAATGTGCTATGAAATACACGACACTGAATTTAGTAGAAGTGTAGCTCGACAAAACTTACGGAGCCTCACGCTACTGGTAACTAGATATTTGCAGTTCTGACAAAACATAAATTAATTGAAGTTTAATAAAATAGTTTCTAATAGAATTCTTCATCACTTTTGAAAGTTAATTGGACTGGAAACTAATCATGTGCTTGATTATGGGAATTGCAACATATACCGATAATGAACTTTGAATCAAGCCCATACACTCAAGGGTAATGACATTCAGAAATTTTTATGTGCAACTGCTTATTAAATTTTATTCCAAAACTCAAAGTGAACAGTGCCTCTGATTGTTATGCAAGAAAAGAGGCGTTTCTACCGGTTGCATTTAAGTAACTTTTAAATAGAAAAGCAAACTGACAGACTTGTAATTTACTTATTCAGTTCTTTTCATCCACTCAGGATACTCCCATTAGCACACATAGGAAAGGTTTGGACCCTAGCTAGGTTACAATGACTTAGGTTAAAGAATGTAGTAGGAAAATGTTATTGTCATACTTATTATTTGGAAAATGATCAGAATCAAGTCACTGGGAAATTTCTCACAGTATCTACACAACACGAATGATTGTATAAAATCATGCAACTTTTTGTAGACGTCGAAATGCTGTAGTCGGCGTAGGCGATAGTGCTCCAACAACTCCAACTTCGACGAGCGCACTCGCATTAACCACAGCGGATTTAGGGCCACGATCTCGCTGTAATAGGTGTTTCCTTAATCTGCTCGCACCCGCCATGGAACAGTGCCTCGCAGTATATTATATTATGTGGCTTCACATAACCGTAGCCACATAGAGCACGCCACTTGCGTGTCAAACGTCTTCCATCACTCAGCCCACAGTGAATGCCCTCAGTGAATGTCTCTCTGACGTCGCGTCCGAGTGACCAGAGACTGTGCTCTCCGCCCAGCTGTTACTCTTTTATCATTGTCAGTTACCCAGTATCATTACAATGTCTGATATTAAGAATTATGCATTATATAACACAACATCTGACGTATCTACTTTTCAAATAAATACAAAACTTATTACAGTTTTACATAATATAAATTACACAGTACATAAGCTGGCGAAAACTTATGTGTCTTTTTGTATTCTATGCATCACAAGATCAGAATCTGTGACTTTACAGTTCAGTAATTCTGGCAACAGACCAGATAAAAACTGGGTAGCATTACAACTACTGTGGCAGACATATAAACAAACCAAAACAAGTTTTGGCTTTCTATCTCAACATGGAATATGCAAAACTGGCTTACAGAAAATTATAGTCATTCCTTAACAAATTAACGAAGTGATCATTATTGATACATCCTAAGAAAGGAACACCACGAAACAGACAGAAAGCATAAATGAAACTTTCATTATTTCTTAACCATTTTTCTATTACTAACACCATCGTACTAATTCATGAAGGTGTAATATATAAACATAAAATTAAAGGAAAAGTTATCGTATAGAATGTATTAAGTTAAGAACAGAGGAAGTAATTTGTCAATAAACAATAACCTTAGTGCGGAAAAATCCTTTGTGTCTAAGGCCGCCGGCCGGAGTGGCCGAGGGGTTCTAGGCGCTTCAGTCTGGAACCGCGCGACCGCTACAGTCGCAGGTTCGAATCCTGCCTCGTGCTTGGATGTGTGTGATGTCCTTAGGTTAGTTAAGTTTAAGTAGTTCTAAGTTCTAGGGGACTGATGACCTCAGATATTGAGTCCCACAGTGCTCAAAGCCATTTTTTTGGTCTAAAGCCAAAGACTACAATAGAGCTCAAGCTTATCTCAGTTTTCAGAGAGCAAGGCTATAAATTTATTCCTAGTGTTGAGGTTCAGGTCTTGTTTGCTATTAGTAAGCTGCCAGAAGAGAAGCCGTTTACTTAATTTCGGTACAGAAGAGGTATATATTCCTGTCATGGTCATGGTCATGCTCATGGTCATTCATCTGCAGTGTATGGTAACAGAATAGATAATATGTTGAAAAACTCGGAAGTATAAGATCTGATGAGAATAGTTGTCAAAAACGGCCATTCAATAAAATGTTTTTTCTAGCGATCTTTGCTCATGACGTTTTATTTAGTTACCAAACAGTAGTGGTAATTCCCAATTTCTTAAAACTGGAAACTATTAACTTCGATGATTTAATTGTCGCTGCTTTATCAGGTAAAAAATGAGTGGTGAAGGAGAAAACAAAGGATGAAGATCAAAGCTATATGGAATTAAGGATTAAAAAGGGTTAATTGCGTTGCCTGATAAGGGAAGGTTCTTTGTTTCTCTCTCGGTTCGAGACAATTTTTCAAGCAGTCAGAAAGTTCATCACAGTGTACACTCCATTGCACAACTGTTGGATCATTGTAATCACGACAAATGAAAATATACTTTTACCTTTGTTCCACAAGTCCTTCTTGCACAGATCTAGATTTCACTTTCCAACAAGTCCATCTCCAGAGCACATTGTTTCAGCGATGTTATTACACAATAATGTTCTACCATCAATCGAATTATCTACAACCAACACAGAATGTAAATTATAGTTCTGAATACACTGAACATCAAACACGAAAGAAATAATAAACAATTACGAATGTTACAGCATACGAATTACAACGCCAGTTATCAGTGCACCATGTTAGCATTGTTTATTACAGAACATAGAGGACGGAAATTTATCAATGTTTTTGAGCTATTCCCACAATATTTCAAGATGGTATGTTACTATGAAGTACATGAACCATAGTGGTACTACACAGGGTTTAGGGAATCTGAGGTTACCCCTTCCACTATTTCAGCATTATGTAGAAAAGACAAGCTAGGAAATCAGCATGCTTATTCAGTGCCAAGGACAGCCCTTTTTATGTTTTTCGACTTACAGTATTTCAACTGCTTTGGTATTTAATCCAAGACTCAATGTATTTAGAAATATATCATAGATTCTTTGCTGACTGTGTATTCAGCGCTCAGAATGCAGTTATGACACATCTGAAATACTGTAACACAAAAGAATAGTATAGAACATAAATTGCAGGTCGTTTCACATTTCCTTACAATAATAGTGCTCCGTGGAAACCACAGTGAATGGCATCTTGGAGCAGAAACAAATCAAAGAAATCCATGTAATTTAAGTACAATACAATGTAATGACTTACACTGATGAAGATTATGTATTATAGTGCTAGTTCTAACTGCAAAATTACCTAAAATATTAAATTATGAGTTTCTATAAAAATTCTCTTAAGTGGAGTAGAAGTTGTCCAATAGAAAACTCTTTTATTGAATCTTACAATCCATCACATTATCTACATTTCATTTAACATGCTCCTGAAAGTCACCGAATACATGCATCCCCAACTTAAGTTAACCCCTTGAAGACTTTTGATAGATATTTTTGGTCCTATTGTGTAATATACGATGTATGTTGTGAAGAAATTGTTAAAATAATAAGTTTCTTTGAACAGGTCTTGGCAGGATATTCCAAAATTGAAAGCAGGTATCACTGATATACCATTCTCCTTTGTTTAAAAAGATATTGACCCTTGAGGTTCAGTATCCCCAAAAAATAATTAGATAACCCATTACAGATTGAGAATATGCAGAATAAAGTAGTTTCTTCATTTCAAAATCACCTATAGTAGTCATCATGCATACTACAAAAGTAGCTGAAAGTATGGTGCACCATCAGTCCTAAGCCACCAGTTTCACAAAAAATGTTGTGCTCTGTAAGTAATTTCAGCCTCTTAACACTTCCTACTTTTTATTTCATTATTTGAGTGTTATAGATCTTGGAGTTCTATCAAATTACCAAACTGTGTGTACGATCTCGTCAAAATTTTCAACATTAATTTTTATGAGATCTGATATTGCAGAAAACTTGTTTTGGAGGTGTAGTGATAAGCTGAACGATATCAGACTTATTTTGGATGGTGTTTCTTAGATCTATGAACTGTCTACTGTGTGGATGAAAAGTTAGTGAAAAGTAGGAAGAAGTGCCTTTTCTTGTGATGAAATATATATGACCATAAAATACGAAAATATGAAAATTTCGTTAACAGATTGCAGTGTACAGTCAGGGAAGTGCAGTACATCGGTGCAGAATATATTACTAGTTCTTGCTCATAAGCCACGAATATGAAGATCGTATTATTGCAGGCCTACAAATTAATTATACTCTTGCGTTCGGTGGAACTGTCTGGATGAACGTAATTTAGTAGTTGTAATCACCTATTACGAAACTAGTGACGGGAATTCGATTCGTAGTCCTGAGACACCTAGGAATTTGGTTCACTAGGAACGTATTGTGGCCGTGAAAGTCACAAACATTTCATGTAAAAACTTTTTTCTTAGGATAATTAATTTACTTTTATACTAATGTGTCTGTACTGAGCGTAAAAGATCTTTCCATAGATATGAATATCCAAACAATTTAATATTCTTGTTTTTACTCAGACATCATCCACTCTTGTTCTGCATCATTTAATTAAGGAAGACTCCACTCCTGTAAACACACACACACACACACACACACACACACACACACACACTCATAAATGCTCTGTACTCAGAAACAATTGCGACAAATTATCTATGGCACAAAATTTGTTGGATGATTCCATAGATACTCTGAAACTGTCTGTCACTAGACTTGAAAATAATACAGCATAGCTCTAAACAGAATTATTTGGCACTGCTTCAGAAAATAAGAGAAATTTGCGAAAAACTTTCAGTAACGTTCATTTAACGTGGAGTATTTACTATTACATCTATTTATTAATGTTTATTCCATTTCATCAACCAACCACTCAGGAAATCTACTTAGACCACCATGATGACCTCAGCGTTATAAAATACAACGTCATTTTTTATGGTGCTGCAGCTGGTTACAAGAGGAATGGTCTTATTTCAGAAAAATGACGTCTTTATTCTTCGCTGAGTATACGTTGTTTAAAGATTTGTGGTTAGCTAAAGCTTTGTATTGTACCAGAACGAGGAATCAGAAATGTGTCATTTTCCATTGATGTATGCAGGCATACATCATGGACTGACTCAATAATTAATACAGTTTGGTAGATATGGACACGATCATTTGACTTGTCCAGTAGGTTGAATGATCACAGCGTCTGTTACCTCGGTCTGTCGTGCATAAATGTAAGATATAGTGTTTTCTGAAACGTGAAATCCACATTTTCCCATTTCATCCACTATTATGCTGATGTTGTCACTCTATCTTGTGCATAATTTCCCTCTTGCCTCATTTATCTAGCACACTGGACTCGCGTTCGGGAGGACGACGGTTCAATCCCGCGTCCGGCCATCCTGATTTAGGTTTTCCGTGATTTCCCTAAATCGCTCCAGGCAAATGCCGGGATGGTTCCTTTGAAAGGGCACGGCCGACTTCCTTCCCTAATCCGATGAGACCGATGACCTCGCTGTTTGGTCTCTACCCCCAAACAATCCAATCCAATCCTCATTTATCTTTATAGTCAGCTGTATATTCCTGTGTGACAAAAAGAGTCAGCTACTTCTGCTTGAATCATACTGTGGTAACAAGCTCCTAGCATCCCACGTTACGTACTGTTGTATTGACATCTAATAATATTACAATTGTTACTACTACTTCTTCACTTTTACTTTTTCTACCAATACTAATTACCAACGCTACTACAATTACAACTTCTGGTTGAAGACCCATGATTCTATGCAGAAAAATTGCTTCTACTGCATGTGCCATTACGACGCCTGTCACAACTATTTAAGTTTGTCAACATCTTAGCACCTGTCAGTGAACTTAATAAAACGATGAAATGATGTATTTCATTGTTTCAGTTTCATAATTGTCCACATACACATTATTTGGAAATGCACAGTACTGTTCAAAGATTGCAGCTGACTTGTCATTATGTCCTGTAATAAGTCGCCCATGTCATCTGATTCGATGTTATTTTACTGAAGCCATTGAGGGATGGATCAGAATATATTTTCTGGGACAGGAGCTAGTCGATTGTTTGGCTACGTATTACCTTCCTCCTTTCACATCTGTTACTGGTGCAAGTGGCCATAAGATTACCGTTCTAGATCTACTTCTATATCTATTCGCTGCAAACCACTGTGAAGTGCATGGCAAAGGGTACGTCCTAATGTGTGTGTTATTATGGTTTATCCCACTCTATTCCTGTATGGAGTACAGGAAGAATGAGAGTATAAACCCCCCATGCAAACTGCAATTAATCTAATGTTGTCTTCATTATCTCTACTGGAGTGATACGTAGGGGGCTGTAGCATATTCAAAGAGTTGTCATTTAAAGCCAGTTCTTGAACCTTGTAAGCAGGCTTTCTTGAAAAACTTCACGTCTGTCTTCAAGAGTCTGCCAGGTCAGTTTCTTCAGCATCTCAATGACACTTTCCGGTGAGTCAAAGAAACCTGTGACCATTCGTGCTGCCCTTGTATAAATGCCTCCATGTATGCTGCAATTAACCTAATCTTGTCCCCACAGTCCTACTGCAGAGATATGTGTGGTGTTGTAGTATATTTCTAGACTCATCATTTAAAGCCAGTTCTCGAAACATTGTAAGGAGGCTTTCTCAGGATAGTTTACTTCTATCTTCAAGAGTCTGCCAGTTCAGTTTTTTTGGTATCTCAGTGACACTCTCCGATAGCTCAAACAAACCTGTGACCTTTCGTGCTGCCCTTCGCTGTTTACTTCCAACATCCCCTGTTAGTCCTATTTGATATGGGTCCAACACATTTGAGCAATATTCTAGGGTGCGTCCCACGAGTGATTTGTAGGCAATCTTCTTTGTAGACAGATTGCATTTTCCAGTATTCTGCCGGTAAATTGAAGTATGTCAACTACTTTACCCAGAACTAAGCCTATGTGATCATTCCAGTCCTTATCTTCACAAAGTGTTACACCCAGGTATTTATGTGAGTTGACCATTTCCAACTGCAGCTCTCTGATACTATAAGTATAGGATACTACGTTTTCTCGTTCTGTGAAATGCTCATTTTTACAAGCTGTCAGTTTCTGCACCACACTGAGATCTTACACGGTGGCAGTTATTGAACTATATGAAAAAAAAACATAAATTAGTTACAAAGTACGGCGTGCACACACTTTATTCGACATGTAAAAATCACTGCAGATATTCGAATTTAAGTTATTACATGTTCGATACGCCTGCCACTATTGGCGATGATGTGGCGCAGATGAATAGCAAAATTCAGCATGACCCGCTGAAGTGTCGGAACATCGATGCTGTCGATGACCTTCTGGATGGCTGTTTTCTGCTCAGCAATTTTTTGGGGTTATTGCTGTACACCTTGTCTTTAATATAGCTGTACAGAAAGAAGTCTCATGTGTTCAGATCCGGAGAATCCAATCGAGGAGCATGCCAGTGACCTCTGGGTCCCCCAGAGCCAGAATGTGGTGCTCAGAGTGAGTGCTCCTCCAAGACATCACTCTCCTGCTTCGAAGGGGTCAAGCTCCGTCTTGCATGAACCACATCTTGTCGAAATCAGGGTCTCTCTGGATAATGGGGATGAAATCATCTGCCAAAAAACCTTCACGCACGGTTCGGTAGTCACTGTGCCATTAAGGAATATCGCACCGATTATTCCGTGACTGGATATTGCACACCACATAGTCACCCGTTGAGAATGAAGAGCCTTCTCGATCACGAAATGCTGATTCTCATTCCCTCAAATGCGCCAGTTTTGCTTATTCACGAACCTATCTAAATGAAAGTGGGCTACTTCGCTAAACCAAACTGTAATAATTTCCATCATGCCCTGAGGACAACCATGTAGTTTGAACGTCCTAACGCAAACTGTTCAGGAGTTATGACGATTCTATTTGATATAGTTTAATAACTGGCACCCTGTATCAAGATCTGACTGATAATTTATTCAGCTTTTCTCAGACAGGACTTCGTTATAGAAAACTGCATCATCTGCAAAAAGTCTGAGGTTACTATTAACGTTGTTCGTAAGCTCATTAATATATAACATGAACAACAAGAGTCCCAACACATTTCCTTGGGGCACACTCTAAGTTACTTCTACGGCTGTCGATGACTGTCTCAAAGATAGCTTGCTGCGTCCTCCCTGCCCAAAACTTCTCATTCTAGTCACAAATTTCACTTAATATCCCATACGATCGTAAGCTAGCCTTACTTGGCATAACGCTCCAGCACAGCAAGGCGATGGCTCTATTGTTGGGGTTTCCATGGTGTTGCGACCAGGAATGGAACATAGCTACTAAAATTGTGCTGCTATCTGGTACAAATAACCCTTTACTTTGTAGCAGTCATTAGGAGTCCAGCAGTACCACCAAAATGTAGGTACTGTGCCAGATGAGGAGAAGACACGGAGACGCCAGCTGCAGCTGGAGCCGCAGGTTTGATTCCCAGCTGGGCTGTCTGCCTCCCAATGCGTTGCACCCCATGCACAGCAGCTGCCTACTGAGGACATGGTGGGCGCATCTCTTGCTGCTCGCCTTGGCCACCCGTGTGCGCTCATTTAGCACAGAGTGGCTACGTCTGCAAGACCCCAGTATGCACTGCTCACATCAGTGCTGTAGCTCACGCAAAACAACAGTGGGCTCAGTATTGGTTGAAGACATTAGCAAAGCAGGATACCAGCAAGAGCTGAAGCCGTTTGGATGGACGCTGGCTACCAGCCGACTGACTAAACGTTCATTTCTGTGGGGCAGGTGTGTGGTCGCTTCCTCACAACGCCGCAGAATCGACGTGGCAATTGGAAATAAAATGTTAATTCCGGCGGCCACGTCTTGGACCCTATCGGCCTGCCATTCAATCTCGCCCACGGCCACTTAATCCCCGTCAGCGTTGCTGCCTAGGGTTGGCTATATAGTGGTGTCGTTCTGACGTCGTTTCAGTGGGTAGCAGGGTGTGCGTCGTCCACACAGCACGATGCCTGGACCACGGTTGTCAGTATCGACATAGAGGGTGAGTGGAGAAACTGTTTATTACTTTTTGTGTGTGTGACAGGCATAGGTTCCAACAGTGAGTGTCATCGTAACTTTAGGGTGACTTTGTGTAGAGCAGAAGAACCGGCTGATCTTTCTGAATTACATGGTAAGAGTAAAGAGCAATGTTTAGAACCTGTGAGGTGTTCAGAGTGCTGCTTGGGCATTCTGCACCTTGTGCTGAATCTGTTGATGTAACTTCTTGTACATGTCATTGCTTGGGTCATGTTGGGAAGCAGTGTGGGCAATGTAGATAGTAGATAATAAGGCTCAAGGTGTAATTTTTTCTTTATTTTAAATTTTTTAAATCAGTTTGTAGTTATTACGTATTTGTATTGCATGCGAATGCAAAATAAATTTGTTGTAATAGCAGAGACGCAGGGCGTCACTGAGTCAGAGGCAGTTCAGGCATTAATTAATGAGTGCGATGGAGATCAGAAAATTTAGTCTTGATTAATAAGCTTGTAGATAGAGGTGAGGAGTTTGCTTTGCTCAGGATACCGACCCTTCTAATAGATCCAGCTCTCACTAACCTAGTTAGTCCCTTTTCTAAAAGATCTTATCAGGATCTATTGTCGTTTGTGGAGGAGCTGACAAAGTCGGTGAGTATTGGGTGTTGGTCCGATAAACAGTTGTTGCATGTCGGCAATCTGCGTTTAACGGGAGAGGTGAAGACTTTCGGGAAATATACAAACGAGTTGAATAAGATGGAGTAGTTTGAGCTGTTGTAACAGGGGCTTCTGCAGAGGTGTAAGAAGCTGAAAACTGCGAGATTCTTTTGGGAGCAGTTGTGTGCTATTACGAAGCGGTAATGGGATCCCGTACAAGATTTTGCCGACAGAATAAGAAAAGTTAATGTCTAGGCATATGAACTGACTCCGAGTGACGATGCGAATAAGGTTTTGCTGCAGGAGGCCGAGCAGATGGCGCTCGATGCTTCCCTAATAGTTTTGACACCGGATATGTCGAGGTGGGTGCGCAAAGAGGCGCCTAGGGATCTACATTCGGCTGTGAGTTTAGTGATGGAACGTGAGGGGATTGATGTGTCGATGTTTGTGAGGTATAGACGTGGTGTACTCTCAGCAAATATGAAATGCTACAGCTGTGGGTGTACAGGGCATGTGTAGAGGCTGTGCCGCCACCAACCAGCAGCTAAAAGGGTGGTATGGATCATCAACAACATTATGCAGTGGTCGCAGGGGTGGACAGGGATGAATCAAATAGCTGTTAAACACAGGAGGGAACTGGAAGTCCACCGAAAGGTGTTCCTGTTAAAATTAGATGTAAGAAATGTTCATGCAGAGGCGGACAGGAACGAAAATATAAGCTTTTATTAGATACAGGGTGCATGTGTCGGTAGCTACTAGGGGCCTGGTTGGTCAGTGGTGATGGAATCCATCACGCTGTAGATTATGTGGGGGTATGGGACAATGATATAAGACCACTGGTATCGCTGGAAATAGATTAAGCAGTGTGTGGAAGTAGTGCATCATGTGAACGAGGGCTACAGCACGAACCTGAGGTTAGACTTTCTGCATCAACATCATGCCACAATTTACCTTCGGTGATGTTTGGTTGAACTTAGTAGAAACACGTTCCAGCTAGATGAAGCCATCCCAATGTAGATCTGTTACAAGGTGTATCCATCACAGCGGGCAATCAGATTAAACTGTGTACGAATGCATTGAGGCTCGATTCGCACGACTGTGGGCCAAGTGGCATAGAAATGTAGCTTTGGGTGAGAGTGGAGCCAGACTTACCATTCTATATGTTATGGGCAATAGAACCGCAAGAAGGGAACAATATGTTAGATTCATCGAAATGTTTGGTTAAAAGGAGTGTTGCACATTGCATGGGGGCTTAATTAAAATAAAATGCAAATAATATTTTAATTTTTTTTGCTTTAGTAGCTGTCTGTCCGATTACGAAGTGTCGTAAACGGTTGGCCCTGACTAGTATTATTACGCAATCTGACTGCATAGAACAACAAAAAATGAAATGGAAATTTTCATTAACACAATTAATTAATTAAGTCCCCAGCAACTATAAAATCTACGAAACCAAAGCACAAGTGTAACTGTTCTGTGTGTGGAAGTATGACTCAACGTACGCATCTGGCACGGTTCTTCTTCAACAACACAAGAAATTTTAAATATCGTTTATACTGAATTAATTAAAGGAAATATAAATACCATAATTACTCAAGAAAACCAGAATTACACTTTAATACAAGAACACAAGCCAGATGCTTTGTTGACTGAACCTGTAATGACGCATTATTTAAGACACTGAAATAATGAAAAAAAAAACACAGAATATTTTACCTTCATATATATTGACGAAAAGCACTCTGATCATTACAGTATTTCCATTTGAACCATCTGCTGTCCATCCCATCAAACAACTGCATAAAACATGGAACAAGCACTCCTTATTACAACATCTCGACAAGCCTTGATCACTAGCACATCTCAACACGAACTGACTACTACGAGTCCTCGACAGGCACTGCCCACTACGACATCTCAATAATCACTGCCAGTGGAGGCGGCTAAACAAAACTCTCTGGCGCGATCTCTGGCGCTGTGGCTCAGTGTAGCCACCTTTCAACATGTACGAAGGAAGGACGGTGGGAAGAAAGTACCCATCACTACTGACAGTTTTCGAGCCGAAGAAGTAAAGCTGACAAAGGGGATGTTGACAGCGAGATTGGACGCTCCAGATGAGGAGAAATGCTGCACAGACGCTTTAAGCCATAAACAGAAACAGGAGGCCACTAAGAATGCATTACATAAGAAAGTGGAGCATCTAAAGAGAGCAGGGAAAACGAATGGATGAGTTACTGTTAGAGTTCGACGATTTGTGTCAGGGTCTATTGTCTATGGTGCCCATTAAGCAACACACAATTCCAACAGAGAAAGAAACACTGGTGTACCGCAACTCATACAGTTGTTGTTGTTGGGGTCTTCAGTCCTGAGACACTTTATCTCCAACAATACCATCCACACGAAATGTTTCCCTGAAACACGATTAACGAACAATTGAAATCTTCCTAACTGCACAAAATTGTCAAACCCGTATACAAGATAAAAAAATTAAATTTTGCAAAATAAAATACCATTAGAAAAATGACAATTACCAAATCTACACATGCAAAATAGACTACAATTACTAAACTACAAATTACTACAACAATACAACTGTCTACTATTTTTACAATCAGAAGAATTCCAAGGGACGATCCGAAGTAGCGGTCGCCACGTGCATGGGGGCTTAATTAAAATAAAATGCAAATAATATTTTAATTTTTTTTGCTTTAGTAGCTGTCTGTCCGATTACGAAGTGTCGTAAACGGTTGGCCCTGACTAGTATTATTACGCAATCTGACTGCATAGAACAACAACAAAAAATGAAATGGAAATTTTCATTAACACAATTAATTAATTAAGTCCCCAGGAACTATAAAACCTACGAAACCAAAGCACAAGTGTAACTGTTCTGTGTGTGGAAGTATGACTCAACGTACGCATCTGGCATGGTTCTTCTTCAACAACACAAGAAATTTTAAATATCATTTATACTGAATTAGTTAAAGGAAATAGAAATACCATAATTACTCAAGAAAACCAGAATTACACTCTAATACAAGAACACAAGCCAGATGCTTTGTTGACTGAACCTGTAATGACGCATTATTTAAGACACTGAAATAATGAAAAAAAAAAACACAGAATATTTTACCTTCATATATATTGACGAAAAGCACTCTGATCATTACAGTATTTCCATTTGAACCATCTGCTGTCCATCCCATCAAACAACTGCATAAAACATGGAACAAGCACTCCTTATTACAACATCTCGACAAGCCTTGATCACTAGCACATCTCAACACGAACTGACTACTACGAGTCCTCGACAGGCACTGCCCACTACGACATCTCAATAATCACTGCCAGTGGAGGCGGCTAAACAAAACTCTCTGGCGCGATCTCTGGCGCTGTGGCTCAGTGTAGCCACCTTCCATATGCCCTTCCTCCACGGGCCAGAATTTGATGGTATTTTTGCCAGCATTGGTGGTGAAAATACCTCCAAATTCGTCAAAAAAAATACAGACAAAAATAAAAGATAATATTAATACGTAAATATCACATACTAGATAAAATTTTTGGCTTTGCACTGACCTTTCAATAACCTAATATATAAAATATAGTAAGCAATACAAATTCTTTCATACATGTGACTTTACATAACTGTTTACACATGTATTATGTGGTTAAACAGTTCAATCAATAGCGTCAGCAATGACGAATATGTGCAGGTAAGAGTCTCATAACTTTTCACAAACAGTAATACACAAAAAATCAGTTTATACAAATATTCACATAAACGCTTTCCATAGCCGAAGAATAAGCAGTTGACAGTTCCAGCAGTAGCACCCAGCAATGGTCAACAGGTGCAAATACCAACAAGTAACATTATTTCAATAGAAGCAGTCCATCAGTGGCACCCAGCAATGTTGAGCAGGTGCAGACACCAACAAGTAACACCATTTCAGTATAAGCAGTTCCATTAGTGGCACCAGCAATGTTGAGCAGGTGCACACAGCAACAGGTGACATCTTTTCAGTAGAAGCAGTCCATCAGTGGCACCCAGCAATGTTGAGCAGGTGCAGACACCAACAAGGGACATCATTTCAGTAGAAGCAGTCCATCAGTGGCACCCAGTAATGTTGAATAGGTGCAGACACCAACAAGTAACACCATTTCAGTAGAAGCAGTCCATCAGTGGCACCCAGCAATGTTGAGCAGGTGCAGAAATCAACAGGTGACATCTTTTCAGTAGAAGCAGTCCATCAGTGGCACCCAGCAATATTGAACAGGTGCAGACATCAACAGGTGACATCTTTTCAGTAGAAACAGACCATCAGTGGCACCCAGCAATGTAGAACAGGTGCAGACATCAACAGGTGACATCTTTTCAGTAGAAGCAGTCCATCAGTGGCACCCAGCAATGTTGAGCAGGTGCAGACACCAACAAGTGACATCATTTCGGTAGAAGCAGTCCATCAGTGGCACCCAGCAATGTTGAGCAGGTGCAGACACCAAAAAGTAACACCATTTCAGTATAAGCAGTTCCATTAGTGGCACCAGCAATGTTGAACAGGTGCAGACAGCAACAAGTGACATCATTTCAGTAGAAGCAGTCCATCAGTGGCACCCAGCAATGTTGAGCAGGTGCAGACATCAACAAGTGACATTATTTCAATAGATGCAGTCCATCAGTGGCACCCAGCAATGTTGTCCAGGTGCAGACAGCAACAGGTGACATCTTTTCAGTAGAAACAGTCCTTCAGTGGCACCCAGCAATGTTGAGCAGGTGCAGACAGCAACAAGTGACATCATTTCAGTAGAAGCAGTCCACCAGTGGCACCCAGCAATGTTGAACAGGTGCTGACCGCAGTCCATAATATTCACTTTCACTAATCACACTGTTCATCAGCAGAAATTAAACATGTTCTAGTGGCACCAATCATGTAGAAAAAGTGCAAATAACAGTCCATAATATTCCCTATCACTAATCACACAGTTCATCAGCAGAAATTAAACATGTCCAGGTGGCATCCACCATGTTGAATAAGTGCAGGTAACAGTCCATAATATTCACTATCACTAATGAGACAGTTCAGTCATGAACCATAGTTTGAGTGCACACACAATTAATAAAATTATTATCAATGCTCTTACACTAAACATACAAATCATAATAAACGCACAAATGATATCATGTAGTTGTCATATTAACTATTACAATACACAAATAGCAGTAAACCTATAATATTTATGGGTGTCAGTGCAAGCCACAACAAACAAGTAAAATAATATTTAGGAGATAGGTTGGTACCAATTTGGGATAGGGAAAGGAAAACACACAAAACACACTCACTCATCTTTCATCCACATTAGTGCTACTGTGTAATTGAATAGTGTTAACTGTGTAAATGCAATTCTGTCAAAATTTTATGTTCATCATGTGTATCAAGTAGTAGTGGCAGCAATGTATAACAGTCAATAATAGTTAGTCAACGTCATAGTCATCATGTCAAGACCAATGTTTGCCAAGCCAGATCAAAATGTACGGTTGCTGAACAACTGTCAGTGAGCCAAGATATGCAAATGCTTCTTCTCTCAAAAAAAAGTATATACTGCTTAGTGATTTAACAAAGTGTGTGTGTAGACAATCTTCCTTCTACTTGAGTGTTCTAGTCTGCCATCTTCATCCTCCTTGTTCCATATAGACCAACAAAAAAAAATATGCTCCTCACTTACTTTACCTCTTATCCACTAAAACTCCAATAATCCTCAGCATCACATAATCTCAATACTTCAATAATACCTCATACGTCGATACATATAAACCTTATCATCAATAATACCTCTTCAATACGTCGATACATATAAACCTTATTATCAATATCATTTACCTTACCTCTTGTCCACGAAAACTCCAATAATCATCAACTTCACATAATCTCAATACCTCAATAATACCTCTTCAATACGTCGATACATATAAACCTCAGCACCAATATAATTTCACTTCCATAAGAACTCTTTCTTCTAGTCAGTATCCTCGAACAAGTACAGATAAAATCCTAGTGCAAACCTCAATTCATCATCTCATGCAATCCGAAGACATAGTGTCCACACACAACCTCTGTGTAATCCACCTGATCCAAATATTCTACTCATTATGAACCATAAAATACATTTTGGTTTCCTTGTTCATCATTAAATAAAAGAAATGCATACATGACCTCTAACAGCCTTTAGTTTGAATAACTGTCAGTAAGTAAGTACGATTACGAAGTGTTAATGATCGTGATATTTCAGTGTGTACACCACTTCAAAAATTATGGCAAACAGAAACAAACATGTGGAGTATTTCTTGTGTCAAGAGTGTCACTTCCTATTTCAATTGCTCACGAAAAATGCAGTGTAATAACTGTCAATGGTCTAAACCTAGTGTTGGTATGTCATGTCGTTCGCTTCCTTCCTATTAGCATAAATTTATACAGCTTTCATAAAACCTCCAGCTCATGTGACTTCAATGCAGTTTCTTATACCAATGTCGTTCGTAGAATTATAGCAGTTCATTTTCTTATCTTAAAATATAAAGCACTGAGCGTAAGCAAAACATGCAATAGCGAGTAAATATACCAGTAGAGAACAGAATGTCAACAAGTGGATGCAGCACAATCCCTACAACGAGGCTCTGCCAAGCGAACAATCTATAATTAATACCATAGTGTGACCTAAACTCCATGTTCGCACACAGTATATCAGCATTTCTATACACCAAATTAAAGAGTACTTATGACAACAAAAGGAAATGTGTTAATATGCAATCCATACGCAAAGCAGCAAATATGTATCTTAAATAATAAACAGGTCATTATCATCATATCAGCATAAGCAAATAAATGTTCATATGTAACCTTAATAAGTAAACATGAAGTCGCAAGCAGATAAATCACAAAATATAACTTACATACATAACCACAGTCAGCACAATTAATCAGTTGACAATTATAACTTAAATAAATAAGCACAGCAGGCACATAATAAAAAAAATATGACATCAATGAAAAGGCATAGCAGCCAAGCGATGCATAATATACATAAGTAACAACACTGTTCATTAATCAATAATTGTCAAAATCAGCAAATGTACACAAGCACGTCGCTTCGCAAGTAAATTCATAGAACATGAAATTTAGCACAAAGTCTGAATCACGTTATCCCGAGCAGCAAATTACGTCTAAAGTACGTACCTAAGTGGAAATATGTTACCTGAAAAATAAACTCAATTAACAGTTACCTTTTTTAGTTTATTACTTTTTTTTTTCTTCGAAATTACATTCTTCCTGAAATTTTCTCCATCGCAAGTCCTCTTAACGTCGGACACACAGGGAATTTACCTGAAGGTCTTAAATACTTTATACAACCGTATCCTGAAAAATACTGAACGTTAATAACATAATTCATCAAGTCACCATAGCTTTATACAGAATTTAGTCGGAGAAATTAGACTGTGTATTTGTTTACGTCTGTCAGTGCATTCGCACTGAGCGCTCGATCAGCTGTAGACGCGTGACGTAGATGGTGATTGTTTGCGGTCAACGACAGCCTTGTGCGGCGCGCAGACTGACTGTTGCTTTGAGTACGCGCCGCCGCCGGAACACGGCGCGGTATCCTTGTATTCTCCGCATGTTTACATGTAGCTGTTAGATTCTCAAAAGTATGTCATTCCACAAAAATTTTAACGTTAGATATATGATGTATTCCCTTAGAGCGCCGAGATTTAAGAGTTTCTACTTCAACAGTGTTATCATGAATAATTTTGCGAATTCTATATGGACCGTTATAAAGCAGAAAAAATTTGCGACATAAGCCTTTTCCTTTATGAGACAAACGATGAGACTTAATTAACACCTTTTGACCAACTGACAAAATTTTTAAACGACCAGGACTTTTAGCTGATTTCTCTCTTCTTGCAGCCGCAGATGCAATATTTCGTAGAGCCAGGTTGACAACTTCAGAATGCCGCAGTTTCCGTGTAGGCGGAAAAGGAACAATTTCAGAAATGCGATTTGACGGTGCTTTGTTTTTTAATATCAATAGAGGCGGTAAAGAAGTTGAGTCATTAGGAAGTTCATTCAGAATGTTTTGAAAAATATGAAGATACTGATCCCAAGTTCTGTGATTCTGATGACAATAAAGACGGCACAATTTATTGATTTCTTTCATCCATCTCTCTGAAGCGTTAGATTGAGGGTGAAAGAGTGAAATGAAGATTGGTTTAATCATACGACGCCGTAGAGCACGAAGCCAAATTTTAGAGCGAAACTGTGATCCATTATCTGATATAACTTTATCAACATGACCCACTTCTTTAAGAAAATGTTTGATGAAAGCATTAGATACTGAACGAGCTGTTGCTTTGCGTAAAGGTGTAAAACACACATATTTTGATGTCAATTCCACTGCTACAAAAATGTACGCAAAACCATTAGTAGAACGAACCACTGGAAGGAACAAATCGACTGCAGCCATGTCCTTTAATTTCGCTGGAATGATAGGAAACAACGGTGCTCTGTGAGAAACAGTTGGCGGCTTAGCCTATTGACATAATTTGCATTTGGCAAGAACAGATCGAATACGTTTTTCCATATTACTGAAGTAAAAATTTTCTCGCAATTTATGAAAGCATTTTCTGGGACCAAAGTGCGCATAACTGAAATGTGTAAACGAGGTGTGGCCAAATCATCCAATCTAACAAAGCGTCTAATAAAATTACAGACACCAAGGAAACTACCAACATCACGTTTTGTGGTAGGAACAGCATAATTACGAATAGCGTCTAATTTTTCTGGATCAGGAAGAATACCTTCTGTAGAAATAATGTGACCGGGAAATTTCACCTGAGAACGACCAAATTCAGATTTTTCCAAGTTCACTGTAATGCCAACTCTTGCAAAAATACGTAATAATGAATCCAAAATTTTGTTATGCTCACTCCAGGAACGTTTAGCAATAAGAATGTCGTCAACATATGAAGTAATATTGTCACGAAGATAAACAGGTAAAATTTCATTTAAACTACGAATGAATGCTGATGAAGATACAGTAAGTCCAAATGGTAATTTCCGAAATCACTTTTAGGTAAATTAGTCATATCCGGTTATTGTTTACCTACTGTCTAGATAGATGGATAGTAGAAGAATTGTTTTTATAGATGCAAAGAATAGTGAAAGACTAGGCAGCGGTGCAGAAAACTAAAAGGGAAATAGCACCACTACAGCTCGGGGCCCTGTGAACGCTACGGCACATATTCACTTAGTATAGTGAATCCCCTGAGGACCTTAATAGCTGCACATAATTTCCAGTTTGTGACACTGTGGCACATCTGGCGGGAGTGCATACATAAATTGATCTAACCATGCACATGGATGTATGTCATTCTTAGAATTGCAGAAGATCTTAAATTTCCGAACAGTCAAAAAGTGTTTATAGTCAAAGTTTTCGCCTCGTGGCGACAAAGACCTACTGCGTCTGTCCCAGTTTGAATGTCGATTATTGTCAAGTTCGCGCGCCTGGCGCTCTCTTGTTGCATCCCGTAAATGAAACAAATTATTTTCTTCAAACCCCTCTGCTATCTGTGATTCCAAATTTCTTTTGCTGTCTTTTCCTACAATTTCCCCTTCAATTTGTTTGACTTGCTTTCGTAATGCCTCAACTTCCCTTTTAACATGTTCATTAAATTTTCCCTGATTTTCAACATGTTTATTTATGTTCTGGTACTCTTCGGTTTCTGCATATGGTAATGGAGCTGTGTCATCTGAATCTCTATCCCCATTTAAACTAAGACTTGTCAGTTTATCTGAAATCTCAACTCTTTCCGATGAGTCACCTAATTGTTCTTTCTGATTATTTACGTCTTCCGTAAGTGTCGCGACTCGGGTTTCAGTATTGACGCATTTGGTAGTTAACTGTTCATATTGTTGTGTTAGGTTATTTAATCTGTCATTTGGTACGGATTCCTCGATTTTCTCAAATATTTCTTCCTTATCATGTGCACGTTGTAAATTTAACTCTGAAAATTTTTGTACTATCACGCGATCTCTTTCTTCCTGTTCTCTATCTTGTTCCCTTTGTCTAATCTCTACTGCAATTAATCTATTATTGTGAGAATTCAAAATCGGTTGTACTTCTTCTCTAATTTCTTTCTTTAACTCATCTTTCATGTTTTTGAAACATGTCCCTATTCGCGAATCGAACCGTGTTTCCATTGTTTTTAATTCAGATCCTAACTGTGATCCCAGTGAGTCTAACCGTGTTTCCATTGTTCCCATATCAGTTCTTAATTCAGATCCTAAAGTTCCCATATCAGTTTTTAATTCAGATCCCAAAGTTCCCATCTCTGTTTTTAATTCAGATCCAAACCGTGTTTCCATTGTTCCCATCCGTGTTTCCATTTGTGAGTCTAACCGTGTTGCCAAAGTTCCCATCTCTGTTTTAAATTCAGATCGTAACTGTGATCCCATTGTTCCCATCTCAGTTTTAAATTCAGATCGAAAATTTAATATTGCACTCATCAACTGCTCCATATTAACTTGTTCGAAATTCTTTTCGCCCCTAACATTTCCTGCAAAACCAGCTTCCTTCGTCATAGCTGTAAGGCTATCTGTGTTTGATACTATTACAGAATCTTCTGTCGTTAATCTCGTATTCTGAAAATTTTCTGATTGTGAAAAATTTTGAAATGGTTCTGGACTATTTTCCCTGCTTATTAAATTGTTTTCAACTTCATTATTCATCATACTGTTGTCCTGTGTTGGCGAGTTCGCCATGTCAACAATTTTGTGATTCTGACTATCCATCATTTTTGCCCTTTTCATTGATACCGTAAACATTTACAAAATATACAAAACTCGTCACTATATGAAAATTACACACAATGACACTTTATCTCCAACAATACCATCCACACGAAATGTTTCCCTGAAACACGATTAATGAACAATTGAAATCTTCCTAACTGCACAAAATTGTCAAACCCGTATACAAGATAAAAAAATTAAATTTTGCAAAATAAAATACCATTAGAAAAATGACAATTACCAAATCTACACATGCAAAATAGACTACAATTACTAAACTACAAATTACTACAACAATACAACTGTCTACTATTTTTACAATCAGAAGAATTCCAAGGGACGATCCGAAGTAGCGGTCGCCACGTGCATGGGGGCTTAATTAAAATAAAATGCAAATAATATTTTAATTTTTTTTGCTTTAGTAGCTGTCTGTCCGATTACGAAGTGTCGTAAACGGTTGGCCCTGACTAGTATTATTACGCAATCTGACTGCATAGAACAACAACAAAAAATGAAATGGAAATTTTCATTAACACAATTAATTAATTAAGTCCCCAGGAACTATAAAACCTACGAAACCAAAGCACAAGTGTAACTGTTCTGTGTGTGGAAGTATGACTCAACGTACGCATCTGGCATGGTTCTTCTTCAACAACACAAGAAATTTTAAATATCATTTATACTGAATTAGTTAAAGGAAATAGAAATACCATAATTACTCAAGAAAACCAGAATTACACTCTAATACAAGAACACAAGCCAGATGCTTTGTTGACTGAACCTGTAATGACGCATTATTTAAGACACTGAAATAATGAAAAAAAAAACACAGAATATTTTACCTTCATATATATTGACGAAAAGCACTCTGATCATTACAGTATTTCCATTTGAACCATCTGCTGTCCATCCCATCAAACAACTGCATAAAACATGGAACAAGCACTCCTTATTACAACATCTCGACAAGCCTTGATCACTAGCACATCTCAACACGAACTGACTACTACGAGTCCTCGACAGGCACTGCCCACTACGACATCTCAATAATCACTGCCAGTGGAGGCGGCTAAACAAAACTCTCTGGCGCGATCTCTGGCGCTGTGGCTCAGTGTAGCCACCTTTCAACATGTACGAAGGAAGGACGGTGGGAAGAAAGTACCCATCACTACTGACAGTTTTCGAGCTGAAGAAGTAAAGCTGACAAAGGGGATGTTGACAGCGAGATTGGACGCTCCAGATGAGGAGAAATGCTGCACAGACGCTTTAAGCCATAAACAGAAACAGGAGGCCACTAAGAATGCATTACATAAGAAAGTGGAGCATCTAAAGAGAGCAGGGAAAACGAATGGATGAGTTACTGTTAGAGTTCGACGATTTGTGTCAGGGTCTATTGTCTATGGTGCCCATTAAGCAACACACAATTCCAACAGAGAAAGAAACACTGGTGTACCGCAACTCATACAGTTGTTGTTGTTGGGGTCTTCAGTCCTGAGACTGGTTTGATGCAGCTCTCCATGCTACTCTATCCTGTGCAAGCTTCTTCATCTCCCAGTACCTACTGCAGACTACATCCTTCTGAATCTGCTTAGCGTATTCATCTCTCGGTCTCCCTCTACGATTTTTACCCTCCACGCTGCCCTCCAATACTAAATTGGTGATCCCTCGATGTCTCAGAACATGTCCTACCAACCGATCCCTTCTTCTAGTCAAGTGGTGCCACAAGCTCCTCTTCTCCCCAATTCTATTCAATACCTCCTCATTAGTTATGTGATCTACCCATCTAATCTTCAGCATTCTTCTGTAGCACCACATTTCGAAAGCTTCTATTCTCTTCTTGTCTAAGCTATTTATCGTCCACGTTTCACTTCCATACATGGCTACACTCCATACAAATACTTTCAGTAACGACTTCCTGACATTTGAATCTATACTCGATGTTAATAAATTTCTCTTCTTCAGAAACGCTTTCCTTGCCATTGCCAGTCTACATTTTATATCCTCTCTACTTCGACCATCATCAGTTATTGTGCTCCCCAAATAGCAAAACTCCCTTACTACTTTAAGTGTCTGATTTCCTAATCTAATTCCCTCAGCATCACCCGACTTAATTCGACTACATTCCATTAACCTCGTTTTGCTTTTGTTGATGTTAATCTTATATCCTCCTTTTAAGACACTATCCATTCTGTTCAACTGCTCTTCCAAGTCCTATGCTGTCTCTGACAGAATTACAATGTCATCGGCGAACCTCAAAGTTTTTATTTCTTCTCCATGGATTTTAATACCTACTCCGAATTTTTCTTTTGTTTCCTTTACTGCTTGCTCAATATACAGATTGAATAACATCGGGGATAGGCTACAACCCTGTCTCACTCCCTTCCCAACCACTGCTTCCCTTTCATGCCCCTCGACTCTTATAACTGCCATCTGCTTTCTGTACAAATTGTAAATAGTCTTTCACTCTCTGTGTTTTACCCCTGCCACCTTCAGAATTTGAAAGAGAGTATTCCAATCAACATTGTCAAAAGCTTTCTCTAAGTCTACATATGCTAGAAATGTAGGTTTGCCTTTCCTTAATCTTTCTTCTAAGATAAGTCGTAGGGTTAGTATTGCCTCACGTGTTCCAACATTTCTACGGAATCCAAACTGAGCTTCCCCGAGGTCAGCTTCTATCAGTTTTTCCATTCGCCTGTAAAGAATTCGCATTAGTATTTTGCAGCTGTGACTTATTAAACTGATAGTTCGGTAATTTTCACATCTGTCAACACCTGATTTCTCTGGGATTGAGATTATTATATTCTTCTTGAAGTCTGAGGGTATTTCACCTGTCTCATACATCTTGCTCACCAGATGGTACAGTTTTGTCAGCACTGGCTCTCCCAAGGCTGTCAGTAGTTCTAATGGAATGTTGTCTACTGCGGGGGCCTTGTTTCGACTCAGGTCTTTCAGTGCTCTGTCAAACTCTTCACGCAGTATCATATCTCCCATTTCATCTTTATCTACATCCTCTTCTGTTTCCATAATATTGTCCTCAAGTACATCACCCTTGTATAGACCTTCTATATACTCCTTCCACCTTTCTGCTTTCCCTTCTTTGCTTAGAACTGGGATTCCATCAAAGCTCTTGACATTCATGCAAGTGGTTCTCCTTTCTCCAAAGGCTCTTTAATTTTCCTGTAGGCAGTATCTATCTTACCCCTAGTGAGATAAGCCTGTACATCCTTACATTTGTCCTCTAGCCATCCCTGCTTAGCCATTTTGCACTTCCTGTCGATCTCATTTTTGAGATTTTTGTATTCCTTTTTTCCTGCTTCATTTACTGCATTTTTATATTTTCTCCTCTCATCAATTAAATTCAATATTTCTTCTGTTACCCAAGGGTTTCTACTAGCCCTCGTCTTTTTACCTATTTGCTCCTCTGCTGCCTTCACTATTTCATCCCTCAAAGCTACCCATTCTTCTTCTACTGTATTTCTTTCCCCCATTACTGTCAGTTGTTCTCTTATGCTCTCCCTGAAACTCTCTACAACCTCTGGTTCTTTCAGTTTATCCAGGTCCCATCTAATTAAATTCCCACCTTTTTGCAGTTTCTTCAGTTTTAATCTACAGTTCATAACCAATATATTGTGGTCAGAGTCCACATCTGCCCCTGGAAATGTCTTACAATTTAAAACCTGGTTCCTAAATCTCTGTCTTACCATTATATAATGTACCTGATACCTACTAGTGTCTCCAGGGTTCTTCCATGTATACAATCTTCTTTCATGATTCTTAAACCAAGTGTTAACTATGATTAAGTTATGCTCTGCGCAAAATTCTACCAGGCGGCTTCCTCTTTCATTTCTTAGCCCCAAGCCATATTCACCTACTATGTTTCCTTCCCTCCTTTTTCCTACTGACGAATTCCAGTCATCCATGACTATTAAATTTTCGTCTCCCTTCACTACCTGAATAATTTCTTTTATCTCATCATACATTTCATCAATTTCTTCGTCATCTGCAGAGCTAGTTGGCATATAAACTTGTACTACTGTGGTAGGCATGGGCTTCGTGTCTATCTTGACCACAATAATGCGTTAACTATGCTATTTGTAGTAGCTTACCCGCAATCCCTATTTTTTTATTGATTATTATACTCCTGCATTACCCCTATTTGATTTTGTATTTATAACCCTGTATTCACCTGACCAAAAGTCTTTTTCCTCCTGCCACCGAACTTCACTAATTCCCACTATATCTAACTTTAACCTATCGATTTCCCTTTTTAAATTTGCTAACCTACCTGCCCGATTAAGGGATCTGACATTCTACGTTCCGATCCGTAGAACGCCAGTTTTCTTTCTCCTGATAACAACGTCCTCTTGAGTAGTCCCCGTCCGGAGATCTGAATGGGGGACTATTTTACCTCCGGAATATTTTACCCAAGAGGACGCCATCATCATTTAATCATACAGTAAAGCTGCATGCCCTCGGGAAAAATTGCGGCTGTAGTTTCCCCTTGTTTTCAGCCGTTCACAGTACCAGAACAGCAAGGCTATTTTGGTTAGTGTTACAAGGCCAGATCAGTCAATAATCCAGACTGTTGCCCCTGCAACTACTGAAAAGGCTGCTGCCCCTCTTCAGGAACCACACGTTTATCTGGCCTCTCAACAGATACCCCTCCGTTGTGGTTGCACCTAAGGTACGGCTATCTGTATCATTGAGGCACGCAAGCCTCCCCACCAACGGCAAGGTCCATGGTTCATGTTATTTGTAACTGATTCTGGAGGATTTTACTAACCACAGATTGGGTGATGGGGTCACAGAAGAGAGTAATAGTACATGGAGAGCAAGATTTGTAAGTGTGCAGAAAAGTCCATGGACGGTTTTGAGAAATACGGATTTTCAATCATTACCTCCGTCTTAAATAGTAAGACTTTAACAGATGTGTACCCTATACCCAGCACCATAGAGCCCGTTGATAGCTTGTGGCAGTACGTGGTATGGATTTAAGAAGCGGATACCATCAGTTTTGGGTATTTCGGGACAGATTTTTCGTTATCCTGGAACTATTACATCTGAGGATGCTTTTCCCCAGTCTCCTATCTTACAAACTTTTCAGAATCTCTCCTGCGAACCTTGCTAGTTCTGCAAGGTTCGCAGGAGAGCTTCAGTAAAGTTTGGAAGGTAGAAGACTAGGTACTGGCAGAAGTAAAGCTGTGGGGACGGGGCGTGAGTCGTGCTTGGGTAGCTCAGATGGATGCGTGTTGCCGGCACGGTAGCTCAGCGTGTTCGGTCGGAGGGTTTAGCTATCCTCTGTAATAAAAAACTGAGTGAACGGATCAACGAACAACCAGAACCAGTGTCATAGGACGCCCGCCACCCACGAACAAAGTCAACGAGCAATATAGAACAAAATCAGATTAAAAAAAAGATGGTAGAGCACTTGCCCGTGAAAGGCAGAGTTCCCGAGTTCGAGTCTCGGTCTGGCACTCAGTTTTAATCTGCCAGGAAGTTTCATATCAGCGCACACTCCGCTGCAGATTGAAAATCTCATTATGTAGTTACTTTGTATCTGAAAATACATTTGACTAAAGTCTGATTGAATTTCTTCAAAAATCTCTGAGAAGCACCACGAATAGTGCTACTGACTAAGGGTTGCTATTATTAGAGCATTAATAGTCCAATATTAAGAGCAAAAATTTACTAGCAGAGTCTGGTGTATGCAGGGTGTCCCAAAAAAATACGACCAGCTTTAGGGGCAGGCTCCTTATACAGAAACAAGAAAAAACATCTACTAATCATGGGCTCTAAAATACATACCTCAAGAGCTATGAGCACTTGTTGATCTTTGATACTATCAAGCCGATCTCTTCTACTACGAGGACTGTGCTTCCCATATTTTATGAGGAGGTAATATGGACCAAACCAAGAAAAAAGGTCCAGTGAACATGGGGACTAAAATGGATATTTTAAGAGCCAAGAGCGCTTGTTCATCTTCACTAAATTCTACTGAACAAGTAACCATAGCTCTTAAGGAATGCATTTTATAGCTCATGTTTACTAGACATTTTTGTCTCGTTTTGACCCAAACAACCTCCTCCTGATGTTTTTTCTTGTTTCGGTGTAAGGAAACTACATCTAAAACTTGTCGGTGTTTTTATGACAGCTTGTGTAATTGCAGAAATTTGCAGAAACATTTCGTCACTCTGTACTGGGAATACAAGTAAGCTGGAATACATGTTTAACCTCAGATTTGGATCTCAGTGACTAATGATGGCCGCAAACTGTTGATACTGTCTGTATCACTACAACTGTTATCTCAATAAGAACGCTTCTGATATATTTTATCCCTTGCTTTAATATTTTTTCATTATAGGCGTTGGCTTAAGTAAAGTTATAAAACAAACTCTACTTAAATGTCAAAATCTGACATGCATAAGGTGGAAGTAATTTCTGACAGCATTATCAAAAACATTTTTACACATGATTCTAATAAATCTAATTCAAACGAAGTGTTTGCTACCAAACTGATCCGTTGTCCAGCCATGTGTGAATGGTGGAACACTTGATGTATGATGCAGAAAAAAGCGGAAATCCACTGGATAAAACATGATTACGAAGTACGCACAAAAATAAAATTAAATAAAATGGTTCAAAATACGTGTTTTATTGTTTCACTTGATCGAATATTAAAACGATAACTGTTGCGTGAGTATTGGGAATTTCTTTAATTCTTTTTCTTCTTCTTCTCATACTCCTTTGCCTTTCCTCCTTATTTTCTATGGTGTCAGTACTGTTATATGGGTTGAGGCCTTGTTAGTGTCAGTGGGTGGCTGGATCCTCTTCCTGATACTATACAGCAAAACTCCTTTGGCGTCCCAGAAAACGGTGAGTAGCATTTTACCTGCAGATGGAGTGCTTTTGAACTTCTTTCGGACAGGTGATGACGGATGTTTCCACTCCATGGATGCAGCCTTCGATTCGGGCGTGTAATGGTGGACCCACGTTTCATCCCCCGTCACCATCCGAAACAGGTCATTGCCAGATTCATGGTAACGAACGAGCTGTTCCAGGTTGAACGCCGTGCGTTGTTCCATGTGTGTCACGGTCAGTTGGTGGGGCACCCATTGTGCTGACACCTTCCTGTATCGAAGAATGTCGTGGATGATCTTGTGAGCTCGCTCATGTCCGATTCCAAGTTCTGCCGCTACACCAACGATAGTGATACGCCGGTTCGCTTTAATCATGTCATCCATCTTCCTGACATTTGCACCTGTAGTGACCGTGTGCGTCCGTCCAGGTCTCGGTATGTCCTGCCGTTGCTACCGTCCATCATTGAATTATTGGCACCATCTCCGCATCATTTTCCTCGACATAATACCTGACCCATACGCCTCAACAAGCCGGTTATGAATTCCTGTGCCTGATACTCCACGTGCCCATTCATAGCGTATAAAAGCTCTTACTTCCGCCTTTGACCACGACTCCAAAACGCACCTTCTATCCATAGCCTCGGGAAAAGACCGAGCGTCTGGCCTCCCCTTTTCACTGGCACTGCGACAGAGCCATCTGCTTGATCGCGGTCGACCTCTATCCAATGGTGTATGGGTGCCTTGCACGTGCGCGTTCACCTGCTGTGTCGTCTTTCGCCCATATCGCACAACTCTGCCCACAGTCGAGAGGGGAAACTTATTTTCCAACTCCCCCTCGTACATACATAAATTCTTGTTGCAAGCTTCAGGACTTGTAGAGGGGAGTGAGTAAATAATATTTTGAATAGGAACCCATGTCCAGAAATGTACCGCTTCCGTTCTACGACGGTTTGAGTTGAGTCGCTCGAGGAACTGAACTGGGCTTGCCGCAGTACAATTATTAGGTAACAGTTCGAAAGGAAACATAACGCAACAACCATTTATCACTTATGTTTGTATTAACACTTAAACATTACGCGTTTACGTTATTCCAAAACAAAAAAGAACCCAGCATACTGTTCATACAGAACAGTAATGATGCATTACAACAGCGGCTCGATGTGCAGACTTCCAACGTTCTTACAGACCTTGTACCGACGAAGCATGTTCTAGTACACACTGTCAATCCCACCTGGTCCATCTTTCATTTCTAGAGCAGTGACCAGTGACCACAACTCTTGCAAGCAGATCTTTCTCTGTCTCTACACGTGTCTCGTAAATTAAACATTGCATACGACCCCATAAGAAGTAGTCCATTTGGGTTAAATCCGGCGATCACAGCGGCCACGCTGTTGGACCACCTAGGCCTATCCATGTCTCACCATATTGTCTGTTGAGATGTCCATGAATGGCACGTGAGAAGTGAAGGTGGTGCATCATCATGAGGAAACCATATACGCTGACGGACATTCAGTGACACAGCTTTCAAGAACAGATCCCATACGCTTTGTAAGAAGATCAAGTATGCAGGAAGGAGGTATGACCCAGTCACATGACCGTCCATGATACCTGCCCACACGTTAATACCAGACCGGTGCTGAAATCCCTGCACCTGTGTCACACGAGAGTTTTCGTCTACCCAGACATGTTTTTTCGCAAATTCAGAACGCACTCTCTTCGAAACTTACGTTTATCTGTGAGCAGAACTCCAGATGGGAACAGAGATGTGTCGATGCAGCAGTGCAGGAACCACGTTCAGTAGGCAATAAATTGTAGAAAATCGGTTGGATCGTAACGAGGATCCTTTTCAACTGCTGCGGGTGTAATTGTTGCTCACGCAGAACGTCCCACGACACGACTACTCACACCCGTTTCACGTGCAATTGTTCGAGTACTCGTTGACGGATTCTTTTCAAGGCGATGCAGAACATCACCTTCAAATTCGGGTGTGTGGCATTGCCTTGGAGCACCACAATTATGCCTTCTCAAGGTGAAGGTACCTGTTTCTCGGACCCGTTGCGTAACTTGGGCAAAAAGTTTGTGCGATTGGGTGCTACGTTGCGAAAATGTCCATGATACAGCCGACTAGCAGCTCTTTCGTTACCTCGAGCATCGTCATACACAAGGAGCGTGTCAGTATATTCCGAAAACTCGTACCGAACCATGTTTACTGTATCGGAGACATAGGCAATGAATAAGTCTCGCAGCAAGGTAGACATTGAGTGAAATCAGGTGACCGTCTGACGTAGTACATGTCATCCTGTCTACCCTATTGCATAGAAGTACAAGCAATTCTGAGACGTTTCTCTTTCTCTCAGCGGACATGGACGCATAGCATATCTGAACTAAAACCGTCGTAGAGCAGAAACGGTACGTTTCCGAAAATGGTTTCGTGTTCAAAATATTATATACTCATTCTCCTTTGCAAGTCCTAGAAGTTTGTAACGGGAATTTCTGAACACCATGCACACACATACATAAATTCACATGCACGGTGTTTGTTTTAACCTGAGACAAGTAAATGACTCGAAAACGATGAATCGTACAAAAAAAAAATCTAGGTGAAAAGTTGATTTTTGTAAAGGGGGCATTATGTTGCAACTGGCCCCTTCCTAACCAACCCTCCTCCGTGGGCAGGATCAACTTTGTATTTTCAAATGGGATTCCAATATTTCTATTGCGTATTCGCATTCTAAGACAAAAAATGCGTATGGTTTACTTAAACCATTATTTTACATTCGTGGTAGATGGCACTGTAATCGACAAATCACAGACGTGCCTTTCTTTATAATTAAGAACGGATGCATTTGATTCTACATTTCATTTACGATGTAAAAGTTAATCTTTGTGTTCTAACGGTTGATATTTATGTTCGAAACTGATTTTAGTGTTATAAATTTGACTGTACGTTACAATACGCTTAGCCATTTCTGTGTGTGGTTAGAAACTATATTTAGGGTGATCAAGGAATAACGAAGTGGATGCAATAGTTTTCTGTTCCCATCAAGCCGAAATCAAACACCCCAATGGTGAGAGGCAAGAGGATTCACCGACATCGAAAACTATTCATTCACGTCCTTGTTCCTGGATCACGCTAAACGTGGTTTGTACCCAGACATTGAAACGGCTGGCCATATTGTACTGTACAGTAAGATTTGGAACACTCTGCGATGCCACTATCCGAATGTACTGTAATATTTTTAGACCATGCGGCATCGGACGTCTGGAAAGCGGCTATCGCGTGTAATAAGCCTCAATAGCTTTGCTATGTAGTTCAGACTACTACACGGAATTATTGAATGAATATTGGCGATGGCGTGCAAGAAATCGAATGTTAAATGAATTCTGATTTTCATTAACAAAAATAACCTCTTTGAAGTGACTGAACAGAATGCACTAACCGGTGTACGTTAATCACGCCTAGCAGGCGAATAACATTTACGTAACACAATATACACATACATATGATAAACACTTGAACTTGCTTTAAGTTAGATTGATCTACACCAACCGTCAGTAATGATTTTAATGTTACTGAATTTGCATTGTACTGAAGGTACAATGAGTACTGTGGTGGCAATAAATTCTTTAATTGAATAATCAATGAACACTATAGAATTGATGGTTACTAGAGATGTCGGAAACATTACTTTAGAATCATTTTGTTCTAATGAAACTGAATGAGTTTTTACGTTGATAATGCATTGAAAAACCACCACATCGAGTTGAACTGTAATTAATGTGGTACAGTACCTGGCGTCTTCTGTCAGTTGTATAATCCGGCGTTTGATGGAAATTTTCGGCGTTAACTCCGATTATATCCTCTTGTTGCATTAATACGCCGATACTCACGTAATATAACCTTTTCACTGGTATTGCTGCACACACAGTGATGGATTTGGGAATAATAATGAACTATTTTCTGTAAATAATTGATGACACTCATGGAATGCACTTTGAATCACAAACTTATTATTTCACTCAGACATTGCATTGTAGAGAACTTGACTTGATAAATACATAAACTGGTTCGCTACGGATAAATGGCCGGCCGAAGTGGCCGTGCGGTTAAAGGCGCTGCAGTCTGGAACCGCAAGACCGCTACGGTCGCAGGTTCGAGTCCTGCCTCGGGCATGGATGTTTGTGATGTCCTTAGGTTAGTTAGGTTTAACTAGTTCTAAGTTCTAGGGGACTAATGACCTCAGCAGTTGAGTCCCATAGTGCTCAGAGCCATTTGAACCATTTTTTTTTTGCTACGGATAAATGTACTTGTTATGGCGGCGGTATAAAATGCACTGTTCATAAAAACACTGTCGTACGATAACTACTAGTTCGTTGCTTGTGCTGGCGTGAGTTCATCAATGGATCTCATATGGTAGTAAGATCACATTGCAACATTAGCTGCAGACACTGGTCACTTCATACCTTGCTGCTGGTCGCTGCAGTCCGTCGTAAATTACGCAGACTTCCACAAGGCATGCCATGTGCTTTTTGAGCGGGAACAGCAACTATATCGCTCACAAGCCGTCTCCATCGGAATGTTGCATCCTGCAAGCCTTATTGTCCATTTAACTTGCTGACACACCATAAATCCAGTTCGTGTTTGTTGTAAGCTCGCTTTTAACTGTCTATAAGCAACGTTACTGTACCGTACTAAAACCGTCACTTTCGCGCCGCGTAATCTCTGTTCTGCATCTGAACAGTTCCAGAACACATCCCTCTCTACTGCCAAATTCACGCGCCAACCTGCATTGTCCGCGTTCTCGGGGATTTTCCTCACATTTAAACATTAATTTACACTATGCCAAGTTCTCTATTTACAAATGGATATATATAAAACTAATATTAAATTAATATTTTTACTATACCTAATAATATTACCCTAGTTTAATGCTTCTTTATTTCGTTGTCCAAGCGCAGCACTATTCAGATACTGTCTTACTCGTAGCGCTATTTCATTTCACTGCTGCCATGCGGAAGCACCTGTGTTTTTGTTTGTGCAACTATCCAACAGATGGCATGAGCGTTCACTTATTCAACTGCTGCGCCTTGGCTATGCTTCATTGTGGCATTACAACTTAACTAAATTCCAAACATAAATATGAACTGATTTGATCCATTATAAATGGTTCTGAAAGCCTGCATCTGTGAAAACGATAGATTTGTTTATAAATAACTTATCTGCTCCCAGCCACGATTTTTTTTATTCTATTTTTCGCACGATGTGTTTTGGGAAATGATTCACATTTTCAAGTGCGTTTTTTCTGTTTGTTATGTCATTCCTATGGGATGTTGTTGATGTGTGAGATTCTGCTTCACTTCGTCGACTTTACAGCAATATATAAGAAAACACGCGATTTTTAGTTGGTTGTGGATCTTTTTGTGAAGTTAGTGGGGAAATTTAGAAGAATTTGTACTTACAGTTTCCTTATGGTCCATTTGTGCAGAGTCTCACACACACTACCATCACACACAACTTGTTGTACACTTTTAAACATCGAAAAAATTTTACACAAGCCAAACAGTTACACAGATGTTCCTTCAAGTAGTCAACAAAGATGACACTATAGGTCTTTCACAGAGAATGATGTGTTTCTGTACAGAGATTATTTACCTTAACAATTTGGATCATAATTTACACATGTCTTTTTTACAATTGTGCTTATTTCTGTGTGTTACTATTTTTATTTAAGTATGCTATCGAAACATCTGAAGAAATTCGCTGATTCATTTTCAAGTTTTTCGTTTAATATTTTATCTTCATATTTTCTGTAATGTGAATATATCTCCAGTTCTTCTAGCAAATCCATTTAATGTCCTTTATTTAGTCGGTGGAGTACTTTGACATTTTGCTCTTCTTTTCCAAATGGGTGTCCTGTATTATGTACATGTGTTGCTATGGCTGATGTAGTGTGTCTCTTCCGTGTGTAGGATTTTATGTCCTCTGTGCACATGGTGTTGAAATTTCGGCCTGTTTGTCCCAGGTAGAATGGACCATAAGGAAACTGTAAGTACAAATTCTTCTAAATTTCGCCACTAACTTCACAAAAAGATCCACAACCAACTAAAACTCGCGTGTTTTCTTATATATTGTAGTAAAGTCGACGAAATGAAGCAGAATCTCACACATCGACAACATCACACAGGAATGACATAACAAACACAAAAAACGCACTTGAAAATGCGAATCATTTCCCGAAACACGTCGTGCGAAAATAAAATAAGGATAATCGTGACTGGTAGCAGATGAGTTATTTATAAACAAATAAATATCAACTGTTAGAACAAGATAGTTTACATTAACATCGTAAACGAAATGTGGATTCAAATACGTCCGTTATTAATTGCAAAGACAGGCATTCTTGATATTCGTCAATTGCAGCACCGACTACCTCCAATGGAAAACATTAGCTTGAGTAAAACGTCTGCATTTTTTGGCATAGATGATGTTTTATGGCGGAGGGAATCGGCATATGCAATAAAATGGGGGTTCCCATTTGAAAATACAAAGTTGAACTCAACCACGAAGTTTGGATGGGTATTAGATGTCCCATTTAGTAATATTATAATTTCATCTAGAACATTTTTGCGTGCGATGCGTCTTATTCAAGATATTTAGTTGTCTGAAGTTAAAATATACACTTGTGCACGTACATCCATTTGTATAATATGTATGATTATGATACATGTTTAGATTCGTATAATCATGTGTAATGATTACCGATTTCTTAACCGAGTGGGGTGGCACAGTGCTTAGCACACTGGACTCGCATTCTGCAGGACCGCGGTTCAAACCCGCGTCCAGGCCATCTACGTAGATTTAGGTTTTCCGTGAAATTGCTCCAGGCAAATGCTGGGGTGATTCCTTTGAAAAGGCACAGTCCACTTCCTTCCGCATCCTTGACACACTCCGAGCTTGTGCTCCGTCTCTGATAAACTCAGTGTCGATGGGACAATAAACCCTAATCTTTCTTCCTTCTTATTTCTTGTAAACTGGAATGCTCCAAGAAACAATTTGACGATGATTTTTTATGTTCTAGTTGTTTTATCTATAGAAGATTATAATACATTAAAGATCTCGTGGCACACCAGTGTATCGAACCGTGGTTGATAAACGTTGTGTAAGATCATAGTGTGAAGTCGTCTCTAGCTAATTATGTTGTGCATATACACTGATGGAAGTGGTGTTACACAGTGAAGCACCAGACCGATAGTTATCGAACATTGAGGCTATGTTTGTCACATAATGGATACTAAATGATTAAACTTTTATTCTATTCGGAAAGGATGTCCAACATCGGTATCAGTACAAGCTCTGACATTCATGGACACAAAAAAATGTATTGATGATGGAACAAAAGCAAACACCCTCAAAATATCGCCATGAGAAAATTTCTTGCTAAACCTGGAACGTAATGCGTCAGTTCATGGATATTACTGCCTGGTGCTCGTTATGAAAGCGATTTGAGCTTCTCGAGCTACTCAGAGTAGGCCAGGAATATTATATCATGTGCTGAGAAGCGTGGAGCCGAATCTATATTTCTTTTACTTTTTTAATGTTTGTCGTTGTGGTTAGATCTATACGGATGTGGATGTGCACTTTATGGTGTGTACGCTATAAAGGAAGGATGTCCATGTTGTTCTTAGGTTTATGGTGGAGGGCATGTCTCAACAAACGTATGTACATATCTGCCATTACAATGATGTGTTCGTATTGACACTGAGCAGAATGTAATTTCGACTGAAAATAAGTCACTGAGGTGAGTTTTGGTAGCTTCTAGATGACATCGCTGAAGCATTTCAGACTCTGCACACGTATTTCAATGAACAGCAAATCACCGTCTCTTTCTTCAGAAGAGTTTGACGTAGTTAAGACTTTGAGTCTATCATTTCTTATACACTCCTGGAAATGGAAAAAAGAACACATTGACACCGGTGTGTCAGACCCACCATACTTGCTCCGGACACTGCGAGAGGGCTGTACAAGCAATGATCACACGCACGGCACAGCGGACACACCAGGAACCGCGGTGTTGGCCGTCGATTGGCGCTAGCTGCGCAGCATTTGTGCACCGCCGTCGTCAGTGTCAGCCAGTTTGCCGTGGCATACGGAGCTCCATCGCAGTCTTTAACACTGGTAGCATGCCGCGACAGCGTGGACGTGAACCGTATGTGCAGTTGACGGACTTTGAGCGAGGGCGTATAGTGGGCATGCGGGAGGCCGGGTGGACGTACCGCCGAATTGCTCAACACGTGGGGCGTGAGGTCTCCACAGTACATCGATGTTGTCGCCAGTGGTCGGCGGAAGGTGCACGTGCCCGTCGACCTGGGACCGGACCGCAGCGACGCACGGATGCACGCCAAGACCGTAGGATCCTACGCAGTGCCGTAGGGGACCGCACCGCCACTTCCCAGCAAATTAGGGACACTGTTGCTCCTGGGGTATCGGCGAGGACCATTCGCAACCGTCTCCATGAAGCTGGGCTACGGTCCCGCACACCGTTAGGCCGTCTTCCGCTCACGCCCCAACATCGTGCAGCCCGCCTCCAGTGGTGTCGCAATAGGCGTGAATGGAGGGACGAATGGAGACGTGTCGTCTTCAGCGATGAGAGTCGCTTCTGCCTTGGTACCAATGATGGTCGTATGCGTGTTTGGCGCCGTGCAGGTGAGCGCCACAATCAGGACTGCATACGACCGAGGCACACAGGGCCAACACCCGGCATCATGGTGTGGGGAGCGATCTCCTACACTGGCCGTACACCACTGGTGATCGTCGAGGGGACACTGAATAGTGCACGGTACATCCAAACCGTCATCGAACCCATCGTTCTACCATTCCTAGACCGGCAAGGGAACTTGCTGTTCCAACAGGACAATGCACGTCCGCATGTATCCCGTGCCACCCAACGTGCTCTAGAAGGTGTAAGTCAACTACCCTGGCCAGCAAGATCTCCGGATCTGTCCCCCATTGAGCATGTTTGGGACTGGATGAAGCGTCGTCTCACGCGGTCTGCACGTCCAGCACGAACGCTGGTCCAACTGAGGCGCCAGGTGGAAATGGCATGGCAAGCCGTTCCACAGGACTACATCCAGTATCTCTACGATCGTCTCCATGGGAGAATAGCAGCCTGCATTGCTGCGAAAGGTGGATATACACTGTACTAGTGCCGACATTGTGCATGCTCTGTTGCCTGTGTCTATGTGCCTGTGGTTCTGTCAGTGTGATCATGTGATGTATCTGACCCCAGGAATGTGTCAATAAAGTTTCCCCTTCCTGGGACAATGAATTCACGGTGTTCTTATTTCAATTTCCAGGAGTGTATATGCGCCAACATCCCCACGGCTCTTGTTTGGTCTGCCTACCCTGAGAATGTACGTCCAGGAAGATGAACAACTGCAGAGAATAACTGCTGTGGCCACGTTTCGGACAAGAGGATTAAGTGGATGTTAAATCGGTGGAAGAGGACTGTCAATTCTTTGTAATGTGCTGCAAAGGATTGGATGTTAGAAAACGCTACTAACACTTCTCACCCATTCAGCCGAGCGGCCTGCAGGAGTCTTTTTGACAGTTTCACCATTTCGGTCGCCGTTATCTGTGGTGAAGGGCTGCGACTAGCATTTCAGGGGAGTGACATTACTCGGAGGTTGTCAAGATTTTCCACGCCCTATTGGTTGCCACTGAAGGGCGCTGAATGAAAGGAGATAATAAGGTTAAGATTTTCTGGTACTACAGAGGTATGGGAAATAGGGAAGGAGTATTCGTTGTGAGGAATTATGCCAAGATAGTGTCGACCTTGAGACAATTTACCTTCTTCCTTTAGGACGAAACGTAACTAGTGTATGTAGGGCTCAGGATGGAAAGAAAAGGAGGGATAATTTACAAGGCCGCTGCTGCCAGCAGAGAAATATAAGTTTAACTAGCGCATTATCTAAAATTAACTTGGTTTTGTTTTCTGTTATTGATAGTTTAAACCAAGAAAGTGGTTAAGTAATGAACCCAAGGAAAATAGCGTAATTTCAGTGCTACCATTACAAACGAGGTACAGAATTTTTGGACCAACGAAAAATAGTGTTAGCAAAAAATGGTTCAAATGGCTCTGAGCACTATGGGACTCAACTGCTGAGGTCATTAGTCCCCTAGAACTTAGAACTAGTTAAACCTAACTAACCTAAGGACATCACAAACACCCATGCCCGAGGCAGGATTCGAACCTGCGACCGTAGCGGTCTTGCGGTTCCAGACTGCAGCGCCTTTGACCGCACGGCCACTTCGGCCGGCATAGTGTTAGCAGTAACTAAAATTAAATAATAGTTACAGCTACTGTTAAAAATACAAAGATAATTGCAGAGTTAATATAATTACTAGAACATTAGATGAAGACAGAAATATGAAGATAATTACAGTGTTAACACAATAACAGGATAGTATTTAAGAGTATGTGAGATGTAACACTGTTACTATGAAACCAAAGAAAGTGGTGTTAACTTGCATAAGTATGAATCGGCATACGCTACTGGTGTAGAAATGCAGGACTATTAGTTCGACAGTTCCGTAGGGTTCGGCGAAGGTGTCTCTAACGTAAAACTTTTCATTTCCATTAGTAGATAAAGGTTGTTTGCCTGTTATAAGTACAAGGGAAAGGGTGAGTAGAGGGCAATGAAACAAGTGAATAACCCTCAGAAACACAGGTCCAGTGATCCATAGTACTGAATGCACTTGAGGACAGGTAAAGTACAAGTGTTTGTGATATGCGCTATTTTTGACTTAATTAAAACAGCAAATACGAGTAGTTAATACTTTCAGCCAGAAGGCAAATACTTGTTTCTAAATAATGATTAACGTATAATGAGGCGTCGCATGGCGACGGTGGAATTTTCTAAATAATGTAATTCGTCGTCTTTGGGCGGCAATATAAACAGAAAAATACGGATAGATATGCGATCCTTCACTATTTTGTTCGCTGGAGAACAAATGAAGCCTTGAGCGCAAAAGACATGTACTGTTTTTCTCAAGTAAGACGGACGCAGATTTGTGGCAGTCTGATCTAATTTTTACTAAATGTATAAAAACGTGTTATGTCTAAGTTTGAGTGAAGTGTAAAGAACTGTTATAACTTACCGTGACGACGCACGAGCGACTCAAAGAAGACAATGGCTATATAAAAGAGCGCTCAATGGACATGATACGGACATAAAAATCTACCGTCATTGTAGTACTAAGCTTAAGGTACGATATATGTTTTAGTTTATAATAAATATTTGTTTTGGGAATACTGAATCATTTAGCAGTGCTCATTCCTATTATCTCCTCAGTATTATTTTCATTTTAATTATGCATTTTCCTAAGATTACAGACACGGAGATCAGCAGTCCAATGTGTGTGTTACATTGATAAAAAGAAAACTGTTTTATCGTCTTCTTGTATCAGCTTTAATATTCAATTTCCCTTTTGTGTGATGTTACAGTTGTTTTTGCGCCCTTAAGAACTTTCTGGTCCCTTAGGAAATTGTTTTGTCATAACAATAACTTCACAACCGGGTATGATCGTATCTACGATCATGAAGTAATTAGAAAGACGATAATGCGATTTCTTAATCAATAGCACGCTAGTTGTGACTGCCTCAAGCCACGTGAAACTGCAAGTAAAAACTAATCACATCTCATAATGCAATATTTTATGACAATGGTCAATCCATGATTCTTACGCCAATTGTGATTGATAAAACAGCAAGCTAAATCTCAATTTCCAACTTTCCATTGAATAACAACATCACTTTTATTTTGTAACATCACATGTTCCACGTTGACACAGTTCGTGTAAAGGTAGACATCAGACTTTCCTCTTTAATACCATGCATTTTCTGAAAGCGTTGAGTTCATCGACACTAGCAACAGGGCTAAAATACAAAAAAAAATTTAAACAAACGCACATAAAAGAATAAAAAGGAATCAAGATTGGGGATCTGGGAAGCTGTGATGTAGGCAAGGCATGATTGATACATTTTTTGTCGAAGTTTCGTGCTATGTTTCATGAACATCCACATGTAACTGTAACCAGTGCACCATCATACATTACCACTTACGCCTCCTTTCACCACAATGAACATCATATAAACATCATTAAAAGTGTTGTAATACTGGAATGACTGCACTTGTTAATACATCTTATCAGGGAGACCACTGCTATTATACATATGAAGTGTGTTGGGGTTACAGGTGCAGATATTTTTCTTACTGACTGACGACAGTGTACTGAATAATATTACATTAGTATTTCTTTCATTTGAAGGCTAATAATTATAGCTGTTAGATGATGATGATGAAACTTCCTGGCAGATTAAAACTGTGTGCCCAACCGAGACTCGAACTCGGGACCTTTGCCTTTTCGCGGGCAAGCGCTCTACCATCTGAGCTACCGAAGCACGACTCACGCCCGGTACTCACCGCTTTACTCAGATGGTAGAGCGCTTGCCCCCGAAAGGCAAAGGTCCCGAGTTCGAGTCTCGGTCGGGCACACAGTTTTAATCTGCCACGAAGTTTCATATCAGCGCACACTCCGCTGCAGAGTGAAAATCTCATTCTGGAAACATCCCCCAGGCTGTGGCTAAGCCATGTCTCCGCAGTATCCTTTCTTTCAGGAGTGCTAGTTCTGCAAGGTTCGCAGGAGAGCTTCTGTAAAGTTTGGAAGGTAGGAGACGAGATACTGGCAGAAGTAAAGCTGTGAGTACCGGGCGTGAGTCGTGCTTCGGTAGCTCAGATGGTAGAGCGCTTGCCCGCGAAAGGCAAAGGTCCCGAGTTCGAGTCTCGGTCGGGCACACAGTTTTAATCAACCAGGAAGTTTCATATCAGCGCGCACTCCGCTGCAGAGTGAAAATCTCATTCTAGATGATGATGATGTTTGGTTTGTGGGGCGGTCAGCTGCACGGTCATTAGTGACTGTGCCGGCCGGAGTGGCCGAGCGGTTCTAGGCCCTACAGTCTGGAACCGCGCCACCGCTACGGTCGCGGGTTCAAATACTGCCTCGGGCATGGATGTGTGTGACGTCCTTAGGTTAGTTAGGTTTAAGTAGTTCTAGGGGACTGATGACCTCAGCAGTTAAGTCACATAGTGCTCAGAGCCAGCCATTAGTGACTGTACACATTCCCAATCTGTACACAGTCGAGTCTAGCCATTTACATGAATGATGATGGAATGATGAAGCCAACACGAACACCCAGTCCCCGGCAGAGAAAATCCCCATCACGGCCGGGAATCGAACCCGGGACCCCGTGATCCAGAGGGGGCAACGGTATCCACTGGACGACGAGCTGTGGACTATAGCTGTTAGAAGTCGTGTGTTAGCGTGTGCCCGAACTCGTACGGGACTTGGTAGATTAATCTGCCACGAGTAATGAGTATGATGGGCAAACATCTATTAGGCGCACTACGAATGTGGTGGTGTGGACATGTTGGGAATGTGGATCTCACGGGGAGCGTGCAAGGGATAAGTCCCAGCAGACGCACTATCCTCTGTGCCGACGGTGGCTCAGATGGATAGAGCGTCTGCAGTGTAAGCAGAAGATCCCGGGTTCGAGTCCCGGTCGGAGCACACATTTTCAACATGTCCCCAATGAAGTACATCAACGCCTGTTTGCAGCTAGGGTGTCCATTTAATTATCATTTCATTTCTAGCAAAGCTGCATGGTCATCCACGGTAACTGTTCTTTCGGGAACAGATACTACCGTCATATATAATCATGGAGAACAAACTCAATGGACCGTTTTTTAGCGACGGCACGTTGAATGCGAGCAAGCATCGAACGTTTATGGAACAGGGACTACCAGTAGTAAGCAGGATGCTGCCGTGGACGTTCGACAACGCATGTGATTTTCGTATGACGGTTGTCCAAAGCAATACGCAATTGAAGCACGGGAGGTATTAGACTGTTTTTACATTGGTCGGTGGATCGGCAGATGTGGCACTACTAATTGGTCCGATAGGTTGCCGATTTGACATCGCCGGATTTCTTTCTGTGGGGCTATTTAAAAGATAAGGTGTAATAGCAAGTGTCAACAGCTCGTGAAGAGATTGTCCTGCACCAGAACCGCCTGTGCTGATATTCCCGCAGATATGCTTCTGTCTGATGTACGGTCATTTGAAGAGCGGATCAATAAGTGTACTGAAGTTTACGGTATTAGTTTTGAACATTGGCTCTTATTGAAAAGCTTTAGTATTGTAGATCTGAGAGAGCCCAATTCAACAGCGTTTCGCTCTTCAAGATCGTATTTGCAGTTCTGGTGGAACAGAATTATTTAGAATATTGGATTTATACATTTTAAATAAGAAACAGACTGCTCTCTTATGCTAATTAGTACTGTAATACGAAACTTTTGCGCCAGTCTGAAGGCACATTCCAGACTGATGCAGCTAAGGGTGTACATACAAAAACGCAGTAGTGGAGAAAAATTAAACTTAAAACAGATAATCACTCATGGCTAGATGAGGTTGTACCAAAACGCCAACTAGAAGGTAAACGACGGACATCTAAGTGTGATTCACCAGTTAACTATGATAACAGTACAGCTTTTGCTTATGCCACAAGCTTTAAGAAAGGTGTGGCATGTCCAACGTCTGCTGCAATACACGGTTGCAGTCACTGGTGGGCGGACGTTTCGACAGACTGAAGAGAATCCTTCCATATCGCTGCAGAAGCTGTCACAATGCAATATTTTAAATCCTCTTGGGTCGGTGGAATTCTTGCATAGTTTTTATCTTAGCGTTTACCCCAGAGAAAAAAGGTCGCTGGTGCCAAATCAGGCGAACGTGCAGACCAGCTGATAACGCCTTCACGCCCAGACCAGCATAGGTGGGCGCTTACCCAGTCACAAGTGAGTAATGACTCGGTCACCCATTGCGCTGTGTTTCAAGTGGTGTCTTCTGTAAGAGACCTGGTAGCTCTTCGCCAAGAAACTGTGCGTATCTTTTACGCATTCAGATTTCTTCAGTGAAGTGAGGACCAATCATGTAGTCTTCAATAATCCCCCACCAAACGTTTACACGTCACTGCCTCTAATTCATTTGTTCAGTATCCTGTTTAGTTTTCCAGCAAACAATGTAACAATTACTAGCAGAGCTACCCTTAGTTTCCGAATGATTTTCATAATGAAAGTCCATATCTCACTGCAGTAAGCCAAAAATCTTCTGACTGAAAGTTTCCAGTTTCAGATACGTTGGAAGCTTAATTCTGAGAAATACACAGTGTCAGTTTTACTGTTCCCTTTATTTACTGTGTGTCCACTTCTCATTTCAACTCCTGTCAGTAATTAATTAAATTAGGATCAGATTTCCTAATTTGGAAAATCAACGGGTAAATACTTGAATTCAAACACAATTTTCAGTAAATGAAAGAATACCTTCAGGTAACAAAAAAGTCAAGCCAAAATACGATTCCTCAGTTTTCGACGACAATGCACTGGAAGTAGGCTTTGATAGTACGGAAGTGGAAACATTGTAGTGAATAGTTTGTGGTGAGTATCTGTTATTATCAAAAGCGCCTGATGGATGCTGATTAAACCTGCTACAACTTATATAAGTGAAAGTAGATCCTCTGTTCTTGCAGAAATGAGAACAAAAATGAAAACCCAAATAAAATTGCTACATGACTTATGATACGCCTTAAAGTTACAAACTTTTCATTGATTCACTAATTATTAGTTTAACAAAATACCTGCAAACCACAGAAGTTTATTAGTTCACACATTAAGCAACATAAGCATCAGTTAAGAAATTTTAAATGTCTGTTATTTACTTTAAATTTTAGTTAGGTTCTAAACTTTCTTAAGTTGACATATTTTCCCGTTCACGGATGTTGATCTCAAAAAGGTTGGGAACCTCTTGTTTCCAACAATGCCTGCGAGAAACTAGGACGTACACAGCTGGGAGGGTTGATTGTGGAGCTCGACTTTGAAGAGGGCGTTCTTCGTCACGCAGAAGAAATTGCAACGGGGAGTGCTCAAAACATTATCCATGCCACGGGTTAATCCAGAGCTGCTGTGTGTGTACCGTGAACCGAGCGATTTGAAAGTGATCCGATATTCAAACTTATTTTACATCAAAACCACAAATTTTCGGACATTGATTGCTTATCAAAACATCATCTGCTAAGTTCCTTCGTAATAGGAATTGTCTGTCAACCTAAGAGTTCTCAGGCGTACTTTTTATGATGTTTTGACAGATATGTGCAATTTACTTTTTGCAGTGTGTAACTGGAGCCAGTCCAAAGGAAAGTTTCTTATCAGGACTTTCAAGCGACGCCCGGAGTCGACGGAAAGTGTCGGGTTGTTTCCTATTAAAAATAAAATGATTTTTAAAGCGGCGTTTTACTTGGCCATTCGAGAGAGTGATCGAAAATTAGTACGATATTCGTTCTATAGGTATAAATTAAAAGGGACAGCAAAAAGCGAGAAATAATCAGCATTCCGGCAACGACCGCACCACCCTGGCCTGCACTGACTGCTAGCACCACGCAGCAGCGGTGTTCAGTCGTTTCTGGAGTACTGGTTATTTTTCCCGTTTTATCCTAATTTGTCGATTTCTACCGATAACCCGAATATCGCACTAGATTAATGAGGGATCGCACTGTCGACTCGGCAGGTAAAATCTCTCTTTAAAAATGATTTGGTTTGTAGTGAGAAACAAACCGACGGTTTCCGCCGGCACTGGGTGTCGCATGAAAAGACGCGATGAGCTGTTTTTGTTTGGGCTGATTCCAGCTGGACATTGAAAAAACGAAATTGTAAATATCTGCCGAAACACCAGAGGAAACGTGCCTGACGACTGTTATTCTGTATGTATGCAGAGTGTTTCAAAGTCTTTGTGGAAGACTTCTGGGGTGGTAGTTCACGTTAATGGAACGACATTCATTAGAGACAAAATTTTCGTTGGTGCTTCCTGGCGATACTAGGAGTCATTTAATACATGTTACGCCGCTAGAGGCTACAGGGCATGGGTGGTTTGCGGCGTTCGTATGCAATACTTGTTGCCTATCGTCCCGTCACCTGCTCTGTGTGGCTGAGCCACTTCGAGTTCCCGATTCGCTTCTTCAGTATTTTCCTTGTTGAAAATCACTGCATCAGTTTACTGGGGTAGGTACTGTGCTGCACGGCTGGTGAGCAAATGCTGGGATGGCTGCTTCGAATGGGCGCGACCAGTATTCTTGTGCTCCATCTCTAATGACCTCCGTGTCGACGGGACGTTAAACCTCACTCTCTCTTCCTCCGTTTCTAGCAAAATTTGTTCCCCCATTATATAATCTATCATACCTATACGTTGGCCTTAGAGTATGTGGAACACACACACACACACACACACACACACACACACGCACACACACACACACACACACACACACACACACACACACACACACACGCACACACACACACACACACACACACACACACACACGCCTTTTATTCATGGTTATCTGCACACAGAAACACTGTTGACACCATCGTCTTTTGTAGGCGGTGAGCCTCGCAACGTCGGAACTTGAGGCTGGCGCTTCTGCGACCGTCACCGGGTGGGGCAGCGTGGCTTCTGGGGAGGACGCGTCCGAGCAGCTGCGCGCTGTCACCGTGTCCATCGTGGCACGCTCCACGTGCAGAGAGAAGTTGGGGTCCGGCATCACGGAGAACGTGGTGTGCGCAGGCGACGCCGACGGCGACAACGTGGCGTGCGACGGCGACGACGGCGGGCCGCTCGTCGTGGGCTCGACGCAGTACGGCGTCGTTTCCTGGGGCCGGGGCTGTGGTGTGCCTGGATACCCAGGGGCCTACACCAACGTCGCCGCCCTCCACGACTGGATCACTGCAGCAACGGGTGTTTTCTAATTGCTGATCGACGTTCTTGTTATTATAAAATAACTAAATCAAAGTAAAAAATTGATTTGTGTACCTTTTTTAATTGACAATATCACTTCAGGTTCCAGAGAAATGTGGGATCATCCATAAGGACACTACATATGGACAAGAACATCCATATTAATAACATTTGTAAATGTAGACAAAGCCTTTCGCAGTGTCCTCTTGAATAAACACTGAAATTTAAAGTTATCACTGGACTAAACTGCAAGGAGCGGAAGGTTATCTAAAATTTGGCCACAAAGCAGTCTACAGGTCCAAGAGCTGCAGAACATGAGAGGTGGACAAACAGTACTTGAGAAAGGACTTGAGACAATACTTGTGGGGTGGAGGGTAAAATTTATGGAAGACAGATGGATGATGGTTGTTTCGTATGGTAGTTCACGCGAGGTTGGCAACTATTTTTATGGTCAGCCAGAAAGCGACGGAGAACATACTGATCTTAGTTTCCAGTCTGCAAGGCCACATTCTGGTCCAGCTCACTGAAAGAAATGTTTCTATTCTTTTTCTATTTAGCGGTATCAGGACTGTGATTATATATGAAGGTATAAAGTTCTAGTTCAAACATATATTGAGTAAAGTATCTCACGTAAAACAGTTTGAAAGTCACTATGTTCAATTGACACTAAATCTTTCTATTCTAATCAGCACAACTAGCAGTTCAGAGGCGACCTCTACTGTACGTTCCTACCAACTTGTCTTTCGCCCTGACTGCTAATGCTCAAATAAATGTTCATAATAAATGCTCGCCACAGATGCGGAAATAATAGTCACCACTTGCCACGCGGATTTGTAATTATTACGGACGGCACACTAACTGTTACTTTAGCGAAATCTAAGCGATCCAGGACGGTGTACAGTCCTCGCGAGTTCACTATCCGTTATTACAGAAAATACGCGTTTTGTCACAGTTCGTCTCTGACGTCATCCGAAGCAGAGCGCGATCTGACTTTTAACATACGTGGATCTTACAGTGGTCGAGTGCTATAGTATGTAAACTCAAGAGCGAGCAGCGCTTTTGGTGGGGGAAGTGGGCTTTCCCGGAAGAAAGCTGCCGCCGGCCTACAGGGCACCCAAAGTCTGTTGCCCGTTATCGGTCTAGCGGTGTAGATCGGCGTGCAGTGATATACGTCGTTTCTGTTAGTGGGATCTTAGTTGTCAGTGTCAGTGAGTTAATTTTGTATACTTACTGATGTACTTCGATATCCGGAAGTGACGGATAATCGTCTAGCATTGCAAGAAAATGTGCAGAATACGTAGAAGTGGAGGTATTTGCGGACTAACGAGCGTTCGGTCGTCTGTAATGGTATTACAGCGTTTTTAAAGAGAACTCTTGGATAATATTACCAGTCCCAATCAAAGGGCTGCAATCTATACAAACGTTAGCCTCACCCAATAGGACACATAAGTAAGGAACGGAAAAATAAGCCGCATGGTTTACTGGAATCGCCACGAAGGAAAATTAATAATTTTGGGAGGATACCCATCGTTATAGACAGTTTAAAAATCACGTAGAACCTTTTATGCTTATGGAACATTAAATCTGTATCTCGGTCACTATTCGCCTGATTATAAGACATATTGCTTAAAACATGTGCGCAATAGCTATTCTAAACACAGCTGAAATTTCCTTCGAAACATGTACACCGATTTTGGACTTCTAAGCAAAAAGCTTGACATTCGAGGTGCGTTCAGATATTCATTTTTATTTTTTGGTAAGAACTTTGTTAATTTACAGAAATGTTATCCTCTTCAAAATATTCCTCAATACCTACTATACATTTATGCTAGTGCTTTTCCCAATTCCCGAAGCAGTTTAGGAGCTGTTTCTTCGGGATAGTTCATAGGTCTCTTAATTGTGCATTTTTAATCTCATCCGTGCTTGCAAAATCGCTGTCCTTTAAGGCCTGCTTTTACATGTTCATACCACTTGTCTGCCCTTGGTTTACTCATAACAGCCTCACCAAAAGCAATATTTATCATTTCTAAAAATTTCATACACGTTATTCCATTCTTATAACGAAATTTAACACAGATTCTCTAATTTATTTTTATACAAAACAAATAATCGTTGATGTTACCAAAACACACACAACCTTTCTGACAGCTAACAACACAGTAAATACCCAAAATGCATAACATAGTACACATACTTTTGAGGCATGTTTACAAAGACAGTGACAAAAAAGTAGTGCAGATCGTAGTAATACAACACACAAAATTATAAATTTCTGCTCACTTTTCAAACACTCTTCGTATTGCAAGAATTGTTAAGTTTCAATGCAGTCCTTCAAAGAAACTTCTACCTTTTAGTAGAAACACGAAATAAGAACAACCCTTAAATTCTACAGACTGATTGCTTTATATGGGGTTCGTTTTACGAATAGCAATAGAGGAACATACTCTCACATGAACAGGCATTTGGTTCTATGTTTGTAGTAGAATCCTGACTTCCGTTCTTATGTTAATATTATTTACTTTATAATGTTGTGTTTCGGAAGAAGCTATTGTTTTTTTGTATTCCTTATGGTATTAATGCATTTGTCTAAAAATAAACGTAGCCGAGACGTATCTGTACACAGCGTCACCACAGATTTAAAGCGCGCGCCGCGGCAGTGCCGGTACTACGTTGTGAAACAGCCTGTAGAACCGCCTTGTGACGTAGCTGGGTTGGCAGAGTGGGGACTCGCTCGCTCGCTCTTCAGTTTATATAAGTGAACCTTTTTTTTTTATAAGTGAACCTTTTTCCTGCCTCTCGGTCTGTGTTTATATTGGTACTGCAGAGGGCGGCCGAGAGAACATCTGTTGTCATCTGGCTTATGCACATGGCAGCAGCCTCTGAACGACCACTTTCTCGGACACATAACCTTTAATAACAGAGTTATGAGTTAATTTAGAATTTTCTTAATTTTTACTTGTGTTTAGGTAAGTTGTCTGAAAGCTCCATAGGGTCGCTTGAATAAAAACTTTGCCTTCTAGAATCTTTATAGTGGAACTAACGGTAGATCGTTACCTCTGAACCATACCTTTACTAGAACTTGTATTGGATGTTATTGCTGTTAAGGTTCTACAATTTGGTATAGCTCTATTATTTAGTAGGTTTTATCATGTTCTGAAACTAAAATTTTCTATCATTAAAATTACAGCTACTTAATTTACTACAAATGGGTATATTTTAGTTACAACTTAGGTTTTCATTAAATTACTCAAAAACTATAAGAGGTAGCTTAACGTGGTCTCTTAGTTATGGTTTTTAGGGTGAACTTAAGCAAAAAACAAATTTTTACGTTTCAAAGTCCAATTTTTTGCGCCTTCAATTTTTCTTAAAAACGTGTATTCCGGTTTTAGTTATAATTCTTTTACTTTGAAACTTGCACCAGTTATTTACGAGCTCCATAGGTAAATTCTGACCAAATTCTGGCTTTCTAGCTTTATTACTTAGCACCACTTATTTTTTTCATAAAACTGCATTTTTATGGAATTCTAATAAAGTCTGGGGGAAGGAATAAAAACGTTCATGCTTGAAGATGATATTGTATATTAGATATGGCAAAGGGCTTGGAAGATCAACTGAAAGGAGTGGACAGTATTTTCGAAGGTGTTATAAAATGAACATCAACAAAAAAATTACTTAAAGTAGAAGTCTTCCTATTTGTTCTGTCAAATAACTGACAACGGTAGAAACAAAGAGTAAATAAAATTTAGAGACGCATTAGCAGCAAGAGACTTTGCAGAACAAAGAGAACTTTTTTAATGTAGAATACAAATCTAATACTTGGGTGAAAGTTCCTGAAAGTTTGTAGAATGAATCTTTCACTATGCAGGCACTTGGATCGTTCCTAGGTAGTTCAGTCAGTAAGAACCCTGCCTGCGAAAGGCTAGCTGTTTTATAACGGATTAGACGGTGCAGTCATTTTGTTTCTAGATTTGTATATGGTACTGACGTTCAAATTCTCTATCAGCACCCTTTACTTTAATTTCAAGTCGTATCGTTAAACCATGATTTCCAGGACGTACCCTTCATCTTCTGCAGAAGAGCTTTCACAGAAAATGATGCCAATGTTGATACTACTTCCTTCGTTTCAGGTCAGCTATTATCTAATTGGAGAAAAACTTATTTCGGATATATCATGCAAGCGCGATTTCGCCAAGACTAGTCCCTGTTGCAACACTACAGTGGTATAGCAGTGCTTGTGTCACAGTAAGAGAATATACGCGTATAATGCAGTCATGTCGCGGCAACGACAAATATAACACTCGGCTGAATTTATGATTCCGTAAATTCAGTTAATGTTACCTCTTTTCACAGGATTGTAACTGACCATCAACATGCATCTAATGGAGTAAACAGTCGGACTATGAACGTGTTTTCATAACGAAGTCTCGTATAAAATGGAGTGAACTGAACAATAAGGAGATTAGAACTAATGTTCCTCAAATAATAGCAACAATAAGTGGCAAGATGAACAAAGACGATAACCAATTGAAATCTAGCAGATAATGTTGGAACAAATATTGACAGTATTTACACACCAAGAATGAAAGAAAGAATGAAAGAAACTCTCTATTTCCAGAATGCAAAAGAAAAATGGCATCAGGCGAGAACCCACTAGCAGATTCAAAATATGCAGAATGTAGCCAAGCTATTATTATGCGAAAGTTTCTCTGATTGTTAAAACTCACAGTGTCTGGCGCAAGGGGACTTGAAACTGTTTTCATATATAAATGCACTTCTAGTCAAACTTTCACTATGTTCAAACGCATAAAGGTTTATCAAGACAGTCTTTAATGAAATTTGATTGATTAAACAATGTGCACTCTGCAAAAATTATGAAGGCCCTCAAGCTATTATTCTCTACTACCTGCCCTTCAACAAGTGCTTTATTACAGATCAGCTTCTAAAATGTAGATACAATACACTGTGATAAAAGTTCACCGATTATAAACCTCCATAATATTTACAATATGATGTAATGTGTGTACTGCGTATTCAACAAGCAAATGTAATACATAGTTGCCTCTCTTATCTGGTGACACAAGCCAAGAATGTAAAATGATTTTTCTGTGAGTTATTGTGAGAGATAATGTCTAAAATAGGTTTTGAAGTTGCAGGCCCAAACTATTACCGCTACTGAAATGAGTCTGTACCGTCTCCACTAATTGCTTTTCCAGATAAGAACAAAATACATTTACACCTTAAATCAATTTTGAATCCTACCTATCCCTGACATTTAACTTCACTTTAATATGAAAACATATCTGAGCCAGTGAAGGTTCGTAGTGAACAAGCAACGCGTGAAGAAAAAGTGTAACACCAATTCACGTTTATTACTCAATAGACACTTGTACCTTTGATGTTCATCAGCCAAGGGAGGAAGCAAGGGCAGAAGTGGGTTTTTAATATGACCGTGCTAAGTTTTATAATAATTTTTAGCAACTAGCGAGTGGTACTAGAAAACGACAGCGATTCATATTGAGCACGACAACGATAGACTTAAAAAAAAGACGAGGGCGTCATTATGCCACAAATATAATGTGCGTACATATTCAACAAGTAAACGTAATACATAGTTACCTCTCTTACGCAGATTTCCGCCACCTTAACTAGCGCAAAACATTAGGGTCACCACATTCATACCCTATAGTACACCCCTGCGACACTTCCCGGTCATGTCACTCTGACATGTCCGTCCCCAGTTTCGACCGTGTTAGGTGATTTGATGGTGCGGAGACGTAGTTGTTTCATAAAAAATGCCAGCTTGCGTTGTTTACAGTTATACTAATCGATCAGATCGTTATCTTAAGTTTAAACGAATCACATTTCATTTGTAAGTGGAGCATGTCAGGCAATATTATCTTTTGTATACATGAATTATTGTAGCAGTGTTTACTTTTTTTGTAGTGGTTTTATTTCTGTCATTTGACTTTAGATTTGCCTTACTTTACTCATTGTCCGTTCTTTCTCTTCTTTCCTGTGTTTTACATTGCCTTCTAAATAGCAAACGCACCGACATTCGGGCTACACTGTACCAACGGTCTCGCCCCCACACAACACATGGCTACGTAACCTCGCTGATTGTTGGGGCAGCCCCTAAATTCCTATCACCGATAATTATTATTCATTGTTCACACGAGCTCCCCCTTTAAACAAAAGATTCTGGATAGAACAACCGCAGACAACAGTCATGTGTGCATGAGTTTCGTGTGTATCACTGTATGAAGAGGCATGTGTGCTGTGGTTCCCGTCTGAAGAAGGCTTTGGCTGAAAACTTATCTGAATACTCTTTTCGTCGTGCCTGCCTTGTGCTCGGTGTGTGAGTAGCAATTTATCCGTTTCACAGTATAGTTGTTATCTCACGAGGTTTGTTGTAAATAATTCACTGCGCTTCAACAGGAACACAAGAAAAAAATGACATTCATTACACCACATTAAGGTTATCTGCAGCACAAACAGGGGTTCACAATGCTGCAACTAAAAGTTTTGATCATTTACGAATTGATATAAAATTCCTGACACACAGGAAAGTAAAATCTGAAACTAAACTGAATATATTTCTCTTTGATATCTCCTATTCTGCGGAAGATTATCTATTACTATTACGTGTAAATGGTGATGGGTAGGAATTACTGACTAACATCGGTCTGTATTTAATTAAGAAACGTAATAACCAATAAGTGATCAGCATGGAGGCATATTTATAAAAATATAGACATCACTATATAATAATTTGTTCCATGTCATTACGATTTATCGTGTACATGATACATGGAACATGAAACTGAGTAACTAACTATTGGCATATCACAAACCATGGTATAGACTTTGTAGCGAGTCAAGTATACACCACACAGTGTTCGAATTGTTCCATTTCATTTCGTAGAAGTTATTTCGTTATTCTCTCTAACTTAAAAAATACTATCAGTAGCAGGGCAGTTGTAAAAGCAAGCATTGAGAAGATAGAGCGCTGAGGGTGCATATTCCATCTAGTGTTTTAAATTTATATCTGTAAATAATGTTGCTTGTATTAATCTTTATATATTATTAAGTAGATCTTAGTATTGAAAGTATTATGAACCTGTGTAATTAAAGCTGTAACGACTCATGGCTTTAGGCTTAAGTTAAAATATAAAGGGACTTCCCCGCAGAAGGTTAAGGTGGGAGAAACGTTGTGACAAAAGTTCCAGAACAGTTCTCTTTGTGAGTCGGAAGGATTGTGAAGTGGCGTGTGGTGCGGTGCCCATGTACTGCATTGTGTGGTGATTAAAATGAGCGCAGTCATTGTTAAACGGCCTAGGATGGGCGGGAAATTATTGCTACACTTAATTCTACAGTATTGAGCAGCTATTTGTCAACCAAGCAGAAATAGCAATGTTACTGCGAGGATCAAAGGGAGTCGTTGTTTGTTGTTAGACATTTCGTTGCAGCATTAACCACTGTACTGGCCAAACATTACGATGGGAATTACGACTTGGTAGCCACTGTGTAAAAGCTGCTAAACCATCCATCGGCAGCAAAAACCTGTCGGAGGCTGCAACACGTTGCTCAACACCATAAAAGGACTGAAGTATTTATTTCTATGGTAAAGTTCAGTACATTCTATTTTTCATACTGACGGACATAATGTAAAAGTAATGGTTTGTCGTCCTCTGGTACAAGGTAAGTAACACAAGTTAAGTGTTTAAAAGCAACAAGACTTGTCACAGCGTTGTTATTTCAGTGGACGTTTAGTATGTCCTTTCACATACAGTGATATTTAACCAGCACCATTTTCAGATCAAAATCTGGTTATATGTAGGCCTATTATTAGTGTCTGCAGAAGAAAACGTAAATATACCAGAGGATCGTGATTTGGACTGTATAATGGTTCGTATCCATCCAGATTATAATGAAACACAAGAGTTGAGATCTTATTATTCATAGGTAAGTCAACAACCAAAATATACATCTTTGCCGTTTACATGGCACACGCGGCCACGAGCTAAGGACAGCCGCCTGGCCGACAGCCATTAATCACTGCCAAATCTCTCACGCCGCGGCGAGTGTACTGTTGGGTGCCCTTGGAGGGGTGGCCCACTGACTGACCACTGTCCCTCATGTACACATACCTCCAGAGGGGGCAGCACTGTCCACAGACTCAGTCAAATGTTACAACCGAATATACCGGCCGCCAAAGAAATATTAATTTCTTTCCAACATAATACATGTAACACAAGTCCTGCTAAATCATAGAAAATAACACAAGTAAATACACGTGAGCAAGCTCACGTTGGCTGTACCTAGATCTGGCTGAGGGACGCTTGTGATTGTGGTTACAATCAGGAAATGACCTGGGATGAGGGCTTGGGGATCAGTAGGATCGCAAGACAGTGGTGTGAGAGGACGAGAGTTCAAGCAAGCTTCAATCTGGCAAGTCAGGGTTGTCAACTCTTCGAAAGTTGGACATTTGGTTACCACCGTCCGCCGCAAGTGGTACTTGAAGGACTTCATTCCAGCTTCCCATATTCCTCCAAAGTGAGGTGATGCAGGAGGAATGAAGTGCCAGTCAATGCCTTCTTCGCGCATAAAACTTTTCAACTGTATCTGCTGATACTGACGGCTCACAGCAGCCTGTAACTCACGAAGTTCCCGACTAGCTCCAACGAAGTTTTTTCCATTGACGCTGTACAGGTTTTGGCACCTACTCCGCCATGAAACAAACCTTCTGAGGGCCGACAGGAATGCTTCACTCGTCATCTTGCCAACTACCTCCAAATGCACTGCTCACGTAGCCAGGCACAAAAACAGGGCAACGTAACACTTTTCCTTTAATTTGGATCTCTGTGAGCCTATTTTCACATAGAACGGTCCTGTGTCATCAATCCCACAATTGAAGAAAGGTCTCACAGCTTCTACACGTAGGTGTGGAAGGTGCGAGCACTGATGCAGAACTCGCTGCATTGCATTTCGTCCGGTATCCAGTATTGGTTTCTGAGAGACGTAAACAGCACTTGACACCCAGCATGGGAAAAATGACGATGTTCACTTTCCACTATTAGTCATGTGAGGTGATGGTTAGGTGGCAGTACGAGTTGATACTTCTCCTCATATGACAGATCAGCATTTTGTAGCCATCCTCCAACTTGCAGCAGTCTCATGTCATCGAGGATAGGATGCAGTGATTTGAGCTTGCTATTTTTATCCAGTAGCTTTATGGTCTTCGAGTGGTAGATTTCCGTTGCGTATGTATCTTCTTGTGCTATCCTGACACACTGTAGCAAAGTGTACTGGAGTTCACTGCGAGACAATTCAGAGGTTACTCTCATTTTCTTTGCAGTATTGCAGTTATTAATGAACCTAAGGCAGCATGCCATTATCTTCTGTAATCGTGACAACTTTGAGAATCGACAGATAATACCAACTCGAATTGCTTTGCTGATGTGACAGTGGACTTCAGCCCTTTCTTCTGGCATCTCCTGGGCTGCAAAATCACTAGAGGTGTCTATCACAGATCGTGAAGTGATGTCTTCCTTAAGCCAAGCTGGTCCTTCCCACCACAGGCTGTTTTTATCCAGGTCTGCAGGAGACACTCCTCGCGAAGTCAAATCAGTTGGCTTCCCATTGTAGATACATTGTTCCACACCACAGCCGCTGTTTTTTCCTGTATCTCAGCAACACGGTTCCCCACAAATGTCTACCACCACGTGGGTGGAGATGCGAGAAATTCCAGTACGATGGATAGGTCAGTCCACAAGTAAGTTCGTTCTATATCAGCGCGTGAACAACATGCTTTAGTAGTCATGACAGCAAGAGAGCACCACAGAGCTGTAGGCGAGGTAGGGACAACTTTTTCAATTGAGATACTCGTGTTTTGGAGCTTAAGAATTTGACACATGTGATTTCATGATGATTAGTTGATCGTACATATATACAACAGCCGTAGGCCTTCTCTGAAGCATCACAGAATCCGTGCAGTTGAATGCTGACAAGTTTTTCTTCTGTAATGACTCTCCGATGAACACGAATATTATCTACCATACGAACCTCTCTGTATAGTGTCTCTCACATGCAATTAATTCAACTCTTGAGGCAAAGGACTTGTCCCATGTTAACTGAAGCTGCCACAGACATTGCAAAAAGGTTTTGAATGTGATAACAATGGGACTGATTAATCCCAGAGGTTCAAAAATGACGTGACAGCCAGTACAATTCGTTTTGTGAACCTGTAGACCTTACGCACTGACTTGACATTATTCACAATTTGGAACTGATCTGCAGCTGGGTGCCAAAGTAAACCTAAAGTTTTAATATCCTCGTCGTTGTCAAGCCGTAAGGGTACTTGTGCCTCTCTTAACTCTGAGGGGATATTTTCGAGGATGGCTCAAATGGTTCAAATGGCTCTGAGCACTATGCGACTTAACTTCTGAGGTCATCATTCGCCTAGAACTTAGAACTAATTAAACGTAACTAACCTAAGGACATCACACATATCCATGCCCGAGGCAGGATTCGAACCTGCGACCGGAGCGATCACTCAGCTCCAGACTGTAGCGCCTAGAACAGCACGGCCACTCCGGCCGGCAATTTTCGAGGAATTCCACACTGTTACAGGACCACTTCCGTAATGAGAAACGACCTTTCTACAAAAGCTTCGTGAGATATTGCTGGACCTTGATTGCAGCCTCTACTGTATCGCAACCTGAGATACAATCGTCCACACAGAAGTCATTAGCAAGAATGTTTTCTGCCTTGTTACATCTGCCCTCTTCATGAGCTAACTGTAACAGACATCGTACCGCAAGGAAAGGTGCACAGACCATTTCGTATGTGACTGTCTTTAACTGATATTCCTGCAGTGGTGCAGATCTGTCACTCCTTCACAGTACTCGTTGGTAGGCGCGATCTTCATCCGATACCAGATCTTGTCAATACATCTTCTCTATGTCAGCTGTGAAGTCAATGCGATGCATGCGGAAGCGTAATATTATGGAGCACACATCTTGTTGAATCGTTGGTCCGACCATTAACGAACTATTTAGCGACAAATTAGAGCTCGTTTTGGCCGAACAATCAAAAACTACTCGTGTTTTGGTAGTCGAGCTGTCTTCCTTAAGAACTGCATGGTGTGGCACGTAGTATGAAATGGCAGCAGGTGTAGCTACTGGTTCCATGTGCCCTAAGTCTTCATATTCCCTCATAAACTGTGTGTAGCTTTCTTTAAGCTTCGGGTGTCTCACCAGTTTCTGTTCAATCTGAGAAAAGCATTTTGCTGCAGTGTTGAAAGATTCGCCTAATTTATTTGACTCTTCGCAATTCGGAAGATGGACAACGAATCTGCTTATGGAATCTTTCGTTGTGTGTTGCACGAACTGTACTTCACATTGTTCCTTTTCTTTCGTCATTACAGCATGTTTTAATTCTTCTATCTCCAGAATATCTTCAAGAGTGTATGGACATGAGTGTTCGTTTTTACAAAGCACGACACGACCGGCCGCCGTGACGAAATGTTGTGCTCAACTGATTGATACTTACCAGATATGACCCAACCTGCCGGTCGCTGTGGCCGAGCGGTTCTAGGCGCTTCAGTCTGGAACCGTGCGTAGGTTCGAATCCTGCCTCGGGCATGGATGTGCTAGTTAGATTTAAGTAGTTCTAAGTTCTAGAGGACTGATGACCTCAGACGTTAAGTCCCATAGTGCTCAGAGCAATTTTTTTGACCCAACCTAGTTCTGTCTCTTGAAGCACAGGATGATCAGTTCTTACGGAGATAGTCCTTGATTTGTGAATTTATGGACAAAATTCTGCTCCTACCAACACGTCGATTTTTCCAGTTGACCATACATTTCTGGAAGAGCGAGTTGTACATTTGGCAAGTGCCACGTACTGGGATCAATTATTAGTTCAGGCAAGGTGTTAGTTATCTTTGGCAAAACTAAACATTCGATAGATGACATAAAATTGCTTACACAGGAACGCACTAGTATAGAGACACAGTGTTTTGTTTCTGAGCGGGTTGCATCTATTCCTTGAATCGGTACTCTGCTGTGCCACCTTTGAAGTATGAGGCGTTGAGCACATGTTTCCGATATGAAGCATGACTGCGACCCAGAATCTAATAGACCACGACAAGTCTTCCATTTTCCATTGATATCTTGCAACCTTATTCTCACTGTCGGAAGGAGTACTCGTTTGCCCGGACTGATCTTCAATGAACAATAGCTCGATGTAGTTGACTGATGTTTGCCATTGTGTTCGTGTTGCGTGTCACCTGTGCACTCCTTCCTTGCTGCATCTTGTGTCCGTTGTGATTCTGCATGTAATAACGTGTCGTGTCGTTTACCACAGGTATGGCAGGTAATGGAGTTGCGTTGAGAAGCCCTGTGACCATTCTTCAGACAGTTGTAGCACAAGTTGTTGCACATCACAACAGCCTTGCTTTCACTACACGTGGCTTGTTTGAATTTGGAGCACTTGTGCAGAGCGTGAGGCTGGTAGCACATGACACATGCAGTACCTGTAGCAACGTATGGCTACTGTAGCAACGTAGGGCTATTTCGAATGCCCAAACTGCTTGGTGTTGGGCGTATTCTGATGTTTATTAACAGTTGTGCCGTGACGTTGTGGTGCTATTTCTAAAGATTTACATTTATTCTCGAGAAGGGCACAATTTTCTTCAGATGTTGGAAAGTCACTCGAACTCAGACTGGCTTCAAACTCGGTTCTTATAGAACGTTCAACCATTTCTATAAGGAGCTGTGCTGCAATTATGTCTTGCAAAGAGACATCTAGCTGCAATGCCTTCAGCGAATGCCCATTGCTTACAGCTTCGTTTAGTAGTGCACGAAGTTCACTTGAACATGGCTTTGTCATTGCTGGTAACGCTAGCAGTTTCTTTAAGTGTATTGATGCAATCAGTTGAGGATTATTGTATCTATTACAGACAAAATCAAAGGCTATGTTAAATTTAGTGGGCGACGGCCTTGCCGCAGTGGATACACCGGTTCCCGCGAGATCACCGAAGTTAAGCGCTGTCGGGCGTGGACGGCACTTGGATGGGTGACCATGCAGGCCGACATGCGCTTTTGCCATTTTCCGGAGTGCACTCAGCCTCGTGATGCCAATTGAGGAGCTACTCGACCGAATAGTAGCGGCTTCGGTCAAGAATACCATCATAACGACCGGGAGAGCGGTGTGCTGACCCCACGCCCCTCCTATCCCCATCCACCACTGAGGATGACACGGCGGTCGGATGGTCCCGGTAGGCCAATCATGGCCTGAAGTGTGTGTCTGTCTTAAAGTTAGTATTAGTCACAGGGAGATGGGCAGTTACATTGTCTGCTACACCTGTTAGTGAATTCAGCAAATGATGGTACTTAGCAATTTCCTCTAGTTCCACATTGTTTATGACGAGATTCACAAATGTGTCGTGAAAATGCCGGAATTGCGTTACATCACCGTTAAATGATAGCAGTTTTATGGTGGGCAGCTGGATGCTCAAGGCAGACTCAGTATCTGACGAAACCTTGTCAACTGCGTTTGTGTGATTTATCTGTATCGCTCTCATTTGTTTCGAAACCTCGAAGACCATATTTTCGAAAGTTTCTCTGTCCCTAGCATGACTCTTCAAACAATTCGAGCTGTGACTGCGCGCGTCTTCATACTTCTCCACGATCTTTGGCAACTGTTGTAACCTGACAGTAATGTCCATTCGTTTGCAAACTTTAACAACTATGTGAGGCTTGCTTTCGCCACCGAGCGTGTGGTTACAAGTTTCTTTCTTAACACTTCGTCCATCATGGAAAGCTAGCGGTGTCAGGCAACAGCACAAGCAGCAGTTACAATGAGTGGGAATTACAGGAAGCAGGATAGCCAGACCAGGTACTTAACTTTCAGATTCGTCGTCTCGACGCTGCAAGCTGCGACTCCGTGCTGCTCCGTCGACACTCGTCGCTGCCGTTCCGCCGATTGATGACTGTGCACGTTGCTTCGTCGAATCCATCACAGTCCGGCCCGGAGGACCAAAATGTTAGCGTCGGCAGACGAAAACGTAAATGTACCGGAGGACCATAAATTGAAGAGGTATTGTATAATGGTTCGCATCCATTCAGACTGTAATGAAACACGATAGTTGAGATCTTATTATTGATAGGTTAGTCAACAACCAAAATATACATCTTTGCCGTTTACATGGCGCGCGCGGCCACGAGCTGACATCCGCTCGACCGACAGCCCATTCGCCACTGCCAAATCTCTCCCTCGCCGCGGCGAGTGTACCGTTCGGTGCCCTTGGAGGGGTGGTCCACTGTCCCTCACGTACAAATGCCTCCAGAGAGGGCAGCACTGTCCAGAGTCTCAGTCAAATGCAACAACCGAACACCTATACAAAGTGCTTAAAATTATTATTGCCATATTAAGCAAAGCATCAGATTGTGTGCAAAGTACAGGCTATTTTATTACACTGACAAGCATAAGAAAAGCAGCGGCAGAAGAAGACAACAAAAGGTGCTGTGCACATTTTAATTGCTAACAAGAAGATTATTACTGTGGTGTTCAGAATATATGATTTTACTGATTCATGGAGTGTGACAAAATAAAGTTAACTTTCAACAAAAGCGCAGGAAAATATTTTTGTTACGCTGCATTGAATTGCAATCAGTTAAAAAATTCTCACGTTGAAAATTATCAGGAAACAGTGTAAAAACTCATTTTTGGTCTGTGGTCAATTTTGTGTAAAGATAATGTTAAAGAAAGATGTTTAGTAGTTATAAAAATCACAAATAACACTACCACAGTTGCTATGCATCTTCAATGCTTAGGTGGATCATTTCACTCAACATTTCAATGTTATTATACATAAAAGTGTCTCAAGTTTAAAATAGATTTATTCTGTACTGATGAAAATGTCTTTTGTTGCAGTAACGAAAGTAATGCATGTGTAGGATGCATATTACACATATGCAGTGTATGTCGCTATTTCGAAGTGGGTATGACTTATGTTGTATGCTCTCGTCCCCCTTTGTTTGCTTATCAGGTTATTATAACGGTTCCAGTTATTCAAAATTCAAGATTGTGTGATAAGAGATTAGCTCTGCAGTGCTTAGGGCGATTAGTGAAATCAGCACTGTGGTCTTACTGCATGTGTGTGTCTGCCCATTGTAATTACGAGTCCGGTTGCCAATCGCGATCATTTATAGGCGAAAACTGATCCATATGAGGAACGAACTGGGTGGGGAATCGCAGCTTCTCGTATGCATTAAAAAAAGTTAGATTTTGCCTTGCTGAGACTATGTTATTCATGTAAGCTTTATAATTTTTAGTATTTATAGCAATTTTTGCGCGCAAACGACGGAAATAATGAAGAAGAAAAAAACGTAAACAGTAGTTGGCTTATGTTTTGGGCTACTTAAAATGGGGGCAGGCTCTGTCCACTCTGGCTTCAAAACAACGTACAGCATCAAGTCTCTAGCGCTACGTCCCTTCTTTTTTTACCTTCAAGGCAAGACTAATGTAAAATTACATAAGCTCTGGCAAAGATAAAATATGTAGCCAATTACTGGAATTACCAAAGAGATAGAATACGATTCAATACCGTGACAACAGTGAAGCAAACTGCACAAGCTTCCATCATGTTTTCAGAAGTCAAGAGACATGGTATGTGTGAGTGCATAAGGAAGTTACGAAACTGCAGCTGTTATCGTTTATTAACAATATTACCTCTAAGTATAGCGTACTAACACTTTATGTACACCGTCTTCTGACATTGTCAGTAGCTTTCATCTAAATTCTGTAACATTAGATGGAAACTAGCTGAGCATTTACAACTAAAAGGTACAGTCTGTAAAATTTAGTTTAGGATCCAGTTCCGTTTGTTTTAGTATGCCCTTTCCTACAGAAACCTTTCGAAGGATAACAGTCATTTCAGTGAAAAACATAATACAGACAGATTACGTTAGTTTCGAATGTACTTATCATTCATTTCACATTCAAAGCAAAAGCTGTGTTACACAGCGCAGGGAGATACCACCTCATACAGTAGGTATAGCAAGATCTAAACCACACAGGCACTTGAATATACAAGGAAGTTTTTAGCTGTTGTTGTTGTTGTGGTCTTCTGCCTGAAGATGCAACTCTTCATGCTGCTCTATCCTGCCAAGCCTCTTCATCTCCGAGTAACTACTGCATCCTACATCCTTCTGAATCTGCTTTCTGTATTGAACTCTTGGTCGCCCTCTAAGATTTTAACCCACTCCCCTTCCACGTTTTCCTCCAGTACTAAATTGGTGATCCCTTGATGTCTCAGAATGCGTCAGTAGGGGGACAGGCTTCGTTCTGGCTCGTTTTGTTAGTGTTGGTTGCCTACATCATGGGACAGGTATGCACTCATGGGCAAACCCATTGTTCTCCTTTGATTGACAGGTCATTAACCTATTGTTATCCTTTGACTGACAGGTCCTTAACCTATTGTTCTGCTAAAAGGATATCTCCTTGTCATGAACAGGTCCTTAAGATATTCTTCCCCACCCCCAACCCCTCCACCTCCCCCGATCCCTCAGGAAACCTCCCTCCCTCACTGCTACAGGTACACTTTCAGGTCTGAGTTATTGGAATATCCTCACCCACTCTCGTCAATTTGATTGACTACTTAATTAAATTGATCAATTAATTAATCTCTCCCCCTCTGGCAAGCTCATCCCCTCCCCCTCACCTCCTCACCCCTAGAAAATGGCAGTAAGTTTAAATTGTTTAAATTCCAGCTGGACAATGTGACACACTTTGGCTACCTCCACTAACATAAGAAAATGGCGGGAAAGTAGGTCACTTGGGCCATCTCCACTAACCTAAGTCGTCCAACCGCCACCTCTTCCTAGAAAAAGGGCTGAGCCTGAGCTGGGCTGCTGGATAGGATGGACTTAAGTCTTTATTTTGCAGATACTCTTTATTTAAACAATTTGAGGCAGTAGCTTCACCCAGTGTGTTCACCATGAGGTCCAGAGTCCAACTGATCTAGTACACAGTCATGCAACCAGAGGGCGCTGTCGTCCCCTCTGTGACGTAATCCAAGATGGCGGTCTGGAGGGGGGAAATGGCAGGAAAATGACTCAGCTTGTTCTGAGCTGCTGGAGAGAGGAAGGAGTGTACTTTATTTATTTTTGGAACAGTTTATTTAGGGATTGATTTCACGTAGTTTATTTACTACACTGATACAAAACACTTGCTCTGATATGCTTGGGATTACAATACACAGCCTACAGACCGGCAAACTCTAAATTATCTAAATAATGCAGTACCCTGATATATGGACATGAAAATAACTCGTAAATCGTCAAAATAATGCATGTATAATGCTCTGGAAACACGTTTACTA